>NC_134117.1:62047500-62672500 GCF_040939455.1 Microcebus murinus
AGGTAGCTTCAGGACAGGGTTGATCACCAGAAAGTTCACCATGGATTAGAGGGTTGAGATTTTCAGCACCCCCAACAGACAGAGAGGGGAGAGGGGCTGAAGGTTAAGTTGATCACCAGTGCTTTAATTAATTGTCACACGGTATGTAATGATGCCTCCACAAAACCCCAAAGGACAGGGTACAGAGAGCTTCCAGAGAGCTGAACACGTGAAGGTTGCTCAAGGGTTGCGCTCTCAGAGAGGGCATGGAAGCTCTGCATCCCTTCCTCCAAAGCTCTCCACGTGCATCATCTGTATTCTTTGTAATATTCTTCGTAATAAACTGGTAAACACGTTTGCCTGAATTCTGTGAGCTTCTCTAGAAAATTAGTTGAACACAAAGAGGGGTTGTGGAACCCCAACCGGAACCCAGTTGTCAGAAGTTCTGATCAGACTTGGAACTGATTGGGGGGGGAGGGTGTTCAGTCTTGTGGGACTGAGCCTTCAACTTGTGGGATCTGACGTATATGTATAGAATATCCCTGAAAAGATACTTGAGGTAGCAAACAGTGGCTGCCTCCTAGGAGGAGAGCTGAGGCACAATGAGACTTACTTTTCAATGTACCTTTAGTCCTTTCAGAATGGTGCACACATCATCTATTCAAAAAGTAGACTTTTAAAAAAGTTTTTGTAAAAAGTTAAACAAACCCCAGGATGACTCAACAAATTACTCAACTTTGCTCAAGGGAATAAGACCAGGCTGGTCAACCAGAGCTTTTCTTTTCAACATTTTCTGTCACAACCACTTCGAAAATCATTCTTGGTTCTCCAAACCATCTCCACCCAGTGAGTCGGCTAGTCAAAGGGTTGGGTCTCACTATAGGTGTCTCATAGATGGCATGAAGCCCAGGAACACAAGAGGCAGCTGTTGCAAATTTGCCAGGGGTGGGGGAGATACACAAAACAGGAAGGGCAGCTGAAGATGGACATCAGCAGCCAAGATTTTCCAAAACTAGCCTCTAGGTCTGGAAGGGCCATTTAAATCAGACAGCAATATGGATAAAGAATGAGGCATGGCTAGGATTCTGCAGGGACAGGTAGAGACTGCCACCCACCCACCAGTGAGAACTGAAAGATGGCTTAAGTTTACAGTGGCCAAAACTAGCTCCTTATCTAAGGTGCCTTATCTGGTGCTTGAAACCCCTTCATTGCCTGATGGGTAACTCATTACACTCCTTGCCTAATTAGGACAGATTACTTTAGCAGATTAGCTCCTTACCAGCTGGCAGAAATTAGGGAGTTTAAAGACAGTCAGAAGACCAGAGACCATGCAGACAATGGCCCACTCTGCACCTTGCAGTCTATTTTCACTTCCTTTCAGCTTGCAATAAAGTCCTTTTTCTCTTAATAAAGAAAGGCAGTCGGAAGATACATCTTCATTTCTGTCACTTTATGGTGGACATCAGCCATCTCCCTCTGTATCTTGGTTTCCTTGGGGATGGACTAGTATCACCACACGTTTGCTGGTCAGGGAACAAGAATCTAAACTGGAATGTGACCCCAAAACTGTTTCCAAGAATTGTAAATCTGAGTAACCTGAGGTTTGTGCGTTCCGCCCTAGCGTTCCCTTATCATTGCTGTGAGACATTGAAAAAGTCCTAAGAAAATGGGAATATTTGAGACTCCAGTACACATCTATTAGAATGAATGGGAACACTGCTTTGGAAAACAATTTGGTGGTTTGGTAAAATACAAGGGACAGGTCTACATTGACAGAAAGCAGAGCCCTGGTGGCCTGGGGTAGGGCAGGAAAGGAGGGATTACACAGAGGAAGGTCCATCTCTTGGGAATAATGGAAATGTTCATTCTTTTAATTGTGGTGACAGTTTCACAGGTGTATATACATTGGTCAAAATTCATCAAATTGTACATTTAGTATGTGCAGTTTATGATATGTCAATTATCCTTCGACAAAGCTAAAGGCATGTGCTCACATGTGGAATCTGAGAGTGTTTCCTCACACCAGTGGTAAGAATAAGCCACAAAACGGAAGAATCCAGAAGGCAGAAGGGAGCTCTTCAGGCTTTTAGATGTAGTCTTCAGAAATTTTAATGTCAGAGAACAATAGACCCGGTTCTTGCTTTGGCCATGGTTATGTCATCCTGTTTCTTTGAAGTCAGCCTACACTTGCAGTGTGGAATTGCCCTGGCAGTTTCTGTGGAATGATGGGGTTATTTAAAAATCAGTCTAGCTTGCTGGGTGAGGCGAAAGACAGATTCTGGCTGCGTTGAGCTGTGGAAGAACTGGCCCCTGAGCCTGCCTTGAAAAGTTCCAAGAGGGCCATGTGCAATGACTATGGCTTGGCTCCTCCTTGAAGAGAAGATGTGAGGAAAGAGTATTTCCCCTGAGGCTGTGGAAGGGCCGGGAAGCCTAACCCTGACTGTCCTTCCTCACACAGTGTCTCTGCGGCGTCCTGAAAGCCCTGTACCGCAGCAAACACGGAGGTCGCAAGGTACAATCCTGGGCAGAGGAGCTGGCAGGCATCCTCCTGAAGCAGGTGAGTGCCGCGGCAGTAGAGCCATCCTGGACTCCCCTTTCTCTCTGCTTTGGAGGGGACGGCTTCCCCCCACCAGGGCGCCACTGCACACAGCACAGGTGTCTTTCACGTGGGGATCTCAGCCTTACACACCTCAGGCTTCCCCGAAACAGTGACATGCCTGGATTCTGGACACACAGTGGGATCTTTCCCATGAGGACAGGTGGACACATCTGTATGATTCTTGGGGTGAAGGGCCTTTGTTGGTCCCCCTGAACTCTGGTAAAAGGGCAGAAGCTTTGAGCCTCTCCATCTGCCTGTGGGAAATGTGCAGACTTCTCAGTTATGGAGTAGGAGGAGGACCATTGGTGTTGTCAAGGAAAAAAAAGGAAACTCTATAAAATAGTTTTAAAGAGGTTTATTGTGAGCCAAATTTGAGGACCATGACCCAGAGCCACTGTCAAGAGGCCTTGGGCAAGTGGACTGGCTGTGGCTGGTTACAGTTTGGTTTTTATACATTTCAGGGAGAAAGGAGTTACAGGTAAAGTCATAAATCAATACTTGGGAGGCATACATTGGTTTGGCCCAAAAAGGTGGGCCTACAGGTTATAGGTGGGTTTAAAGATTCTTTGGATGGCAATTGGCTAAGAGTTAGACTATATCTAAAAGACCAGAAAGGATATGCTTAATTTAAGATAAAGGTGTGAGCACTCTGGGAGGTCCAGACAGGAGAATGTTTCAAGTTTAAGATAGGCAGCTGCTAGGATGCTTGAGTTAAGATAGGGGCTTTTTATCTTTTAGGTGAGGTTAATGCTATACCTGAATCAGGTTAGGAAGTAAATGACCCCTTTATTTGGTTAACAAAAGCTGCTTATTGGGGATTTACCATTTGTCAGCCTGACTCAGCTGGCCTTCTTAGGAAGGAGTTTTGAGCAAAAGAGAAAGATCAGAGTTCAGTCTGCAAAATTTAGCAAAATTGATACTTTCCTGGTATTTGATTTTTTGGCCACTGTCTTTCTCCCTATGGGGAGGGGAATGTGGATTCCTGGGTTGCATTTTCCTGTTTTCCTTATGGCCAAGCACCATGTCTTTCTTGGCTTCATGCCTCAGTTTCTTCAGCTATGCCCAGGGTCCCTGGTTTTAGTCTGAAGGCCTTGTTCTCCCTACAGATGAGTGACAAAGACAGCCAGCCATCAGCTCTTTGTGATGAGACCCAAACATTATCCCTGAGGGCATTTAACCTGCTGAGTAAGTCAATACCTTTCCCTAGCCCCAGGTGTGTGTGTGTGTTTGTGTGTGTGTCTGCATGCACTTGTGTATGAGTATGTTTGTGTACTCAGGACTAGCTCTTTGTGAAGAGACACAAACCTTAGCCTTGAGGGCATTTAACCTGCTGAGTAAGTCAACATCTTTCCCTAGCCCCAGGGGTGTGTGTGTGTGTGTGTGTGTGTGTGTGTGTGTGTGTGTGTCTGCATGCACTTGTGTATGAGTATGTTTGTGTACTCAGGACCGTTTTGCCTCTTCCTTGACCGGAGTGGGGCCAAAGTCTTCCTGGGGGCTTCCATCCTTCTAGACAAGATGCAAAGTAGTTCCTGAGAGCTCTGCGTGAAATGAAATGGATCTGAAAAGGCACAGGCATTGGCCCCCCACTCCTTTGGTTTCCAATCACATAGCCTGGGACTGCCTTCCCTTTCTTCCGTGGGGACCTGCAGCTCAGAATAAAGTCAAATAATGTCACTTCAGCACTGATGAGTACAGTGTGCTGGCCTAGGGCAGGGGAGGGCCAAGGTCTGGCTCAGGGAGAGCGTCTGGCACACGGTGATGCGGACAGACACTGGTTCTCTACCTTCCTCCTTCCTTTCTCCATCCTGATGGCCCCTGATTTATCCAGCCATGGCCTTAGTGGTTGCTGGGAGCATGATTTTCTCATACTTATTCCCTGCCACTCACAAACCGCCAGGAGTCTGTCTTCACACCCTCCTGATAGGCCACTTATGCTTGGATACCACAGTCAACGTTCTGCAGAGGGCAATCCCATCAAAAGAGGAGTTCACGGTGCTGTCAGCCCTTGAGTCCTTCAGGGAGGTGGTCCCTGGAGGTGAGTGGGATGGTGTGGGGGGCTGGGATTCCAGGACTTGGTATTTCCTAGGAGATTCCTTTCTCTGGGCAATAGTCCAGTCTAGTAGTTAAAAGCACTTTTTTAAACTCAAAGTGAACTCAGTTGGTTCAAATCTTGGCTTTGCCTCTTACTAGCTGTGCAGCTTTGGGCAAACCCCTTTTTGATTCTGTGCATCTATGACTTCTGAAAAATGGGGATAAAAATATTACCTCTCTTTAGGGGGTTTTAGTGAGGATTAAATGAACTGACAGTATGTGGTGTGCTTAGAACAGGGCTTGCTATGCAGGTGGTTACCGTAGTTTATCTATGACTGTTGCCTGGAAGAATGGGCTCCACCTGCAGTCACCTGCTTATGTTAAACACTGTGTGTGCGACACAGTGCTGGGCACTAAGGAATACACATGAGGATAATTCGGGACCCGCTACCCATGAGCTTGCTGGTGGACAGGAAGGTGAGGCTGTTTCTGCAGGGAAATGATGCCAGGCCACGTGCACTAAGTTACTGAAACAGGTGCATGATGACACTGGGCAGGAATGGCAGGAGGGATCCCTCAGGGGCTGGGAGGGCTCATGGAAGGGATGGACCAAAGGCAGGTTAAAGAGTTGTCACCATGGCTAGGAGAGGGAGCTCACAGTGAAGAAGAGCCAGGGCCAAGGTCTACAGGCTGAGACACAGAGGGCGGGAGCACAGCTTGGCTGCACAGGGGCATCTGTGTGGGCAGCCACGGGAGGCTGGCAAGGGTGGAGGCTCCAATACCAGCTTGATGAGAGGACCGCTTCAGGGCACTTTTCCATCTGGGCTGGTTGATCTCAGTGCAGTTGGCAGGCAGAGGGGTGGCAGAGACAGACACCATGAAGATGCCACCTGGCCCTGAAGACCGAGACTGTACCTGGAAGTCCTCCCACCTATGTGCCTTATGTCACCTGAAGTAGCAGAGGAGGGGGGAGGAAGCTGACCTTCGGCTGCATGCCTGTGTTTTCTCTAGCACCCCAGGCAGAAAGGCTGAAGAGGGAGGTGCTGGACTTGGTCATCTCAGTGACACAGAAGGATCGAAGACCAGTGAGCTGAAGGGCTGCGTGTTTGTGCTGGGAGGGCCACTGCCTCTGAGACCTTGTGGTCTTGTTCACGGAGGGGGGGCAGTGAAGGAGGAGGAAGGGAGAGTGGGCTGCCCAAGCCTGTCCTAGCCTCAGGACTTTCCCTCGGGTTACATTGGAGTTTTCAAAGCCCAGGAAGAGTTTGAGTGCAGAAAGGAGTTTCCCACCTGCCTCCTTCGGAGCCTTTGCTCTAGGCAGCACTGTGGTGTCCTCAGGGGAGCCATGGAGCTCCAGATGACACTCCTCAGTGCCTGGATGCACAGTTTGCTGAGGGAGAAGAGCCTCAGGTGTCATGTGTGGGGTGGGGTCTGAGCAGCTGTACTTCGAACAAGCTCCACAGCCAGGGTGGCAGGCAGCAGGGACTCCCAGCTCTGACCATGCGGGACAGAGCGTTGGGGCAGCAAGAACAGGGCACCCTGGTTGTGAGCACCAAATGTAGGACAGTGGCATCATCTTGAAAGACAGGGGCCCAAGTCCCAGAAGGCTGACGAAGAGCCTTGGCATTGAGGGCTGGGCCCTGGGGACTTGCAGGAGTTGTTACTGGCCTGACCCATGAAGGCGGGAACACGAGGCCTTTCCTGGACTCAGATTCTCCCTACCCAGACACCTGTGGAGACCCACAGTGTGGACAAGCCCAGCTCTCAGAGTCCTCCAGGAGGACGGTGGCAGGGATGTCAGTGAGAACTTCAGGGAGCGTTGGAAGTGGTCAGATTCAGTGACTGTGCTCTGTCATGGCCACAGAGTCCACTGAAGAGTCACAGTCGACTTGGACTCGGGAGACCTGAGTTCCTTGAAGTCCTCCCTAACTTGCTGAGGTGCTCTGTGTCCTCACTTGGAACCCAAGGGGTCAGATAGTGTCCCTGAGGTCCGTTGCTGTGTTGCATGTGATGCTCTCTGACTCTGCAGGTGCGCATGGCCTTCCTGAGGTTCCTGGAGGCGCTGGGGCAGCATGACTACCTGAGCCTTCCCGAGGGCAGGGTGGTCATAGATTACCTCCTGAAGCTCAGCCAGTGGGACTCCTCGGTGAGCAGGGCCAGCCCTGAGGGGGCCTGAGGCAGTAGAAAGGAGGGGAGAGAGAAAGGGCAGGGTGCAGAGCAGAGCGGGGACAGGAGGCTAGGCCGGCAGGACTGGGGTCTGGGGACTTTGCCCTTCCCAAACCTTGTCCTTGGCCCCAGGAAGCCTTGATTCAGGTGGGTCAGCAGGCAATGCTTCCAGATTTTAGTTCTTTTTTCTTCCTCCAGAATGAAGCGGACATTGGACTCATGTCTTTGAAAGTCCTGCAGACGATACAAACAGCTGGGGTCACACAGGCCTCTGCATTCCTCCTCTCCTGGCTCCCAGCCCACTCCTCTGTCCCCCAGACTACCTTCTTCTCACTGCCCTCCATCTCCCCCTTGTCCTCTCTCTTCCACTCCTCTCTACTTCTGTCTCTTCCCGTCTGGGGCCTGGGCCTCCTCTGAGAAGGGTTCAGGGAAGTACATGATGGTCGCTGGGTGGTGAGTCTGGATTGGAGTCCCTCTGCCAGCATCTGGCTGTGACCTCTTGAGCAAATTGCTCTGTGGGCTGACTTTCCCCTCATGTATGAAGGGGGATATGGTATGCCCTGTCTGCTCACAGCAGCCTCCAAGGGTCCCTGGGGGCCCTGGGAGCTGCTGTGCTATGGAGTGGGCAAGAGGCCAGGGAGGGCCCTGCTGGGAGGTCCTGTCCTCCCTGCAGGCAGCCACTTTCCCTCCCATGAAGCCCTGAGTCCTGACCTCTCGTGTTTCTTCTGCCTATGGAATGTTCCCCAGTGAAGGCAATGACAAAGTCACACCATTCAAAATTTCAAGAAAGCCCTCTGTCTGATCAAGTCCTTCCTGGTGTTATTTTAATAAGCACCATGGTGACATTTTACCAAGATGGGGTGAGAGGAGAGAGAGGCAGGGTCAGAGACAGACAGCACAGGCCTGTCTGGGGAAGAGGCGGCTGCAGGTCTCATAGGACCTACAGGACTAGCACCTAAGGTCATAGGGGTTGAGGTCACGTGGTAGTGCTGAGTCGGGGCTGGCACTGACCCTATGGCATACCCCCTCCCAAGTGTCCTTGCCCAGACTGATCAGCCTGCTATGTAAGCCCGGCAACACCTCAGCCTTCGTGGTATTGAGGTGGCTCTGAGGGAACAGGCCCTAGGCCAGCCCGCCTACCTCAGCAACATCCCATCAGGTATGAGTACGGGGAGGGGAGACCATGGGGATTGGGGGGCCCACGGGCACTGGGTCTGCCCCAGGCATGGTAGTGGGGCCCAGATTGAGACCCCTCAGGCATGAGGATTCGGTCATTGCTGTGGTGAGGCTGCGAACCTCACACCTCAGGCTGGTCGGCCAAGGATTAGGGCCACAGCAGGAGCCCATTGGCCCTCAAAAGGGATGGAATGGAGCCTTGTATGCAACAGAGCTGTCACCCACAGGCCCTCTGGCCTTCACTCCTCATTTTCCAACCCTGGAGGCCAGGAGTGGTAATGACCAAATGCCACAGTGGGTACACACAGCATCCCGACTTGGGGCCTCCCCTGCCCCAGCTCTGGCCTCAGTCTACACTCCCCACCCCGGACCTGTCAACCCAGTGGGGTGAGGGACGGGGTGAGGGTGTCCGCTCCACACTGACTGGGTGATGGTTTATTCTGTCAGCTGGAACGGCAGTGTTAGTGCTTCAGGCTGAGTGGCAATGTCCGGGTCCCTCGGCTCACCTTCTCCACAGTGTCTGTGCCCCTCCCCTGCCCTGCAGAGGGTGGGCTGCTGGCTGGGGTTGGAGGTGGGACCCCTGGAGCTTGGGCTAAAGCTGTCCTCTTCCTTCATGACCTCTTTGATGTAGATGTACAGGTCCTTCCCTTCTAGGAGTCTCCGCACAGAAACATACTCATTTCACCAGCACACAGTACTTGCTATAAAAGGTAAGAAACAGAGAGAGATACTGGGGGCCATTGCCACAGCCCTCCCCCTCTCCTCCATGGTAAACCTGGAATAAATGCCTCCCTCACTCCCAGCCAGGGAGGAAAGACTCAGGGGCCCTTGATCAGATTCCTCCAGTGCTCAGTCAACTACTTCCTGGAGACTAAGACAGAATGTTGAATCTGTGAAGAAGCCAGTTATTTTTGTGTTTCTCAACATCAAAGCATTTGTGTGTCCAGAGAAATCTGGAAGGATTCAGTGCTGTGGGTTATGGCTTCCACAGCTATTCACATCTTCATTTGCCTTGAGCCTAACTGACCTCACACCCGCCAGCTGTGTTTAACACTTTCATAGACAAAGTGACTACTACAAAGAAAGATAAACTGACAGGCTACTTTGTCTAACTTCTAATATGAAAATCTCTACAAAGGCAACCAGTCACAGGGAGCAAGATTGCCTCTCAGTTACTGTAATCACGGTTTCTCACTATTCACACTCACTGTGCCAAGTGGACTCTCAAATATCTCCATTTGGCCACCTCCAAGGCCTGGAATAGCAGTTTAGCCAGGAAGTCTTTCAGGATGGAATAGGGCACGAAGGGAAATTCAAAATGGATCCCATGAACCTTCTGGGTTCTATCAACCACGGCCGTGGGGAAAAATAAATAAATACTGTGGCTGTCTCGTGAGCCAGGAAGAAGGGGATTGATATCAAGAGCAGTCTTCATACTGGTTACCGAATTTCTCCTTGGTTATACATTTCCTTGCAGGCAGAGATCATGTCCTCTCCATCCGTTGCATGCCCATGTGAAGCTATGTAAAATCATGCAACCCATCCAGGGACATATATGGGCGCTATAGCAAGAAGGAGCCTAGGAGAGCCCCCAAACCAAACCTCCACTACCATTCTACTGCTGCTTGGATCCCACTCTAATGCATCTGTGAAAGGTTTGCAGATGTGCTCTTGAAGATGTCCGCCTCTGGGGTCAGGGAGGGTATCTGTGAGGACCTTTGCAGCATTCTGCTCCCGTGTCTCTGCAAGGCAGCATTTGCATGCCACAGCTGCTCCACTTTACCCTGCTGTGGACACGTGGAAATCATGGCACTCAGGCAGAGAAGCATGAGCACAGCTTGTAGGAGTGAGCATACCCAGGGGAGCATACACACCCATACCTTACAGATACCTTTAGTGTGCTTCTTAGTTTGCCCTGGCCTCCATTTCCAGTACAGATGAGAGCCCCTGCCATAGTGTTCTGTCCTGAAGAAATAACAGCTTTCTCTTTGGCTCCAGACTACAGAGTTCTCTTCAAAGACACGGAGCTCTGCTGGAACAGCTTCGCAATACCAACATGACCTTATTTCTATTTCCCTGCTAGACCAAGGTCTAGAAAGAACTTCCGCTCCATGTGTATACCATATTTAGTCTCCGCTTGTGAAACTATTTTCTCTGAGAGGGCTTTAACTTTCCCCTTCCCTCCTTCAGTCACCATCTGGAGGACACACTCTACCATCCTGGTCCCCACACCTCTCTCACTGCAAGCTATTTCCATGTCAATCTAAGGACAAATGTTCACAACTTTAAAACAATTGTGTTAATATTAATAGATCCATCATTCATCCTTACTAATCTGGCCTCAGGAAGACAAGTGACAGTGTCAATCCATTTAGAAGGGGGAAGGTAGTTGCCATTAAGTTCTTCCAATTATAGTTTAGGGGACATTGAAATGACCAGAGACACACACAGGTAGAGGGATTACCATAAGAAGGATGACTCGAAAACACTAGGAGAATTCAATCCTGAGAGGGGAATATGCCATTGAAAAGCCATTTAAGCATGACAGAAAGGAGAAAAAGAAAGGGATGTCACAGATTTTGAGCACCTGATAGGTGCTAAACCCTCTGCAGGCCCTTTTCCTTTTAGGCTCTCCTTAGATCTCCACGACATCACAAGGATCAGCTGTGTACTGACGCTAAAGCTGTGCTCAAAGTCACAGCTAATAAGGGAGGAGCCAGGGGTTCAAACCCAGGTCCACATGACTCTGTTCCAGTCAAATTCTCTGTGTGCAGGGGAGAACTAGCAAAAGTAAAAGGGAGGTATGCCGAAAGTATCCTTGGTAAGAAATGAAGAACTGAGACTGGGAACACCAAGAACAGAAGCTGATGAGAAGGTGGGACTTCTTGCAGACTAGAACTGCAAGGTGGCTTGGATTTCAAGACAGCTCCAGGAACCTCACTGACAAGTAAATGCCCTGTCTTTTCATTCTCCTGCTCACGCAGGTGCCAGATGGAGCCATAATCTGACTTCTTCAGCTGGCTCAGAGTTTCTGATTACCCCAAACTTTCATCCCTCTACCTTGTATCTTCAGCTAGAAGGACAACATTAAACAATACAAAATAAAAGTCATTACTATTTCACTTCACTGGGGGTGGTCATTAGGGATCTCATTATTCCAGAAGCTGCACCAGCTACATTACAGTCAGGAAATGTTTAGGTCAATCTGAGAATAATGGATTCACTAAGGCCCATCAAGGACGCGTGGTGTAACTTTCTCAGACCTCCTCGTGGTGGCTATTGGAGGACAACCATGACCTCCCATGCAAGTTCTCCTCAGAATGTTCCCCCATGGCTAACGCACACCCAGGCACAGGGAATCTCATGCCCATTATACCCACTAGGATTTGTGAAAGGTCTTCAGGTACATTTAAGTTCTCAAACTGTTCAATTTTTTAGTGCTCAATTATCATTTGTTACATACTTACTGAGTATGAACCGTTGTTATGGAATGAACTGTGTGTGCCCAAATTCATGTGTTGAAGGCCTAACCCCCAATGTGAGTCTATGTGGAGACAAGGCTTTTAAGGAGGCAGTTAAGATTAAATAAGGTCCTAAGTGTGCCGTCATAAGCCCACAGCATTGCTGGCTTTCTAAGGAGAGAGAGAGAGACAGAGATACAGACACAGAGACAGAGAGAGAAAATAGGGATAGAGAGACACAGAGAGAGAGACAGAGAGACAGAAAGAGAGAGAGGAGAGTCCTCCCACCATGTGAGGACGCAGATGGAAGGTGACCCTCTGAAAGCCAGAAAGAGGCCTGGCCAGGAACCACACCTGCCAGCACCCTGATCTCAGACTTCTCAGCCTCTGGGGCTATGAGAAAAGAAATCTGTTGTCTAAGCCACCTTCTCTGTGGTATTTTGTAGTCGCAGCCCTAGCAGACAGAGGCAACTGTCTCCTAGGGACTATAATACTGCTGTGCTCCTAAAATGCTGAACTTCACACCTGGGAAACACCACAGCCCCGAGAGAACAGCTTTTCTGCACCTGGGGGTAACCCAAAGCCACATCAGACTGCAGTGCTGCCAGGCTCTGCCAGCTGCGGGACAGCCTGGCCCATGACACCCACATTCTCACCTTCCTGTCTCCTGTCTCCCCTCCCATCTGCATCCTCTGAGCTCTCACGCCGTGTGGGACCCAACAGCTACTTATCACTATTTACGTCCACTCCGAGGACACTGCCGCCAGCAATCTGCTCAACTGCACTCATCCGGGTCCCTTTACCGGCCCTGCTCCGCCTTGACTCCCAGGAGTACAGGCCAGTGGAACTGCAGCGCGCTGGACAGGATGGGCTCTGGGGTCAGGTGCCAAGAGTGGGATCCCAGCTGTGGCCTTGCTGAGGTTCCTACCTCTAAGCCTCAGCTGCCGCACCTGTGAAATGGACGTGGTAATAGTGCTCACCAGCGCCTGTGGAGAAACGTACAGACGACGGAGGAGACAGTCCACGAATGGGTTCTAAGACCGCCAGAAAAGGTCAGTTTTGAGAGCGCTAGGCCGAGCCCAGCCAAGTTAGGAACCTGACAGGCAAAACCCGTTAAATTTCCCAGGCGCCCTGACAGTTTAACTGAAGGTGGCGCATTCCTTGGTGTGGCCTGCCTTCTCTCATTGGCCTCTCGACTGTCAATCAGACACTGGCTCCGCCCCTGCGGTTCCTGACCGTTTTCCCGGGCTGCTTCGCCCCGCCCCTTTGCCAAGGTGCTCTCACGTGAGCACAGCTGCTCCACTGACCTCGAGGCCACGCCCCCGGTCGCGCATGCAGGAAGCCATCCTGTCAGCCAAGCCCTGACAGAAAACCTTTGGTTCCTGTCAGATGCCTCCCTCCCAGTCAGCTGCTGGGCTCTGGTGGGAGGGATGGCGGCTCTGACTCTCCACCACAGCTAAATTTGGACCCAGGAGAAAACTGGGGACCCGCAGAGGACTCAACGTTCAGTCACGTGTCCCAGCTCTGCCCAGGGCAGCTGGAAATGGATGTAAAGTGGCAGCTCTGCCCCATCAGCGCCACCCGCCTAAGCAGGCGTTTCCCTGAGCTTCCTCCCCGTGCACAGGGGAGCCTGGCGGTGCCCAAGTCCCGCTTAGGGCTGTGAAGTAGCGCTTTTATTCCGTGGTGGTCTATATTTTGGGAAAAAAAATTCTTCCCTAGGTGAATGTTTTTATTTTGGAGTTAGTCCAAAATATTTTTGGGTATGATATGTGAAAACCTGAACCTAATTCTTTCAGAGCTTTGTGTTATTCAAGGATGAAAGACGTTCATATTAAAATGTACTCCGCCTTTTACCAGGGACTGTGGCCATTAGCGTGTTCACACATCTCAGAAACAGCCCGGGCTACACAGTCAGGGCTTGGCAGAAAGGCAGTTCTCAGGGAGAAGGTTAGATGCAGGTGAACTGAAGGGCAGTTGGGCAGTTGGTGCAACTGTGGGGTCAGGACCTGCTACCTCCCTTTCACAGCATGGCGCCTCAACCCGGGAAAAGCTCCCTGAAGCCGCTGGCGCGCCCCGTGTGCGTGTGCACGTTGCACGTGCCTGTGTGTACGTGTGTAGTAACGTGCGTGTATTTGCGAGTGTGTCTGTATTGGTGAGAGTGCACGTGTATCTGCCTGCAAATGTGTGTGTTTACACTTGTGTGCCTGTTTACACGTGTGTGTTTACACGTGTGTGTTTACACATGTGTGTGTGTTTACACTTGTGTGCGTGTTTACACGTGTGTGTGTTTACACGTGTGTGAGTCGTGGCAGCACGCTCCGTGGGAAGGGCATTCTGAGACCCAGCAGGGCTGTCAGGGGCCGTCCCTACTCCTCTGCTGTCCCTTCCCTCTCTCAGGAAACTAGAGTGCTGCCGCGGGTGCAGCCAGACTCTTCTGCAGTGTTGACTTCCCACGTGGTGGCGCAGGTAGTGGCTGATCCCCGAAAGGTGGAGACCAGCCCCAGCTCCTGCCCCACTGTGGCCCCTTAGGTGGGGTTGTATGGGGCCAAGGGAGTGGGGGCAGATGGGTGGCAGTTGGTGGGGAAGAGGCCACCCAGGCTCCCCAGCTGCTGACATTTGCCTTATCTGCTGGACTGTCAGGGATGTTCCCCTCCCCCAGAGCCTTTTCCAGGACTGCTACTGGCTCATCCCCCCTGCTGTGCCGCTGCTGCTCTGGGCTCTGCTGTCTGTGCAGCAGGAAGGTAAGTGCTTCCTGCCACCAGGCCCTGGGGCCCCCAAACACGCCCAGTCTCTGAGGAACCCGAACATGTGACAGCCACATGATCCTGCCTTGGGCAGGTTCCCTTTGCCTCCGAGGTCATCACGTGAGCCAGGGGAGGGCAGTTTCGGTCCCTGCAATAGCAGGCCATGGAGAGCCTGGGCTTCCACCACGCCTCAGCCCCGGCTTGCCACAGATAGTGGCCTGGGACGCCCTGGACATGGGGCCAAGGCCTGCCCTGGTCCTGAGAGAAGTGACCTCAGCCCCTGGAACATGGCTGCCTCACACAAGCCCGTCTTCTGGAAGCCCCAGGTGGAACGGGCCAGGAGGGGGCTCCATGTTGAGGGAGGGTGGGAGGGGCGTGAAGCACTGATGGCTCCAAGTGCAGGACGGGGCTGACCAGGGAGGGACGGAAACTTCTGGTCCGGCTGTGCCTTAAAACCCAGCATCGATCTTGGCCAATTTCTAGTGCCTTCCCCACGCCTTCCTCCGTCCTTACTATGTACCAGTTCTTCCTGGACCCCATGCAGGGCTGGGGAGGGACAGAAATGAAGTCCCCACCATTGTCACCTGCAAGGGCTCATCCTGGCTCTGGTCTAACCCCCAGGGTGAAACGTCCACCATTGTATGATGTGGCCCGTGCCCCATGTGAAGCAGAGGCCAAGAAAAATGTCAGACACTCGCCCGGGGTTGGCCGGTGTTGGTTGGGAGCTCGGGTGGACAGGACCCACCCAGAGAGCTAGAGAAGACAAGGGACAGACCACAGGGAGGGAGGGACAGGGCACGGCCACAGAGACCAAGAGGGTCCGACCTCTGCATGGGAAGCAGCAATGAGAGAAAGCTGCAGGGACCAGGAGAGGGACAGTCCCTGAGGGCTGGGAGGTCAGGGACAGAGAAGTTCTCCCAGGGGAAGAGCAGTGGGCCCTATGTCCTCCTCCCCATGTGGGCTCTGGGCTGATGAGGGGCACGTCCTGGGCTGGGTCTCTCCAGGCCCATGGCCTGGCTGATACCTGAGGACGCCAGGGCATGGGTGCAGGGGCTCCCCTGGGGTAAGGTGGGGCTTGCTGGCCGCAGCGCCATAGGCTTGGGTCCCTGGACTGACACCCGAAGTATGGCACCTGTCCTGCTGCTCCAGACCAGGGTCCCATCTGTGGGCAGGGACCAGACAGAGCCCACCGCACTCCCACCCATCCCACAGTTTTCTGTTTTGAACACTCTAGAAGAAGCCCCCACCTATTCAGACACCAGAACAGGTAAGTCGTGGTTCTGGTCCTGACATTGTCGCCTGAGGGGGGCGCTGCCCTTCACGAGGAGGCTCTGTGAAGCCTGTGCCCCTGAGCTCCCACCTTCCTGGGAAAAGCAGAGAGTCACAGAGGGGCAGGGAGTGGCCTGGGAGCAGTGCGGGACACACAGTGATGTCACCCAGACAAGGCCCTTCCGCTCCCAGAACCGCCTGTCATGAGCCTCTGTCAGGGAAAGTGCAGCCTGGGCCCCAGGTTCCGCAACTGCCGGGGTCCCTGCTGCGATGCGTGGAGCTCTAGTGTGGTCCCCAAAGGGCTGTGGTGGGATGTGAGGACCCAGGTGAGCTCTGGAGAAGGAGCCTCCAGTTTGAGGACCTGGTCCCAGCCCAGGCTCTGCATGGAGGCTTGGCTCCGTGAGATGCGTCTGATCCCCGTCTTCCGGCAGGGCCCAGCGCTGGCTGGGCTCAGCCTCCAGGGACTGCAGGGCTGAGGGGGTGGGAGGGACGCCAGCCCCAGTGAGCACAGGGACCAAGGGCAGGAGCCGGCTGTGGCTCACCCGGGCTGGGGACCCCAGGGCCGTGAGTGGCCGTGGAGGGTGGCTGGGGCAGGAGGCCCTGGCCGGGCTGCGGTGGAAACAGCCTGGCTGTCTCTGCCTCTGCGTGGGCAGCGTGGGCCTGGGGACACTGTGGCTGCAGGGGCAGAGCAGAGGGCGTGGGCAGGGACGGCCACTCAGCCTCCAGGACAGGCTTCCGCCAACGTGAATGGCTGAGGAAGCAGGGAGGGCACAGGCCGAGCCGTTGGCGTTTAGGGGAAGAGCCGTGTGCACAGCCCTGAGCAGTATGCTCAGCCCAGCTGCAACCAGGTGCCACCGATGTGGTATCCACGCAGGGTCCAGGTGAGCCGGGCACAGGGACCCTCCCAATGGGCAGGAGGCCACTGCTTTTGCCCTTGACAGTGGCCCTCTGGAACTGTGGCTCAGAGAGCTGTGTCAGGGCACCTGCCAGGCAGGAACGCCCAGGACAGGGGGAAACGGTGCCCGTGGGTCCCCAGACCGTTTCTCGGTGAGACACGCTGCATTTCCTTTGCTGGTCCCTGGGTGCCGGGAGTGCTGGTGGGTGTGGTTGACGGTGCAGTCTGGGCAGCACTGACGGGTTCTAGAAGGTGGTAAAGCGTCCCTCCTTGTGTCATCGCCTTGGGGCCATGGGGAGAACCAAGATTGTTACTGTACTTCTCCTGTGACCTAAAGTCAATGAGGACTGATAGTGAGGGCTGCCCCGCGGGCCAGTTGCTAGCCTAAGAGCCTTCCCTGTGTTCACTGCTTTATCCTCCCAGTGACTATATGCGCAGGTGCTACTGCTTATTGCCCCAGTTTGCTGAGGGGAACTGAGCACAGAGCGGTTGAGTGGCATGTCCAGGTCCAAAAGTCCAGGCATCATAGAGCTGGAGGTGATGCCAGGCCTGGCCCACCCTGCAGACTGCCCCGCCCCTCTTTCAGATCCACATTCCTGACCTCATGGTGGTTACCCCAATTCCCCCCAGGGCTGCCCTGCTCAGGCCTAGGGCTCCAGACAGTTCTGCTGCTGGCCCAGCCTGGGGCCACCTGCCTGGGCTTCCCACAGTCCCGACAGACTGGGTCTCGAAGAGGGTCTGGTCCCCAGGGTCTGTGGTGAGGCCAGCACTGGCCATATTCCCTAAATCACAACCACACAGGCTCTTGGTGGCCAGGTGGGTGGGCACTTGCAAGGCCTGTGCAGGCCGAAGCTTCTGGAGTGCTGCCGTGGAGAGACGGGCTGGCAGCCATGGAGGCATGGCCGGTGTCAGGGGCACCAAGGGCTCCTCTAGCAGTGTGGCCCGGCTCTACCCGTCTGACCAGGGCTCCCAGTCCTGGCCGTGCTTGTGTGGAAGCCCATTGTCCATCTGATTTCTTGTGGCGCCTCTGCATGTTGCCACAACCCAAGTGCAGCAGGCCCAGCCCTCTGCGCTGGAGGGACCACACGCCCTGCCAGAGAAGCCCTCCCAGGGTGGAGGCATGGAGCAAGCCTGAGGGCTGTGACAGTGGGCACCCCTCATTTCAAGTGCAGGATGGCAAGGCGGGAGGGAGGAGAAGGGGGACCAGCCGGAGGAGGCCTCACTGCCCAGCATGGGGAGGGTGGGAATCAAGTGACCCTGAAATTGTCCATTCCTGAGGGCAGCTCTTTGAAGATAAGGTTTTTGGGGAGGGTGGCAGAGTGATTGCCTTATGGAGGGCACTTTCCAGGGCTCTGCCAGGCCCTTGCCACTGCCATCGCGTCAAGTCCACCTGTGTTCTGTCAGCCGGAGTGACCATCCTCTTTTACTGATGGCAAAACAGAGGCCCAGAGAGGTCCAGGAAGTTACCTGAGGGCACCCAGAGAGTAAGGGGCAGCATCCAGGGCTCTCTGAAGTTAACTCCAGCTCTTTCCTGAACCGAAGGGGACCCACCACTCTGCTTTGTCGACCTTGGCTCTCTTCTAGCTACTCCTGTCCCATCTAATTTGACCTTGTCCCCCCCAACCATGAAAACCTTGCTGAGTATCTCGTAAGACTTCTGTTGGGTCCCCAGATATTCAGATGTAGGGAGGAGGTCCAGGTCTCTCCTCTTTAAGCCTTTAGTGTGTGGGTTCCAGGGTCTAAGATGAGCCATGCACTAAAAAGTATGGGTGAGCTATGCACTAAGGACAATCCAGGATTTCTGGATCCAGTTATTGGAACCAAAAACCCTGACCCTTCCTTCTCTATTTCCCTGCTACCCTGGGGCTGCAGGGCACCCTGGGAAGGGGTCCTGGGATCTGAGAGCAGATGGCCCTGGGTGGGTGCTCACCAGATGATAGTCCAGAGGCCCTGAAGGGGAGGGGCGGGGCTCAGGCTGTCTCAGAGACCAGTAGGGGCCGAGTCTGCAGAGGTGCACGCGGGGCAGGGAGCAGCGGGCACAGGGCCTGAGGGGCGTCTCATGCACCCCATCCCCAGGGATCTTCCTGCCTTGGTGCCCCAGAGCCTTCTTGAGGCCTGGGGCTGAGATGACGGGGAAGCAGTGTGACAGTCCATTATCTTCTACTGTATGATAATTAGGCTGATGCTAAAAATTTATTTTAAAATGTCAATGTTTGCAGAGTCACAGAATCCAAAGGAGGGAGACTCTGTTCCAATATATAGCTGTTTTATACCCATTTGTTGTCACTTTCCAACTGTTGAAGCTATTTTCCTCTTTCTGGAGCCTGGAGATGTTTGTTTAAAACACGGAGAAGCAGAAGAGTACTGGGAGATTCTAGCAGAAACTAGAGGAAAGAAGCAAGAAGACGAGCATACAGGGGACAAGGGCCGGAAGGAGGGGTACCTGAGACCCCGGGAGACTCCACGGGAGGAGGCTGCGGAGGAGAACTGGAGGCTGAGACCACCGGAGCAGCCCGGAGACCAGTGGCAAGGGTAGGTGGATTTGCTGTTCCCCCTCCCCTGCATTCGGGACTGCTGGTGGGCTCCCCAGCGGGTGGAGAGACCTGCGGACACCAGCCCAGAGACTGGCGCCGCCTGCCAACAGTGAGCCTGTAGCAGACGTGGCACCAGGTTCCCAACTTCCTCCGGGCACCTCCGTGTGCACGGACCCAAGCCTCGTGGCAGGCGCCATATTGCCTCCTCCTCCCCTCCGCCGACCCTACCTGCGGCTGCCCAGAGAGACAATACAGCCACCAGCCAGAGGCACCTCCAGGGAACGGGACCTTCCCGTTTGGGACCCCGCCCACCCTCCCAGGTGCTGCTGGCACCGTGTTCCCAGGAAAACGGTGCCGACTCAGAGACTGAGAGACATAGACCCAGCTTGGGCTCCCTGTGGGTGAATTAGGACCGGAAATCCTCTCCCTGGTGGGAATACAGTTTGAACTCTGGGACCCAGAGGTCGGACCTGCAGACCAGATCCCCTGCACCGAGGGCTAGCATTGCCCAGGGCACAGAAGGGTTATACGTGAACAGCCTACTGAGGTCTGTGTGCCTCCAGGGGCAGATCGGTGTCCTAGAGGGCAACCCTCCTCCCAGGAGGAGGCCATGCGCCCAACCCAGGTGGCGTTCCTGTGCAGGGAACCTCCCCGCCAGCATCACAGTCCGGGGAGGCCTGGTGGCTTGTGGTCTGGCCTGCTGGCAGAGGCCCAGGATTAGCTGCGGAGTTGGGGAGGGTGGAAAGAAGCGAGGCCTGCTGCAGACTTCGGGTCTCAGACAGCCCCACCCCCACACCCAGACTTTCTGGCTGAGCGGGACCATTCCAGCCCCGCCCTGACAGCTTTCCCTGGAAGCAGAGAACAGAACTTTGACCCCTGCTAACGGCCTGAGGGCAGGCTTACCCAACCCAGCTCCGCCCAGAACCAGAGCTGATAACAGGACTCAAAATCAACACCATAGCCTGTTCCTCCAAGCAAACGCCACCTACTGACAGGGACGGCATCTTGCACAGCCTTTCCACGGCACCCACTGACTCAATATACAGGGAGTGGTCCAATTTCACCCACAGGCACCACCTAACGCCTCAGAAACTAAACAAGGTGTGTGAATACCCAAACAATAACCTAAGGAAAGAAACAACAACTGATCGACATGGGAAGAAATCAGCGAAAGAACTCAGGAAATATGAAGAACCAAACGGAAAACACACCCCCAAAGAGGAGCACCAGCCCCCTAGAAACGGACACCGACCAAAATCAGGCAACCAATATGACAGAAGAGAAATTTCATATGTGGAACATAAGAACACTCACCCAGCTGCAACAACAACTCAACAACCAACACCAAGAAACCACAAAAAGTCTCCAGGATATGAGAAAAGAAATAGACACATTGAAGAAAAGTGTAACCGAACTCCTGGAAATGAAGAATCAATTCAAGGAACTACAAAATACAGTGGAAAGTCTCAAGAACAGGGTAGATGAAACAGAAGAAAGAATCTCAGAGCTTGAAGATAACACCCTCCAATTAAATAAATCAGTCACAGAAATAGAGCAGAGAAACAAGAGAAAAGAGCAAAGCCTACAAGAGCTGTGGGATTATGTGAAGAAACCTAATGTGAGGGTCATAGGGTTACAAGAAGGGGAAGAAGACAACACTCAAGGGTTGGACAAGCTGTTTGAAGATATAATAGAGGAAAATTTCCCAGGCCTTGCTCAAAATCTTGATATACGGCTGGGCGCGGTGGCTCACGCCTGTAATCCTAGCTCTCTGGGAGGCCGAGGCGGGCGGATTGCTCGAGGTCAGGAGTTCGAAACCAGCCTGAGCAAGAGCGAGACCCCATCTCTACTATAAAATAGAAGGAAATTAATTGGCCAACTAATATATATACAAAAAAAAAAAAAATTAGCCGGGCATGGTGGCGAATGCCTGTAGTCCCAGCTACTTGGGAGGCTGAGGCAGGAGGATTGCTTGAGCCCAGGAGTTTGAGGTTGCTGTGAGCTAGGCTGATGCCACGGCACTCACTCTAGCCTAGGCAACAAAGCGAGACTCTGTCTCAAAAAAAAAAAAAAATCTTGATATACAAGTTCAAGAAGCTCAGAGGACCCCTGGGAGATTCAACGCAAACAGGAAGACGTCAAGACATGCAGTCATCAGACTAACCAAAGTATCAACTAAAGAGGCCCTTCTAAGAGCTGTAAGACAAAAGAAGCAAGTAACATACAAGGGAAAGCCAATTCGAATAACATCAGACTTCTCTAATGAGACTTTACAAGCAAGGAGAGACTGGGGCCCCATTCTCACTCTTTTGAAACAAAACAATGCCCAGCCTAGAATATTATTCCCTGCAAAACTAAGCTTCGTATATGAAGGAGAAATAAAAACATTCTCAGACAAGCAAAGGCTCAGAGAATTCACCAAGACAAGACCAGCCCTACAAGAAGTACTTAAAACAGCGTTACGCACGGAACATCATAATAATAACCCACGAATATAAAAACAACCAAAACCCAAAGATATTAAAGGCCAGATATTACAATGGCTCAGGACAGAAACCATAGCAACAACATCCAACCCAACAGAATGATCAGTAATCTACCTTACCTATCAGTTCTCTCAATAAATGTGAATGGCTTAAACTCTCCACTCAAGAGACATAGGCTCGGCTGGGCGCGGTGGCTCACGCCTGTAATCCTAGCTCTCTGGGAGGCCGAGGCGGGCGGATTGCTCGAGGTCGGGAGTTCGAAACCAGCCTGAGCAAGAGCGAGACCCCGTCTCTACTATAAATAGAAAGAAACTAATTGGCCAACTAATATATATAGAAAAAATTAGCCGGGCATGGTGGCTCATGCCTGTAGTCCCAGCTACTTGGGAGGCTGAGACAGAAGGATCGCTTGAGCCCAGGAGTTTGAGGTTGCTGTGAGCTAGGCTGACGTCACGGCACTCACTCTAGCCTAGGCAACAAAGCGAGACTCTGTCTCAAAAAAAAAAAAAATAATAATGCAATCTTCAAATGACTACCATGTTAAGGAAAAAAAAATAAAATAAAATAAAATAAAATAAAATAAAATAAAAAGAGAGACATAGGCTGGCTGAATGGATAAGAAAATACAGGCCAAGTATATGCTGTCTTCAGGAAACACATCTAACCTGCAAGGATGCATATAGACTAAAAATAAAAGGGTGGAGATCAATATTCCAAGCAAATAGAAGCCAAAAGAAGGCTGGTGTGGCAGTTCTAATTTCAGACGATTTAGTTTTTAAACCAACAAAAGTAGTAAAAGACAAAGAGGGTCATTATATAATGGTGAAGGGCACAGTCCAACAAGAAGAGATAACAATTTTAAATATATATGCACCCAACTTAGGTGCACCCAGATTCATAAAGCAAACCTTACTGGAGCTAAGCAAATGGATTAATAGCAACTCCATAATCGCCGGAGATTTCAACACCCCACTGACAGCACGAGACAGATCCTCCAAACAGAAAATTAATAAAGAAATAATGGACTTAAACAAAACTCTAGAACAATTGGGTCTGACAGACATCTACAGAACATTCTACCCAAAAACCACTGAATATACGTTCTTCTCATCAGCTCACGGGACATTCTCTAAGATTGACCATATCCTAGGACACAAAGAAAATCTCAAGAAATTTAAAAAAATAGAAATCATACCATGTACCTTCTCAGATCACAGTGGAATAAAACTAGAAATCAACCCTAACAGAAACTCACATTTCTACACAAAAATGTGGAAATTAAACAACCTCCTACTAAATGATTACTTCGTAAATGAAGAAATCAAGACGGAAATAAAAAAGTTCTATGAAGAAAACGACAATGGAGAGACAAGTTATCAACTCCTCTGGGACACAGGTAAAGCAGTTCTGAGAGGAAAGTTTATCTCCATAAATGCCTATAACCAAAAGACAAGAAGATCACAAATAGACAATCTAATGAAACGACTCAAAGAGCTGGAAAAAGAAGAACAGACCAACCCCAAACCCAGCAGAAGAAGTGAAATCAACAAGATCAAATCAGAACTAAACGAAATTGAAAACAGGAAAGCTATTCAGGAGATTAATAAAATAAAAAGTTGGTTCTTTGAAAAAATAAACAAAATTGACACACCATTGGCTAAGCTAATGAAAAGCAGAAAAGAGAAATCTCTAATAAGCTCCATCAGGAATAAAAAAGGAGATATCACAACTGATCCCAAAGAGATACAAGATACAATTTATGAATACTACAAAAATCTTTATGCACACAAACTGGAAAATGTGGAGGAAATGGACAAATTTCTAGAAACACACAGCCTCCCTAGGCTCAACCAGGAAGAAATAAATTCCCTGAACAGACTAATCTCAACAGCTGAAATAGAAACAGCAATTAAAAATCTCCCTAAAAAGAAAAGTCCCGGTCCAGATGGCTTCACACCTGAATTTTACCACACTTACAAAGAAGAACTAGTACCTATCTTGCAGAAACTATTCCACAACATCGAGAAGAACGGAAACCTCCCCGACACCTTTTATGAAGCAAATATCACTCTGATACCAAAACCAGGAAAGGATGCAACAAAAAAAGAAAACTACAGACCAATATCCCTAATGAATATAGATGCAAAAATTTTCAACAAAATCTTAGCTAACCGAATCCAGACACTTATCAAAAAAATAATCCACCACGACCAAGTGGGCTTCATCCCAGGGATGCAGGGATGGTTCAACATATGTAAATCTATAAATGCAATTCACCACATAAACAGAAGCAAAAACAAAGACCACATGATTCTTTCAATAGATGCAGAAAAAGCTTTTGACAAAATTCAACACCCTTTCATGATACGAACACTTAAGAAAATAGGCATAGAAGGGACATACCTAAAAATGATACAAGCCATATATGACAGACCCATAGCCAACATCATACTGAATGGGGAAAAATTGAAATCATTCCCACTTAGAACTGGAACCAGACAAGGCTGCCCACTATCTCCACTTCTGTTCAACATAGTGCTGGAAGTCTTGGCTACAGCAATCAGACAGGAAAATGGAATCAAAGGTATCCAAATAGGGGCAGAAGAGATCAAACTTTCACTGTTTGCTGATGATATGATATTGTATCTAGAAAACCCCAAGGATTCAACCAAGAAACTCCTGGAACTGATCAATGAATTTAGTAAAGTCTCAGGATACAAAATCAATACACAGAAATCAGAGGCATTCATATACGCCAACAACAATCTAATTGAGAACCAAATCAAAGACTCAATTCCCTTCACAATAGCAACAAAGAAATTAAAGTACCTAGGAATTTACTTAACCAAAGAGGTAAAAGACCTCTACAGGGAGAACTATGAAACACTGAGGAAGGAAATAGCAGAGGATGTAAACAGATGGAAATCCATACCATGCTCGTGGATCGGCAGACTCAATATCATCAAAATGTCTATACTACCCAAACTGATCTACAGATTCAATGCAATACCTATTAAAATCCCATCAGCATTCTTCACAGATATAGAAAAAATACTTTTACGCTTCGTATGGAACCAAAGAAGACCCCGAATATCAAGAGCAATTCTAGGCAACAAAAACAAAATGGGAGGCATTAATATGCCAGATATCAAACTATACTACAAAGCTGTAGTAATTAAAACAATATGGTATTGGCACAAAAACAGGAACATTGACCAGTGGAACAGATGTGAGAATCCTGATATAAAACCATCCTCATATAGCCATCTCATCTTTGACAAAGCAGACAAAAACATACGCTGGGGAAAAGAATCTCTCTTCAATAAATGGTGCTGGGAAAACTGGATAGCCACCTGTAGAAGGCTAAAACAGGACCCACACCTCTCACCTCTCACAAAACCCAACTCACGCTGGATAACAGACTTAAACCTAAGATATGAAACTATTAGAACTCTAGAGGAAAAAGTTGGAAACACTCTCCTAGACATCGGCCTGGGCAAAGAGTTTATGAAGAAGTCCCCAAAGGCAATCACAGCAGCAACAAAAATAAATAAATGGGACATGATCAAACTACAAAGCTTCTGCACAGCCAAAGAAATAGTCATGAAAGTAAACAGACAGCCTACAGAATGGGAGAAAATTTTTGCATCCTATGCATCCGATAAGGGACTGATAACTAGAATATACTTAGAACTCACGAAAATTAGGAAGAAAAAATCAAATAACCCCATTAAAAAGTGGGCAAAGGACTTGAACAGAAATTTCTCTAAAGAAGACAGAAGAATGGCCAACAAACATATGAAGAAATGCTCAACATCTCTAATCATCAGGGAAATGCAAATCAAAACCACAATGAGATATCACTTAACCCCAGTGAGAATGGCCTTTATCAAAAAATCTCCAAACAATAAATGCTGGCGTGGTTGTGGAGAGAGAGGAACACTCCTACACTGCTGGTGGGACTGCAAACTAGTTCAACCTCTGTGGAAAGCAATATGGAGATACCTTAAAGCGATACAAGTGAATCTACCATTTGATCCAGCAATCCCATTGCTGGGCATCTACCCAAATGATCCAGTGACACTCTACAAAAAAGACACCTGCACTCGAATGTTTATAGCAGCACAATTCATAATTGCAAGGCTGTGGAAACAGCCCAAGTGCCCATCAATCCAAGAATGGATTAATAAAATGTGGTATATGTATACCATGGAGTACTATTCAGCTCTAAGAAACAATGGTGATATAGCACATCTTATATTTTCCTGGTTAGAGCTGGAACCCATACTACTAAGTGAAGTATCCCAAGAATGGAAAAACAAGCACCAGATATATTCTCCAGCAAACTGGTATTAACTGAGTAGCACCTAAGTGGACACATAGGTGCTACAGTAATAGGGTATTGGGGAGGTGGGAGGGGGGAGGGGGGCGGGTATATACATACATAATGAGTGAGATGTGCACCATCTGGGGGATAGTCATGATGGAGACTCAGACTTTTGGGGGGAGGGGGGGAAATGGGCATTTATTGAAACCTTAAAATCTGTACCCCCATAATATGCCAAAAAAAAAAAAAAGAAGAAGAGTACTGGGAGGGGCAGCTGCACCACCCTACGCCCCCAGTGCTCACGGTTCCAGCCCACGCGCCTCCCAGGGAACCTGCAGCCTCCTGCCGGGCAGAACAGACACCCGGCTGGGCGGGCTCAGGCACCCTGAAAGGCTTGACGCACCCAAGCCCTTGGGCCCTGTGCCCTGTCGGGCACCTGTGGAAGAGGCCTTCCTCTCAGCTGTGCACCCTCTCCCCTTCTCCCCAACACCAGCCCTCACTCCCACCCACTGAGACTCGGGCACCTGCTGGCGCTGCCCCTGGCCCAAGGCCCACTGTTATCCAGGGAACCTCAACAGCCATGAGATAACCCACCCACTGAGGTGGCCTTGAATGGTCCTTGCCCTCCTGCCCTCCCCTTCCCTGCATTCTCCCATGTCCTGAAGTCATCCTGAGCCAGTCTGCGGCCAGTGAGGTTTCCCCTGTGACTGCCCCAACAGGTATGCATGGTGACTGCCCAGCCAGAAGAGAAGCAGATCGAAGGCAGAGAGCAAAGTCGCACCTGGGAACAAAGGAAAGCCACCTGGCAAAGGCAAGGCAGGGGGCGTTTGCAGGAATCAGCCTGGGCGGGCACAGGGGCTGCAGGACCCACCAGCCATTGATGCGACCACTGACAGGGGCCACCTGGGGGCCTCTTCAGGGTGGGTGCAGCAGGTGGCCACCAAGCCATGTGAGGAGGGCAGACAGCTGGCGTGGGTATGGGGGGGAGCTGGAGGGGAAGGCCAAGGGCCAAGGAGGGCGTGCAGGAGGGCGGGCATGCTGTGAGCTCTGGGAGTCCCAGGGGAGAGCTGGGAGCAGCAGGAGATGCAGGGAAAGGGGGCGGGGTCAGTGAGAAGAGGGCGGGCATGGGGGCCTGGCCAGACTGCAGAATTGACTTCAGTGAGGAGGGAAACAAAGGCAGGCCCTCTCTGCCAGCGTCCACGGATCAAAGAGCAGAGATGGAGGGCACGTGGGGACAGGCCGGCGTCCTCCCAGCTGTCCTGGGGGTGGTCATCTCTTCAGCTGGAGGCGAGATGCCAGGCGGCCTGTGGGGTGAAGCATTTGGGAGGTGAGAAGCAGTCACTGTGGGACTGAAGGAATCTCACCTGTAAGGGACACCCGGCATGCACATCTCAGACACTTTGAGGGACTCCAACCTGAGTGAAGACTGCCCTGGTCCCTGAGCGTGGGACCTCTTCCAACCACCCGTGTACAGACCAGGAACGCATGTGCCCCACCCAGAGGCAGGTGTCCACCCTGCTCAGCCTGCCTGTCAGGACCCCGCCCAGCCCTCCGGGAACTGCAGACCCCTGACTCCCCGCAGCAGACGGCTAATGGGTTCCACCACTGGGGCTCGCTGTGTGGCCACGATAATCATAATCGGCCAGCTCAGCCTGCACGTGCCCTCCCCACCCTGCCCTCTCCTAATGTCTGATCCTCAGAACCTGTGAGCATAATAAGATGGTCCTTGGGTCACTAAGACAGGGGTGGTTTCGTACATGGCAGTAGAAAACGGGCACGTCCCTTGTTCACAAGGACGTTGGCAACATTGCACAGTCCTCACCACCTTCTAGATCCCGCCCTCCCCTGGGGCACGTCAGTGGTCACGCAGATGCTGTCTCTGTTCCCAACCCCGGCCTCCCAGCTCCTTGACCCCCCTCCTACCTGAGCCACCTCAGGTAGCTCTGTCACTTAACACAAAGGCAGGTTCTGAGGGGATGTGAAGGGACACCTGGGAGGGCAGCAAGGAGCACGAAGCCTTCCTCTTACACCCCTCAACGGCCCTGTGACTCCCACTTGAGATGGTCAGCATGCAGAACACTGGGCAGAGCTGCAGGTCACAAAGTCACCATGTCAACCTTCCTGTCAGTGATAACAACAGGGAACAACATGGTGGGGGAAGGGCAGGCAGGTAGCTGAGGCAGGTGTACCCAGAGCCAGACACTGCCCCTGCTCCCTGCGATCTGGGCAGGTAACTGGTGTTGGGCCGCAGTGTACACTGGTGGTAGGGCAGGAGGGGTGTGGCCCCTGGGCACAGGCAGAGGCCACAGAGAGTGGCCAGAGGTGGCCTGCACTCAGAGAACCTGGGCCCTAGCTCAAGAACCCAAGAGTGAGCTAAGGTCATAGGGACATCCAGGAAAATGGGGAGCCATGGTGTCCGGGGACCCTGCTTGGTATTATTCCTTCTGTTGCCGCTGCTGCTGCTGCCTCCCCAACTTTTTACAGCAGGAAGTTTCTAGCACCCAGGACCTGGCTGGAGAATGTTCCACCACCTGGGCCTGGGCTCCAGAAGGGCCCATCACCGCCGCGGCCCAGGCACCAGGCATCACTGGCACCAAGGGCAACCCCAGCAGGCTTGCAAGAGCAGATTCAACAGTATTCTTACTGAGTTAGTTTTTTAAAATATATACTTATGCTTTTTTTAATTTCAAAATATTATGGGGGTAAAAATGTTTTTAGTTACATGGATAGCTTTTGTTACACTTGAGTCAGGACTGTAAGTGTGCCCATCTCCCAGAAAGCATTCATTGTAGCCATGAGGTGGATATTCACCCGTCCCTTCCTCCCCACTCCCCAGTGCTTGATTTCCACTGAGTTTTACATCCCTCTGTGCATGTGTGCGCTCATCAGTTAGTTCCAATATAATAACGAAAAGATGTGGTGTTGGTTTTTTCATTCTTCAGATACTTCATGTTGGATCATGGTCTCCAGTTCCAACCAAATTGTTGCAAAAAACATGAATTCATCCTTTCTTATGGCTGAGTAGTGTTCCATGGTGCACATATACATCTCAGACAAGTGAGTGTCCTTCCAAGCCTGACTCTACGTGGCCACAGGAGCCACCATCCCCTTTTCACTGGGGGCAGGACAGGCCTGGAGCCCAGAGCTTTTGCCAGAGAACAGGCCAATCCTTTGGTCAGACGACCAGAGCTAGGCCTCCTTCTTTCCCGAGGCAGAATGAAGGTCCCAGGTATTTGTTCCCTGGTACAAATTTGTTCCCTGGTGTCTCTTGGATGGGGGAAAACACATCTGTCATATGTCATCATGCCCCGATGCACCAAGAGAGACCCATCCAGGCCCCTGCGGTGGCTCTCATGCCCCTTCAACAGCTGATTACCAGGGGCTGCCTTTCAGCAGTTGTTACAAGCGCACTGTGAATTTTTGGTTTTTTTGTGTTGTTTTGTTTCTTTTTTGTCCCAAATGATTTCTGTTTTACTAGGCCCAAAGAGATTGCTTTGTTGCCTCTGCTGGGCCTTCTAATAGTGTCACTCTTAGAAAGTCCTTTGCTGCTGCTTCTAGGTGTTTTGCTTCTTTCATCTACACCCTGGGACCCCGTGACAGTTCCTGCACTTTCAGGAACGGCTTGGTTTGTCTGACTGTGGCCCTGGGACAGCTTCTGACTCTCCAGTCACCTTCAGACTCTCAAAGAAAGAAAGGAGATGGGTCTTCCGTCCTGGCGACGTTGTCTTGGTTGCGTTTCAGCTGCTGCCGTTGGGCGGAACAGACTTGGTGGCTGCTCTCCAGTGGCAGTGGAGCGACTGTCAGTGGGTGCCGAAGCACCTCACTGTGTCCAGAGCCCTCCCCTGCACTCCTGCATCCTCACATCCAGCCCGGGACATGGAGGAATGCAGGCAATTTTCTATCCTATTTCCTGGCCAAGGGGCGCTCCTGGAGCTTGGTGCAGTCCCAGATGCAGGTGGCGTGACAAGACTTGGCATTCTGTGCTGCGCTCTTCCTGCCATCCCAGGTCGCGCTCCCTCTGACATTCTCATTCCCTTGGACGCTGATGGTTCCAAGGGAGGCGTCCCTGGCATTGGTGGCAGGCAGACCCCACTCACCAGCCACATGACCTTGAGCAAGTTGCTTCATGTCTCTGTTCCTCAGTGTCCCCATCTGTGAAAAGGGTATCTTAATACCCACCTTGCAGGTGTGATGAAGAAGAAGGGAGAGTTCCTAGGTCAGAGGCAGTAGCCGAGGGTGAGTGTGACCTGAACTGCCAGGCAAGGCAGAGTCACAGGCTGGGAACTCCCGGCACTGCAGGGCCCTGCCCCAGTCCTGGTGCCCCACATCTGTCACCTGGAAGTTTGAACCCTGTAGTGTTCCCCAGGCTAAAGCTTTGGAGGAAGTCTGCCTTCACTGTCCCACCGCTTCAAGTTGAACTTGCTTGCCTTGAGTGCTCCAAAAATAATCTTTTCAAAAGTTTTCACAAGGAAAACCCAGACTAAGATTCACAAAGCTGATAAAGCTCAGAAAACAAAATGGAAACCACAGCATCAAAGAATGAAGTCATCAAAGAGTGACCAAGGTTCTAAAATTAAAAAAAAAAAAAAAAAAAAGAATGAAGTCAGCCAGTCAGGATGATCAAAGCTTGATTCTCAAAGACTTTCCTTTAAAAAGTGGTGAAGTTTCCGAAGTGTTTCTGCCCTCAGAGACAAGATGCTAGCTGAGAGGGGATGTTTATCAAACTGTGTGTCCAGGAGAGGTGAATGCTAGAGGTGAGGCCACTGAACAGACAATTAAGAAGGGATAAAAGAATCTAACCACACTTCACAAGGAAGTTTCATCACAAGAGACAAGTTCCCTAGAGGCTGTTAATCAAAATTGACTCACTCTGCCCCAATCTGAGACAAATTCCTTCTTGAAAGTTGTTATTTTATGGGTAACTATAACTTTTCCACTATGGGGAAGGGTTATTCCTTAGACATGAAGAATGATGGCACAATTATCTAAAGAACTACTTTCAACAGATTATCAACCAAAAATACAACAAAAAGCAGGTCTAAAGGTGCATCAAGTACTTCAGAACTCCAGAAGAAAAAGCAGATGACTTGTATGGACATTTGATGGATCCACAAGAGGGGCGTGCCCCCTTAACTCATGAAAAATGGAGACAAAACAAGAATAAAGAATGGCTGATAAGATTTCTACTTGAATTTCCCCTAAAGGGAGTTGTGAATTTTTTTTAAAGACAGGGTCTCACTTTGTTGCCAAGTCTGGAGTGCAGTGGCATCATCATAGCTCATTGTAAACTCAAACTCCTGGACTCAAGAGATACTCCTGCCTTAGCCTCCTAAGTAGCTAGAACTACAGGCACATGCCACCATGCCCAGATAATATTTTTATTGTTATTTTCTGTAGAGACAGGGTCTTACTATGTTGCTCAGGCTGTTCTCAAACTTCTGGCCTCAAGTGATCCTCCCGGATTACAGGTGTGAGCCACAGAGCTCAGCCATGAGTTGTTATTTAACAGGACAGTATCATAATGTAATGATCAACAGTGAGAATGTTGGACACTACAAAACCTGGGTGCAAATCCATGGCCTGGCACGTTACTAGCTGGATGACCAGGGGCAAGTTACTTAACCTCTCTATGGCCCAGTTGCCTGCCTCCCCTACAATTAGGATGCACGTGGCCTTACCAGGTAAAGTTGTTTCGAGGTTTCCATGAGCCAGTATATGTAAGTGCTCAATAAATAGCAATTTTCCACGTTTCCCCAGCTCAACACTGGTTGCTGGAAATGGTTACATGGAGTGATCACCCATATTTTAGTGGTCCTGTTTAGTGGTCCATCTATTAGCTGCTTCCCCAGATTATATTTGTCTTCCCTACTGGGTATTCCATGTAAGCTCACACACAATGCCATGTAGCACCCCTCCAGATAAGTGAACTTGCTCCTCGGACCTCTGCTCTCTGAAGACTGGTTTGAAGGTGCTGGTTGCCAAGCAGACAGTCACTGCTCCCAGCTCCACTGCTGCTGCTGCTGTACTGCTCACCCCCAAAGGCTAAAACAGCACATTCCCCAGAGACAGAGCCATGGGACTCTGGGTATCATGATGGAAGTAGGGAAAACAGCCTTTTGCCACCTTGTGCCACCCATTTTCACCTGCTATGAAAACAGGCTGTCATTGCCCCCAGAATTCTGCTCACATAATTCTCTTGCAAATAGCTCTTGCAACTTCTTTCTGCAGCCTCTCTGACTCCAGGACGGGAAGATGGGAGGTTGTAATGCTACAAGGAAGTAAGGGACAAGGAAGGGGGCCTTTGTAACTTACCAAGATGTACAAAGATGTACATAAAAGGTTCATCACCAAAATGAATTTATAATATTGAAGCATCCAAAACAATCAGAATGTCCACCAGCAGGGAGAATGTCATATGGCTGAGCAATCATATGATTTTTGTGTGTGTATGTATGTGTGTATAAGTGTGCGTGTGCGTGTGTGTGCGTGTGTGTGTGTGTGTGAGAGAGAGAGAGAGAGAGAGAGAGAGAGAGAGGATGGCAGTGGGAGAAAGAAGAGAGTTTTGGTTCTTCTACCTTATCCAAAACTATTTTATTAGTCTTGGCATCTACATAACTAGGAAGAAAGCTTCTCTCCTTTTTAGTATCTTATCCTCCTGCCCAAATAATGCCCTTCTAGTGCCCAGGGGAGAAGGAAAGGAGACAGAACTGGAGGTTGCTAGGACCAGCCGTTACTGTCCCTCCCCACCACCAGGGGGCAGTCCCAGAGATGAGGCGCAGAGGTGCAGGGGAGAAACTCCAGGTTTAGTGAACTTCACCAGGCTCTGCCTGCTGGCCCTCCCCTCTAAGGGTTTTGTTTTCCATAACTGCAGAATGAACTCCAGCATCTCATGGTATTCTATCCCAGGTTCCAATCTGCTTAGCATCTGACCTTTTCTTAAAACAAAGATTGGAACACTTCCGAAAACAACTTCACAGAACAAAAGCTAAAACACATAAACATGGACTGACAACAGTTTTAAGAGCTGATTACAAAGAATGCTTGGATTTGGTACAGACATACTTCACAGACATTGTGGGTTTGGTTCCAGATCACCGCAATGAAGTGAATATGGCAATCAAGCGAGTCACACAAATGTTTTGGTTTCCCAGTGCAAATTGAAGTTATGTTTACACTATATTGTAGTCTAGTAAGTGTATAATAGCATTATGTCTAAAAAAAAACACTATACATACCTTAATTTTAAAATATTGCTAAAAAATGTTAAGAATCATCTGAACCTTCAACAGTTGTAATCTTTTTGCTGGTAGAGGGTGTTGTATTAATGTCAATGGCTGCCAACTAATCAGGATAGTGGCTGCTGAAGGTTGGGGTGGCCGTGGCAATTTCTTAAAATAAGACAACAATAAGATTTTTCCCATAGATTCATTCTTCCTTTCCTGAAAGATTTCTCTATATCATTTGATGCCATTTGATAGCATTTCACCCAAAGAACTTCTTTCAAAATTGGAGTCAAGGCCTGGTGTGGTGGCTCACACCTGTAATTCAAGCACTTTGAAGGCTGGAGGATTGCTTGAAGCCAGGAGTTCAAGGCCAGCCTGAGGAAGAGTAAGACCCTGTCTCTACAAAAAATAGAAAAATTAGCCAGGCATGGTGGCACATGCCTGTAGTGCCAGCTACTCGGGAGGCTAAGGCAGGAAGATCGCTTGAACCCAGGAGTTTGAGGTTGCTGTGAGCTGCAATCATACCACTGTACTGCAGCCTGGGCAACAGAGTGAGACCCTGTCTCAAAAAGCAAACAAACAAAAAATTGGAGTCAGTCTTTTCAAATCCTACCACTGCTTTATCAATTAAGCTGATGAAATATTCTAAATCCTTCATTGTCATTTCACCAATGTTAACAATGTTAATGAATCATGAATATTCTTAATGGCATCTAGAATGGTAAACCCTTTACAGAAGGGTTTCAATTTACTTTGCCCAGATCCAGCAGAGGAGTCACTATTGATGGCAGCTATAGCCTTACAAAATGTATTTCTCAAGTAATAAGACTTGGAAGTCAAAATTACTCCTTAATCCATGGGCTGCAGAATGGATGTCGTGTTAGCAGGCATGGAAACAACATTAATCTTCTTGTACATCTCCATCGAAACTTTTGTGTAAGCAGGTGCATTATCAATTAGCAGTAATATTTTGAAAGGAATCTTTTTGTTCAAACAGAAAGTCTCAACAGTGAGCTTAAAATATTCGGTAAACCATGCTGTAAACTGATGTGCTGTCATCTAGGCTTTGTTGTTCCATTTACAAAGCACAGGTAGAGTAGATTTAGCATAATTCTTAAGGGCCCTAGGATTTTTAAAATAGTAAATGAGCACTGGCTTCAACTTAAATTCATCAGCTGCATTAGCCCCTAACAAGAGAGTTAGCTGGTTCTTTGAAGGTTTGAAGCCAGGCATTAACTTCTCCTCTCTAGCTATGCACGTCCTAGTTGTATCTTCTAATATAAGTCTGTGTCATCCACATTGAAAATCTGTTCAGGGTGGCCACCTTCAGCAGTTATCTTAGCTAAGATCTTCTGGATAACTTGCTGCAGGTTCTACATCAGCACTTGCTATTTTACCTTGCACGTTTATGTTACAATTTCTTTCTTTAAATCTCATGAACCAACTTCTGCTGACTTCCAACTTTTCCTCTGCGGCTTCCTCACATCTCTCAGCCTGCATAGAATTGGAGAGAGTTGGGGCCTTGCTCTGGATTAGGCTTTGCCTTAGGGGAATGCTGTGGCTGGTTTGCTCTTCTGTCCAGACCACTCAAACTCTCTCCATGCAGGAATAAGGTGGTCTCATTTTATCATTCAGGTGTTCACTGGAGCAGCACTTTGCATTTCCTTGAAGCACGTTTCCTTCGCATTCACACCTTGGCTGACTGTTTGGCTCAAGAGGCCTAGCTTTTGGCCTTTATCAGCTTCCAACATGCCTTCCTCACTATGCTTGATCATTTCAACTTTTTCATTTACAGTGAGAGACATTCAACTCTTCCTTTGACTTAAACACTTATAGGCTATTGTAGGGTTATTAATTGGCCTCATTTCAATATTTTTATATCTCAGGGATTAGGGAGGCCTGAGGAGAGGGAAAGAGAGAGGGAAACACCCTGTCAGTGGATCGGGCAGAACACATACAACATTGATTAAGTTCACAGTCTCACACGGGCATGCTTTGTGGTGGCCCCAAAACAATTACAATAGTAACATCAAAGATCACTGATCATAGGTTGCTATAACAGACATAAAAATAGTGAAAATGTTTGAAATATTGTGATAATTACTAAAATCCAAAATGGGGCACAGAGACATACAGTGAGCACATGCTGTTGGAAAAAATGGCACCAACAGACTTGCTCAACGCAGGGTTGCTATAAACCTCTAATTTGTAAAAAACACAGTATCTGTGAAGCACAATAAAGCAAAGTGCAATAAAACCAGGTATGCCGGTATCTAATTTCTTGTCTATTTTAGGTAGATAGGTAGATAGAACAAAAGACATTACTGAGACTTATTTTGGGAATGTTCCATTATGGCTATTACACAGCCATTAAAAGCAATAAGGTAGAAAGAGATGACACAGCAAATGTATTATCTCAGGGTGTGTGTGTGTGTGTATGTGTGTGTGTGCATGCGTGCGCGAGAGCACATGAGTGTGTCTATCCATAGAGAACTAGCTGAAAAGATGCTCTTTCAGTGACACGATTACTCCTGAATTTGCATTTTGTTATGGTTTTCTGTATCACTTAAAGTTCTTTATGATGATCATGAATCCTTTATAAAATCAAAGAGAAATACAGATATTTTTTCACTTAGGGAAAAATAAAGGTTTTTAAAAGTAAAATTTATCAATATGAGTATGGACAGCTCAATTTCTTCATTTTCAGAAGTATGAAACGTACATTTGTAACTCTAGCTCTCACTGTGACTGAGAGAGGTTTTGCTTCCTTCCCACTTAGCAGTCTTTGGGTTGCATCAAGATTCTGCACCAGCCTCCAGGGTGGGATTCCAACAGAGTGGACTCTCTGGTCATTTTCTCCACCTGTCCTCCCTCTAGGAGAAAAACTGTCCTCCCTGGTTGCTGAGATTGTTAGGTGCCTACTAGTCTTGTGGTCACACTCCACTGCTGGGCAAAGTAAATATATTAAATGCACGCTCTTGGGGTTTCTTCCCCCCTTGGTCTCTTGAGCCTGCCTGTATTCCTCAGAAGCTCATGTTCGCAGTTCTCCCCCTACAATTTGGTGGGAAAGTTGGCCTCCTGGAGGATGGATGAGAGACACCACCACCTTCTGCAGTTTATCTATCTGAATATAATTTTAAATAAATTGTTACTCCACTGAAATACAAGCGAGAGAACCGACTGAAACCTCTCTTGTCATAGAATCGCCCTCCAGCTCATTATTATAATTGCCATTATCCATTGCTCGAGGCTAGTATTTTTTTTTTCCCCTACTACTGTTGGGTAGACTACTCTATATATGTCTGTTAGGTTCATTTGGTCTAGAATTTAGTTTCAGTCTAATGTTTCCTTATTGATTTTATGTTTGGATGATCTTTCCATTGCTTAAAGTGGGGTATTGAAGTCCCCTACTATTATTGAATTGTACCCTATCTTTCCCTTCAGATCTATTAATATTTGCTTTATATATTTAGGTGCTCCAAAGTTGGGTGATATATGTACAATTATTATATTCGAGGCTAGTATTATGATCTCTAAGACCACGGTCACTCGCTAAGTGCTTCTGACCCTGTCCTACCGGGAATAGCTTTTCAGGCATCTCAAACCCAAGCACTCAGCCTCTGGTTATCCCACCTATGAAGGTCCACCCCCAACTTCCACTACTCCCTGGACACTTAAATGAATGAATTCATATAGAGCACAAACAGTAGTGTGCCTGGCACGTAGGGAATCCCGGATAGCACTGGCAGCTGTTGCTGCTGCTGTCCTCCTTGTGCTAGACCCATGTAACTTTAAGCCTGTACTTGTTACTGCTATGGGCCAGTTTCCCTGCCACCTCTACTGTTTTTCTCTTCCCATTGAAAAAAGCTGTTTTTGCCTCCCACAGCCACGTGGTGGCACCAGCACTTCATAATTTTCACTTGAAATGCCTAGGGTTTTTTTGTTTTTTTAATTAACAAATAAAAATTATATATTTTTATCATTTATACCATGTTGTTTAATTAACATATGCATACTTATCTTCTAAAAATCATTTTTTTTTGAGACAGAGTCTCACTTTGTTGCCCGGGCTAGAGTGCCAGCTTAGCTCACGGCAACCTCAAACTCCTGGGCTCAAGCAATCCTACTGCCTCAGCCTCCCAAGTAGTTGGGACTACAGGTACGCGCCACCATGCCGGCTAATTTTTTTTTTCTATATATATTTTTAGTTGGCCAATTAATTTCTTCCTATTTTTAGTAGAGACCGGTCTTGCTCTTGCTCAGGCTGGTTTAGAACTCCTGACTTTGAGTGATCTGCCCACCTCGGCTTCCCAGAGTGCTAGGATTACAGGCGTGAGCCACTGTGCCCAGCCTCATACTTATCTTTTTTGTGCCAAATACACTTAAAATCTACTCTGTTAGGAATTTTCAAATCTGTAATATATTGTTATTAACTACAGTCACCATATTGTACAACAGATCTTTCGAACTTATTCCTCCTACCTAACTGAAATTTTGTATCCTTTGGCCAACATCTCCCAGAGCCCCACCTCAGTTCCTGGTAAGCACCGGTGGAGATGGCTAGTTATTAATTCCAGGAGCCTTTCTGAAGTCACGTCCTCAAGTCTGCTTATACAGCGTGGAAATGCACAATAGGATCTTTCACGAAACGTTTCCTTTTTGTGTTTCTTTTCACAAAGGTATACTTGGTGCTTAATTTTATGTAAAAATACCCCTGTTTGGCTGCCACACGTCTCAATGATTGTACTAAGAAAGTATAACTAGACCAAGGGGCAATTCGAAAATAATAACGGTTATTTATTGAGCACCTACTGGGTGCAGCCATCCCTCTGGAGCGTACAGACTAGCTGGAAAGAGACATAATAAACAGTCAAGCAAATAAATTTATTGTATGAATATAAGTCCAGAGCGTAGTAAGTACTATGAAGGAAATAGAGAGCGACAAGGGGGAATCCACATTATTTGACATTTAGGTGCATGATTCGAGTTAAGTTTTGTGAAAGGTGCAAGGTGTGCATCTGGGTTTATTTTTTTACATATATATCCAATTGTTCAACACTGTTTGTTGAAAAGATCATCCTTTCTCCAGTGCATTGCCTTTGTGCATTTGTCAAAGATCAGTTATCTATATTTGTGGGTCTATTGCTGTGCTCTCTCTTCTGTTCCATTGATCTATGTAACTACTTTGTCTTCATTCCTATAGCTACACGTTAATAGTAAGTCTTGGAATTTGATAGTATAAGTACTTCAGTTTTATTCTTCTTTGTACTGTGTTGGTTATTCTAAGTCTTTTTCTTTTTCATATAAACTTTAGAATCAATTTGTTGATATTTACAAAATAGCCTCCTGGGGTATTGATTGGGATTGCATTAAATCTGTACCTCAAATTGGGAAGAATGAACATTTTAACAATATTGAGTCTTTCAATCTATGAGCATGGAATAGCCCTTCATTTACTCAAATCATCTTTGATTTAGTTCATCAGAATTTTGTGATTTTCCACATATAGATCTGTATATATTTTGTTAGATTTTTATACCTAAGTATTTTTTGGTGCTATTATAAATAATATTTTTTTATTCCAAATTCTATTTGTACATATTTGGTACATAGGAAAGTAACTGACCTTGGTATAGTCACCTTGCTATATTTACTTATTAGTTGCAGGAGTTTTGACTCATAGGTTATTTAGAAGTATGTTGTTGGTCTGATTAAAAATGAGCAAAATTCTGAACATTTCTCAAAAGAAGAATAGAAATGGAAAACAGGTCTATGAAAAAATGCTCAACATCACTAATCATCAGAAAAATGCAAATCAAACCACAATGAGATACCATCTTACTCTAGCTAAAATAGCTTTTATCAAAAGGACGAAAAAAATGGATGCTTGTGAGGATGCAGAGAAAGGAAAATATTCATACACTGTTGGTGGGAATGGAATTAGTACAGCCAATATGGAAAACAGTATGGAGGTTCCTCAAAACACTAAAACCAGAACTACCATATGATCCAGCAATTCCTCTGCTGGGTATATATATCCAAAAGAAAGGAAATCAGTATATCAAAGATATAATCTGCACCCCTGAGTTTATTGCAGCACTATTTACAATAGCTACGATATAGAATCAACCTAAATGCTATCAACAATGAATGGATGAAGAAAATGTGGTACATATACACAACAGAATATTATTCAGACACAAAAAAACGAAGCCCTGTCATTTGCAACAACATGGAAGGAACTGGAAAACCCTATGCTATGTGAAATAAGCTAGGCACAAAAGGACAAATATCCTATGTTCTTACCCATATGTTGAGAGCTAAAAAAATTGATCTTGTGGAGATAAACAGTAGAATGATTAACAGAGTAGAATGGTTAACAGAGGAAGGATTGTGGGGAGGAAAGATAAAGAGGGACTGGTTGGCTGGGCGTGGTGGCTCACGCCTGTAATCCTAGCCCATTGGGAGGCCGAGGCAGGCGGATTGTTTGAGCTCAGGAGTTCCAGACCAGCCTGGGCAAGAGTGAGACCTCATCTCTACTAAAAATGAAAAGAAATTAGCCAGACAACTAAAAATATATAGAAAAAATTAGCTGGGCATGGTGGCGCATGCCTGTAGTCCCAGCTACTCGGAAGGCTGAGGCAGAAGGATCACATCAGCCCAGGAGTTTGACGTTGCTGTGAGCTAGGCTGATGCCACGGCACTCTAGCCTGGGCAACAGAGCAACAGTGTGTCTCACAAAAAAAAAAAAAAAAAAAAAAGAGGGATTGGTTAATGGGTGCAAAAATACAGTTAGATAGAAGGAATAAGATCTAATGTTTGCTAGCACAATAGGGCCACTAGACAAGTATTGTTAACAATTATTTATAGTATATTTCTTTTTTTTTTTTTGAGATAGGGTCTTGCTCTGTTGCCCTGGGTAGAGTGCAGTGGCATCATTATAATTCACTGCAACCTCAAACTCCTGGGCTCAAGCAATCCTCCTTCCTCAACCTTCCAAGTAGTTGGGACTACAGGCACACACCATGATGCCTGGCTAATTTTTCCATTTTTGGTAGACATGAGTCTCACTCTTGCTCAGGCTGGTCTTGAACTCTGGGCCTCAAGCCATTTTCCCACCTTGGCCTCCCAGAGTGCAGAGATTACAGGCATGGGCCAATGGGCCCAGCCTAGTATATTTTGAAATAACTGGAAGAATGAAATTGGAATGTTTCTAACACAAAGAAATGATAAATGTTTGAGATGATGGATATCCCAATTGCCCTGATTTGATCATTACACATTGTATGCTTGTATCAAAATACCACATGGGCGGGGCGGCTCATGCCTGTAATCCCAGCACTCTGGGAGGCCGAGGTGGGCAGATAGCTCAAGGTCAGGAGTTTGAAACCAGCCTGAGCAAGAGCAAGACCCCGTCTCTACTATAAAATAGAAAGAAATTAATTGGCCAACTATATATATGTGTATATATATATATATAACATTAGCTGGGCATGGTGGCGCATGCCTGTAGTCCCAGCTACTCAGGAGGCTGAGGCAGAAGGATTGCTTAAGCCCTGGAGTTTGAGGTTGCTGTGAACTAGACTGACACCATGGCACTCTAGCCAGAGCAACAGAGTGAGACTCTGTCTCAAAAAAAAAAAAAAAATACCACATGTACATACCCCATAAATATGTACAGCTTATTACCTATTTATAAAAACAAAAAATTATTTAAATTCTAACAAGAAAGATGTTGAGTTTCCAGATATTTGGGTATTGTTCAGCTGTCTTGTTGTTGATTTATTATTTAATTCTACTGTCATCTGAGAACAAAGTTGGAATGATTTCCATTCTTTTAAACTTGATAAGGTGTGTTTTATGGCCCACACTGCAGTCTATCTTGGTGAACGTTCCATGTGAGCTTGAAAACAATGTGTGTTCTGCTGTTGTTGGGTGGAGTGTTCTGTAAATGTCAATGAAATTCAGTTGATTGATAGAGCTGCTTAGGTGATTATATCCTTACTGATTTTCTGCCTACTTGAGCTATACATTACTGACAAAGAGAAGTTGAAATCCTCTACTGCATATTTGGCTATTTCTCTTTCCAATTCTAGCAGTTGGTATTCATCCTACGTGGTGTTCTTTGAGCTTCCTGAATCTGTGGTTTTCTTTCTGTCATTAATTGTGGAAAGTTCTCAGCTGTTGAAGGTAGTCTTCATTTCTGTTACAAGGTTGTTGTTTTTTTGTTTATAGCATTTTCATTTGATTCTTTCTAGAGTTTTCATCTCTTTGCTTATATTACCCCTCAGTTCTTGCATGTTGTCTACTTTTTCCTTTAGACTCTTAATACATCAACCATAATTATATTGAATTTCCTGTCTGATAATTCTAACATCTGTGTCTCATTGGAGTCTGATTCTGATGCTTGCTGTGTCTTTTCAGACCATGTTTTTTCTCATCCTTCGGCATGTCTTGTAATTTTTTGTAGAAAGCTGGACATGTTATATTATAACAGGAATTGAGGTAAATCGATCATTAGTGTGAGGATTTATGGTAATTTCAGCAGAAGTTGGGGTGTGTTTCATGTTTGCTATAGGGATAGATGCCAGAGGATTCAAATTCCCCTAATGTCTTTGCTTTTGTCTCTCTTGACTTTGGGCTTCCCTACATACTCCTCAGAATCTTTCAGCTGTGATCTACTGTTATTATAACGAGACCTGCTGGTGTAGGGGTAAAGTGAGGGATGGGAGTATTCTATAATCTTTCAATTAAATCTCCAGTTTTAATGGGCCTGTGTCCTGAGTGTGACCATTGCAAGTGTTTCTCTGGTGGCATAGATATTTCCCTCCCAATTCGGGCTCCCTCCCCTGGCGGCAGCTCTCCTAGCCTACTTTCCTGAAGCCTTGATCCCTGTTGACTGTATTTTCCCCCATAAGTGAGACAGGAAAGCCTGAGGAAACTGGCCGTAGGGAATGCCATTCCTCCAAGCCTCTGGCAAAGTCTTCCCTGTGGAGAGTAGGTTTGTGTTATAGAAAATGCTCTGAGTATATTTCCCAGAGATTCCTCTTCCCCTTCACTGCCAGAGCCACTAAGTTATGAGGGAGAGTTTCTCAAATTGTCACCAGGAGAATTGACAAAAAAAAAACAAATAAGTTCATTAGTAAGTGGGCAAAGGACATGAATAGGCATTTGTCAAAAGAAGACGTACAGGCTGGGCGAGGTAGCTCATGCCTGTAATCCTAGCACTCTGGGAGGCCAAGGCGGGCAGATGGTTTGAGCTCAGGAGTTCCAGACCAGCCTGAGCAAGAGCCAGACCCTGTCACTACTGGAAAAAAAAAAAAAAAACATGGAAAAACCCAGCTCTACCTTTTCCTTGCTCTGTGACCTTCACCAAGTCACTTAACTTCACTAAGCCTCCAATCCTCATCTTTAAGAGGCTAGCAATGCTTTTCTTACAGAACTGATGTGAGGGTTACCTGAGATAATGTATGTAAAGCACTTAGCACTGTTCCACACAGATCATGAACATGTGGTAAATGGTAGTTATAATCTTCACTGTCATAACAATTAACTCTTAACCATTGAATATTTAACCGCTGGGCACCAAGAATAAGCCAGGTACAATGTGTGCTTGGTTCTGCACATGAAAGAGAAATCGGTCCAACATAATCCCTGTCCTAAAGGAGCTTCTAACCCAAGATAGGAGCAAATCATGCACTAAGTAATAATCGCACAAGGCTGACTGGAGTCACGTCCAGGAGAGAAACTGCACACAAGTCCTAAGAGAATCCAAGGCGGGAGCATTTGCTGTGGATATAGGAAAGAAGTGGCCTGGACTTTGGATCTAACGCAGGCAGGAGATGGAGGAGCTGACAGCAAGCCCGTGGGCCTGGGATGGTGCAGAGGGAAGCCAACCCCACTACTCAGAGTTCATTACTGGGTAAATTGGAGCACAGCCTACAGCCCACCAGGGGGGCCCATGCGACATCTCCAGAGAAGTCTTTTGTAAATGGTGTGCACTTTTTCTCCCAGGCTTGCAGTGGCCAATAAACTGGGTCATGAAGGTACCTCCCTGAGGTCTGACAGATTTCCTGTGAAGACAGGAACTGTGGGATCCGCTCAGAGAACTCTGCAGTGTTCCCAGAGGAAGTCAGAGCATCTATCTCAGGTCATGGGGCCCCTGCAGGCCAGGACCACCTCTGAGAGCACGTTGAGCAAAACCCATCTGTAGCAGTTCCCTACAGCTACATCATCACCCAGAGATGTACAGATCAACCTGCACTACGGATACTTTCCTGCAGGGAGGGTCAGCAAGGGCTTCAAGAAGAGGGTGGCGTTGGTCTGGGTCTGGCGGGATTCAGGGAAGGGGAAAGGGAGAAGACAGAGCAAGGCAGAGGCAGAAGTGGCAGACGGTGTCTGGATCTGGTAGCAAGCCGCTCTGCAATAACAATGGCTCTAGTTTCCAAGTACTTTAAAGAGTACATACAGTGTACGGTACATATGGTTCTGGGCTACAATCTAGAATAACTGTCTCATCAAACCCTCACACACAAGAGATACAGTTATCTCTGGTTTTCTTTCTTTTCTTTTCTTTTTTTTTTTTTTTTTGAGATGAGGACTCACTATATCACCCAGGTTGGTCTTGAATTCCTAGCCTCAGGTGATCCTCCTGCCTCAGCCTCCCAAGTAGCTGGGACTACAGGCATGTGCTGGCCATTATATCTGTTTTTCTTAAAAGAAAGCCAAGATGTAGTGAGATAAATGACTAAGTTTACAAAGATAAAGCCTGCTGTAAGTGGAATTTGACCCCGACCCCAATCTTTGACCACTACGCAATATTAGCTTCCAGCAAGATATGGTACGAAAAGTAGGTTAGGATCAGGACAGAGAGGACCTTTCACAGTTAGCAAAGGGTTTTGCATTCACGAAAGCTCTTCAGTGGGGGCATTTTGAAGGCCTCCAGGCTTGTGGTAGGGTCTCCACAAGCCTGAGCAGAAAGTTGCATGCAGACCCAGGAACAAGAAAGTTGCAAACAGCTCAGCTGGAGGCCAGATCGTATGTCTGATCTGAGATGGGATGGGGTCTGCTGGAAGTACACTGCAGGACTAGAGCTCAGAAAAGTTTCCCCAGGCACTGGGTGTGCTCACTCTCCCATTCTTTGGCGACACTCTGGGCTTCTTTGGCGACCCGAGGTGGCACTTGACTGGTTCCTATGGTCATGTATGTGTCCAGTATAAATGAGCAACCCAGAGACTGATGAGGGTATGGGGAAGAAGAGAGAGAGAGACTCAGGAGAACCTAGAGCCTCACAGAGCCTCTCCCCACCACCCTGGCTTTGCTCAGGAGCACTGCAGGGCCGTGGGCTCCTCTTCTGCCCTGTGAAAGAGGAGGAGGAACTCACCTGAGCTGCTGGAACATCATGCACATCGAGCTGTGAGTCTGATCACCTTGGATAGATGCATGATGGCCTTGGACAAGTCTCTGTGCTGTCTGCAAAATAACAGGACAGACTGGGTGATCCTGAAGACGTTTCAGGGTTTTGTTTGTTTGCTTAAATTTTTTATCGTAGTAAAAACAAACAAACAAACAAACAAAAACATCAATTTTGGCATCTTAACCATATTTAAGTGGTTACAGTTCAGTAGTGTTAAGTATGTTTACATTGTTGTGCAACAGATCTCCAGAAGTTTTTCATCTTGCAAAACGGAAACTTTATACTCATTAAACACTAACTCCCCATTTCCTCTCCCCCCGCCCAGCCCCTGGCAACCACCATTCTAAACTTTCTGTCTCTATGATTTGGGCCACTCTAGGTACTTCCTAAAAGTGGAATCATAAAGTATTTGTCTTTTTGTGAATAGCTTATTTCATTTAGCATAATGTCCTCATGGTTCATCCATGTTGTAGCATGTGTCAGAATTTCCTTCCTTATTAAGGCTGAATAATGTTCCTATGTGTGTGTGTGTGTGTGTGTGTGTGTGTGTGTGTGTGTGTGTGTGTATAATTTTGTTTATCCATTTATCTGCTCATGGACCCTTGAGTTGCTCTCACCTCTTGGCTATTGTGAATAATGCTGCTATGAACCTGGGCATGCAAATATCTCTTTGAGACCTAACTTGACCATTCGGATTTAAGATGCAATGAGTTCAGTTGAATATTTTATTTCTACTTGTTAAAAACGCCACCAAGCCTCTTGAAGAGTGAACAAATTAAAATTAACATTTCAGATGCTGCAAGAGGACATTCATTTGAAGAAGTTTGGACACTCAAGCTAAGATTTTGGCACTCAGCAAAGTGCCTAAGTCCGTATCACTAGGAGGAGCTAGAATAGTCTTAAACTTGGGCCTTGCAGAGAGTCTTGGCATTCTGCAGTATAATTATGAACTTCAATCACAACTGTATCTAGGAAATTCTTTCAGCAGCAATAATGGGTGTCTATTAATATAAGACATTTGCTGGATATGCCATGCATTGACTTGTTGGAAAATATGCAAGATCACATGCCAGATGTGCAGAAGAACATTCTTCAAACTCAGTGATGCATACCGGCCCCCTGGGGAAAAACATTTAAAATCCATACATTCTCCTTTGAAAGAAAGGTTTGGTTTTTCTCTCCTGAATAGTGTGGTTGAAAGGTCTGGCCAAAGATCAGGCTTGCAGGCATGTTCAGAGTCATTGCCACCTTCCCCTGCAGCACAGTGACTCAGGGGGGTGGTGGGCGATTGTTAAATGATTAATATTGTAGCATAGGTGTGCCCGCTGGTTGGGGCGCAGTTATTCACAGAATCCTCCTTGGAGAAAACTGTAGCAAAAATTTGGGCTGATCCATCAAAACTGTCCTCTCTGGGCTCATTTTCATTTCAATCCCCATCCCACGGCCACATGAGCAGCGCCCAGCCATTCTTGCTAACGCCGGTCACCAAGGCCTTGCCTGAGAGTGTGGCCATGAAGAGCACTGTCTCTGCCCTTGAGACCCTAGTAGCACAGGAGGCACAGAGACGTAGGGGTTGGGCATTAATAGAAGCAGGAACCAAGTGTGAGAGCCCAGAGGAAGGGAACTGACTCAGGCAGAGTGTGAGGAAAAGCATTGCGCAGATGATATTTGACCTTGACATTGAAGGAAAAGGAGGCAGCAAAGTATAAGGAACGGCAGTCTAGGCTGGGGAAACAGCATGTGTGTAAAGACTTCCAGGAGTCTGGAGACATGTGAGAATAGCAGTATGCTTGAATAACAGAATGCATGAGAGGTTGGGGTTTGTGAATGCCTCCTAAGGAGGTGGGAGTGCTCCAGAACAGGGCCAGGGCACTCCACCCCCAGGAGGAGCCCTGGGTGGAGCCATTGTCATTCCTGGCCACCCTGGGTACATTAGCAGAGATGTGCAGCATAAATGGGCTCTTGGAGATGTGCTGTGGGCCTTCGGGCTGGGCTCCAATTTCCCAGCAGATGGAACCCTGAGTATGGAGTTGGCTTCCCTCTGCACCGCCCTGGGTCCATGGGCTTGACCTCTGCCCCTCCATCTCCTTCGTGTCTTTCCGTGTCGCTCAAACAAGAGGCCTCAAAGTGTTTATTGTTTAAAAAATGATGAAATGCTCTTAAATGTGAAGCTGTGGCAAACACTGCTTGGCAGCTAGACCCTTGAAAATCCACATAGGCCCAAGGTCTTAATGACGCACTCCACAGTGTCTGACCAGAGAGAAGCCACAGGGCCAAGAGTGGAGAACAGGCATTGCTTTTCAGGCTACACAAGGGCTACTTTTATGGCAACTATCAGGGGGACAGGACTCTAAATCTCCAAGGAGGAGACCCACTAGACAAAGCTTTGCGCCAATGCCTGCTCTGGCGAGGCTGCAGTAAGCACAGGGAATGTCCCCTCTCAGCTCCTTTCTACAGGAGCTCTGGCCATCCTGGCCACTGACTGACACTCCTCAACATCCCTGGGGTGCAGAAACAGCAGCCACCAGCCCCATATGAGCTCCCCAGGTGTCCTGACAATGTGCCAATGAGGGGAGGCTGTCCATCATTAATATTAGCAGGAGAACAGCCAGTAAGGGGCCTGGAGGGAGGTTGGAGCCTTTCATCTTCTCCCAGAAGGACCGGCTGGTGGCAGTTGGCTGTTGTCCAGAGTAGGTTATCTGTCTTGGGAAACAATGCTTTCTATCATCCCAACCAGGATGCTTTGTCTGGGATACATGCCATCCTCAACAGGACACCAGGAAAAGACACAAAACCTTGAACTGTGTTAGGCAAACCTGGATTCTCTCTAGGATGTTGTTTCCTCTAAACATTTTTAAAATGCAACTGAGAGTCTCTTGGGAGAACCTCCAGTGAATGCAGCAGCCTGTCTCACTAGACAGTTTTCTCTTTGTCTGGGGCTCTGAGCGCCGCTCCAGCCCCGATGAAAGTGCAGATGATTTGTAAATAGTAATTAATAATTAAGTGAGAGATAGGGAGAGCTAGGAAGAACTGTAGAGATCTTCCAGTGCAGGGTGTCCAAGATGTGGGTTATGAGAACTTTTATTTATTAATATTGTAGCTATTTTCTTTTTAATTACTTTACTTTAAAAAAATGCCAACAACACACTGTCTATAAATTGAAAAATGAACCTCCCCTTCCCTAGATTGTAACCAGTGAGACCTATTTGCAGTGTTTCCTTCTAGATTTTCTACACATGTACAATGTCAGCAGGTGTAGATAGAGATCTACACATGGTCAGACGTGGACATAGTCAGAGAGACAGACCATAAGTTGGATAGAGACACACCCAGTTTTGGCTGTGCCTTCTTATTTTGTAGGAACAGGCAATCTGTGAGCTGAGAGTGAAGCTCTTGGGGATAGAGAATGATGAGTGCAAGTTTTCTGTTTCCAGCCAGCTGAAGGGAGTTAGTTATACTGGAACATCCCCACAGAGAAAGAGAAACAAGCCAGGCACATGGGGATATTGAGATTTCTAAGACTAGCAGGAGAGATGGAATTGGGGTACCCAACATAATGGAGGGCCTGAGCCCTACCTGTCCCTGGACTGCTACAAGATTTTTGTAGAAACTGGACTATATGCACTGAAGCAATGACAATGGCTTCACGTCTCTAATGGCAAGCATGCTGTCAGTGGACAAAATGCCAGGGACGATCGACAATACTGAGCATTGTCAAGGATATGGAGCAACTGGAACTCTCATGTATTGCTGGTGGGAATGAAAATGATACAGCCCCTTTGGCTGTATCACTATCATTTGATAGTGCCTTACAAAGTTAAACAAACACTTACTACAGGACCACTCAAGAGAAATGACAACATATGTCCAAACAAAGGTTATATGCAAAGGTTCCCAGCAGCTTTATTCATAACTACCAAAACCTGGGAGCTGCTATGGTTTGGATATGGTTTGTTTGGTCCAACCAAGTCTCATGTTCAAATCTGGTCCTCAGTGTTGGAGCTGGGGCCTCTTGGGAGGTGTTTGCGTCATGGGGGCAGACCCCTCATGAATGGCTTGGTGTTGTCTTCTTGGTAATGAATAAGTTCTTCTCTAGTATTTCCCACGAGAGTTCCCCCAAGAACTGGTTGTTTAAAAGAGCCTGGCACCTTGCTTCTCTCCTTTTTGCTTTCTCTCGCACCATGTGATCTCCATACACCACCCACCTTTTCCTTCTGCTGTGAGTAGAAGCAGCCTGAAGCCTTCACCAGAAGCAGCTGTTTCTTGTTTCTTGTACAGCCTGCAGAACCGTGAGACAAATAAACCTTTATAAATTACCCAGCTTCAAGTATTCCTTTATAGCAACACAAATGAACTAGGACACAATCCAAATATATCAACTATATCCATCAACTCTGGGGAAAGGATAAACACCTTTTGGCATATCTACGCAATGGAATATTTCTCAGCAATAAAAAGGAATGAAGTCCTTGTGCACACAACAGCATTAATGAATCTCAAAAGCATTATTCTAAGTGAAAGAAGCCATACATACTGTATGATTCCATTCATATGAAACTCTACAAAAAGCAAGACTATAGAGATAGAAAAGAGGTCATTTGGGCCAGGCACGGTGGCTCACACCTGTAATACTAGCACTCTGGGTGGCTGAGGTGGGATGACTGATTGAGCTCAAGAGTTAGAGAACAGCCTGAGCAAGAGTGAGACCCTGTCTCTACTAAAAATAGAAAGAAATCAGTCAGATAACTAAAAATATATAGAAAAAAGTAGCCGGGCATGGTGGTGCATGCCTGTAGTCCCAGCTACTCAGGAGGCTGAGGCAGGAGGATCGCTTGGGCCCAGGAGTTTGAGTTTGCTGTGAGCTAGGCTGATGCCACAGCACTCTAGCCTGGGCAACAGGGTGAGATTCTGTCTCCAAGAAAAAGATTAAAAAATAGAAATGCTATAGCACCAGTGTTTCCTATGGTCAAAGGATAATATTGTGTGACAAATTCAGAAATCAGTGACCCTGAGCCTAAAAATGGTCAAGAAGAGTTGGACTTTGAATGTGAAGGTATCTAAGGAATACCTTAACATGTTCATTTCACTTCTATTTTTCTTTTTAAGTGTGCACACAATGATATGTAAGATGGGAACTAACCCAGACTTAGACCAAAGTGCAGCGTACCCTGGCCACAATGATAGGCCAATCAGAGTGAGGCTCTGGGCTTTGTTCACTCCTTAATCTAACTGTCCCCTCTCCATGCTAAATCCTGGGAGCCATCCTATGACCACAAGAAGACTAGCCTTAACATGAAGTCAACACAGGCATAACAGAGAAGAAAAAGAACCTGAATTGTCAATGACTTTATTGAACCACAGGATCAATTCAAGGCAATTTGAATTGAGTTTTCCATTACTTGCAAATCAAAGCTTCCTAACTGAATAAAGGCTCCTTACATGTTAGTTTATCGTGCAAACGATGAGTGAGGACACTTGAGGCAGTCCTGCTTTCCCCATCTGGGGGCAGAATCATCCCACCATCCAGCCATCAGTTACCCACTGGCTCACCTGGTAAGTCATTGCCCACATCTATTGAAGGTTCTGAGAGAGGTCCCTACAGACTTTGCTGTGAGGCACACTGTGGAAATAGAACAACTTTATGCTTCAAAAAGTAAGAAAGAGCTGAATCCAGAGGTCATGGCAAGTATGGAGGATATTTGGAGCTGACCTATGCACATCTATTTTTGTGGTTCATATACAATTTTTGATCTTGATTTGATATTTATGCATTCACAGGATAGGAATCTGGGCCTGAGATAATGAAGTCAAGCACCAATTCTTGCTTTACTTTCACTTCAATGCTAGCTGCTTCCTGAACTGTTCCCAACGAGCCTAGACACTTCAGGGCCATCAGCTTAAAAAATCATGTTTTACCCCTGGCTTGGATCACTGCTGAGTAAGCAGATGAGGCTGACTGAATCTTGCTGTGACACTGAAAAAATCTTAAGTCTTTATCCAAATCTTCTTCCTGCTAATGATGTTTTCTGCCTGCCTTACAGGATTTGGGAGGGACAGAAAAACTTTCCTAACCCCTGTTGAGATGGTATCATACCTAGGTTATCTAAGTTGTCACAAAGCTTCTAGCCATCCTTAGTCTCTATCTCTTTAAATTCAAAATCTAAGGCTATTCTATGATTTTTACAACACTTGAATTATTTTTCTCCTTAAAACTTGGCTGATTGGTAGAGTTTTTTGGATTTATTTTCTCTTTTTTTTGTTTTGGTTGTTTTTGCCTTTTTTTTTTAATCCTTGAGCTTTGTAAATAAGCTTTCCTGTGCCTACTTGCCCACAACTTCTTTTTCTGGTCTCATGACTATTTTTAATGAGTTCAGCTTGTGCCTTCTTGTACAAAAAGAAACTTGGGACTGTGAGGAACATATTAATGAGCTATCAGATCTAGTCTGGTTTTTGAAGTTTAGAGTTTTCGGATGTCACAAAAGTGTAAATATCATCATGACTTTTGCATTTGATTAATAATTATATCACAGCTAAAGCCTCAGGGCACCTCCCACTCCATAATTCTGCTATCCCCAACCCCAATGTCTTTGCCATTAATGGTCAATCTCTGGGAGCCCATGTCCCAAGGAAATGGCTTCCCAATTTATTCGAAGTGACCTTCCCTGCAAACCTTACTCAACTTTGACCAAACCTCCGATTTCAGGATAGAAAGAGTGACCCTTTTCCCCCTCCTCTTCAGAAGGTAGGGAGAAATGAGGCAGATCTGAGAAAGGTCCTCTGGGGGGAAAATTACTTTTTTTTTTTTACTACACTCTACACTCACAATGTACCAAACATATACTAAATATTTTCTGGCCCTCAAATCAGATGCCTACTCATGCAAGAAAACTGCATGATCATTCAGGCTGATCCCTCTTTACCCTCAATGTGGATCCACACTCTCTTTCACAACAGTTCCCAAATTCATCTTCGTGTTGATCCTGGGCTCCCAGGCTCTGGGCTACCAGAGGTGAAGCAAAGGAACTCACAGGTCAGTTAAGGAGAGACCCCCTTAAATAGATTTTATGGGACCACGTGTTGGTGTAAGTTTACATAGAACGTGGAGTCTGAGAGGGAAGTCAGGGAAAGAGAGGTGAATCAGAGAAGCCTTTGGACTTTGTACACCAGTAGGCAGTTCCCAGGTGAAGGGGGTGAAGGCACTGCAGGCAAATGTCCACCTCTGGGCAGTGGGCACCTCAGCCTGCTTTGCTACCTCTTCGCAAGCTGCCCTGTGACTAGTCTTCCCATTGTTTACTGATCTTTTAAGTGATCATTTATAAAACAGCGTGGGCATTTATTATATGAATAAATGAATGAATTAATGGATGGATGGGTGACAAACTAGCCAAAGTGATGCTCAGAGTCTGAGAGGAGCAGGCAACACCCCAGAAGCAGGCCCTCTCTCCCACTGTCTGGCTGATGGCCAACCTTGCAGAGAGAAAGGGAAAGCGGGGGTGAGGGTGAAGCCTGGCGGTTCTGAATTTGTACATAAAGCTTACAAAGGGCGCTCATCAGAATGCTTCGGTCCTGAAGAGTCCCCTTCCTATGCAAAAATAAAAAGGGCCATTAGAAAAACTATTCGAAAACACGCTGAGTACTGGAAGGTGACGGGCCTCAGCTGCAGGACAGGTGCTCCTAGATCGCGTTAGCGCAGCGCAGAGCTTCCCTTTGCCCCAGGCAGCGCCCTAAAGAACCTGTCTGGGGCCTACATTCCTCACCTCTCGGAGGAGTGACCAAAGCAGCGCTGCGCTGCGCTAACCAGGGACCGGACCAGGACTCACCCGCGGGCCGCGGAGTGCAGAGGCGTCCGCGCTGCAGACACCGTCGCCCAGGCAGCGGGACGGGGGCGGGGCCGGCGCGCCTCGCTCAAAGGGGGAGGGGCGGGTCACGTGGGAGGCGCGGCGGCGCGCGAAGTAGCGCAGGCGTGAAGCTGCGCAGGCGCAGGGCCCGCCCCTGGGACCCTCGGGGCCGGGGAGGGTTTCGCCCCTCTGCGTCCCATAATCGGGCGCCTGAGAAGGCAGGCGGCAAGGCGCATTCCGGGTAGGTGCTGCACGCTGGGCCCTGCGAGGCGCGTGACGCGCGCGTCGGCGGGGGTCTGCCGCGTCGCGGGTGAGGAAACTGAGGCAGGGCCAACCCGGCGGTGCGCAGGGAGAGTAGGCGCCGGATTCTTGAGGGCCGCCCCTCGGGCCAGTGCAGCCCGCCGTGGAGCTCCTTCGGAGACGGCCCAGCGCGGCCCCGGTCCCCCTCAGAGGACAGTGCCCCTCCCGGCCTGCGGCGCCCCTCGCCCGCCCCGGCCTCCGCGGCCAGTGGAAAAAACCCGCGCTCGGGGTCAGAAGACCCGAGGTCCGAACTGGGCGCCAGTGTGACCGGTTCTTCCCCGTCCCCAGGCTTTGAGTGAGACTGGCGGCACCGACCTGCCTGAATTGTTAGGACGAGGAACTGAGAAAAGGGCTCAGGAATCTGCCGTGGCCGGGGTGGGTCTGGGGGCTGTCCGGGACCAGCTCGAGGTGAGGGCCCGGCCGCCCTCCTCTCTGTGCAAGGAGTCGTGAGTTTTATGAGGGCACGGTTTCTAGCTTTGTTCAGAGTGATCTCAGAGGCACCTGTTCTCCTCTTCCTGACTTGAAATTGGGAAGAGTCCAAGTGTGAATTTCAAAACACTGTTCTGAGATCTGGGAATGGAAAGATAAACGAGGCACTAATCGAACAGTTTATCTTCAGGGTTATTGCAGCGGCCGGGGCCAGAGGCAAGGGAAGGGGAGTAAGACCCCGCCTGGCCAGGGCTGCGGGGAGGACACACACCCGACTGGGGCTCAGGTTTAGCTAGTTCTCTGCCTCTTTTCCTTATCACACCATGCTGTTTCCACAGCCCAACTGCCTGAACCTCAACTTAAGTTTTGGGTTTTTGTTTTTATTTTAGTGTATTTTCCTTTGAGCCTGGCAGATGATTTTTAAAAAGAAAATAATTTCTTAGAAGTTATTTTGAAAAGCATTGTCAGGGAGCCAGCTTGTATAATCCTGGATGCTCCTGCTTTGGCCCCGCTGTGGAGGCTGTGGGATTCAGACTGCAAGCCCTGACCCCTTAGAAGATACTTATTCATCAGACAGCTCTCCAATTTGTGTACGAATCTCGTTTTGGAGTGATCATGGACTAATCTAAAACTGAAGTAAGATTTATGCATTGTATTTATGGCACTCTTTGTAAGGTAGCTTTACAAACACCTGCTGTACATTTAATCCTTTGATTCTTACAACTCTCCAGAAGATAATTCAGGAATTATTCCCATTTTGCTGGTGCAAGACAATGCCTCGTTCAGATTCACACAACTCTTAGGAATTAGAGTTAGATCTTAGTTATTCTCTTGGTCTGAGCTTTCTCATATCCCCCTCCTTTATAAGGGCATGCCATCTAATTGAGACCTTATGCATTGTTCTTGAAGAGAGATACAAAAGATATTTCTGAAGATTGTCTCCTTGGCTGTGTCATTTAAATGGCACTCAGAAAGTTTGGTTAGAACCAGAATTGTAGGGCTCAAGCCCCAGGCTCTGTCAATATCTCAGAAATAAAGCAGCTCTCCTGCCAGCTGGGTTCTTGCCTCTTTGTGAAATGTTGAGCAGAGGCTCCAAGTCTTTGTCTGCAGAGGCTTGTGTGGCAAGAACTCTCCAGAGGTGCTGTGGAGGGGGCCAGCCTCACTTCTGAGCTTAGTGACCTCTGGCACAGGGATATAACAACGGAGCAGTGCCCTTTGCCTTCTCTGGTTCTGCTAGTGCAGAAGGTAGTGTTGGCTGCTGCAGGGGTAGCAGCAGAGTGTGTGTTGTGGAATGGCCAGATAGGCCAGAGCAGCTGAGACAAGCCAGGGTTCCCGCCGAACCCAGAGCTCCTACCCAGGAGGCAGGCCTGCATTGACCCAGCTGTACATCACTGTTTTGTGTCTGCTGCTTCAGATGTCCTGTCTTCATAGGAGGATGAGTGAGTCGAGCTCTGCAAAAAAGAGAAAGATAATGCTGCCTTACAATTCTCCAGTGTGTTGCTGCATTCCGCATACCTCTTCCCTTATATTCTTTATGACAACTTTTCAAAGTGCCCTTGTTTTTAAGAAGACACTGAGGTCCAGAAGGACAAGGTGACCTCTCAAAGTCAGAGTGAGAACTCAGGATTCTTATTTTTCAGCTCAGTGTCTTTTTTGGTATCACCCTTGCCTGCCTTCCTTGATGAAGCATTTGTCCTGAGTCCAGACAGGAGGCTGGCAAATGAGGGTAGAATGGCTAGATCTTTTGGGGTCGCTCCAGCTCCAGCTTCACTTATCAAAGGACAAGACTTCTTTCAGCCCCCACGTTTCTCACCAGTCGCTGATTGTGTCTTCTTGTTCTGCCTTTAGCATCTGTTCAAAACTTTCTGAATCTGGCATCTGAGAGTAGGGCTGGGCCAGAGCCAGGACAACAGTTACCCTAAGGGTCTGAGCTGAGAGTTGGAGAGTGAGGCAAGTAGGTGAGAGCTCATGGCAACTAGCTACTAGTAGTGCCAGGGTACTCGAAGGCAAAGGTAGGTGGGAGGGCATCTCCTATTGCTCATGGGGCCCCAAGTGCCTGTGTCATCAGTTTGTTAGACAGGAAATGATAGATCCTTGTTACTGTGGAGAGGAGAGGTGCAGAGTGACTTCTCAGCTGAGAATGGGCAATGTGACCCTTACGAAAACATTTAGCTTTGGTTTATAAGCTGCTTGCTAAGGATTGGGCTTCGGAAAGGCTGATGTTCTCTCCAGGCACCAGACTTCCAAGGCCCTGTTGAGGAGCAGTCTTGCTCTCAGCTTGCTTGAGGCCAATAAGCAGGTTTCTGGACCTGCAGGGTCCCCCTTCCTGAGCTCCAACCCCCACGCTGTCTAGCCTCAGAGGCCACTGGCCTGTGGCTGGCTGCCTGGGGCCCGGGGCTGGAGTGTACAATGCAGGAAAAACAATCATGGACTGGCAGTGGGGAGACCCAGACCTGAGAAGTCCCAGCATAGTCACTGACAACCCACCCTGCCCTTAAGACCTTGGACTAGCCAGCCCCTTGTCTCAGCTTTAGTTTCCTCATTTACTCAATAAAGAAGGGGCTGAACTAGAGCTTTGAGAGGAGAGGGAATGAGGAGAGCGGAGTGGGAATGAGGAGAGCAGAGAAGGAAGATGAAGCATCCTTTCCATCCTAGTTCACTAAGGGCCTGAGGCAAGGAGGACCACGTGCACTTTTTTTTATTTTTTGGTCTCCCTAAGAACCCTTCCCTCTCCCGTCTCTGCCTCAGGCCAGCTCATTCTGAGGAGGGAGAATTCCCTGGGTGGGGCTGTGCTAGGCAGATGTACCTTTGATGTTTAGAATATGATGCTGTCTCTACTTGCTTCAGACATGAATTAACCCACCCAGTGCTGATACTTTGTTTTTTTAAGACTTTATCAATTCTTGCAAGAGGCAACTCTTTGAACAGGCAGGAGCTAAGCCAGGGAAGGAGGCAGTGAGAATGTGCACACCCAGCAGGAGAGCAGCAGTGGCAGGCACCCCATGGCTTGCTTTGTGCATGTGGTTGCAATCACATAGTACTTTAGAGTCTTTGGGTGTGATGTCAGAGCTGGGACAACCTAACAGAATTTCTAGTTCCTTCTATCTATGCAGATGGGAAGACCCAGGCCCAGAATGTCTTCACACCTTGTGTCAGATTGTCCTGCCAGTGAGCAGTGGAGCCAGGACCCAACCTAAGGTCACCTAAGCCCCCAGCTTGAGTGTTTTCTTTGATGTCAAGCTAGCCCTGTCCAAAATTACCTTGCATACTGAAGTGAAATTGCGTGGCTATAAGTTAGTTCCAACTCTGCCTCACTGTGGAGTGTGAAGAGTAAAATTCAGATCATTTCATTAATATTTAATACCTGCCGGTTACCAGGATCTGTATTAAGTGCTGGGGATGCAGGAATGAATAAGACAGCAGCTCCTGTCCTCAGATTGTGCCACCATATTATGGAGACAGATGTGTAAGTAACTAAAATACACAAAGTCCATTTGTGCAGCTTGTTATGTGTGTGTCGCATGTGTGCTATGTAATTGGGGATGAGGGAGCAGTCAATTCTTGGAGCTTTCAGGAAAGGCTTCAGGAGGAAGTGTTATTTGTGCTGGGCCTTATTAATAGGTAGGCATTTACCTAGTTGGCATGGGTGGGGAGAGCATTCTGGGTAAAGGAAACAGTGTGAGACTGCCCTTGCACAGTCTGGCCAGGCTGTGGCAGTGGCATGGCATGAGGCCGGAACGGTGGGCTGAAGCTCAACTGTAGAGGGCCCTGTCAGCTGTGCTTAGGACTTTACTGTTAGAGTCTGAAGGCAAAGGAGGGGTGTGGTGAGGCCTGAGTGTGTTAGGATCCCTCTGGCTACAGCATGGAGAATAAAATATAGAAGACGAGACCAGAGCCAAGCCACATTTAGTTCAGTAGTTATTGAAGTAATCTAGGTACAAAATAGGGGCCTGGGCTTGGACAGTAACAGTGAAGTTGAGAAGAGGATGAGTAGAAGACACATTTTATGGGTGGACAGAACCTCCTGATTGACTAGGTGTGGCAGTGAAAGTGAAAGAAGAGTAAAATGTGACTTCCAGTTTCTGGCTTGAGCAGTTGGTTGGATGTTTGTGTCATCCACTAAGCTAGACTAGAACCCTAGAAGAGAAATTGACTTTGGTTGAGGTCAAAACATTTTGGGTACAGTGCAACAGTGATACCTACAAAATCCCTGTGGGAACTTTGGGCCAGGAACAGCAATAGGGACTTGGAAGTCAATACTAAGGTGATGGGTGAGGTGCTGGTAGTAGGTAAGGTGACCCAGGATGGGAATGTGGGTTGAGAGAAGCCATTTAAGTGGCAGGGAAAAAAAGGGGGAAGCAAAAGGAGGTAAAGAATAGGCAGCAGGTGTCACCAGTGGTGCTGCCTGATTTTGTGGGCTGGGATGAGGAATGGGGCAAGGAGCCACAGAGAAAGGAACATCTTCCATTGACTTCCCCTTGTGGGACATGTGGGCCGTGTTAAGGGCTTCGCTTCGTTAGTCTGCACCGGATAGCAGAGAGGGATGGAGTTTTTTGGCACTTGGAAAATGTTATAATCTGCATGACTGCAAATGACTTGAAACTTTGCTCAACTGTTTGAAGGGCTGAGGGGCCTTGGCAGTGTTTTCTGGAGATTAACTGTTGGCAGGTGAAGGAGCCGCAGGGTTTCTGGGTGGCCTGGTCCTGCCTATGGAGTGACTGAGCTTAGGGGTATAGGCGGGACTCAAGAGCCCCGCCTTCAGCCCTCCCCTGCCACCGGGCTCTGCCTGCTCACCCCTGGCTCAGCCTCTCAGCAGCAGCGGCGTGTGGACGCTGCGGATGGTGAGTGTCTTGTTTGCTGGTTTGCAGTTTAAACTGCCTAAGGTTAGGGATAAGGGACCATGTGGTGAGGGGAATTGCCTTGTGTAGAAAAGAGACAGGGTCTCAAAGCTGGACACTAAAATGGGCAAAGAGGAGCAGCAGTTATGATGAGGAACCAAGAATGTTCTGACTCCGAAGTGAGCTGTTTTTGTCAAAATGATAGGGTGTCTCTGGGGGGCTTTAGGAACCTTAGCACACCCTCCATCCAACCCTCTCATGGGGCCTGGGATGAAACTGACTCAGCTTGGCCTGGGGAGTCCCACTGGGTCTCCCCATTCCCCACCCCCGACCCCTGTGCTCTGCCCAGACCCGAGCTGCCACTCTGAGCTGCCACAGCTGTTGTTTGTGGCCTTATCCTGCTTCACCTTCTGTGGGACAGGATGGATCAGATAAGTCCCACAGTGGGGGACTGAATACTGTGGCCGTGTCAGGTGGGGGCTGGCTCTTCTATAAACAACCTTGCTGTTCTCTGTCAGAGGAGCTGACCCATTCCTGGACGGAAGGAGATAGAAAGGGGAGAAAAGAGAAGGGACATCTGGTGTATGGTAAATTTCCTTTAGAGTAAACATGGTTTGACTGTACATGTGTTTGATGACTTAAAGTGATTTTTTTTTAATTCTCTTTAAGACAAAGGAAATCATACCACTTGAAACCCACTTCTGAATGTGTGGGAAGGCACAGTGTGAGAGTAGAAAGATTACAAGCTTGAGTCCTGTTCCTGTTGACCTGGGTGCAGGTTGTAGTACTGCTGCCTGCTGGCTCTGTGATCTTGGGGAAGTTACTGAACTTCTCTGAACCTCAGTGTTGTCAGCTGCCAAACGGGGTGATCACTGTGTCACAAGCCTGTTGAGTGAATGAAATTAGACCATGTATGTCAAATGGCACTAAGTAAATCTGGTTTACTGGCCTGCTTACCAGTGAGTGGTCTTAGAGGCCCATGGGAAAATGTATTGTTCTATTTCTATATTAAAGCTCCCTTTACTTGATCTTTTTGGGGGGTGGGAATAAATGTGATTCAGGATTTGGGGTCTGCTCATACTGTGCAGCAAGTTACGGTGGTACCTGCTCCAAGATGTGCCAAGCTACAAGTTGCTTTGTGGCTTGGGGAGGTTGGCTGAGGGGCTGGACCTGTGTGCTCTCTAGGTGCTCCCAGAAGTGAATTTTCACTGCTGCTCTCTGGCAGAAGAGCCAGCTGCTAGAGGCCCACTGGGAGCACCTCCCCAAAGGAGTGATTCTCTGCTCACACCTTCTGGATCACAGCCCAGGGTGGGGGTAGAGGTTGGGGTGGAAAACAGCGTACCTGGGGGAGTTTAGGTCTAGATTTTATGTCCCAGCCCTTGAACTTGAGGTGGGGACATGGAGGGCTTTGGGACATGTAAGTTTGAGCTCTCAGGGTGCCTTCGACACTGACATCCACTCCCAGTCCCTGTTGCTTCCCAGGCACAGTCAGCCCTGTCCCAGCCTAGCCCGTCCATCCTACCTCCTGTGTTCTACGCTGGCTCCTTCTTCCTGGGTGCTCCTGGGGCTACCCAGACTGACTCTCATCCTTTTGCTGCCATAGCCTCATGTTCATACCTTTCCCAAGCTGCTCACCTTCCCACTTGCTTTTCTGTTGTTTGTGTACCAGACCTCTATCTCCTTTAGGATTGTGTATCATTTTATGTCCCCCCAAATTGCCATTTATCAAGTAAATCAGTGCTGAATAAATATAGGGAAATAAATGTTGAGTCTAGTTGAGTTGAATTATCTTGTACTCAGGAGCAAACAGGGCAAATACCTGTCGATGGGTAGTGGGGAGATGGAGCTTGTCTGTATCTAAGTGCAGCAGGGATGTGTTGGAAGGGTGTGGAGCTGGCTGTAAGGAACCATGGACTTCCTGGGTGTGCTGATATGTCCCAGGAGTCAAAGAGAGTCCTTGTATAGGGTAGATATAAGCTGACTTTTGCATATTGATGAAGAAATGCCTATCAAATCTGTGGTCAGAGAGACCAGTCCATGTGAATCCTGAATCATACACACGTCAGAAACCCAGGGACGTTTTAGGCTTACCGAAAGGTACAGAAATTGTTCCAGACTCTAGGGAATCTCCTGTTTACAGCAATCAGGTGAGAGCTGTGGTTTTCCTCCTAATTGTTCTGTGAACTATAATCTGGTAATGTGTAACTTTGCCACGTAAAAGAATTGGAAGCAGGCCTGTAGAAGTTTTATCCTGCTTGGCCCAAGAATTTTGTTGTATGTAAGTCACCGTCATCATCCAATTCTGTTAAATTCATTTCAGCATACATTTGTGGTGAGCCCACTGCGTACCAAATGTGCACTGTGCTAAGCACAGGAGAGTCAGAGATCAACTGGGGAACAAAGTCAAAGGAGAGAGATGTGACAGGTCCAGATCAGAAGGATCGTGGGTGTGTTTTGGGCACAGGACCCAGGATGGAAAGAGTGAACACCTTTCAGGAGTTGTGGGTGGGCAGAGCATCTGGGGAGCCTTCTTGAGGCATCTGAGTTGTGAAGCACAGAATGAGGCAGGATACTCCAGGCAGAAGGGTGGAGATGCGTGTTTGACTCTCCCTGTGCCTGTCTCTCTGCCTTCCCACAGCAGGCTAGAGGATGGAAGCTGGGCTTGATGAGGGCCCAGCTCTCCAAGGCCAGCCTGCCCACATGACTGTACTTTGTTCTGTGGCTTATGGCCAAACGAGCACAAAGTGCTGAATTCTTTGCTCTAAGACAATGCTTCTCAGATTTTAATGTGCTTATGAATTGCCTGCCAGTCTTACGCTAAAATGCAGTTTAAAATTCCTTAGTTCTGAGGTAGGGCCTGAGATTCCATATTTCTGCACGGTGCCAATGCTGCCAGTCCACGGACTACTGAGCAGTGGGTAATGAAAAACTTTTCTCTCCTCGCTGGAGTCCTTCACATCAGAGATACCATAGCAGCACCTCCACCCCCCCCAACATACATACATTCATTCATTCATTCTCTCTCTCTCTCTCTCTCTTTCTTTCTCTGACCTCCCCTTCTTTTTCCCCTTCCTAAATATGTAGGTGTCCAATTCCTCTTTCTTAAATGCTGTTTCATTTGGTCACCCCCTTGCCTGGAAGTTCTCTTCTATTTCTTAACTCAAATCTGAATTTCCCAGGCAGCCTAATCATTAGTCTGCCCTACCCTTTTCTTTACAATGACATCACTGCTGAGTCATCCACCCCTACCTGAGTGTAGTGGGTGCCTCACAGCCCCCTCCCTTGGCAGTGACATTCAGATTTCCAAGCCTTTCTTAATTCTTTGGAGGAATACTCTCCTGGCTAAGTCCTGCAGGGGAGAATTAAGTCAGAGGTTAGATGGGCTGAGATTAGGTAGCACATACACACATACGCACACACTCCCCCAGGCCTGTCTCTGACGGTGATCTAAGCACACACAAGCAGTGTGGTACTTAATGAGGAAGGCACCAGTATATATCAGATGCTAGGATGGAGTGACAGCCAAATGGAAGGATAGGTATTGTAGGTGGTTATCAGAAGGAAGGCTGGGTGACATACTGCTGCTTCCAGGAGCTTCTACCCACTAGAGGGATTCTTAGTCATCCAGGCAAGAGCTGAGAACAAGGCTGGATTGGGACAGGACCTGCCTGGAACTCCATTTCAATTGCAGAGATCCTTACCTCATGCAGACATCCTTTGCCCAGCCCCCTCTGAAGCAGACACTGCAGCACCTTGTTCCTCCTGTCTCTACTCCCATTCATTTGGCAGACATCTGTGTAGTTCTCTTCACAGGGGAGAAAATGTCAGATTACCTACTGGTGTTTAGCAGTGACCATCAATCAATAAATAGTAGCTTGAAAGGATATTTGCTTTCTTCTTGACTATTGTTTTATGTATTGCCTTTTTGTTTTATTTTTATTTTTTGTTTTATTTTATTTATTTTTGTTTTATTTCTGTAATGAGTAAAAAATAAAGCTATTCTCAATCAGGAGAAATGTGCTGAGACTGCCTGCCCCTACCATGAATGCAGCCCTGCGGGGCACTGGCTGGGGGTTTGATGAGTAGCATATGGTCTCTGTATCTAAAAAGATTCTCAAACTAAAGGGGAACAAAGACAGGTGACAAACAGTGTGATTAGTGTTCTACTTCTCCTCTTATCACAGAACAGAAAGCTTCTCCTACCCAGGGTGAGATGGCTGAGCCACCTGGATTGTGAAGGCGAGTCAGGCATTGATGAGGAGGAGAATGAGGAAACAGTCTGCTTCCAGGGGACACAGTGGTAGAGCACCACAGAGCTGGGGGCCACAACCTGTGGCATGAGGAGAGGGGACAGCAAGAGAAACACCTGAGAAAGTTGTCCTTTCTCTGTCATCATTCCTTACTCCCTGGTGAGCTCCTTGGAGCAGGAACCTCCCTGTGTCTGTTGTATCCCCAAGCTCTGGTAGCAGTGGGTGCTTAGCAGCCCATGCCCAGTCTCATCTCTGATCCAGCTGCTGCCTGTCTCCTGGCCTCCTGGTTGGCAGCCCCTCCATAGCCTTGTATGGGAGATCAGATCCTAGCTATCCTGTGGGAGCAGTAATGTCTTCTTCCTTCCTCTCAATCTCCAGAAATGTCTTTCCTCCAGGATCCAAGTTTCTTCACCATGGGGATGTGGTCCATTGGTGCAGGAGCCCTGGGGGCTGCTGCCCTGGCACTGCTCCTGGCCAACACAGATGTGTTTCTGTCCAAGCCACAGAAAGCAGCACTGGAGTATCTGGAGGATATAGACCTGAAAACATTAGAGAAGGGTAAGTGGTGACCCCACCAATTTCAGTACTTTTCTGAGGCACTGGGATACAGGCTTGCTTATTTTTTTCTTTCTAAAATAACACTTTTGAAATTGAAAATGCAATGTAACAACATTAGAAAAAACTAACACTTTTTTTTGAGACAGTCTCACTCTGTCGCCCTGGGTAGAGTGCAGTAGCATTTATTGTAGCTCACTGCAACCTCAAACTCCTGGGCTCAAGCGATCCTTCTGCCTCAGCCTCCTGAGTAGCCAGGACTACAGGCACCATAGGCACAGTGCCTGGCTAATTTTTCTATTTTTAGTAGAGACGAAGTCTCTTGCTTAGGCTTATCTCAAACTCCTGAGCTCAAGTAATCCTCCTGACTTGGCCTCCCAGAGTGCTAGGATTACAAGCATCAGCCACTGCACCCAGCCACAAAAACACTTTTTAAACCACCAATGATCCTATTACCCTAACACAGTAATCATTTTTATTGTGGCATATTCCTTTCCATGTGTACATATTATTATATAGTTGTGATCTTGGTATAAGTGCTTGGTCTAAGATCTTTTACATTTTAGGCTCTCTTATCAAAAGCATTTTTCACTCGCTATTAGTGTCTCTCTATCTATAATGATAAATTGCACTTATCATTATAGTTGATAATAATAATAATATGATAATATTATGATATGATAATAATAATGATAATATTTAGTGCCATTATTTACTAAACCAGCCCTTCTAGAGTGTACTCAGAAATTCCAGGCTTGTGGGATCTTCACAAGAAAAGGAGTTCCTGAGTCAGATAAGCATGAGAGACACTGTTTATCCAGTTCCATCTCCTGATGCCCAGCACAGGGCCTGGCACGCAGAAGGGCCTTGCTTGTTAGAATGAGGTGTCTGGATTGCTCCTGATCCAAGTATGGCCATCCCCTCCCTGTGATGAAGCTGCAGCATATGAGGACGTACCTGAAGGTCACATGTTAGAACAGACCTGCCTGGCTCCCTTTTCTCAGGGTACTCCCCTAAAGTCCATCATGAACAGCTGAGAGCCACACACTCAAACGCCTCCTCACTGCGTGCTCTGTGTTAGAGCTGTAGCTCGTGGGATTTCAGTCCTTATAGTGGGGCAGGAGAGTTTGACTGGTGAACCTGGGTCTCATTGACTGGGCGGTCTCTTGGTCAGCCCCCAGATGGAGGCTGTCATTATCTGTCCATTAAGTGAGGAAGCTTGTCAAAGGAATGCTGGAGCTGTGATCGTGCAGATTTGTGGTAGGTCACCTTAATGAATAACTAAAGTTCTGCAGAAGAGACCAATAATGCTTTGTTGGTCCCAGGGTTTCCCAATCTCATTTGATTACAGACTTCCCCCCTACTCCACTTTTTTTCACATAGCATTCCACAGGGACATGCATCCGTCTGGGAAATACTAAAATGATACAGTACCAGGCATGGTGGCTCATGCCTGTAATCCCAGCACTTTAAGAGGTGAGGCAGAAGGATCCCTTGAGCCCAGGAGTTCAAGACCAGCCTGGGCAATATAGCCAGACCCCATCTCTACATAAACATTTTAAAAATTAGCAGGACGTGATAGTGCGTGCATGTAGTCCCAGCTTCTTGGGAGGTTGAGGCAGGAGGATGGTTGAGCCTGAGAGTTCAAGGCTGCAGTGGACTGTGATCACGCTACTGCACCCTGGCCTGGGCACTAGAGCGACACCCTATCTCTAAAGAATAAATAAAATACAATAATAAGGGTTTATGCTTATTGAGCCCTCAGTAACTCATTACCAGACACTGTGGTAAGTACTTTTTATTTATCTTGTAATACTCCCTACAGCCCAAAGTGGAACTAGTAGATATTTGCATTTTACAAATGAGGAAGCTGAGGTTCAAAGAGGAAAGATAGCTTGCCTGGGGTCACGCAGCTAGATTCAACCTTAAGTCTGACCCTCCAGCCTGGCTTCAACTGTGGTACTGTACTACCCTAAAGCACTGTTGACTTATTTTCTTTATGTTTTTAAGAGTGGAATCTTGGGGTGGGGTCAAAGTGTAAGACTTTATCCGTTTGAGCCACGTTTATGTCCCAAAGGATTATTACAGTATCCCATGAGATCAGCAATAATGGAAATAGCCAGTGTTCAAGTTTGAAAATAAATTTTTATGGAGGAGGACCCTTTTGAGTATACAGTAGGATTCTTAACTCTTATTCTTTTTCCTCAGAAAGGTGAATATTCCTTGTCTCTGTTTCCTGTTTGTCTTTCCCACATGTGAAATGCCTGTGCAGGTCCTCAGCTAGACCTGGTCCCACACCTCATCGTGGCTGAGTGTGGTTCACAAGAGCTGCTTAGTGATCAGGGCTCGGCTGGGCTGGGCTCAGCTGGGCTAGGGGGAGATATTGAATTCCTTTTCTTCTCCCTCAGAACCAAGGACTTTCAAAGCAAAGGAGCTGTGGGAAAAGAATGGAGCTGTGATCATGGCTGTGCGGAGGCCAGGCTGTTTCCTCTGTCGAGAGGTGAGTGTATTTGAAGATCCGTTCAGAGAAAAGGATCCTGGCAAGTAGGGGCTAGTGCATTTCCAGCCAGGACCAAGGGCCTGTAGGCCAGCTTAGCCTTTTATCAACTCTGGTTTGGTTTTGGTTATTTTTGCTAGGTATTTCTTTGGGGTTATGCCCTGTGTCTGTGTTTTAACAACTCACCATCTTCTACAGGTGCTAGCAACACACCTGACTTTCCTTGGGTGCTCCCAAGCCTTTCACCCTATGCTGGACTATCATTTAATCAAGGGTAGTGACCAGGTCCAAGTCCATATTCCTGATGATCGGCACCAACATATGCTTATTAAAATAAGGTGTCTGGATTACTATCGATTTGGGCACGGTCAGTTCATCCCTGTGATGGGGAAGCGCTTCAGGGTCACACATTAGAACACACCTGCTTGGCTCCCTCTGCCTGGGGATCCCCCTAGAGTCCATCATGGACAGTTTAGGGCCACACTCTCAAACATGGTAGCTCTGCCTCCTCGCTGTGTGCTCTCAGCATTGGATCTGTAGCTCAGCATGATTTCAGCCATGCTGATAGTGTGGGTGCATTTGGCATGCGAGTTTTGTGAAAGTTGAAGCTCACCCACTGGGTGATCTCCAAGTTGGTCCCCAAAGGGAAGCCATCAATGAGTGAGGAAGCTTATCAAGGGAAGGCAGGAACTATCTTATTATTAAAACACAAAATGCTAGTGTTAGAGGGGACATTGCAAATACTTTGGTCCAGCCTTGTCACTTTACAGATGGGTAAACCAAGGACCAGAGTGGTTTGGTGGCCACATGGTCACACAGCCAGTTGTTGGCAGACACCAGGTTCTGAGATCACTGCCTTTCCTAGGACAAACTGAGAATGACAGTACTCCTCCTCTTGAGACAACTTTGCTTCTCAAGTAGTGGCCATGGCCGCCCTGTCCAGTTGTCATCCTCATTCCTCTGGTTGCTCTCCCTGACCCCTAGGCATTTCCTTTCAGCCTTGCTGACCTCACCTGTGCTTGTGTGGTTGGGCTGGAGAAGAATCCACTTAGGCCACTAGATGCATGTGATGCCCTATAGTCCCTTATCTCCAGGGCACTTTTAGGCCTGTTATCTCATGGTTCCTCACCATATCGAAAATACAGCTCATTAGTATTCTTATTTTACAGAGGAGGAAACAGATACAGAGATTGTAACAAAGCCACATTGCCTGGGGAGTATATTAACTGCCCATTGCTGCTATAATAAATTGCCACAAACTCAGTGGCTTTAGACAACACAGGTTTATCTTACAGTTCTGTAGGTCAGAGTTCCGGAGTGGAATCTGGTTGTCTGCCTTCTGAAGGCCATAGGTAGAGTCCATTTATTTGCCTTTTCCAGTTTCTAGAGGCCACCAGTATTCCTTGACCCATGGCCCCTTCCTCTGTTTTTAAAGTCATAAATGGCTGGTCAAGTCTTTCTCCTGTTGCATTGCCATGACACTGACTTTGCTGCCTGCCTCATCCACATTTGAGGACCCCTGTGATTACATTGGGCCCACCCAGATAATCTAGGATAATCTCCTTAGTTTAATGTCAGCTGATTAGCAAACTCAATTTCATCTCAGCCTTAATTCCCCCTTGCCATGTAACGTAACATAGTCACAGGTTCCAGGAATGAGAATGTGGACATCTTTAGAGGTTTATTATTCTGCCTACCACAGAAGGTGGAGTTTACACTCAGGGCTTTTGATTCCAAATCTGTGATACCTATAAATACAAGCAAGAAAGCCTGTTTTGACTTGATTTCTTGAGGCTGGTGAAACCCAGAAGGTTCCAAGCACAACAGCTCTCCCTTATTAATAATAACCTGTTTCCTCTGCACTGGTCTGTGCCCTGACACAACATATTTTGGAAACTTATATTTCAAAAAGGATGTGTGGGTGACAGTCTGAGTTATTTTGAGTGCCCCAGGCCAGGGAAGAGGTGTGTGACTCAGTTTCCACTTCTTGGCTTTATACCATGTGATACCCAGAGTAAGGAGCCCAGGAAAGGTGAATGCAATCTTGTATCTCACAGATATTATTTGATCACATTAGATGCTATAGTCCTTCCTGCTCTAGGTCTAAATTTGCCAGTCACTGTAGCTCTTGGTAAATGTATTATAATCAATTCAACTTCATTAGCTATTCTTTTTTTATTACTCTAGAAAATAAATGAAAACTTAAATTTAGCCACCACCATACAGCAGTATATTTGTATTGGAGGTGAATGGACTGATTTAAAAGGATTTCCTGCTGACTTTTAATTCAGATACCAAATGTGAGAATGGAATTGATTCTTGATGTTGAAGCTTTACCATGATTCCTACAGTTTAGTTTAAACTTCCAGCACACAGTTCAAGAGGGTCAGGGAGTCTGTACCTCTCAGGTCAGCTGTGTTCTCCGCCTTGTCCGCCTTCAAATCTTTCCACCTGGTATTTAGTACCTACTGTATATCCAGCCATGTGCTAGGCACTAAGGGTTCCAAGAAATGGAAGACATAGTTTCTATGTGACACATTTAGGGTTTTTATGACAGTCTTCAACTTAGTGGTAGCATACAGACTTGGTACAAAAAAAATATCGCCAGGCAGGGAAGATACAATATGCATTGAGAAACAGGGCTTCACTCCAAAGCTGGACTAGCCAGGGAAATCTTTTTAAAACAGGGATACATTTCCAGAGGGTAGGGTTGAGTTGGAGAGAGAAGGAAAGGGAGAGGACCTGAGTGAGTGACAGTGTGGAGGCAGCCATCCCCATGGCCTGAGGGGGGTGTGTCCACCAGGCCCTGTGCTAGTTTGGGGAGGGGCTGGGAGACAAGGCAGGGGAGAAGTGACTTAGGCAGGAGTGGAGGATGTGTTATGGCTGCTCCCCACACTATGGTTAGGAGACCTGTAACAGGAGCCTAGCTCTCCTTTTCATCATGGAGAAGACAAGAAGCCTGGTTTGAGGAGGGGTCTTGATACCCTGTACTGAGACCTAGTGCCCAGCTGGGACAGGTGCAGGCTGGCCTGTGCAGGCCTGAGTTGCTTCTGGTGTTTTGTTGCCTCTCTTCCTCTGTGCTCCATGCCAGCCATGCTGTGAGCTTGTAGGGAAGAGAGGTGGTTTGTTGGCTGCGGAGGCACAGGAGTTTGTGTCCCTGAACCTCCGTGTCTTCTGCAGGAGGCTGCAGACCTGTCCTCCCTGAAACCCAAGTTGGATGAGCTGGGCGTCCCTCTCTATGCAGTGGTGAAGGAGCACGTTAGGACTGAAGTGAAGGACTTCCAGCCTTATTTCAAAGGAGAAATCTTCCTGGATGAAAAGGTATGTGTGCTGTGAGCCAGACAGACTGTTTGAGATTGTGCTTGGCTGGGGAGAGTGCAGTGGTCCAGGGTGTGTCTGGCCTGGAGCCAGAGGCTCATGTTCTTTTCAGCTGCCCTGAATTTGCAGGGCCTTTCCCAGCCCTCTGAGCAGAACACAATCACACACTTCAACTTACAGTGTTTTAATTTTTTGGTTTTGGTAAAACTATATGCATCCAGTAGAAACTGTACTTCAAGAACCCATACAACCATCATGTTTTTCACTTTCAGTACAGTATTTGGTAAATTATATGAGATATTCAGCACTTTATTATAAAACAGGCTTTATGTTAGATGATTTTGCCCAACTGTAGGCTAATCTAAGTGTTCTGAGCACCTTTAAGTTAGTCGAGGCTAAGCTATGTTGTTCAGTAGGTTAAGTGTATTAAATGAATTTTCAACTTATATTTTCAATCTGCAGTGTGTTTCTCAAGACATATCATAAATCAAGGAGTATTTGTATTACTTAAGCCCTTCCTGCAGAGTGACTAGGGAGGGTAGGAAATAGCTGAAACTCCATCAAGTTCCCCCACCATAAGGTAGGGGCCCTAGCACAATCCACCTATGCCTTAATCCATTGTAGCCATATTTCTGTCCCCTCTACTCCCACCTTTGCAGAATGTAGCACTGTTCACCCATCAGGTGCAAGACCTAGTGAGAAGTCAGAGTCAGAGTTGAGAGCTGCAGTCTGTCTCTTTAGGTTGGGCCTGCCTTGAGGCCGGGAGCTGTGCCTGGCAGGACTCTGTTTCCTCAGGCAGTTGAGAGTGGTCCTGGGTGGGAGCTGGCTGTGTTGGGAGGGGTTGAGGACATGAACCTGCAGGCTTCAGGTCTTTGCCTGAGAACAAATGCCCTGTTGGGAGCCTTTCCTCCCTGGGGGAGGCAGGCATCCAGGCTGCTCACGTGGATCCGTCTTTCTCACTTCATAGAAAAGGTTCTATGGTCCTCAAAGGCGGAAGATGATGTTTATGGGATTCATCCGTCTGGGGGTGTGGTACAACTTCTTCCGAGCCTGGAATGGAGGCTTCTCTGGAAACCTGGAAGGTGAAGGCTTCATCCTCGGGGGAGTTTTTGTGGTGGGACCAGGAAAACAGGTAAACTTTTACTCTCTACTTGTTGGTCTGTGGATATGTGTCTGTGAGCAATAGACCCTGACCAGGGACTGGGTGGTGGGTTGACTGTCCCTATTTGGGGCCTCCCTGCCTTCCTTCTAGAAATCTAGGAGATGTGAGGAAGGGTAGGAGGGCAGTGGTTTATCACACATCTGCTCGCTGCTGGTACCTCACACCTGAATCTATTCATGACTCACAGTAACATCATACATTAAGCTGATCATTTTGCAGAGGAGGAACTTGGGACTGAGGGGCAATGATTAGCTGCACCAAGGAACTGCTGGGGCCTGAACCCAGGTTTTCTTGACTTCAAGCTCCATTTTCTGTGCTTGAGTGAAAGCATAGTTTTCAATTCTGTTTATGCATTTCCTCACTTGCAGTGTTCCCCAGTCTATCAAGGATGATGATAGGGAAAAATGAAGAGGAAAGAAGGAATACAAACGCCTGATGAGGGGAGGTGGCGAGAGGTGTGGGAGGAGACCATGCTTTTCCCTGTGGGGGTCTGGGTGTCAGGACTGCCCCAGGGGAGGAACTGACTCCTCTGCTGGTAGCCTGTTGTAGGCTCTCGTTATGAGGGTCCACAGCATGGGGACCCTAAGGGAAGGTGTGGAAAGGAGACATGAGGCCTTGTGAACCCAAGAGGCAGGTAGGCAGGTGTTCCATGTTGGAGCATGGGCAACCTCGAGCCATGGTGATCCCCCGCCCTGGAGGTCAGTGCCAGCAGAGGCGGGGTGGATGTCTGGCAGGGCCGTGGCAAAGTGAGTGCAGGCAGGGCATGGGAGGAGAACCTGGAGACTGGTGGCCTAACATCTAGGCCCACCTCTGCCCACCTGAGGCATGGCATTAACATATGTAGAAAGTGTTTTCTTTCTGTAGAAAGAGGAAGTTGGTCTGCATTGTTGGATCTTGCTATAATGTTGCTAATTGCATGCTTTTCCCAATTGAGGAGGAATAAGTTAATGGGACTAGAAATCCTATTTTGAGCTTTATTTCTTATCTCTTCCTTTTATACCTTGGTAACTGCTCTTGCTTGACTGTATTAGAATTGAGCATAAAATGGTATCTGATTTAACTTAAACCTATTTACTAATTTGATGTAAATCTATCAAAATCTCTACGTGATAATGGCTGCCAGTGGGTGCCTGCCTTGTTCCAGGTGCTCATGTAAATAATCTCATGTCTTCCTCACAACCAGTCTGGGATGTTGAGTATTTTTATTCCCATCTACATGTAAGGAAAAGGGGCTTGAGATACAAAATAACTCAGCCAGTGACACAGCTAGTAAGTGGTACACAGAAATGAAACCCAGGAACTCAAATCTGTCCGGCCCCAGAGACCCGACCCTGCCCCTGCACATAGCCTGTCCTCAGAGGTGGCTCCCAGCGACCCCTTCCAGATGCCCTCACACTAGGGCAGGCCACTTCCCTAGAGGATTGCCCATCCTTTTCCGACTCTGGCACTGTAAGGTTCCTTCCCCCTTCCTGTCTCTGCCTTCTCAGGGCTCCAGGGCAGGGCTTGGCACACCTGCCAGCCTTTTCTTGCCTGGCAGTGACTCATCTGGTGCTCAGGGGACTGCTGGTGCATTCCAGGTGTTGCTAGGGGTGGTGTTTGGCTTTGTTGTTATTCCCTGGGGCTCCCGGCCTTCATCCTCCCTGGTGAAAGGTTGACTGGGCTGGCAGAACTTCAGGACTTACCTCAGTTAGAAGTAGAGCATTTGCAGTCCCACTGTGCCAGGCGCCACTCAGTGGGGATTCCTTTTGTAATAATAATCTTTCATCGTACTTCCTTTAAAGAAGAAGTATGTGTGCGCTGTAGAAAACTGGGAAACAGCAGAACAGTGAAAGGTGGGAGAGCCATCTATGAGCTCAGCCACCACAGATAACAGGTTGTTGAAACAAAGTTGAGTGGCCTTTTATTTTATTTGCTCTTTAAGAAAATGATATCTTACTAAACTAGATGTTCTCTTTTCATTTAACAGTGTATCATAAACATTTTCCTTTGTCATTATGTATGTATGTATGTTTTTTTAATGTCTGCATTATGCTTTATCAGCAAGCAAATGTAAATTTCCTGATGTGCTTCCCTATAGTCACCACTGTGTGGTGGGACTTCTTGTTTTTTTACTTTATTAATAATGACACAGCGTATTTACAGATTGTTTTTCTTGATTTCAGTTCCTAGATATAAAGGGTCAAGGAACTCTTTAACAAGGATTCCTTGATGCTGATCTCAAACACATTATCTTTTTTTCCATAAACTTTAGGGTAACTTTGGGGTATCCTATGTCCTAGTGCATTTTTTGTCACTGTATCAGAAGTGAGAGGCCTCTAGTTTCTTGGGAAGACGAAAGGAAAGAGGGTCTCCTTTTCAGATAGTCATTCAGTGCCTTCCAGAAAGTCTGCCCTCAGAGCTCCACTTCCAACCTTCAGGCTTTTCTGTGTTAGCTTTCTTCTGTTCTCTTTACCTGGAATGTTCTTTTACCTGCATCTCTACCTGTAGCCATCCTGCCTACCTCCCATGCTTTATCATCTGTGAAGCCTTCCCTGGTTGCCCTTATCATATTTAGTCACTGCTGATTTCGTGCTCAGCACCAAAGTGCTGCTGAGATGTGGCCTTCCCTGATCTACCTTCCTCAAGAGACTGAACTTCTCCAGAGCAGGAGCCAGGCCTGATTCACCTGTGTGTTCTCCGCTGCCCAAGCACAGGACTCGACAGACAGCTCGGGCTCCGTGTCCCTGTCGTGAATGAAGGCTTCGGATTGAGGACTGACAATCCCTCTCATTTCCTTCCTTTTAGGGCATTCTTCTCGAGCACCGAGAAAAAGAATTTGGAGACAAAGTAAACCCACTCTCTGTTTTGGAAGCTGCTAGGAAGATCAAGCCACAGACTTCGACCTCAGAGAAAAAATGAGTGTATGCAGCTGCCCGAGGCAGGATGACTAGGGGCACCCACCAGGGTTCTCAGAAGCTGTCAGGTTTCCACGCGTCCCTAAGGAGTTAGAAACCCACCTGTGCTGTGTTCTCAGTATGGATTGTTAGCATATTTTAATACTGTCTTCTCTTTATGCCCAGTAAGGAAAAGTAGCCCCAAAACAGGGCTAACAGAAATCTAAGAAATCTGTAAGGGTTATTTTAGCTAAAACCTGGAAAATATGAGGTTTAAAATTGCTGCACCTCATTACAAATGTATATAGTGTTTGGGTGCTGTTATTTGAAATGATTTTTATTTTTATGTCTCAAAAATCTAAGAAAAGTTGATTGGGAGATTGGAGGATATAAGGTTTTTGACTTCTATGGTTTCTATTAATAAATTATTATATAATGTCAAAGTATAACTCATATGTTCCAGATTAATTTGATAAAGATAAATAATAAGGTGAGATCTCTTGTTTCATTGTCTTCCATTCTAACCCCAGAGATTTGTTTTTCTAGAAGAAATGATCATCTCTAGCTCTAATCAAATTATGCATCAGAAATCACCTGTATATAAAACTAATAATAAAAACATTTACCATAATACTGGCTGAAAGTGAAAAATCAGTATTTTCCATAGATATGGGGTAAACGGTTGTGGGGGGAGCTCCTCTAGGTAACCAGAAAAATTCATCCTGTCATTCATGTTAGTGATTTTGCTGTCTTTCCTGGCAGAATGACTTTGGTATATAAAATTGATAGCTTCCTTCCTTATTGGTCTTTTAACCTACTCAGGTAAATCAGGAGAAGGGACATAGGATGAAATATAACTTAATACATTAATTTATGTTTGAATTTTTTCATGTGAGTAAGTATGAGATCAGCAAGAGCCATGAGAGCTCTGCCCCAGGGAGTCCACTCAAGACACCAAATAGGCCCAGCAGTAGAAAGGCAGAGGTGGGAACAGAGAGAAGAGTGCTTACCCAGGGGACCAGCCCAGCGGGATGAGGGCGTCAGTTTATCCAGGAAAGCAGGAGTGGAGACTGAGGTTGGAAGTAAAGCTGGGCAAGTAGGAGAGCGTTGGGACTGAGTACACAGAGTGGTAGAAGCGAGTGGTTCAGAACTAAGTGCCTGGGTCTGACTTCATGTGGTGGCTGTGTGGGGTGTGCACAGGCCCATGGAGGGCTGGGCTTCTGCTGTCTTTGAGGCTACACCCTTCAGTACTTGTACAATGACTCATCCCCCGGAAGCTGTGATCACTGGGACTCCAACTACTGATGGGATAACTCAGATGAGATTCTTTAGTACCCAAAAGACACTCAATGATTCTGAAACAGTTATTTTGCAACTAAACAGTGGGTAGGGCTGGGTGTAGTGGCTCACACCCATAATCTTAGCACTTTGGGAGGCTGAGGCAGGAGGATTATTTGAGCCCAGGGATTCCAGACCAGCGAGGGTAACAGAGTGAGACGCCACATCTCTACAGAAGATTTTAAAATTAGCCAGGCTTGGTAGCATATGGCTGTAGTCCCAGCTCCTTGGGAGGCTGAGACAGGAGGATTGCTTGAGCCCAGGAGTTGGGGGCTCGAATGAGCTGATTGCACCACTGCACTGGAGTCTGGGCAACAGAGTAAGACCCTGTCTCTAAAAAAGCTAACAAAAAGTAGAACCTGAGAGGACATTGCACCGATGGATGCATCAATAGAAACCTTATTGTGATCTCACCAACTTTTCTCTCCTGGGCGCTCTGTGCAGTGTGGTCTCTCTCTGATTAGCATAGCATTATGGAAAAAGCACTAGACTGAGTCATGAGGTGGGTTCAACATCGAGTTTAACTTGTGACCTTAAGCAAAAGTCTGGCCCTCTGTTCCATTGGCATAATTCCTTCCCATCATTCAGGGCTGTTTATTCAGAGTCATGGAGGAAATGATAAATATTATAAGACATTGCTTCTCAAATTTGAATGTACATGCATATCACCTAAGAATCTTGTTTACTAGTTAAAGGCATTAAAGACAGATTTTATTCGGTAACTACTGCAGTAGGGGAGAGTTCTCAGTGTAGTACTGAGCTCAACTCCAATCAGTGCAGAGGTAACTGGGATTTTAAAGGAAGAATGGAGAGTAAGGATGGGGAAGGAGAGGGTGGCTCGAATAGAATCAGGGAAGTGGAAAATTACAAAAAGTTGGTAAGGGAGTTGGTCAGTGTGATAACTGGCAAGTGTATCAAAGTTAGGATTCTAGTCTTCCCACAGAGACTGGGAGTCTGCCTTATCTTTCCTGATAATTACATATCACAGGGATGGCTCTCAGGTCTTAGAGAAAGACATTCCTGGGTTTTAGAAGATACACATACACCTCAAAGGGACAGAATAAGGATTTACAATTTTAAATTGTATAAAGTAAATGCTTTAAGAAAAAAGGGAGGTTAGAAGCCTATGTCAGGACTCTAACCTGACAAGAAGTTCCTGCTTCCCCTGGTGGGAACTCAAGGGGGGCCAGGTTGTCCCAGAGACACACCTAGGGCTGCTAGAAATTGTGCTATTGTTTTTTCCAAGTGTCTCAGTGTCAGGGGTGGACAAAATCCTTTGCTGAAAGTCAGTTATTTGCAGCTCAGTGCGCCAGCAGTCTGGGGTGGAGCCTGTGTTTCTGCATTTCTAACATGCTCCAAGTGATCTGTTCCGTGGGTCACCCTTTGAGAAGCAAGGCTCTGAAAGTCCCTACAAATTAAAGTCATTAGTCTCTGTGGGCTTTGGGCTGGAAGCTTCAGCAGGCTTTGACAAGCATTTGTAGGTTTCCTTTTTATTTGTTTGATAAACTAATTGAGAATCCATAATGCAAAGAAAATGCAGAAAAAATGCAAGAAAATGCGGGAAGAATGCAAGAAAATGTCCTTTCTGTAAAGCTGATGGTTCTCAATTTGGATGCATAGTAGAAGCACCTGCGGATGTTTAAAAAACTTCTGATACACAGAAGGCTCCCTAAATTTGAATCTCTGGGATGGGCCCCAGGCAACAATATTTCTTAAAGCTCCTGGGTGATTAGTATGCAGCTGGGAACTAAAATAGTACCTTAAGCTCCCCTTAGCTGACCGAGTGGAACCCTCTTGGCCAAGGGGATACCCTAACACTGAGTTGCTGGCCATGATAAATGAGGCCAGACATGCCCCATCATGCCCCCTCCCTTCTTGTAGACATCCTTTGTATCTTACCTGCTGGTCCTCAATTTACATAACAAAGTACTTGAGTCTGGGTTCATGGTTGGTGGCTGGTATCTGATTAGCCAGACTTCCTTATCTTACCTTAAAATATTCCAAGCCTTTAGACAAAGCTTCATTCATTTCTTTCCCCAATTACAAATCAAAGAATCTTTAAATGCATCTATAACCTGTAAGCTCCCCCCATTTAAGATGTTCCACCTTTTTAGGCCAAACCAGTGTTCTTCTGTGTATTGATTTATGACTTTACGTGTAACCCCTGTCTCCCTGAAATGTGTAAAACTAAACTGTGACCCAACAAGCACAAGCAAGGGAGTCCACTTGCTCAAGGCTTCTTGGCTGTGGCTCTGGGCCATGGTCCTCAAATTTGGCTCAGAATAAACCTCTTTAAATTATTTTACAGAGTTTGGCTTCTTTTCCATTGACACACCTTAAAATAACTCAGTGTCATGTTTGAAAGACCAGCCTCAAGAGACCTTACCCAGAGCCAGGCTGCCCCTGATAACTTCTGTTGAGTTTTGGGGAAAAGTGGGTGGTGTTGGGAATCAGAAAACAATGCCACAAAATGAAGGCCTCAGAAGCAGCCTCATTAGCAAGTTTTTCTCTGACTTTCTGCCCTCCCGTCTCCTGTCATTTTCCCCAAGGCTAGCCATAGAAACTAGAACTCCTCTTCCCCAAGGCAGGCCACAGAAACTAGAACCTCTTTCCTCAAACACAGCCTTAAAACCTAAAATATTACTCTAATTTTTCCTCTACCCCTGCCTTTCTTTGAAAAAAACTAGCCATAAGGAAATTATATTACCTACCTACTTACCTTATATGACCCCTATTCCAGAGAGGGCCTTGCCCGACACTGGAAGGAAGAAGGAATGCTGCTCAGAGAGACCAAGAAGAATCTAGACAGGCCTTGCAGGGTTTCCCTGCTCCCTCTGCTAGCATTAGATCATTCCCTTTTTGTCTGATCATACTGCTACACACTGTCCATATTTTGTTGACCCTAATCATAAAAGTGGACAATTCCCCTGCATGTTTGCATCTTCATTCTGAAGGCTCCCTTGCCACATAAAACTATGATCAAATAAATCTGTATACATTTTTTCCTATTAATCTGGCTCTTATCAGTGATTTTCAGTGAAACTTCAGGGGGGAAGGGAGATTTTCCCCTTGAAATGGTGGCAAGGGTCAGGGATGGTATGGACATGGGTGTGGGAGAACCCCAGCTGCAGTAGAACACCCAAACGGGAGAAAATTTCATTAGTAAATGCTGGGGGAGGAGAGAGAGGAGTCCAGCATGTTTTGTTTACCAGATTCTTTGTCTTCTCCCCTAATATTGTCTGGTGTGGGTACCAGACGTCAGGGCCGTGTTTCCTGGTTTTTGGTTCCCAGTACCGAACTGAACAATGGTTACCGGTCAGAGCAATGAGCAGACTAAGCAGATGCAAGCAAAGTACCAAAGTCTATGAAAGCAGAGCACATTCCAAGGAAGTAATGGCTCAACCCACTACGAGAGTAGAAGAGACCCTGAGTTTAACACGATTTTCCCTTTTATGTTGATTTCTTAATTTTATGTTGGGGGCTGGAACTTTCATGGGTGTTTTTGGGGAAAGGGTGGAGAATTCCTAGAACTGGGAACCCTCCTCATTTTTAACCTTTTAGGGCAATATCTGAGGGTTGCCATGGTATTTGTAAACTGTCATGGTGCAGGTGGGTATGATTTTTATTATGTTAATGAGGGTAGGTCACTTGAGGATACTATCACCTTACTTGTACAAATGTCAAAACACCCTCATTTGTGACCTTGACCATATTTCCACTTTGTGGCCTTTCTACCTCTTTCTGTTTGGTCAGTCCTTGGAGACCCCTTATCGTAGACCAAACATCTGTTTAGTCCTTGGAAGGCCCCTTGACATGTCATCTGTTCTTGGTTAGAAGCCCTCTCTGGTCAATATGTTCCTTCTGTTGTAGGCACAGCATCTCCTAGTCCCCTTTATTTCTCAGTGGAAACCCCCTAGACAAAGCATCTGTTCCACTTCCTCCTTGTCCCAACCTAAAAATATGCTGATTTCTCCAAAGCAGTGCCTGTGTCTACTGTCCCTCGCTCCTCCCACTGCAGTGGAGGAGAATGGAGGGCAGGGAAGGTGAGCTGTGGGGAAGAGGCTGTAGTGGTTGTGAGTACAGTGGGTGGATGAAAGCACAGGGCAGACTGAAGCTTCTCCCAGCCCTGGCTGCCCTCCCTCCTCCATTCTATTCTGGGTTGCTAATGCCCTACGGGGCAAGCAGAAAGGTATGTATTTGTGATTTTATGTTTGGAAGGGGAGGGAAAGTAAGAGCTGACTTGCTCTGCTTTAACCCTCCAAATCCTTTCTAGGTTTAAAGCAGGAGGGTTTACTTGTGGTTTTGTTTTTTGTCTTATTTTCAAAGCAATTACCATTGAGGATGATAGCGGGTGGGATCCCGGGATTGGGGCCGGTGAGGGTAGTAGATCCTTTCAAGGACATGTTCCTACCCAGGTGTATACCTGGTCACCTTTCTGTTTTATACAGTGATGCTCAGAGTCACCCCAACACACTAGTTAAGAGTCAGTTCTGAACTTTACTGAGAGCAATGGGAATCCACTGGAGGTTTTTAAGAAGAGGAGCGACATAATCCCATTTCTATTCTTCTACCTTGAGAGAATAGATTGTACAGGATCAAAGGTGGTAGCAGGGAACCCACTTAGGAGGCTGCTGCAATGATCCAGGCAAGAGACAATGGTGGTGGTGGGAACTAGGTGGGAGCAAAGGAGGTGGTGAGAAGTGTCAGATGCTGAATATATTTGAAGAGGATTCCTGAACGACTGGATGTGGGATACGAGAGAAAGAGGAGTCAAGGATGGATGATTCCACCGCTTCTGGCCTGAACAACTAACTGCATATGAATTTTGCAATAAAGAAGAACAGAAAAGGATGGGGTAGTGGGAAGTTTTAATGTGCACTGTAACAACAGTTATAGCGAATGAACTAGAGGTGTAAGTATCAATTTGGTTTCATCAAAACAATGCTAAGGAAAAAGGCTTTAGATGATACATTAGTAAGACACAATTTATATAAATTTGTAAGACAGGCAAACAGCATTGTTTAGGGCTCCATGCGCAGGTGGTAAAAGTGTAAAGACAGGTATGGAATAATAAACAACGTGCAGCCAAGGTTAAGCTCCCACCTGGGAGCCTCACACTTTAAAATATCCCATTGCTCAGACTAGATCCTAGTCCAGTTAAACCAGAATCTCTGGGGATGGATCCAGGCATCAGTATTTTTTAAAGCTCCCTAGGGGATTCTGGTATGTAGGCAAGGTGGAAAACCACTGCCTTAAATTGAGAAATAATTGTGAAATCTTTGAGAAGTAGAAGGAATTTTCCCCTTTTATATGCAAGTCTTGGTCTGTCTCTGTCTATTTGGACAGAGACACCCATGCCCTATTTTCCATGATGTTCAGCCAGGAAACATGAATAAACTCTCCCAAGAGGCAGCTGAGCTCAGTATCAGTTTCCACTAGAAGGAACTCCTTGGAGAAATGGCTTATTACAGTCTTGGGGCAGGAAATGTACAAGATGAGCCTGTAACATTTTGTCATACCAGGTATCAGGCAAGCTTTCAAAGGCCACTGAAAGCTTATACAAAGGGTAGACTCAGGAAATAATTTGAAGAAGCTCTTACTTGCCAAAGACGGAACACTTTGAGCATCACTAAGAATAATAACAATGAATTAAAACACATCAGATATGTTTAAATACATGAGTTCATAGTTATTCTTAAGAAAAGAAAATCTTTGGATGATGCTAAGAAAACAGTTTATTTTGAAACTCAGTAAAGTAAGAAAAATAAATTAGCATTTATCCTGCCTTTTTTACTTGACAGTAACAAGTTGATGATAGAAGTTTCTGATTACTGAAGTGCTCATGCAGCCCCAGGTACCGTGATAATGACCACCAGAGTCGCCAATGGGCGGCCAGTGGCAGAGGCCTGAGTTCCAGAAAATGCCTCTCTGACTCTGTCCATAGGGCAGCTCCTTGCAGAGCTTTGTCCCGGCAGATGAGGACTTTCATTGCAGCCCCTTCATCCAGCAGGATGTGCTGGTCCCACTCTTTCTCTAACTGCTCCTCCAGCATAGGTTGAGTCAGTCAAAAATCTTGATCCTACCTTCTCACTTTGTGGGGGAAAAGGAGTTCCGGAGGGATGGTGTTAGGAGACGCAAAGCTGGGTAGGAGCAGTGCTTTGATAGGGAGAAAAGACCCCTAAAGTAAGTCTCCAGAACAGAATCACCTACTTGCCATGGAACTTGGGCTGGTCCCTTCCTTCTCCGGGCCCACTTCCCCATCTGCACCATGCAGGAGATGTTCCAGATTTGGTAGCTTTGTGCACTTCAGTTCCTTCCATCAGGGCCAAACCTTGAGGCCAGGTCTCTGTTCACATCTGTTGCTGTTGTTACCAAAGCCATCCTGTTTGGATCAATGAGTGAACATTCCAGGAAAACAGAGAAATGTTGTTTATCTTGGTTTCCTCAGCACTCAGCACACAGCCGGGCCTTCAATAAATAAAACAGCTTGAAAGGCACAAACAACCATAAACGAAGTAAAAGATCAACAAAGAAGGCCAGGTGTGGTGGCTCATGCCTGTAATCCTAGCACTCTGGGAGGCCAAGGTTTGTGGATTGTTTGAGCTCAGGAGTTCCAGACCAGCCTGAACAAGAGGGAGACCCCATCTCTACTAAAAATAGAAAGAAATTAACTGGACAACTAAAATATATAGAAAAAATTAGCCGGGCAAGGTGGCATATGCCTGTAGTCCCAGCTACTCTGGAGGCTGAGGCCGGAGGATCGCTTGAGCCCAGGAGTTTGACGTTGCTGTGAGCTAGGCTGATGCCCCAGCACTCTAGCCCAGGCAACAGAGTGAGACTCTGTCTCAAAAAAAATAAAAAAATAAAAAATTGTATAAATATAACAACCTATCAATATAGAAATCTGTACCCTGAAGAATTATCCTTCAAAAATGAAGAGAAATGAAAACTTTCTCAGAGAAACAAATATTGAGGGAATCAGTTGCCAGCGGACTTACCTTGCAAGAAAAGTTAAAGGAAGATTTTTGGAGAGGAAAAAAAAAATGATATAGATCAGAAACTCAGCTTTATTTATTTATTTATTTATTTATTTATTGAGATGGAGTCTTGCTCTGTCTTCCAGGCTAGAGAACTGTGGCATCAGCCTAGCTCATAGCAACCTCAAACTCCTGGACTCAAGCGATCCTCCTGCCTTAGGCATGAACCACTGCACCTGGCTAATTTTCTATTTTTAGTAGAGACGGGGTCTCGCTCTTGCTCAGGCTGGTCTTGAACTCCTGAGCTCAAAGGATCCTCCCACCTCGGCCTCCCAGAGTATTAGGATTACAGGCATGAGCCACCACCCCAGGCCAGAAATTCAGCTTTATATAAAGGAAAAGCATGGAAGAAGGAATAAGTGAAAGTAAAATAAAAAGTTTTATTTTTCTTATATTTTGTTGATCTAACAGATAATTGTTCAAAATGATCATAGCAACAATGTATTAGATTATGTATGTGTATCATCTATTCATATACTTTTTATAGGTAAAAATGAATGAAATCAATGATGTAAGTGATGGGGAAAATAACTAGGTTTATGTTGTTATTATTTAATATAAGGTACTCACACCATCCATGACGTGGTATACAGTTATTTGCAAGGGGACTTGGATTATTTATAAATGGATGTTGCAAAGTCTAGGAAACAGAGTAGAAAAAGAGAAGCGTAACTGATCATTCTAAGAAAGAAGAGAAAATGGAATCGTATAAAATGCTTAACTGTAATAAAACCACAAAAGGCAGGAAAAAGTGGAAGATAAAAATAGTAACAAAGAACAAGGAAAAAAATAGAAAACATTAAAACATATAGTAGATGACCAGCAGATGGCAGCAAAGAGGAATAAAAGAAAACAAACCAAAATACATAGATGTCGATCCAACTATATCAGTAATCACTTTGAACGTCAATAGTCTAAATGCACCAATTCAATGACAGAGATAGTCAGAGTGGATCTAAAACCAAGATGCACTACATGCTGTCTACAAGAAACCTACTTCAAATATAAAGACATACATAGATTAAAAGTAAATGATACTTCCACCTCTATATGAAAAAAAGAGTAAATGGATGACACTTGTATAGTCACAGCTATGTGGGAGGCTGAGGCAGGAGGATCACTTAAGCCCAGGAGTTTGAGGTTACAGTGAGCTATGATCATGCCACTGCACTCTAGCCCAGGCAATGGACTGAGATATTGTCTCAAAAAAAAAAAAAAAAAAGTAAAGGGATGGAGAAAGATATACTAAAACTAACCAAAAGAAAAGAGGAGTACCTATATCAATTTCTTGGGGACTAAACAGCACACTTCCAAGAAATACATGAATCAAAGAAATCTCGGCTGCACTGTGGTGGCTCATATCTTTAATTCTAGCACTTTAGGAAGCCACAGCAAGAGGATAGCTTGAGGGTAGGAGTTCAAGACCAGCCTGGGCAGCTTAGCAAGACCCAGTCTCTACAAAAAATAAGAAAAATTAGCCAGGCATGGCTAGCTTGAGCTGTAGAAAATCCATATGATTTGAGGAGCACAGGAAGCCTGGAAAGGAACACAAATCTGTATAAGCACCCTGGGAGAACCCATCTTCTGAGCCGATGGCCCAGCTGGTAGCAGACCTTCCCTGTACCCTTCCTCACTGTGCTGGGCTTCCTTTGGGGAGAGAAGGCCAGTTCTGCTGCCAGGCTCTTGCCTCAGCACTGCTCATACACAGAGGGAGGAGGCCAGTGCCCTATGGACAGGAGGGGCTGGGGAGTGGAGTCTGGAGGCCCAGGCACAGCCAGCTTCCAGGAAGGGGGTGCTGCTGCCCTTTGAAACACGAAGCCTTTGAAGTCTCAGCCAGGCAGAGGCCTGGCTGCCCTTATCTGACTCTCATCTTTTCCCCAGCTTTCCTAACTCAAGAGAGCCTTGGGACAAACTTCAGGCATGAGTGAGGTGGGAGCTTGGAGGCCACCAGCAGTAAATCCCTCACCCTAGTGCACTGGGCCAGTCCCTTCCCCTGGCCCCAGCTGGGCAGTGGGACAGGGCACAGGACAGACACCTCCCACCCACCATGCACAGACGGTGCAGGTCCTGCTCCTCAACTAGCTCCCAGCACTCTACAGGGCTCCCCACAGCTTAGTGCCCAAGGGGCTCTTTGTAAGCAAAGAAACAAATGCAACTTCACACTTTGTCTCACGGTCCAGTGAAAGAAAACTGAAATAGTTAGCATTTCTCTAAATATCCACATACAACTTCTACAATTAATAAGTCAAATATTGGCCGGGCGCGGTGGCTCACGCCTGTAATCCTAGCTCTCTGGGAGGCCGAGGCGGGCGGATTGCTCAAGGTCAGGAGTTCGAAACCAGCCTGAGCAAGAGCGAGACCCCGTCTCTACTATAAATAGAAAAGAAATTAATTGGCCAACTAATATATACAAAAAATTAGCCGGGCATGGTGGCGAATGCCTGTAGTCCCAGCTACTTGGGAGGCTGAGGCAGGAGGATTGCTTGAGCCAGGAGTTTGAGGTTGCTGTGAGCTAGGCTGACGCCACGGCACTCACTCTAGCCTGGGCAACAAAGCAAGACTCTGTCTCAAAAAAAAAAAAAAAAAAAAGAAAATAAGTCAAATATTTATAAGTTTTAGAAAGTAGATTTTCCCTGAACATTTAAACAGTAAATGTAATCAATTCTGCTCTCCCCCATTCTAATGACTCAGAATCTCATAAATGTTTCAAAGACCTTTAAAAAATTGACAAATGATGACATAATCATCACAAACTGGATCTCTGTATGCATACTAAAACCAGTTACCAGTGCTAATACATGGGTCTGAATTTGCTTCCTTAGAATTATATTTTAGTCATCAGCCCATGTAGCAGGCAGGGTGTACATTGTGTGTCCTGTCCTGGGGACCTCAGAGGTGGCCACGCCACACCTCCTGTTGAAGGCCCCTCACTCAGACTCTCCACACTCTATACCACAAATCCCCCACACTGGGAACAGCAAATGGACCAGGGGTGGGCCCTGGACCCTAAATGAGGTCATGGAGGCCGGCCAGGGACCTACAAAACTTCACAAAGTTCTGCTCCAGAAGGGATGCCAATGGTGATGGCTGATGAGAGCAACTAACTAGTCATTCCTGGGGTGTCAGAATGTGCACCTCCGATAGAAGCGAGGGGCAGAAGCCAAAGACTCACAGAGGCAGTGGGCAAAGGCCAGGCAGGAGCCCTGAGGGGAAGTTGGCCAGAAGCTGTTGGAGCAAAGGAGACAGAGTGAGACACTAGTCTCAGAGCATGAGTGGGGCCTGGGTGTCATGCAGACAGTACCAGATTCAGCCCCTCCAGGACTGCTGTCCTAGTAGCCTGTCTGAGAGGCTGTGCTTGGTGGCTGTCTACTTCCCTGTTCTCACCCAGGCAAAGGGAATGGACAAAAAGTGTTCCAAGCCAAGGTCATGGCATGCACAGAGACCAAGTGCATAGGAAACAGAAGCTGATCCAGAAATGAGTGAGTAGGAAATGAAGGAAGTGTTGTCTAAAACACAAGGGGGATTGATTCAGTATAGGTCCAGTTACTCACTGCACAAAGAGCCAATTATTGAGACAATGAGGATTGCAAGGAAGAAAGGAATTTAATATGACAGACGTCTTGTAGGGAGAACTGGAGAAGCCATCTCAAATTTGTCTCTTTGACTAATGGAGATCATGGATTTTTTTAAGGAGCGCCCATGTGCCTTGGGGCAGGTCCAGAGGGATGGTGAGTCCTGGTGTCAGGAAGTGTGCCCTGGGGCCTTCAGAATCTCAATGCCTTTGTCTTGCAAAAAATCCACCATTGCTGGGAAACAACTCAAATGGTCAAGTAGTTAGTTAAGCAAGAGGATTATATAGGTGTCATTGAAATTTGTTCAGTTGGAGGGGCAGTTACAACTCTCTCCTCCTTTTTAGTTCATTTCTCAATCTGGGGGAATCAGAATGCCAATCTATGGCTGCTTCCTGCTGAAACAGGTCATAGTTGGGGTATGAAGAAGAAAGAACATGTTGGGCCTATAACCAAAACTTTTTAGTATGGCCAGGCACAGTGGCTCATGCCTGTAATTCTAGCACTCTGGGAGGCTAAGGCGGGAGGAGTGCTTAAGATCAGGCGTTTGAGACCAGCCTGAGCAAGAGCAAGTCCCTATCCCTACTAAAAATAGAAACAAATTACCCAGGCAATTAAAAATAGAAACAAAATTTAGCCAAGTAATATGGTGAGCACCTATAGTTCCAGCAACTCCGCAGGCTGAGGCAGGAGGATCACTTAAGCTCAGGAGTCTGAGGTTGCTGGTTGCTGTGAGCTAGGCTGACACCATGGCACTCTAGCCTGGCCAACGGAGTGAGACTCTGTCTCAAAAAAAAAAAGACAAAACTTTTTAGTACACATTGCTGAGTTACCACCCTCTCCCCACCAAGGTAGTAAAGTATATCAAAACAGGTACCCAACACCATTTTGGATCCTTCCCAGAAAATATTGGTCCAGTGTTCCCCAAATGGAATCTCAATCCTAAAATTCCCCTAGTCATTTATGAAAAAGGTTTCAAAGAGTTTAGCAGAAGAGGCAATAATAGATTGAAAGATCTTAGCTAAAGAGCTGTCTTGGCAGAGAAATGAAAATCCCCAAAGGACCGGCTAGACATACATGATATGTTTTCAGATATCCCAGGGAGTACGGCTGGTGTCTCAACTACCTGTTGACCAGTAACCACAGCATAGCCAGCTTTGTACCGTCCCTGTTCTGCAATGCTGCTTCCATCCTTGAAGAGCTCCTCACCTAGGTCTGACAGTCGAATCCTGGAGACTAGAATATACTTGGTCAATAATCTGGACATAATCATAGAAGGGGAATGAGAGTCCGTAGGCAGCAAGGTGGACACCAGCTTGAGTTACATTAGGATTATGTAATAAAGGAGCCAGATATTTACCCATCTGGCCACTCGCTGTAGCTAAAAGCCTCCCTTTTGTTCTAGTAGGGGTAATACATAACACATGGCATAAATAGTCACCAGTTGCCCAAGAGTAAATTTTTCAGCTTCCTGTAAAATATCACAAGCAGCAGCCATCACTCTCAGACAAGTAGGCAATCCTTTTGTTACCACATCCAATTACTCAGAGAAATAAGGTCCAGGTTGCTTATGATCCCCCCAAGTTTGTGTTAATACCCTGAGTCCAATCCCTTGTCTTTCTTGAACGAACAAATCAAAAGGCTTCTATAAGTTGAGGCGGCCCAATGCGGGAGCAGTCATTAATTTTTAATTGTCAAGAAAGCCTTATGGGGCCGGGTGCGGTGGCTCACGCCTGTAATCCTAGCACTCTGGGAGGCCGAGGCAGTCGGATTGTTTGAGCTCAGGAGTTCGAGACCAGCCTGAGCAAGAGTGAGAACCCCGTCTCTACTAAAAATAGAAAGAAATGACTTGGCCAACTAAAAATATATAGAAAAAATTAGCCAGGCATGGTGGTGCATGCCTGTGGTCCCAGCTACTCGGGAGGCTGAATAGGATTGCTTGAGAGCAGCAGGATTGCTCGGGAGCAGCAGGATTGCTTGAGCCCAGGAGTTTGAGGTTGCTGTGAGCTAGGCTGACGCCATGGGACTCTAGCCCAGGCAACAGAGTGAGACTCTGTCTCAAAAAAAAAAGAAAGAAAGAAAGAAAGAAAGCCTTGTGGTATTCCCCAGTCCGGGTAAGTAGCTCTTTTCCTTTCCCTTTAAGGTTTTATAGAGGGTTTTGCTATTAGCCTCAAGTTACAAATCTAAATCTGGGAAAATTTGGCCATACCCACAAATCCTCGCAACTGCTCATGGGTGGTAAGGACTGCTATTCAATTTACAGCCTCTCCCCAATCTGAAAGGAGGTTCCAGTATCAAGAGACAGTTCAAACCCCAAGTATGTGACAGTGGGAAGTGAGATCTGAGCTTTTCTCTGAAATGCTTTGTACCCTTTGTCAGACGGTAAATTTAATACTTTACAGCATGTTGCCTGGATTGGGCTTCAGTCTCACTGGCTATCAGGATATCATCTACATACTGTAAAATCATTCCCTTGCCTAAAACTGTTTCCTTCAAATTCCTGGCCAGAATTTTTCTGAAGATTGCTGGAGAGTTTTTAAAACTTTAAGGAAGGAGAGTCTGGCAGCGCTGGCATTTGGCTTCAGAGTTTAAGTCTTCCCATTTAAAAGCAAATAGTTCTTCGGATTCAGGAGCAAGAGGAATACAGAAGAAAGTGCTTTTTAAATCCATTGCTGAAAACCAGGTAAAATTTCTAGATAAAGTGGTAAGGAGATGACTATTCCATTATTTGGTTTATTGCCCTTAGGCATCAAACAAACCAGTAGGCACGTCCACCCTCCCTTCCCTTCATGGCTGAGAACTCAGCCTTAAGGTTTGCTTGTATGTTCCTCTGGGCCAAGAGGGGGTCTGTTCAGTTAGGGGGTGTGCCTAGGATACATTTCTCCCTTTTTGGCCAAGATTTGCCAGAGGCAGCATCAGTAGTCAAACTTTTATTTTGTCCCATCATTGCCTACCTGTCCAGGTTCCACCCTGTCCCTTGGTGGGAACTTTATGGCCACTTTAAGGCCAAGGGACTTAAAATCAAAAGCCTTCTAGCCAATTAAATATTCTAGGCAAGATGATAATGGAGGTGGACAGGGATTTATCAACTTTTACAATGTAAGAACAAAAAACCAAATGCCAAAAGTAAGGTTATATTAATAAAATTAACTTATCTGTAAGCATTGAGCTATTGTAATCTTGGGTTCGGTTATAGGCTTACAGCAATTTGTTATTTAAAACATAAGCATCGGCCAGGCGCGGTGGCTCACGCTTGTAATCCTAGCACTCTGGGAGGCCGAGGCGGGCGGATTGCTCAAGGTCAGGAGTTCAAAAGCAGCCTGAGCGAGACCCCGTCTCTACTATAAAAATAGAAAAGAAATTAATTGGCCAACTAATATATATATATATATATAAAAAATTAGCCGGGCATGGTGGCTCATGCCTGTAGTCCCAGCTACTCGGGAGGCTGAGGCAGTAGGATCGCTGAGCCCAGGAGTTTGAGGTTGCTGTGAGCTAGGCTGACGCCACGGCACTCACTCTAGCCTGGGCAAGAAAGTGAGACTCTGTCTCAAAAAAAAAAAAAAAACATAAGCATCGTTAACCATTTAAGTTAAGGAATTAAGACACTTTTGTTGTAAAGCAATATTTTTTTCGGTCACTTTAGTAATTTGTGCTAAGGTGCCCAATCAATTTTTTATTACATGTCTATTAGCATAAACTCCATAACTGGGAAGAAATATCCAGGAAGCTCTGGGATCAGGTATCTTGATATCCTCTCTGTAATTTTTTTTTTTTAAGTCTATGGGAAGCAGGAAATTCTTTATGGTTGGAGTAGGTGCCTGGACTAAGTGACCCAAAAAGGCAAAGTCCCTCATTTTACCAGCTATTTAGGCATCTATGTGTCCGTCGTCCTTGATCTGAAGGGTCTGAACCAATTCTGCCCCTCAAAATCAGCCCTTACAATCTCACACTTCCCCCTCTTTCTCAATGGTCCTGGGCCTAGAGGGAGGATGTTTGTAGTTTTCATAGCAGGGCATTAGCAATGGAATAGTTTTTAAATTCTGAAGATACCAAGTAAACTTTGCTCTAATATTTGCTTAATACTTGTCTTGACTCTAGAAAACAAGGCAAAAAGGATCAGCAATGTTTTAAATAAAAAGTCATAAAAAATATTTCAGTTCTTTCTATGACTTTTTCTTAAAGAAGCAAATCTTCAACCATAGCTGATTATATACCATTGAACATAAACTTCTGTTTCCAGAAATGACTCAGACATTTTGATTACTTACTACTTAATTTACTTTAAGATTTCAAATTACTGGCCGGGCGCGGTGGCTCACGCCTGTAATCCTAGCTCTCTGGGAGGCCGAGGCGGGCGGATTGCTCGAGGTCAGGAGTTCGAAACCAGCCTGAGCAAGAGCGAGACCCCGTCTCTACTATAAATAGAAAGAAATTAATTGGCCAACTAATATATATACAAAAAATTAGCCGGGCATGGTGGCGAATGCCTATAGTCCCAGCTACTTGGGAGGCTGAGGCAGGAGGATTGCTTGAGCCAGGAGTTTGAGGTTGCTGTGAGCTAGGCTGACGCCACAGCACTCACTCTAGCCTGGGCAACAAAAGCGAGACTCTGTCTCAAAAAAAATAAAAAAAAGATTTCAAATTACTGAAAAGAATGTTGAAACCATGACATTGAAGGAGCTCTGGACATTTCACCCCAAAATATGACTCCTTAATATCAAGACTATTTTGAATCAAAGGCTCTTAGACATTAACTTGGAAGATACTTTCCCTCCATTTGCACAGACTAGACTGACCTGATCAAAAGATCTAAGGGGGCAACTGACTTCCCTTCCTCTCCCAGTTATCTCAATATATTGCCGGAAAGAAGGTCAAGAATGCAAGCAGATCAGGCCCAAATCATTTAAAATGGTAATACCTGTCTCTCAGGTTAATTTATAAGTCAATCTGTTTTCCCATCCATTCATCCTCCCTAGCAACCCCTTCTCTACCCACACTCCTCATTTTCCCCTCTCCCCTCTAAAAGGCGTGTATAAAAATATCTGAACTTCACTGGGATATGGGGTGATCACCATGTGATTCTCCCCATGCTACATAAACATTTATTGGTAAATAAACATTTCTCTTATTAATCTGCTTTAATTGTGAGTTGATCTTTCAGTGAACTTTTGGGGGAAAGGGTAAGTTTCCCCTTACTTCCACAAGAAACAGACACCCAATCAGAAGCAGATCTTACGGATTTATAAGATTTTTCTTTTCTTTCCTTTTTTTTTTTTTTTTTTTTGAGACAGAGACTCGCTTTGTTGCCCAGGCTAGAGTGAGTGCCATGTCCTCAGCCTAGCTTACAGCGACCTCAATCTCCTGGGCTCAAGTGATCCTGCTGCCTCAGCCTCCCAAGTAGCTGGGACTACAGGCATGCGCCACCATGCCCAGCTAATTTTTTCTATATTAGTTGGCCAATTAATTTCTTTCTAGTTATAGTAGAGACGGGGTCTCGCTCTTGCTCAGGCTGGTTTCAAACTCCTGACCTCGAGCAATCCGCCTGCCTTGGCCTCCCAGAGTACTAGGATTACAGGCATGAGCCACGGCACCCGGCCTAGCTTGTTTCTTAATTAGACTACTGGCTTTAGGGTGGGGCCCCTTTAAGGAACGAGGTGAAGAAAGCCCATAATTTTAGCACCAGTACAGCTGGGAGGCAGAAACTTAGTTCCCAGTTATCATTTCAAGTTATTGTCTGTTAACCATTTCTATAGCCTGTGAATGTTAGCTATACAACCAATGTGATTATGCCCTCAACAAAGTCATTTAATATCCAAACAAATTCAATATCTAAACATATTTTCTTAAACAAAGTTGGGGAAAAGAAATGGAAAAGAATTTTAAAACATTGACCAAGAAGCAATCACAAAATACAGTTTTAGCTATTATTTTTAAACTTAAAAAAAAAAACCTACCAAAATAACAAACATAAGTATTCTAGTAAAACTTGCTATTCTGAATAAGGTAACATCTTTAAGTTCTATAAATATAGAAGTTTTAAGACACATCCTACTTAAAGATGTTAGCTAACTCAATCTTTCTAAAATACCAACATCCTAAAATAAAATTTATTGACATGACATCACCTATCGATCAAATAAATCTCTAACATCAATCCTTAGCATCTCAAATGATGACACAAAGTCATAACATAGTTACATAAGGATCAAGATCAAGGTATTCTAGAAACATCCTACGTGGCCTCAAACCACTTTTCTACTTAACTTCCAAAGAGTAAGGTTGCTTTGAGATTCTCTTTGCATTCTAAGAATAATTACTATAAAAAATTAACAGTTCAGGGATTCTTTTTTTTTTTTTTTTTTTAATTTTCTTGGGCAAAAGTCCTTTGCTATGGCAAGTCAATGTACATATAACAGGCTGGCTTGCAACCAGTACAGAACAAATCAAGAGTGAGCCAGACCAAAGGGAAGCCTCCAATTTGATTTGAATAGATTTTGTGTGTACCTTTCAACAGACAGCAAAGTCAATGCAAGAAACTACAACTAGAATTAAGAGACTAAAACCAAAATATCTTCATAAACTTTTGACCCTAAGTTTCTGTTGTTATGCTACCATTTACTTAGAGTTTTATTTATTCTAATACTGACACTTATTTTTGTTTAGACATGCCTACTTTTTACCAAAACAAGAACCTTAAATTATATGCATGGGTAACTTTGCCATTGACTCCAGAGATTTAGCTGTTTTCATTATGACAACTTATCAGAAATCATACAAACAGGCTGGTGTGGTCACACCTATAATTCAAACACTCTGGGAGGCTGCGGCGGGAGGATCAATTGAGCTCTGGAATTGGAGACCAGCCTGAGCAAGAGTGAGACCCCATCTCTACTTAAAATAGAAAAAATTAGCCAGGCATGGTAGCCTGTGCCTGTAGTCCCAGCTACTTGGGAGTCTGAGGCAGGAGGATAGCTTGAGCCCTGAAGTTTGATGCTGCAGTGAGCTACGACAAGGCCACTGCACTCTAGCTGGGGCAACAGAGTGAGAATGTCTCAAAAAAAAAAAAATTACACAAGCACAGATCATTTTGTTTTGGCTGGGTTTATAGTTTTATAACTTTGGTGTCACACCCTGACACCTTCAGATATAAAAATGACCAGTAAACCTGTTAGGTAGATAGTGAGGGATTCTGGGTCTCCTAGGGACAAAAGTGGGTGCTGTTGCCTTGGTGCAAATGCCCCACCTTGGAAAGAAGAACAAAGGTGGGCCGCAGTCCCCTATCTTGGTCTTGCTCCACCCTAATCCTCTCCCTAGAGACTGCCATACCTGGGGCAGGAGGGAATACCCTATGAATCTGCCAATCATAACTTAGCGTGCCAGCTTCAGAAGAATGCAGAGGACTCTCTAGCCCATGGGCCAAGCAGCATAGGTGCCATAGAGTCCGGAAGTGACCTAGAGCACCATGCATGCCATGTAATGCAACTCCCAACTGTCCTATCGAAGTGGTGAAGTCTGAGCCACTAGGGAGGTCCCAATCTGGGCACTGTAAACAAGATGCAGACCGTAACCAACTCTTTTTTTTTTTTTTTTTTTTTGCCCTTCCTTTTGCTCTTTTCCTGTTGCAACAATGGGTCAGGTTGTCATCTGTGGCATATGTATCACACTCTGTGAACCTATTTCTTGATCTTGCTGTATAATCCTCTCTCTCCTCAATAAACCTCATTTTCGTGTTTGCCTTACTTTGGTGCCTCTGGTCATTCTTTGACCATGAACTAGTCAAGAACTGGCATTTCTGACTGAAACCTGATAAGCCCAGGCAAAAATATATGCTGACAACTTTAAAGACATTTTTATTTTTTAGTTTACCAATAATATTTTAAAAACCAACTTATTTACCAACTCTGTACACATTATGTCTCCGTTTCTCTTTCCCTTTCCAGTAGGGGGCAGCCCTGCATCTTGGCCAGGTTGCCTCCTGGATGGAGATGTCTTTCAATTTCCTAGACCTTAGGACAGAGATGTCTTCTAATCTCCTAGACTTTAGGATGGAGTTGTCTTTTAACCTCTCAGACCTAGGAACCTGTTGCAAGAGGAACCACCACTAGAGGCGTCTTTCAACCTCCCAGATCTTGGACTGTGCTTGTAATACCATCAACAGCAAATTCCAAGCAGGCAGAAAAAAATAATAGAGGTGGGGAGCTTGACACTCTCCACATTTACACACCTGACACTCAATATAAAGAGAAATTCAAGAGGTTTCAAACACATGCATTGCAGTTTCACCTAATGAGCCCTGGGAGTGCCAAATCAAAAGTTAGGTTAGTTCCCTCTCTCATAAATGCTCCTGTGGCTTATTCAACCCCAAACAAACAGGAATTCCCTCAGAATTCCCCAAATTGAGAAGGGCACCCCCCACTGTGCAGTACCTGCAAATAGCACTTACCTGCCTGGACATACACGTCAAAACCCAAATGCAGAGTTCCTTTCTTTGGAGGCAGTCAGGAAGCAATCACCAATGCATCCAAGGTGGGTAGGAATGCCATGCATGCTGGTAATGGCAGGAGAGTCCAAAGCAAATGTGTCTAGGCAGCTGCTAAGGGAAGCTTTTGGTCTCTCCCTGCTCCATAGCCACAGAACCACGAGCAATGCCATTCTGGACAGGCCCCCACAAGGGGGTATAGGTCTAGTTGCTCCTTGCACAAAGATCCAATTATTGAGACAGTGAGGACTGCCAAGGAAGAAAGGAATTTTTTAATATAACAGATGTCTTGTCAGGAAGACTGGAGAAGCTGCCTCAAATCCGTGTCTCCCACTAATGGAGAGGGGGAACTTTTTAAGGAGGGGCCATATGCCTTGGGGCAGGTTGAAGGGAATCGTGAGTCCTGGTGTCAGGAAGTCTTACTAGGAGGCTTCAGAATCTCAATTCCTTTGTCTTACAGGAAATCCACCATTTTGGATTTTGAAACAACTCAAAAGGTCAAGAAGTTAGTTAAGGGAGAGGATTGTACAGAGGTCATTGAAATTTGTTTAGTGGAGGGCCATTACAGAAGCAGCACTGGGTGAGGGGGGAAATTGAGCTGTGAGGCCTCAACTGGTCCCATGGGAGCTCTGTGCTGGGATCACCCAGCAGTTGTCCAGAAAAGAGGCAAAGGGGGTCAGGCTCACGCCTGTAATCCTAGCATTCTGGGAGGCTGAGGCAGGAGGACTGCTTGAGGTCAGAAGTTTGAGACCAGCCTGAGCAAGAGCGAGACTCCATCTCTACTAAAAATATAAAGAAATTAGCCAGACAACTAACAATATATAGAAAAAGTTAGCCGGGTATGATGGTGTATGCCTGTGGTCCCAGCTATTGAGGAGGCTGAGGCAGCAGGATTTCTTGAGCCCAGGAGTTTGAGGTTACTGTGAGCTAGGCTGATGTCATGACACTCTAGCCTGGGCAACAGAGCAAGACTTTGTCTCCAAAAAAGAAAAGAAAAGAAAAAAAAAAGAGGCAAAAGGACTTTCTAACTCCCTCCCATTGGAAGGGGCAGCTTCCTTGTACTAGGGGCAATTCTGAGTGAGTGATGAGATTCCAACACTTGGTCCTGCAGGGTGGTCTGTGCAGCCACAATACCGGAAGAGACAGGCTGGGTTACAAGTGTGAGGGAGGCCTGTGGTCAGAATGTGGTTGCAGCAGCTCACTCAGGGGCCAGGCCTGGCCAACCTCTGTAGAACACGGGAAAGAGCTGGTGTTCAGTAGAATGAACCTCTAAGAGTTTGTGGGATGAGGACTGATGGGATTAGATTTTCATTCCAGGGTGAGGAGGGGGAACTGGACCTCAGGAGAGAGATCAAGTAGGGGCCAGGCGTGGTGCCATGCTGTAATTCCAGCACTTTGTGAGGCTGCAGTGGGAGGATCTCTTGAGTTCAGGAGTTCAAGACCAGCCTGAGCAACATAACTGGACCCAGTTTCTACAAAAAAACAAAACAAAACAAAACAAAAACCAAACCTCTGTGGGGCCAGAGCATAGGAGATACCTTTTTTTTTCTTTTTATAATCTATCATTACGAACATATAAGGAGATAACTAAAGACATAGGAGTGGCTGGTGGCTGAGAGGGCAGAAAGCCTGTGGAGACGAGAGAGGCAGGAAGGAGGGCTTAGCACAGTCTGGGAAGAGCAACAACATTTACAGGGAGCAGGGAGCAGGACTGTGCCAGGGAGGATGAGGAGGAGGGGGCTGTGTCACACACACACACACACACACACACACACACACACACACACACACACACACACACACACACACACACACACACACACACACACACACACACACACACACACACACACACACACACACACACACACTCTGCGCAGTGGCTTGCTAAGCAGTTTCAGCCAGTCGCCCCTAGGTGGCAGTGTGCGCACACGGCTTCAGCGGCCACACAGGGCTCCCCGAGGACAACCAGGCTCTCCCAGGAAACCAGCTAAAAGCTCCCCAGAGCTATGCCAGGGACAAGGGAGAGGCACCTATGATGCCTGCAGCATCCATCTGTGCTCTCTCTCCTTCAGGCGAGTCGGGGTGTGCCTCTGTCCCCACTTCATGAGGGCGTGGCGTGGGGGCGGTACTTGCAGGGCCCCTCCTGGCAGGAGCTGAGCCCAGAGGTCCCAGGGCCCCGGCAGACCCTCAGATCCCTGTGTGCAAGATTGTGACAAACAGGGGACTCTGTCTGGACACTAAGCTGCTAGTCCTGGTTCCACCATTTACAGGCTGAGTGACTGAGCCTCCTTTCCCACAGTTATTTCACTAACTCCGAGCTTTCTGAAGGTCAGTGTGCATGAGACCACGCCAGAAGTAACACTCTTCACACTGTCAAGTGGCTTTCGTGTCTGTGTCAAGTGGCTTTCCCATCGTTCCCTGAGTAGACATGAGCAAGTCTCTGCCCTGGGTGGACCCAGGTTTCAGGGCCAGAAGTGGGGTTTAGCTCAGGCAGTCTGACTCCCCAGCACTTGCTCTCAACCTCTGGGGTCTGCATCCTCCCTCTGATGTTTTGTTTGGCCACAAAACCATCTTCTCTCATTTGGAGAAGGTAGATAAGGAGGAAGGAGAACTCACAGTCAGGGTGAAAGGGCCCTGGGAGGTCACCTACTGAACATCCTTTCTCTCTCCCCCTCCCTGTTTATGGATGGGACAGCTGAGACCAGAGGGACGAGGGGAGTCCTTCTCACCACCACCTGCTAACAGCCTCAGCCTCCATTATTAAATGTGCTCTACTGCATCTCGTCCTCACAGTTGGCTGGTATCACAAATCTTAGTCCTAACTGTCTCGCAGGGGACACCATCTGAGGGCAGCAGTCTCATGGCTGAGTAGATACAAAGAGGAGCAAGAGATTCTTTGAAGTCTGCAGATTATTTAAAATAGATTGTTCTGAAACAAATAGGGCAAGCGTTAGATGACAGGCTAAGAAATAAATTTCCTTTCTGTTCTCCTTTCCTCCCCAAGGCTCCCTGACCTCTTTTTGAAGAAAGGCAACACCAATTCAAAACCTAGCTTGGAGTGAAAGGTATACCAGAGAGGTTGGCACCTGGCTCATTGTCCTTGCCTGCACCTCAACTCCTGCCACACACTGATGAGGTGACCATCACCACACCCCTGGCCCCTTGGCCCTGACCTCCTCCCCCTAAGGGCCCTTCATTACATCTGGGTCACCCACTCCCATGGATACATGCCTCTGACTACAGACTCATGTCACCATACATGTCTTTTTCACTTGCTGAGGACCCTCCAGACCCACCCTCATCTTCTCCTTCCTCCCTATCTACCAGCCCCTCCAGCTGTCACTTCTCTCCCCTACCGGCCAAGACTCATACAACACCTCAGCTGCTTTCTTTCCAATCTTCCTGAATCCTTTGCATCATTGTTTTTCCCTTCCTTCCTTCCTTCCTTCCTTCCTTCCTTCCTTCCTTCCTTCCTTCCTTCCTTCCTTCCTTCCTTCCTTCCTCCCTCCCTTCCCTCCCTCCCTTCCTTCCCTCCCTCCCTTCCTCCCTCTTTCTCTCTCTCTCTCTCTCTCTCTCTCTCTCTCTCTCTCTCTCTCTCTCTCTCTCTCTCTCTCTTTCTTTCTTTCTTTCTTTCTTTCTTTCTTTCTTTCTTTCTTCAGAGTCTCTCTCTGTTGCCCAGGCTATAGTGCCATGACATCAGCCTAGCTCACAGCAACCTCAAACTCCTGGACTCAAGCAATCCTTCTGCCTCAGCCTCCCGAGTAGCTGGGACTACAGGCATGCGCCACTATGCCCGGCTAATTTTTTCTATATATTTTTAGCTGTCCAATTGACTTCTTCCTATTTTTGGTAGAGATGGGGTCTCGCTCTTGCTCAGGCTGGTCTTGAACTCCTGAGCTCAAATGATCCACCCACCTCAGCCTCCCAGAGTGCTAGGAATTGTTTTTCTATCATGTCCTCATGGCAAGCCCCAAACTTTGATCATTCCAACTGCCTGTGCTTTCTGCACTTGTACTTAGCTCAGCTGCTGAGGACTTACGAAGACCACGTTAGCTGAGAGGGGTGTCATTCTGACTCTGGGTCTCCATTCTTAGCTGGGCTCATAACCCCTCCCCAAACCTTCCTGCTTGCCCCTCCTCTGAGGGATCTCTCATTCTCTGCTAAGTTTTCCTTGGATCCCACCAACTCCCACTTACCTTTAGCAGGTGACCATTCCTCCTACTTCCAGAGAAAGTAGAAGCCTTCACTCAGAAACCCACAAACATCTGCATCTTCACCCCACTTTTCCTCCTTCCTCCTGTCTCCACGAAGGTCCAGCTGTCCTCCACTCTGTGGCTGCCCTCTTTCCTCAACCCAATCCTTCCTACCTTCTCCAGCAAGCATCTTCTCTCTTTCAGCCTCTCCAGTCTCTCTTCATGTCCTGCCTCTTGTTTTCATCATTTAAACAAGGAGTCTATTTCTCTCTCTCTTTCTTTTTTTCAATGACTGGGTCTCACTTTGTCTCCCAGGCTGGAGTACAGTGGTGTGATCATAGGTCACTGCAGCTTTGAACTCCTGGAACTCCTGATTGCTCCAGCAATCCTCCTGCTTCAGCCTCCTGAGTATCTGGGACTTGCAGGCACACGCCACCACACCAGGCTAATCTTTTTTTATTTTATTAGAGAAGGGGTCTTGCTATGTTGCCCATGCTGTTCTCTCTCCTTTTTTTAAATTAAAAAAAAAAAAACCCTCAATCCCTTATCCTCATCATCTTCCAGCTAACAACCTCTCTCTCATCTTGCATTTTCTCTTCAGTCTACTGCTAACAGGCTTTGATTCTAGAACTACTCCACTGTAACAGCTCTCTGAAGCTACCAATCCCTGTGGTCACTCTTCAGCCTTGTTTCGCTGGTCCTCTGCAGCCCTGGAAACTAGGGACCACTCCCTTCTCTGGAAACTCTCATTTCCCCTTGACATCCATACACACCACCCTCTGGGCTCTCCTTCTGCCTCACTGGTCACTCTTTCTCAGTCTCTTTATCCGTCTCCTCTTTCTCTGTCTGATTTTCTCAAATTTTGTATTCATCAGGATTCTGTCTTTGGTCCTTTTCCCTTCTCATTTTCCAATCCCAGGATAATCTCCTCTATTCCCATGGTTTTCATTATCAAGCATTTGCTGCTTATTCAACATCCATTCTCCCTTCTTTCTTTCAAATAGGTGTGAGGTCCTAATTTTTAAACTACATTTCCCAGCCTTCTTAGGAGCTAGGGATTGTCATGTGACCACACTTGGCTAATGAGACATAAGCAGTAGTCTGCGGGGATTTCTGGGAAAGTTTTGCTTTCCCAGGTGCTAGCATAGGTGCTGCTCCTTCATCTTTTTTATTTTTATTATTTTTTATTTTTAATTATTTTTTCATTTTTCTTTTTCCCCTTTAACAATGCAAGATGATAGCCTTCATCTTTTTTACTCTTTCTTCTTTCTGTGTGGAATATAGGTGTAAAGCTGGAGCTGGGGCAGTCGTTGTGACCCACGTATGTCCACAAGCTGACTCTGGGGATCAAAGCTGCCCAGTAAGAAAAGCCAGAAAAGACCAACAGAGTGGACCTGGGACCTGAATGACATTGCGGAGCTGCTGATCAGCCTTGCTCTGCTTACCTTTAGACTTCTCATTATGTCAGAGTTTTGTAGTTAAGGCAAAGTAGTTGTGTTGCTGCTATAAGAGGTGAACATAATCCCTAATTGATACAACTCCCAAATTGGTAACTTCTGCTTAGATGTCTCTCCCAAACTCCATATAGCAAATTGGACTTCTCCCCTCTGCCCAGGAGCACTTCAAATGGAAGAGATCCAAGTCCTCACCCCTCACCAAACATACACATATCTCTTACATTCCATGTCTCAGTGAATAACACCACTGTCCCTGCAGCCGGAACATGACGTCTCCTTATTCCTCATTCTCCCATGCAATTAGTCACTCCTTAGTTCTGCCTCCTAAATGTATCTTGAATCTGTCCACCTCTTTTCATTTCCTCATCATCTCTTTCCTAACCATTCTTCTTTACTCCAATCTTGTGTCCTCTACCTTACTCTAGCTACTGAAGCCTTAGGGATCTTCCCAAAGCACAAATGTGACAGTGTCAGTATTGTGACTAAAACCTTTCAGTGGCTGCCTAAGATCTGAGGAATACCTGGTATAAAAGACTATGCCAGGGCCGGGCGCGGTGGCTCACGCCTGTAATCATAGCACTCTGTGAGGCTGAGGTGGGTGGATTGCTCAAGGTTGGGAGTTTGAAACCAGCCTGAGCAAGAGTGAGACGGTGTCTCTACTATAAATAGAAAGAAATTAATTGGCCAACTAATATATATACAAAAAATTAGCCGGGCATGGTGACGCATGCCTGTAGTCCCAGCTACTTGGGAGGCTGAGGCAGGAGGATTGCTTGAGCCCAGGAACTTGAGGTTGCTGTGAGCTAGGCTGATGCCACGGCACTCATTCTAGCCTGGGCAACAAAGCGAGACTCTGTCTCAAAAAAAAAAAAAAAAAAAAAAGACTATGCCAGGAATTATGATGTTGGTTGCACACATACTACCCCTTCTGCGTAGGCCTTGCCCTACTGACCACAGACAAGGGCATGTGACTCAGACCTGGCCCAATTATGGTATCTCATTGCTATCCCCACAGTGATTGGTCCAAGAGTAAGCATGTGACCAGAGCTGGACTAATTACAATCCTTTTTTGGGATTTGTTCATTCTGATCTAGAGTGTAAAGTTCTTGATAGTCACACCACTGACATGGAAAACTCTAAGAACTCTGACAGAGGAAGGGACTCCTGGTCTGGGAAGCTGCCAGGATCAACCTCATTTCTAGAGTCTGGAAGAGTCTCTGATTTCAGGTTCTTTCGATTTTGTGAGTGACCTGAGTATCCTTCCAGTAATTTGGCCTAAGCTAGTTGGGGTGGAGTTCTCTCATTTTCAACCAAAATGTTCTGACTATTGTGAAGAGCCTTGACAGTCTGGTCCTAGTAAGACATCTTTCTCTGATAACAGATTTCTTTATAGATTACCCAGTGTTTTTCAAAGTTTTAAAACTTTATCTCCTTTAACTTTAAACATGTGAGGTGGGTTTTACTATTACCTTGACTTTACAGGAAAGAACACGATGTGGTTTGCTCAAGATCAAGATGGTAAGAATTGGCTGGGCACGGTGGCTCACGCCTGTAATCCTAGCACTCTGGGAGGCTGAGGCGGGTGGATTACTCAAGGTCAGGAGTTCAAAACCAGCCTGAGCCAGAGCGAGACCCCGTCTCTACTATAAATAGAAAGGAATTAATTGGCCAACTAATATATATAGAAAAAATTGGCCGAGCATGGTGGTGCATGCCTGTAGTCCCAGCTGCTCGGGAGGCTGAGGCAGGAGGATTGCTTGAGCCCAGGAGTTTGAGGTTGCTGTGAGCTAGGCTGATGCCATGGCACTCACTCTAGCCTGGGCAACAAAGTGAGACTCTGTCTCAAAAAAAAAAAAAAAAAAAAAAAGATGGTAAGAATTAGTAAAACTCAAGACACCAAATCCCTCTTCTGTTCAAGCTCCCCCCAGCTGCCCCCTGGCATGCCCACACACAGAGGTGCTGCAGAGTGGAGCCCAGGGTGAGCACAGCAGCACGGGGATGGGAACAGGGCTATGGAGGAAGTCAGAGGACAAAGGCCAAGCTCTTTCACTTTAAATTTTATTTATAGCAACTTCAGGTCCAGGAAAAAGAGAAGCAACTCTCAGCTTCTTTCTTTTCCTCCCTCTTGTACTCTTTTTTATTCCCATAGTCCATACTTCAGGCTTGCAGTCTGCACTATAATTCAGCTACATTCTTGGCAATTATGGTTCTAGGGGCCAGCCTGGAAAGTAAATCACTAGTTACAATATAGCCCTTATATGACTTGGGGCTGTCCATATCCCAATTCTTTTTATTCCGTAATAAAGTACAATGGGCCCGGTTGTGCATTGAATATCCCTGCTGCTCTCTGAAGCTATTCCATGTTGCTGTAAGAATGGGTCAGGCAAAGATTAGTGGGTCTCGTACATTAGCTGGGAATGGCAGGCAATGACCGTCAGAGATGACCGTCAAGTGAGGCTTGCTGGGGGGTAGGGTGGAAGGCCATGTTGGCTTTGTGGCCATTGCCCCTACCTTCTTCACATCCTACAGCCAACTGGTCCAGAAAAGAAATGTCTCCCAGAGGCTGCTCAGGCCAGCAGGATCTCCACCACCAAGTCCATGGAACCAAGCTGGCTTCACCCTCTCTCTTTCTTCCTTGTTCTACACTCACCACCTTCTTCACGTACAAGATTAAGCAGAAATCACCAGGCATGAATGATCGTCTTCCCAACCCCAACCTTTACTAGAAAGATCTTCTCTGCCTCCACATCCCTCTCCTTCATAATGACAGAGGTATCCCTCAATCAGAGGTGACTCTCCCTTTGTGCCCGTGTCCCACCTTCTCTCTTGGATCATTCCCAGCACTGTGCAAACCTGCTCTAGTAACGCCCATATTTTTTTTTCTTTTTAAAAATACAGAGTTGAGGCACAGAGAGTAACACCCATATTTTAACAAACCCCTCTCTATTCTAATAAAAGTTAAAGTTAGATATGGCTGCAAGCACCAGAAAACAGAGGACTAAACAAAACAGAAATTTCTTTCTCTTATATACAAAGTCAAGAGGTGGGTAGTCCAGAGCAGGAATGGTGGCTCTCCAAGCATTAGGAACCCACATTTACTTTAACTGGTTCTGCTAATATCCTTGACACATGGCTTCCACTTAAGATGGAATATAGCTGCTTCAGCTCCAGTTTTGTATCAATATATTCCAGAGAACAGGAAAGAATAAAGGCTGAGGAAAGCACATTACTTCCCTTTAAAGCCAGTTTAGAATTTGCACATGAACACCTCTGCTTACTTCCTATTGATTGGAATGAAGTCTCATGACCACAGGTAGTTCCAAGAGAGGCTGAGAAACTTGCCTTTATTCTGGGAGGCCATGTGGCCGGCAGAATTGGAAATTCTATCATGGAAGGAAAAGAGAGAGAATGACTATTAGGGTCATCTATTAATAGTGACCTATACCAAAGCGTCCTAAGCTTCCGCGCCCCTTTCTAGATCCCTCCTAGTTCTCTGTTCCCTGTTACACAGGTTGTACAAACACAGTAGCTCTACCACAGTCTGGCTTCCACTCCACTACTCCAGGAACACTATCCTTATGTTCATCAACCGCCTTCATGTTGCCTGAGGCAAGGGGCCCTTCCCTGTCCTCATCTCACCTGATCTCTATGTAGCATCTAACACAGTCGACAACTCCTGTCTGGAAACACTTTACTTTTTCAGCCTCTGGGATCTAGCACTCTAGCGATTCTCCTTTTGCTTTCCTGGTTTCTTTTTAGTCCTCTTGCCTCTGGCTCCTTGTCTGACTCCCCTGGGTCCCTTCTAAACCACCTCCTCTCCTGCACCAACCCCTTTACCCTAGGTCCTTCTCAGATCCCATGGCCTTTACCATCTTTAAACCGATGCCCCCCAACTCCACCCCCGCCCCAGCCCAGGCCTCTCTTCTGAGCTCCGTGACTGGACAGCCCCCCTGGATCTCTAAGAGGCATCTCAAACTCAATGTGGCTAGAACAGAGCTCTTGATGTTCCCTCCTCAGATGTGGTCCCTTTCTATCCAACGAATGAGGCACTGTCCAGGCATTTACCCCAGCCAGAAACTTGAAAGTTCTCTTTGGTTTCTCCCTTTCCTCCTCTTATGTCTATCCTGTCTGTGCGCCCTGTCAAGTCCATGTCAAAACCAAAATAGCATCTCCCAACTACTTATTTTAGTAGTTGGCTACCACTTTGGTTGAAACCACCGTCGTCTTTGGCCGGGACTGTGGCAACAGTCTAATTGGCTCCATGCTTTTATTTTTGCCTGACACCTACACACAGCAATGTGTTCTTCACACAGCAGTAAATCAGAACATGTTAGTCTTCTGCATAAAACCCTTTAATGGCTCAACAAAAAGCCTCCATTCCTCAACACAGCCCACGGGCCCTGCACACCTTCCCACTTCATCCTGGGTCTCTTTCCTGGGCTTGATACTTCAGCTACACTGATTTTCTTTCAGTTCCTTGACACATCCAGAGCTGATTGTTTTCAAGGCCTTGGCACCTACTGCTCTGAAGGTGGAATCTCTCTGCCCAACTTTTTCCCAAGGTTAACTCCTCATTCTTTTGTCTTCAAGTTCAACATCAGCTCCTCCAAGACCCTTTCCCTGACTGCTCCATCTAAAGTAGCTCTTAATCTCTATTCTAGCCCTTCTGTTCCAGGCTTTACTTCAACTTGCCATTATTTATTTTTCTCCACTAAAAATAAGCTCTATGGGGCAAGAGGCTTCAGATGCCTTGTCCACTGCTGCATCCCCGGCATGGAAACTGGGCCTGGCACAGATGAGGCACTCCATCAAGCACTCGCTGTCTGCAGAAGGGTGACTGAAGGGACAGGTCCCAGGGAGCTCCCTGAGCTGCCTGGGGTGTCACAGACAGGCTGCATCCCCCTTAGTAAAACAAAACAAAACAGCGAATGGACTGAACAGTCTCCATTTCAAGATTTTCTCCTTGCATTGGACTTAAATTGCTGGTTGCAGGTACTAGAACGTGGTGCAACCAGTCTCTCAGCCCAGTTTTAAGAGCTCCCTGTTTGTTATTGCCCAGCAGAGCAGACCACCTTACCCTCGGCCACCTGAACGAGTTTAAGAAATAGCAGTGTGCTTCCTTCTGCAGGTAGGCAGGCTGAGGCTAGGGAGGTCAGCCTTTTTATCACCAGAACCAACGGGGCCAGCCTGTGGCTGCCCCCCTACCCTGGCTGTTCTCCCCACCCCCCACCCCCAATCGTCCCATCTCCTGAACATGAAGGTGAGGAACAAATCTCAGCAGGCGATCCAAAGAAAGCTTGATATTTTTAGCATCAAGGCTAGAAGGGGCAGCGTGTCCTCACTGCTCGGTTTGCAAGGAAATAAAAATCTTCGTTTACTCTCCGTTCTCTTGAAGGCTACTCCCACCCCAGCCTCCGAGGCCGGCGGGGACGCCTCCGGTCTTCACACAGCCATGTTCCCAATCCTCCGCCCACCTCTCCCCGGCCACCCGGTGCATCCCTCGAGATGCGGCCTCCACAGCCTGCGCTTCTCCGGGCTGGGCGCGCACCTCCTCAGAGCGCTCGCGGCCGCCACAAGTGCCGGCGCGGGTCCAGGCTGGGCCTGTCGCACGCCCACCGCGAGGGCGCAGACCGTGGCCGCCCCCGGTCTCCGGAGCCGCCCGAAGCGGGACGAAGGGGCGGGCCGGCAACTGGTTCCCCGCCCCGGGTGCCACGCGAGTGGGCGGCGGGCGGGGCGGGGGCGGGGCGCAGGCGGGCCCAGGCGCGCGGGGCCGCACCGGGCGGCGCAGGGAAGTGGCGCCCCTTCCTCCGCCGCCGGCAGGCGCCGCGCCCCCGGCCCCGCCCCTCCGCGCCCCGCCCCCGCCGCTCGGACGGCCCGAGTCGCGCCCTCCCGCCCGGCGCCGCCGAACTTGCTCTAACTTCCTCGGCCGAGCCGGGCCGCGCCGCCGCGCCGCGCCTGGGTGAGTAGAGCGCGGAGCCCCGCCGGAGCGTCGGGCCCTGCCCCGCTCTTTGTCTGAGGCCGCCCCCCGCCCCCACGAGCGTCCGCTGGGGACGGGGACTGCTCCCCGGGTCCCCGCGCGGCCCCTCAGGCTGCCTCCCCGCCTGCCGGGGCGGCCCTGCGGGCGGCGCTGGCTTTGTCTGCGGGGACCGCCCGCGAGAGGTGCGAGGCCTCGGCAGGGACCCCGCCGAGCCGAACTCGGGCGCCGGGCGGAGTGGGCGCCGCGGCGGGCGACCGGACTGGCGCTCCGGGTGCCGTAGCCCTCGCCCCATCCGCGTGCCCGGGCGAGCGCGCGCCGGGGCCGGGCCGGGCCGGGCTGTCGCCGCCGCGTGGGGCTCTGCCCCTTGTCGCCAGGTCGAGCTCGGGGATGGGCGCTCCTTTCGGCTCCGTCGGGAACCCTCGGTCCTCTGGAGTTCAGGTCTGGGGTGGGGGCGGCGTAGGTCAGGAGGGCCGCCCCTCCCCCCGCCCCGCTGCGGGCGTGCTGCGAGTCGCCCACCCGCGGTGCCTGCCACCCTGCCCCACACTGGTTTGGGGCGGCCGGAGTTTGAGTAGGTGGTGACCCCGCTTCTCAGTGTTGATCGTGTAGGGCTGTGCTTGGAGCAAAACCCGACCTCTGACCTAGCCTAGTCGAGTTGGGAAGGTGGCTACGGAGTTAGCTTGTTCCGGGCTGCTGCTTCTCCCCCTGCCTGCTGCTCTCAGGGGTGGGGATGCGGGCGGGTGGGAGGTGTTTGTGTGTGTGGAGGGACTTCGGCCTCAGGACCAGTAGGACACGTGTCTCAGGCAAGAAGCGGTCCTACTTGGGGAGTCGTCAGCCACGGTACCACCGAGTGGTGCTGTGTGCGGCAGTGTACACGCTCCGTGGTTGTCCCTGGGCGCTGGTGTGTGGGAGGTCAAGTTGTCTTGGCCAGTAGTGCAGGGCATTGAATTGGAGCCCCTGTAGGTGTGCTCTTGGCTGTGGTCTGCTCCCTAGGGATCTTCCTCCCTTCTGAGTTGGAGGTTGCCCTTAGGCTAGTGGGAGTGGGTCAGCTTCCTGCCAAATCCTCAAAAGGAGCCTTTCACCCTCCCCTTCACCTTGAAGTAGGAACAGTTAGTGCCTGCAGAGTGCGTGGGCCACCCTTCCCTATTCATAAAAGGCAACCTGGGGACCAGGCCATCAGAGCACCCCTATATCCTCTCCACATTCAGTAAACTCGGTGTTTGGTGGAGGTACCCTTTATTTCAGGTATCAGCTGGACCCTGGCACCTTCAGAATGAAGCCTAGACTCCTCCATCAAAGCCCCATTTGCCCTCCTTACCCTTCCCTTAGCTGTCTCTAAGCTTTGTGTCCCATTCTGAGGATCCCTAATGTTTGAGTGACAGGCCTGCAAACCCAAGTTGCCAGATGGTTTTTCCCCTTCCCTCTCATTGTGTTGCATCCCAACTTCAGTTGGAGACCTTCTTGATATATCCAACCCCCGTATCTCAGAACTCCACTGGTTGGACCACCTAAAGTGATCTTCAATTTATTTAACAATGCCTGACTGAGAGTCTGTGGGGTGCCAGGCACTTTTGTAGGTGCTATTCCAAGGCTCCCTACTCCCTGACCAGCTGTAAACTCTGTGTGGTCTTACAACTCCGGCTGGACATGGACTAGGTGCTCGGTAGTGTTTATTTTCCTGAGCTTGATCTCAGCATAGCATCCTTTGGGCAGACTGTCCGAGCCCACTGCTGCTTCTGGAGGTTTGTGGCTGCCTCCAGGAAGAAAGGGCATGGAGGAGGGGCTGTAGAATGGTTGGCTGCACAGGGAAGTTTCCCCCTTTACCAGCTGGGCACCTGTGCTGGTCTCTGAGGACAGGTGAGGACACCTCCTTCCCATGTGGGAAGTGGGAGGATGAAGCTCTTGCCTTGTGTGGGATGGGGAATGGCCCTGCCCAGCAGGTTGTGGTGGTAGTGAAGTGACTTCCCCATGGAGGGCAGGGAGCAGGGATCCCTGGGTCCTGGAATCATTTCCTGAGGCCTCACTGTAGGCCACCATGTGCTAAGGGATTTGACCTGTTACTTGTTTAACTTCAACTGAGGTAGAATTCATTTTGGCAGTGCCTACAAAGTACTATTTTGCCAGTCATGGGGAGCCTTTGCTTGTTTAAAATCTAGTGAAGGTTATGGACAAGCTTACAGTAACTCTGGAGGGTTTCATAGTGATAGTAGTGGTGATTTTTTTCAGACTACTTATTGAGACTTACACCAAGCACGATCCTAGAATTTTTATTTATATTAACTTGTTTAATTCTTGAAACAACCCAGTGTAGTAGATGATACTAACAGCCCCATTTTACAGATCACAGAGTAACTTACTTGAGGTCACAGAGTTACTTACTTGAGGTCTCAATATGAGCTGGGTTTTCTCATACCTAATTTGGACATGCCTTCCTCTCAGAGGTGATTAAAATTGATTAATACCAAAAGATCAAATGACACTCTACAAATGGGACACCTGCACTCGAATGTTTATAGCAGCACAGTTCACAATCGCAAAGATGTGGAAACAACCCAGGTGCCCATCAGTACATGAGTGGATTAATAAAATGTGGTATATGTATACGATGGAGTACTATTCAGCTTTAAGAAACAATGGTGATATAGCACCTCTTGTATTTTCCTGGATAGAGCTGGAACCCATTCTACTAAGTGAAGTATCTCAAGAATGGAAAAAGCAGCACCACATGTACTCACCAGGAAATTGGTATTAATAGATCAATACCTAAGTGGACATATAGGAATAACATTTACCAGGTGTTGGGGGCGTGGGAGAGGGGAGGAGGGGATGGGTATATACAAACAAACACAGTGAGTGAGATATGCAATCTCTGGGGGATGGTCATGCTTGTAGCTCTGACTTGAGGGGGGAGGGGGAGCACGGGCAATATATGTAACCTTAACATTTGTACCCCCATAATATGCTGAAATAAACAAAAAATAATAATAAATAAAATTGATTAATATACCAAACAAGCCTGGTCCATAGTGGAACTAATGAGTCCTTTTTTTTTTTTTTTTTTTGAGACAGAGTCTCGCTTTGTTGCCCAGGCTAGAGTGAGTTCCGTGGCGGCAGCCTAGCTCACAGCAACCTCAAACTCCTGGGCTCAAGTGATCCTCCTGCCTCAGCCTCCCAAGTAGCTGGGACTACAGGCATGTGCCACCATGCCCGGCTAATTTTTTCTATATATTTTTAGTTGTCCAATTAATTTCTTTCTATTTATAGTAGAGATGGGTCTCATTCTTGCTCAGGCTGGTTTCGAACTCCTGACCTTGAGTAATCCGCCCGCCTCGGCCTCCCAGAGTGCTAGGATTACAGGCCTGAGCCACCGCGCCCTGCCCTAATGAGTCCTTTATATCCCTGCTTCTGAAACTATCTCATTTGTCTAGCACAGCCTGGGTACATAGCAGGTGCCCCTCAGCCTCTGCTGATTGGTGATGTAGCTTCTTTTTCCCTAAGGCTGGGGAATGGGAAGACTGGCACTGTCATGCATAGAAGACTTGGGAGTCACTGCCTGTATCTGTTTGGATAGATCAGGGTTTGCTGTGATAACTACAATCCCCACATGTCAAAGGCTTAAAGCAGCAAAGGTTTATTTGTCATTCACACTGTGTATCTATCACATATCTGCTTTATGTTGTCCTCACTGTAATTGGAACATCCCTGGCCACTTGGAGAGGGAGACAGAGCACATCAATCTTACCTTGGCTCTTACAGCTTCCACCTGGAAGTGGCATTTCATTGACTGAAGCAAGTCACATGACCATATTTACCAACAGCTGAGAAGGGGAAGAGGATCAGAAACATTTGGTGAACAGCACTAAGCCTAACACCTGCTACCATGGTGCCTTCCTCTGTGACTTCTTACCAAGTTCTGGGTTCTAGTATCATAGGAACATTGACCATGAATTAGTAAGAGAAGCACTGTTTAGGTTAAAGATGGAACAAGATACCACAGTCATCTTGAAGGGAAGGGTGTGGTAAACTAGAATGCTTGTTAGGGTAGTAAGAGGTGGTCTGCAAAGGCAGTGTGCTTCTACATCTTCTGGGCAAGTTACTTGGATCTTTTGCTCATTTATTTATTTCCATTCATTCATCAGTGGGCCTGAAGACTAGTGAGTTCCTGGACAGAGATTCTCTGTTTTGTTTTTTTTTTTTTTTTGAGACAGAGTCTCACTTTGTTGCCCAGGCTAGAGTGAGTGCCATGGCATCAGCCTAGCTCACAGCAACCTCAAACTCCTGGGCTCAAGTGAGACTTGAGCCTCCTGCCTCAGCCTCCCGAGTAGCTGGGACTACAGGCATGTGCCACCATGCCCGACTAATTTTTTTGTATATATGTTAGTTGGCCAATTGATTTCTTTCTATTTATAGTAGAGATGGGGTCTTGCTCTTGTTCAGGTTGGTTTCGAACTCCTGAACTCAAAGGATCCACCCACCTCGGCCTCCCAGAGAGCTAGAATTACAGGCGTGATTTTTTTTTTTTTTTGAGTCAGTCTTGCTGTCACCCTAGCTAGAGGCTGTCACCCTAGCTAGAGCGCAGTGGTGTCATCCCAGCACATTGCAACCTCAAACTCCTGGGCTCAAGTGATCCTTCTGTCTCTGTCTCCTGAGTAGCTGGGACTACAGGCATGCGCCATGGCACCTTGCTAATTTTTTCTGTTTTTAGTAGAGATGGGGTCTGGTTCTTGCTCAGGCTGGTTCCGAACTCCTTAGATCAAGTGATCCTCCTGCCTCAGCCTCCCAGAGTGCCAGGATTACATGTGTGAGACAGAGATTCTTATTCAGCACGTATTCAGGTCCCAGCCTGCTGCTAGGGGCTGTGAACAGGGGTGATGATGCCTGCTTTCCACCACTGGTCCTGGTGGCCTTTAGAAAGGGATAATAATGCCCATGGGAGGGGAGGCAGGCTCCTGCTCCCCCACAGTGCCCTTGCTTGTCAGCCCTTGGACAGTTTACACGCCCTATCCCCTACCTGGATGTGGCTAGTAGGGCAGTTTTTCTAGAAGCAGGAACAGGTAGAGGTGCCCCTAGCAGGTCTTGTCCTCCCACTTTCCTTTGTGGGATTCTAGGGGAAAGGATTGGTGAGGTTACTGAAGGGTGGGCTTCCAGTGGGAACAAGATTGAGCATGGAGCTGAGATGGTTTTCTGGCCTATAGAAGGGTGTAGTAGAAACTCTCTATTAATTGCATTTCCCCCTTCAGGTCACCTTGAAATGTTAAAGAGCTGTGGCTCTTGGTTTTGTGCTTTGCTACTTGCAGGGTCTCTGGTGATTTCCAGCAGGACCAACAGACACTGGTCGAGGTGGTGAGACCTCAGGTTCTTCAGCCTCACTATCCTTGGGCATATTTCCTCCTTTTTCAGGGCCTCTGTTTTCCCACCTGTGGAATGAAGGGAGAGGTGATGGTGGTCTCCAACAGTGGTTCCAGTCTTGGCTTGTCATCAGAGTCCCAGGGAGCTGCGTAGACCAGTGTCTAAGACTCTTTGGTGTAGGTGAATGCCAGCGTTTTGTTTAGCTGCCATTACAGCAGCGTCCTCTCTGACTGTGAATCAGGTAGGGTCTTCATGAAGTCTCCATATCCATTGTCTCTGTTAGCTGCCTATGTTTTTGCTTCCAACAGAGCACAGGCCCTGGCAGGTGGGCAGTGTCCAGTGCCTTTGCTGATTGAACACGAAGATGAATAACACTGTCCAGCTCTCGAGAGCGGACAGTGGCGAGGCCAGCTTTCAAGTTGTGTCTACTTTCTAGTTGAGTGACCTAGACAAGTCTTTGATTTTTTTTTTCCTCTCTTGGAAAAAAAATGTTTTCTCATCTGTACAGTGAAAAGAATCAAGTCTGCGCTTCCTGTCTCATGGGCTTGCTGGGAAGCATGAGTACACACTTAGGTTTGAGAAACAGGATCCAGAGCCCCCGCGGTGGGCCCAACACTCTGGTTTGAGACAACTGCCATTTCTCTGGCACCTCTCAGCAAAGTGCTCACCAGCAGCTGATTCTGGGGACCCCACTTCCTCCACTCTTGGGCCTGGTGGGGTTGGGTGGGGCTGTGGTTTTCTCTTAGGAGGCAGCAGGCCTGGTAACCAGAGCTTAAGTGAGCCTGGGCAGACTGGAGCCGAAACTCTTCACCTCTTGAGGTCTGTTTTGCCTCCCTAGCTACACAGCCAGGGAGAAGGCTAGAGCCTGTGTCTGTCCGTCAGCTAGATAGCGGGAGGGACTGGCTCCTTCTTCCTTGGGCTGTGTTGGCCTGTGCTGGGTGGCTGAGGGCCCTGGCAGTTGTCTCTGAAGTGGCTTCTGGGATCCTGGTAAGGGGTGAGTGCTGGGTGCTGCCTCGGACTGTGTGTTCTCTGGCATTTGGGAGAGCCAAGGTTGAGCTGTCCTGCATGGGTAGGCTTCCGGAGGGGCTGGGACAAGGGGCTGATGAGCCTCCTCTCTGGGTTTTTCCTGACTACATGTGCCAGCTGTTGGGGCTGGTGCTCATGTGTATTGCAGGGTCCACAGAGCGTTAATAAGAAGAGGCTGAGGAAATTATAGCCCTAATAGCAGCTGGGAGGAAATGAGTTCTCCTCAGTCACTTTCATCTGTACCCAGTGGTCTAAGTGGTGATCCAGGAGTACCAAGGGCAGCAGCGTGTCCTGGACATACAGTCCTGAGGCAGGATCTTGTGCTTAAAGCATCAGAAGCCCATTGGGACACCTTAGGAAGCCTGGGCTTATTGAAAATAGAAGTAAGGAAAACAGCCACCGTAGTTTCAGAGTTGGGCCTCCCAGGGAGGGATGACTGGGCCCCCCAAACCCCTGCAGCAGTTCAGGCTGTCCTGGGATGTGTCTGTCCCTAATCTAGGGCACCACTCAGCTGTGTTCAGGGCCCTGCTCCTTCTGTGCCTCCCTGCTGCTGCCACCAGCTGCTCCACGGAGAGGCTGTGGTTGCCCACTGAGTGACCATTGCCACGAAGAGACCCTCTTCTCCAGATGCTCTCCCTGACGGCTGGCTCGCCAGCACATGAGCTGTCTTGTTTCTGCCCTTCTCCCCTGGGCAGGTAGACAGGGTCTGTGCCTGGGACTTTGGTGGGTGAGGTTTACACACTGTGGGTGAGGGGTGGGAACGATGGGTCCAGGAAGACTTGGGGAGCTCTGTGTGGTTAAGGAAAAATTGATTCCGACACTTGTGAAAACAGTAAGGTAAGGCAGACTTTATTTAGGACTGTTGGAATAGGTGTAGGGACTACTGCAGTGGGCTTCTGCAGTAGGGCATTGAGAGGGGCTCAACTGCTAATACAACAAAGGAAAATGGGAACTTAGAGCCAAGGAGCAAAGTGCAAGGGTCTGGGAAAATTTCTAAGGTGGTGGGGTAGGAAAATTTGTTGCTAAATGACCTAAATAGAGTCTTGCTGAAGACAGGCCAGGGTGGTGAGATATTACCTGGGAGATGGTGGTGGATAAGGGATGTGATCAGATAATCCAGGGTTATCAGGATGGGGGATTCTGGCCTAACTGGCTTAGCAGGATTCTTGTTAAACCGGGGCTCTGCACCCATAGAGACACAGAAGCCCAAGGTCTGGCCTAAGCGAGCAGAATGTTCAGAAGACTTGACTAAAATTTGGTCAAGGACAGAATTTTTGTCCTGGCAGTGTCCTGTATTTCATCTTGCCCATGGTTCTTGCATTGGCTTAAGCTTATGACCACTCACATCTGTCCCTCAGGAGTGCTATCTCTCCTTGTGGGTGTCTCTTCTTGTAAGTGTCACTCTCTTGTTTCCAGAAACCATAGTCCTTTTCTTTTCAGCATCTCCTGGCTCCTTGAGCTTGGGTCCCTGGACTTTCCCTGTGCACCCAGGAAACAGCATGGACCCGGGGCCTTGGTTCCCTGCTGCCCAGCAACTTTGCTGCTTACAAAGAGCTTTCCTGCAGGCCTCCCTTTGCCAAATCTATTGGCTGTGAGACCATAGCCACTTTACTCTGGATAATTCTTTTTTTTGGCTCCTGAAACAGCTCCTCCTGCTCTGCCTTGTGTTTCCAGCTCTCCCTGTCCTGGGCAAACCAGTTTGACAACTTTGGGGCTCTTACGCTCTATCTCTCCCTCCCCCACCAGCCTAGGGACTGACTGGTCTCTTTGTCTGAGCTGGGCAGAGGGAGGTCCTGTGGGTGATCTCCTCTGGGAGCTTGGGGCCAGCCTTGTTCCTCCTCCTCTGTGAGTGAGGCTCCTCCTTGTTTTCTCTCTGGCCCTCCTCTGTACTTGATCAGACCCTGCCTCTTGAGGCCTGGCTCCCACCAGCTTGCCCTGCACAGGTGACCCTGTCTGGTCTGTCTCCTTTTCCTGGGTTTGCTCTTGTCTCAACAGCCAGATTTTCAGGAGCCGGGTGGCCTGCTGTCTTGAGGAAAACCTACTGGCTGTGGGTGGGGGCTTTCCCCACTTCCCGAAGGCTCCGTGGCTGGCTTCCACGGTTGCAGGAAGGGTGGTGTGACAGAACCCTGCTCTCTGCAGCTATCCTGCCTGTCACAGTCATTATCTCTTGTTGTTCTAGCTGTTTCCTGTGAAATACAAGTAATGGTGTAAACACGGGTAGGTTTTGAGGGGTGTGCCAAAAAAAGAGTTGATGGTAGTGGTGGGGTATTCATTCCCAAGGGCTCTGGGATGCGGAGAATAGAGCGTGAGCAGGGAGGACAGGGTGGCATGTGCCCAGGTGCGGGCTGGGGTGGGCAGTTCTGTCAGGGCCCCTCGGTGGTATGGCTGAGGAGGTGTCACAGGATTTGAGTACTGAGGGTCAGTGCCTACCTGGAGTGGGGGGTTGGAGAGGGGCTGGTCTTGGCTCTGATGGGCGTGTGGGATTCCAGGCAAGACTTGTTGAGGGCTTGCACTGGGCCTACAGAAAGGAGCAGAACTTGTTCCCGGCAACTGAGACATGAAGGCTTCAAGTGCCAGTGTGATTCTACTTGTGAGATCTCATTTGTGCTTCTTAATTCAGAGGCTACTTGTTGCCCATTTAGCAGTCATCAGTAAGTATCTTATATGGGGGAACCAAACCTACCCCTTCCCTCTCCTTCTCTGTGGTCTGGAGGGTGGGCAGGCGCGGGGTGGGGGCATTCTGCTGCATAGATACAGTTCTGTTCACGATCCACTCCCTGCCATCCTGTTTTCTCACCCAAAGGGTCAGTCCTGGTTCTAATGGCCATTGTGTCATTCCTTTCAGCAGCAGGGGAGACTGGGATGTTTTTTGTATTGTTCCTTAGGGGGAAAATCACTTGGAGGAAATACATCAGTGCTTCTGAGTGCAGAGTATTTATTGACACATCAGTTAGAGGAGGCTTTTAAACAACATATATGTATCCCTTTAGTGAGGAATAAATCTACAAGTACATCTCACAACTCCATTTTGCAGCTTCCATTTCCTGGAAGGTACATGGAGTTTAGTGGTTAGGGATGGGGGTTTTGAGCTAGGATTCTGGAGAAACTGTTTTTAGCTTGTCTTTGGAGTTGGGCCAGGCCTAGAAATCTGTCGAAATAGCTTTCTTTAGCTGCTAAAATTGGGATGGATTCATAACACTAGGCCCTTGTGCCTCACTGGGTGACTGAGTGGGGAGGGTGTAGAGCAGGGTCCCTGCTGAGTTTCAGCCTACCCCCCCCCATCCCCATTGCCTGAACCTTGGGGGGGGTCTCACACTCTTATCACAGAGCAGGCTCGCAACAGATGGCCCTGGAGTGGAATAACTTAAGCCTAAGATTTCTTTTCTGCCTTTGTTAGAATCTGCTCCTGCTCTTCTCAGGAAAACTTTCCATTTTAGGACTTGGGGTGGAGTTGGTAAGTCTTTCTTTACCCCCTCCCCCATTTTTGCTCCCTCCTTGCCCTCATCCTCCTCTCCCCCTTTTAGGGAGACACAGAAGCTGCCTGCAGAGAGAGTTACAGGTAAAACTGTGCCTCCAACCACATACTTCAGGCATTTTAAATACTACTTTAGGTTTAACTTTTTTATTAAAAAAAATGTATACATGATGAGAAAAACACATAACAAAGATATACAGTGAAAATTCATTTTGCTTCCCCTGACCCCTTCAGTTCTGCTCCCCTGGGGCCTCTGTCACCAGATGTTCAATGCCTGGTCATGTGCATCTGAACCCCTCTCTTGTTTATTCCCGTGGTGATAGACTAATTATGCTGTTCTGAACTTACTGATGTTAATTTTTATTTTTTCATTTTAGAATAATATGAAGGTACAAATGTTTTGCTTACATGAATTTTTATTCTAAAAATTATCCCCAGATTGCTCAATTTTAGCACACTGTACTTTAGTCCATTCTTTTAAACAGCAGCATGTTATTCTGCTGAATAGTAGGTGAACTCACTGTCCCAGCCCCCATCGACGGACTTTGAGGTTGCTTTTAGTATTTTGTTTCTATAGGCCAAGTTGCAGGAATATCTTGTACATGCTCTGGGTCTGTAATATAAATGGCTAGACATGGAGTTGAGATATTGGGTATCTAACAGGAAAAAAAAAAAACATGCTGCTTTGATTCCAAGAAGGGGAATGAAAGTTCTGAGGTTTTCTTCTGGAGGGATCTTGTACTTCTTTAGTCTGAGACAAGTAGTGCTAGAGGGACTCCAGGGAGGGAAGTGGGGTCGCTGGTGTGTTGGTTCCCGACCTGTCCTTCTTTGGTTCAGCTCAGGCCAGCCTGTCTCCACAAGCTCCATATTTACAGTCCTGCCTGTGCCCTGTGGCCATGGGGCTGTGCAGCTAGAAATGTGAGGAGGCTACTGCAGTGAGGTGGGGTCTGGGAGGGAGAGGAGGCTTCTCATCAGTGGTTGTGAGCTGCCTCAGGAGTTTGCAGGACTTGGGTGTGGTGTCATGGGGGAGCCTTGGTTGAAAACCAAGCTATAGCTGGGCATCAGCTTTTAGAAGAGCAGATTCTCCCGCAGTTTTGGGGATTGGTGTGAGGATCAGGTCTCCCAGCCTTGCCTCCCCGGACCTTCGGCTGCTCTTCAGGTCCCCTGTTCAGGCTGCTTTGGGCCTGACTGCCACCTGTGATTTAGAAAGCCTGTATAAAAGGCACCAGGGTCTAAGTGACAGATGGGTAGCTTCCTTTCAGAGCAGTAGCAGGGGGTAAGGGCAGGTGAGCTTTTTGTCCCTGGGACTAGTTAGGAGAAGGAGGATTGAGAGGGGGCACATATTGGAGCCATCCCCTCTATGTGGCTCTGGCTGTTCCACCCTAGGTCAGGGTAGGAAGTGGGGAGATATTAGGGCTGGCTGGCAGTTCCCCAAATAGACTGTGGTCTGGTGGGTTTGAGGCCTGTGTTCCTGCCATGTCCCTCCCGTCCTTGCATGCAGAGGTGAGAACTTCTCGCCATTGCAGTCACACACAGTCTCCATGAGAAGCCCACAGCTTCCCTTGCCCACAGCTCTGTTGTCTGGGGCTCTCGGGCCTGCAGTAATACAGAAGTTTCTATTGTGGCCTAGTGGCAGTGAGGGCTGACCTGTGGGGCTAAGGAGGGGGGACCTGGGGACTGACAGTGGAGCTATTCATGGGCTCTGCCCTGATTTCCTGCTGCCTCCCATTGTGGAGTTTTGGGGGAGGGACTGGGGTGGAGGAGGAGAGGGGGAGAGGGCTAGAGGGGGTGGCCAGTGCAGCCTTTGTTGCTAGCCCCAGGAGCCTATTGTGCTTGATCTTGGTCCATTTGCAGACAGCCCTGAGCCTCTCTAAGGCCCCTCTGTGTTCTCAGGGCCTGCCCTTTGTGGGTACCTCTGTCAAGATATCTTCCCCTATCGGGTCCCTGTGCTGTGCCTGGAACCCCCCTGAGTAAGAGTTCTGAGCAGCTGGGCAAGGAGCAGGAGTTACCAGTGCCTGGCTTGTTGGCCACCTGCCCACCACGTTGGGGAGTGTGCCCGGGGCCCAGCTGCTCCCTCGGGTGGGGGGCAGGCGTGTGCCTGGGTTGCTGTTAGTCTCCCAGGCCCCCCACCCCCCACTTTCCTTTGTGGCTCAGTACTCAGCCCAGTATCCCTCGTTCCTCACTGGAGCACTCAGCTGCTGAAAAGCCTGCTTGCTGGCAGCAGGGCCTGCAGCCACCCCCACTGCCTGAGCCACAGCCATTTTCCTTTGTTCTGCCATCTCCGGGCCCTTGAATCTCAGGCAGGCAGCAGGCAGTGGGCAATGGGTGCACAGCACCAGCGGAAGCCAGGATGGCATGAATCTGCCAACTGAGCCAAAGGCATGGCAGCCCCTGGCCCTATACCCAGTTTCTCCAGCTGCACCCTCTGTCCCAGTGATGCTGAGGTTTTCCTTTGTTTGGAGAGAGTCTTCTCTCTTCCTGGATCAGAATTTTAGTGACTCCTGTAAAAAGAATACAAAGTTTCATGACCTTCCAAATTTATTATGCCAGGGAGAAAAGTTAAGGCCTGGAAACTGAATCAGGTAAAACCTTTGCTTTCTTTCTCTGATATATGACCATAGCTTCCTGACCTTTGTGTTGAGATGTTATCATTAACCAGGCTCCCTATTCTTCATTAAAACCTTGACTAAATGACTTTGGAGATAGATACCTTTGTGATTATTATCTCTTTACAATAGGATGTTAAGCAACTCCCTTAGAGTGTAATCAGTAGTAGTCAATCAAATCTTATATCCATGTGAAAGCCTCTGTAAGGAAAATGTTATAATTCTGTTTTTTGTTTATCTAAATGATCTTTACTTTTCTCCACACCAGGAGCCCTGATCACCATTCTTTGGTGTCCCACTGCACTCACACTTTGTGCTTGAATAAACTCTTTTAACTGGATCCTGAGCCTTTTGATTATTTTAGGTTGACACTCCCACAGTGGGGAGGGAAAGAGGGGTCTCACTTGTTTTTGGTCACTGAGGGTGTGAGAGAGGAGGGGAGGGAGGGAAAGGAGATAGGAGAGAGCATGCGAGTGTGTTAGCATCTCTTGGTCCTTGGCAGAAAAGGACACTTCCAGGCACAAAGTGTGATTGCCCCTTGCCTCTTGGTCCTCATTGAAGTCAGTGGCAAGGTGGGTTGAGATAAGTTTCTTTTTATTTTTTATTTTTTTTTTTTTTTGAGACAGAGTCTCACTTTGTTGCCCAGGCTAGAGTGAGTGCCGTGGCGTCAGCCTAGCTCACAGCAACCTCAAACTCCTGGGCTCGAGTGATCCTTCTGCCTCAGCCTCCCAGGTAGCTGGGACTACAGGCATGCGCCACCATGCCCGGCTAATTTTTTATATATATATCAGTTGGCCAATTAATTTCTTTCTATTTATAGTAGAGACGGGGTCTCGCTCTTGCTCAGGCTGGTTTTGAACTCCTGACCTTGAGCAATCCGCCCGCCTCGGCCTCCCAAGAGCTAGGATTACAGGCGTGAGCCACAGCGCCCGGCCATAAGTTTCTTTTTAATTTGGTCTGTATGGTCTTGTCTTTCTCCAACCGAAGGGAACTGTCCCTGTCCCATTCACCTTCTTATCTGAATGTTTCTCTTCTCCCCCCAATTTATAGTGGGCAAATGAGCATTCTCTCTGGGGGTCCAGTTCCAGCCCCTTTGGGGTTGTGGGCAGGGCTGAGGGCTACTCTCACCCACTGTTTCAGATCTCTTTCTGGAATTGTACCCGCCCCAGCCCTTCTTCTTTCTAAACCGCAGCAGAATCTGTAGGCAACCTGCCTTTGAAATACAGAGAGCTGTTTTGTATAGAACTATTAACTCACAACTTTTCATGTGTTAAGCATTTTGTTTTACCCTTTCAGAACCCATTCATCTTCAGATCAGCTTGGCTGTCTTTCTTAACTCTCATATCAGCCAAGTCTTACAAATCAGGAAGCAAGTCTCAGCCCCAGACAGCTTGCACCTTGGTGTGTCCTCATTTTAGCAAATGTTCTAGCATTTACAAGACTCAAAGCAAAAAAGAGTGCGTGCTCAATGTGAAATGCATTGAAACATGGATGCTGCTCTTGGGGTAGTTGGATCCAAACAAGATCATGAAAGGTCATGATCTAGTCAGCACGGTGTTCTGGGAAGAGCACATGGAGGTAGAGCCTGGGGTTTGAATTTCAGCTGTGACCCTAGCTTACGGGGTGATCTTGGCAATTCATTTCCTGGGTTGAAGGTCTCTGACTGGCAAATGAAAGGGTTGCTCAGATGAACTTTGGAAACATTTTAGCTGTAACCACAAAATACTTGGTCACTTGAAGTGACTTGTTCATTTCAAGAAAGCTTGAATCTTTCTTGCCAACCTAGGATCTTTTGGAAGAAAATGTCATCAGATGGAATTAACAAAGGGCCCTTCTCCTTGGGCATTTCTTCCTCAGGTTCTTGATGGGTAGGGATTATCACCTCAAAAGATGTCTGTGGTTTTCCAACTGAAACCACTTGTCCTGGGACAGAACACACACTGCCAGTTCTCAGGGGCTGGGTGTGGCACCTCAGCTCACTGGTAAGTAGACTTGCCTTAGATTTGACTCTTTTCTTGGAAGTGCCACGTTACTTTTCTTAGTATAGCTACCAAAGTGAGGCCAGGCTGTTAAAAATAAAAACAAACTTATTAAAAGTAAAAAAAATGTTTATGTAGAAATGCTCTGTGTACTTAAATATGTTCATTCCTCTTCCTTGGGGGGTGGGGGTGAGTTTAAACTTTGTCCTTGTTTTCTTAGCAGGTTCTAGAAGACTATTCCTTCCCTGCCACCCCTTCAGAGTGGGTTTCTGGTCCTTTATCTGCCTGTCCCTGCCCAGCCTCCATCCCCTGGCCCCCCAACCCTAACCACTGCCTGCCAGGCCCCCTGTGCCTGCTGCCCTCCTGGCTTCCTCCCATTGTCTTTGAGGCCAGCCTGTGTCACTGCCCTGGGTTGTGTGTTTCTGCCTGGACATCACAGGAGGTCTGTGGGCTTGGAAGAAGCCCAAGGGGCGGGTCATCAGGCTGCGCTTATCATTTGGTTAGAGTAGTTTTCACAGCTGTGAAATGAGAATAGAAATAACTTGTGAGGATCCAGCAGGCTACACCAAAATGCCAAACAAATTTCAAAATTAAAGCCTTCCTCCAGGAAAGTTGATTGCATCCCTGCAAATCAAGTACAGTAAAGATGGGTGGCTTCCCTGCTGTGACTTGCCTTAATGGTTGTTTTCCTTCTGTGCATCCGTGTTTTACACCCTCACTACTCAAAGGGCTGCCCACAGGCCTGCTGCTGGGCACACTGGCCATCACCTGGGAGCTTGTTGATCGGCCGAATCAGAGTCTGCATCTTAACAAGCTTCCCAGGTGGTTTGCATGCACTTTCAAGTTTGAGAAGCACCGCCTCAGACAGCCGACCTATGATCCTCAGCTCTGTTACCCTCTTCTTTAGTCTGTTTTGTGGTTTTGCAGTCTTTACCCTCTTTCCTTCTTGAAAGTTGTCGACTTTAAAGGGGACTGGCAGCCCAGGCTCTGTAGCCTGTCCGCTCTGGGAGTACAGCAGTTATTCCTGGGTGCTGGAGGTGCCTTGGAAGTGGAGTTTGGGCCAAGAATGCCCCCTTGGCCTGAAGCCTGCTGACGAGGTCATCTTTGGGGCACCAGGCGGGGTTGGGGGGTGTGGTAATTGGAGCCTTCGTGTGAAAGGGCGGCGCTAAGCCTCCCTGGCCATCTGGTGCCACTCCCCCCACCTCCCGTCCATTCCAGCTGGAGGACAGGATCAGAATCAGGTCGTAAATGTTTGCTTTCTGTAGTAACACAAAGCATTCTATATAAAGATATTTGAGTGTATGTTGAAGATAAATAAATAGTCCATAAAGGGGGACTATAAATTTACTTTTTCTAGTAGTTTTGAAGCGGCAAACAGTTTGAGGTGGCTCTCTTGATTTTGCTAGCACGGCCCGCCCACCCCCTGCTTTCCGGTGAGGGTGTGGGGTTTGTGGGGGAGAGCTTGTGTCCGTGGGGATGAGACCCCAGCTCCCCTGCTCAGCTGCCCCTCTGGGCTCTGTGTCAGGGGCCGATCTGCTAACATTCCCTGCTCTCTTTACAGATTCCTCACAGCCTGTTTCAGCAGTTTCCCACCATTGATTTACAGTTTTAAAAAATCTGCCCCCCTATTCTTTTTCTCTTTTGACATTCTTAGTGTGCACTTAGCTTTATTTATTTTTCCCCAGTAGGCTTCACTTTTTGTGGCTTCTTTGGTAAGGTTTGTTTGTTTGCTTTGTTTTAGCTCTGTAAATCCTTCTTCCCCAGGCTGTTTGCTTTGCTTGGAGGATAGGTGGGGGGTGGGAAACCGGGCTCTGCCCTGGGCTGGAAAGTGTCCCACCCTAGACTGGGGAAGGATTTGGGAGTTTTCCAGAATGCCATCCTAGGAGGGAAGTAGGTTGTTTGTCTTAAAACTGTACAGCCGTACTAGGGACCTGGTGTGGGGATTGGTTCTAGGCCCCCAGTAGTATTTGCCTGTAACCTATATACATCCTCCCATATGCCTTAAATTATCTCTAGATTATTTATAATAACAAATGCAACATAAATACTATGTAAATACATTGTATCATTTTTGAAATCCGTATTTTTTGTTGTTACATACCTTTTTCTGAATATTTTTGATTCATGGTTGGTTGAATTGGAGGGTGAGAACCTGTGGATGTGGAACTCCCCATGGGTATGGAGGGCTGACTGTAAAATTTTGGATACAAAGATTTTTAAACATCTTAAAGCCATAATCTTTATGCCTTTCAGGCACTGAAGAATGAAGGATGAGTAAATATAATTCAAAAATTCTCTTTTGTAGTTTCTTTGTGTTAGGTTAGGGAAGCGGACAGGTGGAGCAACTAGGACAAAGAGAGCATTTCAAATCTACATTAGGCATGCAGACCAGATCCTTGCAGCCTACTGAAGCAGCTCCCTTGACAGCAAGGGAAGACCCAGTTATTGGAGCAAAGTTTATTTTCCCCGAGCACGGGCCCATGCATCACTTGAACATGTGTAGTGTTCAGGAGCGGCTCCCACCCCTACTGTGTGGGCCTTGCAAGGTTGGCCACACTGTTTTGTCTCGGTCCCACCTACAGGGCCCAGCCCAGAGCTGGGGACATACTGAGATGTGAACTAAAATAAAAACAAAAATTTTTATTTTATTTTTTTGGAGACAGAGTTTTGCTCTGTTGCCCCGGCTAGAGTGCCGTGGCGTCAGCCTAGCTCACAGCAACCTCAAACTTCTGGGCTCAAGTGATCCTCCTGCCTCAGCCTCCTGAGTAAAGCTGGGACTACAGGCATGCGCCACCATGCCTGGCTAATTTCTTCTATATATTTTTAGTTGGCCAATTAATTTGTTTCTATTTTTAGTAGAGATGGGGTCTCGCTCTTGCGCAGGCTGGTTACTAACGAACTTAAAATAAAATTTTAAACCCCCTAGCTGACTAAATGGACCTCTTCTTGGAGGGGACCCCAGAAATACCCTAAAGCTAAGTTGGTGGCTATGAGAAGGGAGGTCAGACATACCTCATCATCCCCCCTCCCTTGGAGATATCATTTGTAGCTCATTAACAGGCCTAAGGCTATGCAAGACAAAGCTTGAACCATACTTGTAGTCCTCAATTTACTTAACAGATCACTTGACTCTGGGTATATTGTATGTCCAGTGGCTTGTCTCTGATTAGCCAACTTCCTTATCTTAAAATATCCCAAGCCTTTAGACAAAGCTACATTTCTTTAACCAATTACAAAGCAAAGCATCTTAAACCCATTTATAGCCTGTAATCTTCCCCCCATTCGAGATGTTCCGCCTTTTTGTGCCAAACCAATGTATGCCTTCCATGTATTGATTTAAGACTTTGTGTGTAATCCCTGTCTCCCTGAAATGTATGAAACCAACTGTAACCCAACCACAGTGAATCCACTTGCCCAAGGCTTCTTGGGTGTGGCTCCAGGCCATGGTCCTCATACTTGGCTCAGAATAAACCACTTTAAATCATTTAACAGAGTTTGGGTTATTTTCCTTTGACTGGGGAGAGGGGTTTTCTGTTGATAATCTGCATCACAGGGCCTGTCATAGGGTGAGACAGTTGCCCACTGCTGGGTTGGGTTGTAGCATGTCCCTGTCTGGGCACAGCTATTGCTCCCAAACCCGTGATGTGACGACGCCCTCTAGATGTGGTGCCCTCATCTAGTGCACATCTAAACCAACTGCTCTGGGGAGCATTTCCTGACCATCTTCCCTCTAGCACCTACTGGACTGCGTGTTTAGTAGACAGAATTTCGTTCTGAGCCTCCCTGAGTCAGACACAGACAGGTCTCACTCAGAGTTAGAGTTTGGCTCTACAGGCTCATTCTGGGTGTCTTGCAGGAAGCCGTGCCCTGAACTTGTAGAAACCAGTCCTGAGCTGTTTGTCTCCCACAACAAAAGCTTTTTCACCCCAGACTTGCTGAGTGAGTATATTGCATTGATGGGCAGGTTGCTTCAGTCTTGCTAATCTAGCTAGCACTTGGCCCTCAGGCCCTCCTTTAAGAATTTCCAATGGGAAAGGGGCTCAGCTTTGTCCTTCTGAGGCCTGGAGGCATAGTCCATTGTTGGCTTTGTGGGCTTTTGTTCATGTTGGGGGTGCCACTGTGAACTGGGCCCTGATATTCCACACGTTGGCTGAGGAAAGGCTGTAATGTGCTCTTACCAGGGGCATGTGAAAGGATTCTGTATATAGACATTCCATGTGGACTTAGGTTTTCAGAGTTAGGCCTGGAATGATTATCAGGGCACAGGACGCCGTGTCTGCTGTGATTCTATGTCCTCCCCTGAGTGGGCAGCTTCACCTTCAACAACAGAGGGAAAGTGAGTCAGGACATCAGCTCGGAAGCCAGGATGCTGCCGGGCCTCCCTTTGCCCAGCCCTCTGAGAAGTTAGAGGGGGCAGAAGCTGTGGGTGACCAGGCCCTGCCTCATGAGGCAGACAGGTGTTGCCCTGGTGATGCTGGTGCAGTTGAATGAGCTGCCTGATGAATCATTCTGAAAATCTCTGCTGGGTCTTGAGGCCCAAATGTTTTGTTTGCTTTTCTCTTTTTCTTTTTTTTAAAGGAAAAGGACTACAAACTCTATGTTTGAGTTACTTGAGGCCAGTATTGGTAGAATCTCCCTTAATTTGAGTTTGTTTGATGTTTCCTCATAATTTGATTGAGGTGATGCATCTCGGTCAGAAATACGGCAGAAATGACGTGTCCTTAGTGCGTCCCGTTGGGAGGCCCAGGTTGTCTGTCTGACTCATTACTGGTGATATTAACAGAGACCACTTGTGGGAGATGCTATCTGCTGGATTTCTCCATTGCTAAGTTACTACTCTGCTCTTTGTGATTAATAAGTGTCCTATGGGGAGCTACTTTGAGACTATGCAAATCTGGTGGTCTGCTGTTTCACATCAAACTCACCGGCTTGTCTTAGCTTCCATTGATGATTCTTAACAGAATCACTTATGTCTGAATGGTGATGATTTAATTCAATAATTTCTTCTTCATTTATCATTATACTATACAGAACTTTTCCTTCTTTCCCATTTGTTTATTTGCGTGTGTATTAAAATGAGCTCCTGAAGTCTTATTTTATTCAATGAGTTCAGAATCCATTACTATTACTGTTTATTTTGATCAAATTATTCTAGATTTGGCTAGTAGAGGCCCCTTCAAACTACTGTGAGGGACAGCTTTTAAAAATGTGCATTTCCAGGTCTATCACAGTGCTCTTGAACTAGTCTCCATGGGATTCTAGAAACAGCTCCTTGAGCCATTCTGATGATCTGTGGAGTTTGGGAGCAGCTGGCCCAAGCCCATTGCTTTGGAGTGTGCTCCTCAAGGAGCCTCCCTTTTCTCCTAACAACCTGAAGATAAAAGTGACCTGCTCTGACTGCCTCCACGCTGGGTTTCTGGGTCAGAGTTTCTTTGAACAAAGCCTCCTGTAGCTTAAAAAATAATAAAAATAGTAAGTTTGAAAATCACTGGATTAGGTGACCTCCATTCTAGGCTTGGCACTTCTCCCGCTGAGCCCTCCCTCCCACTTCTCTCCTCTGACCCACATCCACCTGCTTCTTTCCTGAGGGTAGCACATTTGTCTCCTCTCACCAGATTAATGAGGAGCCCTCTCAGTGCTCCTAAAACTCCACAGGTTTTGGGTTGTGGGTTTTTGGTGGTAGAAATTCATAATACTTAATTCACTAAGTTTTTACAGGGAGCCAAGCGCGTTGGAGAGCCTGGCGGGGCTCAGAGCTGGTAGCCTAGACTCTCCTGGACCTCCACGTGGTGGCAATCCCAGGGCCAGCTGTCGAGGGCCTAATGGCCTGGGAATCCTGGGAGCACCCCTCACCTGTGTGCCTCAGCAGTATTTGTCACCCTGTGATGAAGGAAGGTGGCCCACCCCAAACCCTATTCTGCTTCATAGTGTCTTCCCATGGTAAAGAGTCAAACTCAAACTTTTTGATCCCAGTGAATGGCTGCTGCTACCGTGTCCGATTTTGCACTGTTTCCCAGTGGACCCTGGGTAAGGGGTGTTGGGTAACTGGGAAATGACTGAGGGAAGAACATAGATACTTCTGACCCTGAGAGATGAGTCAGAGCTTAGCCCCTGCTTCTACTCTCATGGTGGCAGTGCTTTGGGGGCTGAGACACAACATCTGTCCTCTGTGAGATTCCTGTGGGCAGTGAGCCAGCCTGCTCTGGCCTGCCTTAGCGACTCTCTCCTACTAGAGCCCAGTCCCTTCCCATACTCACCTGCCTCCTCCTAGACTTCTGCCCTTGGGCCTACCTGTTCCTTTGGCTTGTGAATGTTCCCCAGCACTCAGTGGGCTCTGAGGACCCCCTTTTCAGATGGTGGGAATGTGCAGGACCCCAGCTGTGCTACTTGGAGGTGCAGCAGGGGCTACAGCCTCCTTGGGAATGTGGCTGACTCCATTGGAATAAGCCTGTGATCAGGTCAGGTGCCAGTTCTAGGAGGCTTGAAGCTAGAAAGGTGGAGTCTTGGTAAATGGCAGGCTTTGGAGAATGAGGGGGGAAGGGAGATAGCGAGGATAATTGGGAGAGGGGGTTGTAGCTCAGGATATGGGTAGAAGGTGTTGTCATTGAGGTCAGTTGCCTCCTTAGCAGAAAGAGGCAAGAGGAGGGTTGGAGTTGAAGGTAGAGGACAGGTAAGAGACCTTCAGCCCCTCCCTGTGAGGTAATGAACTGACCGGTGGCCCTTGTGGGGAGAGGATAGCTCCTGAACAGATGACATGGGTGCCTGGGTGGGTGGAGGTGCCCTTGGGGAGCCCAGTTGGTGGCCACACTGCAATGGGGGTACCTGAGGGATTCCAGGTGGTGCTCCTTGGCCTATAGTCTTGTATTTATGCCTGGTACTTGGGAATAAGGATTGTGTGGAAAGATACAGACCTGGAGCCACCAAGAGAGTGGTGCTGGAGGGGTTGTAAGGTATATAATTATCTCCTAGGAGGGTGGTCACCCATGTGAAGCCTGGGGAGCTTGTGTTGCCTCTGTGGCAGAGTCTGGCAGGGAGGGTTGGGCCTGGCCCTCCCAGCACTCTTCCCACTTTTCCACTGTTCTCTGGCCTCCTTCCCTTAGGATGTCCTGCGCAGAGGAGGTTGCCTCCTCAGAATGGGGATGTGCTCAAGAACTGGAGGTAGAGGAGACCCCGTAGGAGGGGGTATAGGTGTGGGACAGCCAAGCACTGCCCAGAATTTAATCTGGATCTGAAGCTCATGAACAGTTGGCTCTCGAGGGAGTGCCAGTGGTAGTGATGATGTTTTGACAGAGTTTATCTGGAAATGGGAGAGGTAATACGCTTTTCTATAAACCTCAGTTTTAATTTAAAGGTTCACTCTTTATTCTGAGTTTGTGTCCCCCTCTCCTCTTTAAACCAGCAGATACAGTCATTCCTTGGTATCCTTGGGAGATTGATCCCAGGACAACCCCTCCCCCATGCTCAAATCCACAGAAGCTCAAGTCCCTTATATAAAATGGCAGAGTGTTTGCATATAACCTACGCACATCCTCCATATACTTTAAATTGTCTCTAGATTACTTATAATACAATGTAAGTGCTATATAAATAGTTGTACTGTACTTTTTATTGTTATTTTTAATTTTTAAATATTTTCGGTTCACAGTTGGCTGTTTTGATTCTGTTGGATACAGGGTTGCAGATGTGGAGGGCCACCTGTATTTATTATCTAGCAGTTTCTGTAGGTCAGAGATGTAAGCACAGCATAACTCAGCTGGTTCTCTGCTTAGGCCCTCACCAGGGCCAAATCAAGGTCTCAGCAGGGCTGTGTTCCTTTCTGGAGGCTCTGAGGAGGAATCCACTTCCGAGCTCATTCGGGTTGTTGGCAGAATTCGGTTTCTTGCTGCTGTAGGACTAAGTCATTGCTGACTGTCAGCCGGGCCTGCCCTTAACTCTTCAAGCCTCTCTCTGGTCCTTGTATGTGGTCCTTGTATCTCAGATCCAGCAACAGTGCATCAGATCCTTCTCATGCTTAGAATTTCTCTAACTTCCCCTTCTGCCCTCATCTGGGCAAAAGCTCTACTTTTAAGGCTCAGGTAAATTTATATTGAACCCACTCAGATAATCTCCCTATTTTAAGATAAGCTGATTAGTAACCTTAATTACATGTGCAAAGTTTCTTTTGCTCTTGCTTTTATATGGTAGATTCTACTTCCTGATTTTTTCTTTTTTTTTACTTTGCTAAATAAAAAGGTGACAACTGAAAATGTTTTGAAATCTTCTTAGAGGGCTTCTGGGTAGAGATGGTAGATTGAGCAGACCTACCTAGTTTTACTTTCTTCTATACCCCACATAATTTAAGATAAAAGGAATTTTAAAAAAGAAATCGATCCATGAGGATGAAGAGAATGGGAAAGAAAACAACAGCAAGAAAAATTTTGCAAGCTAGGACTAGGTGGATGGAGTGACCCAGTTTAAAATGTAGGAATTGATGGTAACAGATTATTTGGGGTGGGGGGAAGGTGAGCATCATAGGTGGCTAAATATAAGAATAGCTGAAAGCAGTTGCTGCAGTTATATCCCTAGATGCCTTTCCTTCCTCCCCGATACTGGGTGACTGCATCTCCCACTTTAGTTGCATTGGAGAAGGAAAAACTGCAGAAGGAAAAACCAAAGGCCTAGGAGACTCCAGGTATTCTTGGGGCTTAATATTGAAACCACTTCCATTCTCCAGTCTTCTATCCCCATTCTACTTCTAGAACTCAGACAGCCAGGTCCTTACAGATTGAGAGGGACCTCACTGGGGAACCTAACTAGCCTATGAGGGAAAAACAAAGGATACTGACAACAGGGCTGGCCCAGCCCAATCACCCTAGACAGAACCTGCCCCAGGACTCAGAGCTTCTGGTTAGGTCTTTAGTCATTCACTCTTACTCATGAGGTTTGCCAAGGATTACTAGGTAGCTAAAGAAAGAGCCTAACTTGAGAGAAAGCAAAACAAATGAGTAAAAAGCAACTTGAAAGTAAGTCTATTTAGAGAAAAGAATATTTTGAAAAGATTAGACATTTCCTCAGAGATAAGAAATACTGTATGCGTGAAATAAGAACAGGGTACTATAAAAAAGGAATGGTTAGAAAACAAAGTTGTTATTATTTTTTGAGACAGAGTCTCACTGTGTTGCCTGGGCTAGAGTGCTGTGGCATCAGCCTAGCTTACTGTGACCTCAAACTCCTGGGCTCAAGCGATCCTCCTGCCTCAGCTCCGGAGAAGCTGGGACTACAGGCATGCACCACCATGCCTGGCTAATTTTTTCTATATATATTAGTTGGCCAATTAATTTCTTTCTATTTATAGTAGAGACAGGGTCTCGCTCTTGCTCAGGCTGGTTTCGAACTCCTAACCTCGAGCAATCTGCCTGTCTCGGTTTCCCGGAGTGCTAGGATTACAGGCATGAGCCACCGCACCCAGCCCAGAAAACAAAATTATTTAAAAAATTAAAAAACAGGCACAGCGGCCGGGCGCGGTGGCTCACGCCTGTAATCCTAGCACTCTGGGAGGCCGAGGTGGGTGGATTGCTCAAGGTCAGGAGTTCAAAACCAGCCTGAGCGAGACCCCGTCTCTACCATAAAAATAGAAAGAAATTAATTGGCCAACTAATATATATAATATAAAAATCAGCCGGGCATGGTGGCTTGTGCCTGTAGTCCCAGCTACTCGGGAGGCTGAGGCAGGAGGATCACTTGAGCCCAGGAGTTTGAGGTTGCTGTGGGCTAGGCTGATGCCACGGCACTCACTCTAGCCTAGGCAAGAAAGCGAGACTCTGTCTCAAAAAAAAAAAAAAAAAAAACAGGCACAGCAAAAATCGTAAAATGATCAGACAATAAAGTTGAAAAAGTCTTCCAGAAAATAGAGCAAAAAGATGAAGGAATGGATAATAGGACAGTAAAGGTAAGAAAATTAAGGTATCAGCCAGGATTCCCACATCCATTAATAGAAGCTGCAGAAAGGGAGAACAGAGGAGAATGCAGAATCATTGAGGAAAAAGTTCCTAGAATAGAAGGAATATTGGCTTCCGTATTGGAAGGCCTCCTGAATGCAGACCCAAGTGGATGAAGGTAGACCCAGACCTGTACCCTGAAATCTCAGCATGCTGGGGTAAAAGGGATGATCCTCTAAGTTTATACAGAGAAAGAAACAGGTCAAATATTAATACAAAAATCAGGAGTTGGAGTGGTTTCGGGCTTCTCAATACTCAAGAGTATAGAAAATGGTGGAGTGGTGTTTTCCTCATTCTCAGTGAAATTAATTCCCACCCTAGAATTCTACCCACAGCTAAACTCATTCAGGAATGAAGGTAGAATAAAGATGTTTTCAGATATACTAGGTCTGAAAAACTTTCCTTTTGCACTGAAGAATTTCTCCACAAAACTGAGCAAACACCAGATCTCTAGCTTGTATACCAGAAGGTGTGAAGGGAATTCTGTGCACCTGTTGAGATTGAAGGAGCTCAGAAGGCTCCAGGAGGGATTTCTTTTGGAAGACGAAATAGAAATAGAACATGTGATGAGAAAGAACTTAGTGAGAGATTTAGACAACTGGCATTGAATTTAGGGTTAAATATTGATAAATTCATAGAAATTTCTTTTTTTTTTTTTTTTACAGAGTCTCACTTTGTTGCCCAGAGTGCCATGGCATCAGCTTAGCTTACAGCAACCTCAGACTCCTGGGCCCAAGAGTTCCTCCTGCCTCAGCCTCTCACATAAGCTGCAACTACAGGCATGTGCCACCATACCTGGCTAATTTTTTCTATGTATTTTTAGTTGTCTGACTAATTTCTTTCTATTTTTAGTAGAGAGGTCTGACTAATTTCTTTCTATTTTTAGTAGAGACAGGGTCTCGCTCTTGCTCAGGCTGGTCTCGAACTCCTGACCTCGAGCGATCCTCCACCTCATCCTCCCAGAGTGCTTAGGATTAGAGGCATGAGCCACTACGCCCAGCCTCGATTGATTTTTGTTAAATGTATTTCTTGCTGTGGTCCATGGTCAAATGATTTGAAAACCATTGTTTAATGGTTTCTCATTGCTGGTTCACTTTTCACACTTCTGAATTGTTCATATATTTTACTGTTGACCATGTGCTACCATTTTAATTTTAAAAAGGGAGGAATGTTACAGGTTAATGTAACACTGAAGCAGGGGAGTCGTGTTTATGATGATGGGGATGGGTGAGACCATCACACTCAAGCCAGTATCCTAGGCAGGTGCCCCCCAACCATCAGTGGCCCTCATTTACATTTATACTACAAATGGTTAAGTGTGACAGTGGAAACTGTTTTGGAAAGTCACTATCAAGTCCATCACCCTATGCAACTACTTTCATGCTCTTATATTTCACTTCGGCTTTTAAGCACATACTACAAATTGTTCCATAATTGCAAACCATGACGTTTGTATTTCATACTTAATGCATATTCTTTTTCTTGAAGCAAATTCTTAGTCATGAGTTTATTGGATTAAGGGTATGACTAGTTACTTTTGGTGTTGAATGTCTATAACCGTATTGCTTACAAAAGGGTAGTAACAGTTCTGTCTGCTGCCAGCATTAAGGTATGAATGTGCTTGCCACAATAGTGGTGGTGATTTTGTTAAATTCACAGCGAAGTTTTATTTCCAGTTGACATTGAATATATTTCTATTTGTTAATTATGTTATCTTTCCATTTGTGTATAATGTCCTTTGTCCTTTTGTCTAAAACAGGAATCTATTGTTAAGTATGAATCTTTATATGTAGTGGATATATTTACTTCTTGTCATAATTTTTGCAGCCTCAGATAACATATTTGTGTTTCCCTTTTTATTTTAATCAAATGGGCATTTTTAGACTTTTTATCTGTTCTAGATTGGTAATCTTGTACTTTGAATTGTTTTTTCCTGTTGCCTCAAAAGTGGAGATTTAACATGAAATACCCCGTTCTCTGGGGGTGTGAATGTGTGGGTGCATTTGTATGTGTGTGCTCGCATACACGTATGCCCTTTAGATATTTGAATTGATATTTGCTTATTATCTAATTCCCCTCCAATTGCTACCCAGTTATCTCAACACTATTAAATAATACTACCTTTGCCCCTGTTTTGAGAAGTTGATATTTTGAAAAACATGTCTCTTATTTGCCACGTAAATGCTTTATTTTGTATTAATAAGTTCTTAGAGTTAGGACTGTTTGTGGTATTGAGAACTGTTTCTATGCACACAAAATAGCTTTTGGAGATTCATCTCTTCTGGGAGATACTTAGTATTTATAAAAAATTTACCTAAGTACCTTTGGGAAGCTAAGATTCTTAGTCGTGTGTGTGTGTGTGTGTGTGTGTGTGTGTGTGTGTGTTAAGGTAAATGGTATTGGTGTTAATTGAACATACCAGTTGATGATTAAGTTCTGCCTTCCTTTGGTATGACTTGGTTCAGCAAATAAGGTAAGATGCCTGGGACTGTGGTCACTTGGGAGTCATTTTGGGTCACTTTCAGCACTACTTCTTTAGCAGCCTTATTGGAGTTACTTGTAAATGCAGTAACAGCTCAGTTGGTGGCTCAGGAGTGCTCAATCCTCTTTCCTTCACTTGAGGATCTGAAGCCACCAGACCACACCTCAGGAGCTCAGCACTGGCTTTATCCCTCCGCAGACCAAAGGCCGTCACACCTTGTGCGTGAGTGTGTGTCTGGGGTCCAGACAGGTCTTCCCGTTACCTCCTTCATCCTGGACTCTGGGATGCTTTGCGTTGAGACTAGGATCTTTTGGCCACTCTGAGGGTCAGGACCTGACCCACTGCCCAGCAGAACAGCACACAAGGGCGAGAAGCTGCCTTTCCTCCGTGTCCTTAGGTTAGGTATGTGGCAGGGTGCAGGGAGGGGGTGAAGAAAGACTAAAATGTTTCCTTGCAACAGTTTCCTTTTCTGTGGTTTAAGGCTGAGAACATAAGGGTCACTGGGACATCCCCACCCTTCCACCTCGTGGGGTTATCCTGAGCTGGACAAAAATTGCACAGTGCCAGTCAGTGCGCATGCTCTGGGTTGTAAGTGGCAGGCATGTGTGGATATGTTGTCTGAGTGTGGCACACCATGTTGAGTGTTGACGTTACCAGGGAGTGAGGGCTTGGAGTTAAAGTCATGGCAGCTGATATTCTCGTGTGGGTGTGGATTTGGGTTTGGTCTGTGAAAGCAGAGTTGTTTCCTGGTTGGTTGCGTGTCTTTGTAGGGTGGGACAGGGTGAAGCTGATGGTGAGGGAAGTCAGGTGCCCACTCCAGAGCACTGGTCTCCCTGCTATCTGCATCCCTGTGATGTTCTCTGTGGCCTTTCCATGTTTGTGCACACGTAAGGAGCTAGAGCTGAAGGAGACCTGGGATCTTCAGATTGAGAGTCCCAGCAATCACCACAGGGCAGTCTTGTTTCAAGGGCCTTGGGCAGGGGCGCAGGGATGAGTCACCAGTGCCAGGGAAAGTAGATTAGCTAGTTTCTTTGTGGACCTTCCATCAAGGAGAAAGGGAGGAGTTTGGCTTTGTTTACAGCCTCAAAACTTCTGGGAGAGAGCTTTGCCGTGGGCTGGGTTACAGGAGTTCAAGGGAGCTCCCTCTGGGACTCCTGCCCAATTGGGCTGCAGCCTGACCAGCCCTCTGTGGTGTCAGCCCCAGGGTCACAGAGGGCTCTGCTTCCCGGCTTCTCCAGGAACCACGAGGAAGGAGTGTGCATTTGGCATTCTGAGGAGCAGGAATGTCTCCTTAGTAAAAAGGAACAGATTTTCTGCCACAGAACATTTTCCTGCCTCATAGGGCATTTCCAGCCTCATTGGCTATTCTCTGTGATAAACTGTGTTGAATTTTAAGTTAAAAAAATTTTTTCCCCTACATTCACGAATCTAGCCATTTGTAGCCCAACCTCTCCCCACCACAAAACAAGCCAACAAACAAACCAATTAAAAAAACCCAAAACCAGTGCTCTGGGGCTCTGTAATCTGTGCAACAAAAACAGGTGAATGTCAACTATCTTTAGTTAGTTGCCTACAAGGAGCCACTCCCATAGCAGTCTGTGTGCCGGAGCACAGCTAACAAGGCCCTCCTGCCTTGCAGGATCCCTGAAGGGACTGCTGCAGCTCTTGTTGCCCAAGCTGATAACCTGGTCCACAGGGCATGGGTATGACAGCAGAATCACCCAGGGAACTTGTCAAAATGCAGATTCAGGGCCCCAACCCAGACCTCTTTATCAGAGCCTTGGGAGTGGGTTTGGAATCTGTATTTAGAATAAAGGACACTGACACTGCCAGCTGGGCCCCTCATACCAGTGACATTGGAGACTGGTCACTGAGAGCCCCATTTTAGTTGAGGATGCTAAGGCCCTGAGAGGGCAGGGATCGTGCAGGGTGCGGTCATGTTGCTCAACAAAGTGCTGTGTCTGTGCCTGAAAGACCATCTGTTCTGTTCTCTTATCCTGCAGCCTATGTGTGGCCCTGGTGGTGTTCAGGCCTGGTGTGGAGAGCTCTTGGGCAACAGGTAGTTTGTTCACACTCATTCCTGGAGGGGAGTTTTGTGGAAGTGCTCTGCTGATGGTGGGACAGTAAGGCGGAGGTGGCTGTCCCTTCCCTGGTTGGTTTTTGAGGTCGGGCAGGCTAGACACCCCCAGCCCTCTGGGAATAAGGGAGTGAATGGTGGTGTGAGTGGATGGTGGTGTCCAGGCTGCGCCTGTCGATTCTACACCATGGGCAGGATGGAGCAGTCACAGGGTCCATTTCCAGAGGAATGTGGTGTTCATGTCCCTTCTTGGCACCACCTTCTCGGAACATTATTAACTAGCAGCCAGGCTGCCAAGGTCGCCTCACAGGAAGGGGTTTTGCAAGTAGCCACTCTGCAGGAAGGCCACGGAAGCTGGTTTCTCACTGGTGGTTGTGGGTGGGTCACCTCCTCCCTGCCAGGGTGGCCCTGTTCTTGCCTCAGGCTTTGTTATGTTTGGCCCCTCTCCTCAACCTGGGAAGTGGGAGGTGAGCAGGGGCTGGTATGGGAGCTCCCGCTTGAGGCACCCCTCCTTCCACACCGCCTAGCCACTATGTTGGGGGTAGGGGACAGTGGAGGACTTAGCAGTCCAACTGGATTGCCACTAGGGTTCAAGACAGAAAGTGGTACAGGTGGACCAGGCCCTCAGAATTCCCCTTTATTGGCACCCCCCTTTTGTAGGGCTCTCTGAAGGGCTTTGGGAGATGGACACAGATAAAAACAAGGGCCCCACCCTTCACTCTGCAGTTCACAGGGTTGCTCCCACGTGGGTCCAGTAGTCCAAGCCTTGTTACAGCCTAGGAGGCCAAAGCCGAGGCCAAAGCCAAGGCCATGGTGGTAGAGGTGGGGGTGGGAAGTAGGAGAGAAAGTGGGCACGGGTTGGGAGAAATGCTGGCTGCTGTGGCCTTCCCCACCTCTGTGAGGGCTGAGCTTGGGAGGTTGTCTCAGAAAATGTTAGATAAACAAATATGGAGCCATACTTCTTTACTGGGCACAATTGGATCATGTCCAAACCTGCCTGCCTGTTCATCTCTTAGTCCCAAATGTGGCTCTTTATGGTTGGTCCCCCAGTTCTTCCACTCGCTCTGATGGATGGAAAGAATGTGGACTGCAGAATCCCTTGTCCTTGGTTCAGATCCTGGGCTCTGTCATTGTCCTTGGGCAAGTCACATGACCTTTCTTAACTCCTGTTTCATCAACCATGACGTGGAAAAATCAATCTCTAATCGAGAGGTGATGCGTGGGAAGGTTCCGGGCAGAATTCTTGGTACTTAGAAGACATTTTAAAAAGCCTCTTTCTCCCGTCTATAAAAAATGCACCTCTTATTCTTCTGTTTGTTTTTTGGAAAACTGAGTTAACCTGAGCTTCACCTTACCTATTGCTGGCCTTGGTAGTAGACCTGTGCTTGGCTGGTAATGGGGCATGAGGGGGATTATCTGGAGCTTTCTGGAACCTGCATGTGAGCAGGTTTGGGGGAGATGTTTTAAAACTGTACTTGCTACCTCACCAGTCCCACGTCTCTCCGCAGATTCTGCTTCTCAGAAGATGCACTATTATAGATACTCTAATGCCAAGGTCAGCTGCTGGTACAAGTACCTCCTTTTCAGCTACAACATCATCTTCTGGGTAAGTGGATGAGAGTGGCCACACTCCCTCATGTAGTCCTCCATTCAGCCATCATGATTCTTCACATCCTTTTGATTTGTGGGCCCTTGTGTGAGGCTCTGGGATAGGTGGTGGGCAGGGTCGCTGAGGCATGTCCTCATGGAACCAGTGGCAGCGCTGTGATGGGGAAGGCCAGCCAGCGCCGGGAGTCAGGAAGGCTTGGGGCTCTGGCCCAGATGCTTGCCTGTCTCCTCCCCCCTCATCTCTGCCCTAGTGATGGCCCAGTGAGATGTCAGAGCCGGGTACTTTGTGTGCGTTTGACTGTGGGCCAGGCCCTGCTCTAGGTTCTGGGAAGCAACAGTGGACTACGGCAATAAAGACCTGCCCTCCTGGTGCTGATGTTTAACCAAGAGTGGTGTTAGCCTACTGAGCAGCAGAGAGCAAGGAGGGAGAAGCTGCTTGGCTAGCTAGTGTGGCCAGGGAAGGGCATTCTGAGGAGCTGACTACTGGACTGAGACCTGAGTGCTAATGAAGAGGCAGCCAAGGGGGGGGGGGTCTGGGGCAGAAAGCTCCAGGCAGGGAGAACAGCAGTTGCAAAGGTCCTGAGGCAAGTATGAGCTTGGCATGTGCAAAAGACAAAAAGAAGGCCCCATAGCCAGAGCTAGGTGGGGAAAGGGGAGAGGTGACATAGGTGAGGACAGAGATATGCAGGACCAGATCATAAAGGTTTGTGTGGGTCTTAATAAGTAGTTGGAATTATTTTCTGCATCTTTAGCTAACTCTGGGAAGGTTGTAAGTTGGATGGTGTGATCTGGTGTTGGAGTGACTACAGAGTGAGGAGATGGATGGTGGTACCACATTCTGAGATGGGATTTGGGGGTAGAAGGATAAGTTTGAGTTGTCTCTTAGCCTCATGGAGATGTCAGTTTCCTTTGTCAGTGACTGTCCTGGAGACGGAAGTCTTTGCCTCCTTCAGAGGAAGGGGTAGAGCTATGAGAGCTTCAGAGATGAGCGTGTTGACTGAGAAGAGGAGGGGTCTGAACACTGAGCCCTGGGAGGCTAGAGGCTGGGTTGAGGAGGAAAGCCCACTCCCAGGTTGGCTGGGAGTGAGTGGCCTGAGGTAAAAGGAAAACAGGAGATCTCGTGTTGTGGAAGCCTTCCAAGGAGGAGCAGTCAGCTATGCCAAGACGAGGCATACATGAGGACAGATCATTGGCAATGGCTTGGACAAGGGGGAGTAGTTGGGGACCTTGACTAGAGCCGCTGTGTGCTCTGGGTGGGGGTGGGGGAGGAAAACCCAACAGGGGTTGGCCGAGGAGCTGACGGGGAGTAAAGAAGTGAAATGGTGACTCTTGACCGTTCTTTCCAGGACTCTTGCTTGCCTTAAAGAGGAGCAGAAAAATTGGGCACTGGCTGGAGATGGTTGAGGGTTAAGAGATCTCATGGCATGTGTGTATTGCTGGTGGCGCTGGTCCAGGGAGAGACAGGCATTGATTCTGTGTAGGAGGGCCAGGGACATGATTGTGCTCAGAGGCTTTTAAAACCATTAAGCAAGCATAGTTTATTAGTGTCTGCCTGGGAGCAGATGGATAAGGAGGGACAGAATGAGTGGCTATGGTGCCACGTCTTGCTTCTGCAGATTTGGCATTTCCTATTTCGACTGGAAGTCTTTAAACAAGGCAGGCATACTAAGACTTATCAGCTTTTCAGCCTTGATTTTACAGCATCTTCTCCTGGTGATTTTAGTCAGTGTGTTTGGGAGTTTTCTGTCCTAGAAAAATAAGGTGAGATTTGACAGCATGACCTTTCACCCCAGGTCTTTTGCGGTGCTCGGACAACCTTTTACCAACAATCTTGTCATTGTCCCTGAAATGGGGCATTGCTGGACATTTGATATGGCTCCTGTGGGACCCTCCTATTGTGAGAACTGTTCCCCATCCTTGTGATGTGTGGCTTCTCAGACCGGCATTACTGCCTGTGTGAAGGAGAGCCCTCTGGCCTCACCCTGCATTCTCAGCCCCCATACCCAGCCAGGGGTCACCTGGGCTAGACAGGCAGCCGGACACTCTGGACACTTGTACAACCAAGCTGTCCCCCACGGGTGTGCTTGCTTGGCTTTGTGCTTCAACCTGTGACTCTCATCTTGATTTTTGCAGCTAGAGGAAAACTGCCAACTGATGCTGTGGCAGAGGGCCCTAGTGATCTCCATGTCTTCAGAGGCTTTTCTGGACAGATTCTTTGCTCTTGGGGAACTCTAGTAACCTGCCCAATAACACAGTCACAGCGCCAAATTCCAATATCAGAGTTCATGAATCCAGCATGGTAGAAAGCCTTGGTGGTTGAAGGGCACTGCAGTCTTGTCGGTTTTGCAGAATTGGCAATGTGTGAGTTGAGAGTTAATCATTTTTCAGTTAGTGTGCACTGGGCCAGAACAGGAAGGAACAAACAGAACAGTCAGAAAGATGAGGCATGAGAGAGTGTGGTTGGGAAATGGGAGTGGGAGGCCAGCTGCCTCTTGGGGGATGCTGCTGGACCCTCCCTGCTGGGTTCCTGACGGTGATTAGCAGTCGTGTGCACAGGAGCTGCAGTGTAGAGTGAGACCCGAGAACTGGGGTGCACAGCTCCTCTGGGAAGCTCATGGTGTGGTGGGAGGGTGCTGGCTATGGGCCCGAGGTGCCAGTCTGGACTCTCTCCTGAACTAAGTGACCTTGATAAGCCTTGATGTTTTTCTCTTGAAATACTGGTTTCAGCTGCCTGTTGTCTGCCTCATAAGGTTGCTGAAAATGTATAATGTGGTATGCCAAGCCCATATCTCTTCAGAGAAGTTTTCTTAAATGGAGAAAATACAAAAATAGAATCATATAATGAATTCCATGTTCTCATCATCTAGCTTTAAAATTTATCACTCATAGCCCATCTTGTTTCATTTGCATCCCCCCACCCCACCCTTTGGATTGTTTTGAAAGAAAGCCTAGATAGATCCTTTCACACGAAGAGTTTCTGTATTTATTTTGTTTGATGCATTTGCAGGGGTATTGCCAGTGCTCTTGTGGACAGACACTGGGCTCAGCAGGCGAGTTTGAATATGCAGAAGGTTGCCTGTTGTTTCTGTGACCAACTCTAGGTGCTGGGACAAACACAAAGTTTTATTTAGCAGCATTTTCCCCCCACCCCCCCTTCTAAAGGGTTTTCACAGTAACACTCTTTATAGATAAATACCTGTTGCCCTCTTAACAGTTTTTTAAAGCTCTCCTTCTGACGTCAGGGCTGAGATTTCCCAGGGATCATTAATACCTCCTTGGAGCAAGAAGCATGGCGGCTTTGTTCTGAACCTCATGGTTTACATAGTGCGAATGGAACTGTGGTTTATGAGGTTCTTATCAGAGGGATCTTAGGGGAAAAAATTTCTTCCAGGCGACATAGCATTTTGAGATCTGTTTTTAGTACAAAATCTCACTTTGACTTTGGGGAAATGCAAATCGAAACCACAATGAGATACCACTTCATACCCATGAGGGTGGCTATTAAAAAAAATAATAGAAAATAAATGTTGGTGACAATGTGGAGAAATTGGAACCCTTGTGCGCTGTTGGTGAAAATGTGCAGTCACCGTGGAAAACAGTGTGGTGGTTCCTCAGAAAGTTGAAAATAGGATTACCTTATGATCCAACAATTCTACTTCTGGGTATATAACCAAAAGAATTGAAAACGGAATCTTGAAGAGATATTTGTACACCCACGTTCGTAGCAGCATTAGTCACAACAGCCAAAAGGGGAAACAACCCAGGTGTCCACTGGTGATAGGATAGATGACAAAATATGGTATGCAAATGCAATTGAGTATCATTCAGCCTTAGAAAGGAAGGCAGCTCTGACACGTGCTACAACATGGAGGAACCTTGGGGATATGGTGCTAAGTGAAATAAGCCAGATACAAAAAGACAAAGACTGTGGGATCCACATATTTTAGGTAACCTAGAGCAGTCAGAAGCAGAGACAGAAAGTAGAATGTTGGCTGCCAGAGGCTGGGGAAGAGGCGAATGGGGAGTTTATTGTTTAATGGGTTCAGAGTTTCAGTTTTGCAAGTTGAAAAGAGTTATGTGGGTAGATGGTGCTAGTGGTTGGGTGCACAACACTGTGAATGTGCTTAATGCCAATGAACTGTGCACTTAAACATGGTTAAAATAAGTTTTATGTGTATTTTATGTATGTTTTACCACAATTACAATTTTTGAAGAAATCTCCTTTTGACTTCCAGAGGAAGGGGAGCTGGGAGAGGCGTATGAGGAGGAGCCCTGCGTGGGGCCCTTTGTCTGTGTTCATTCATGCCCACCCTGTTTTCACAAAGATTTGAGCTTTCCTGGTTTTGCCAAGTGAATCAGTGAATTGTCTATAGAGATGATTCAGATGATACCTGCAACTCCAGGGTTGCTTTCCACCACAAGCATTGACTTTAATCTGCAAAGGTTGGACAAAACCCGTGCTTGGATCCATTTCCAAGATGGATTGAAAGAGAGGAACTGAGACCCCTTCTAAGAAGACAGTAGGCCTTTGTTTCACAGAAAGTATAGTTCCTTGATTGTCTTTAGTATAAAAAAAATTTATAGCAATGTTGTGCCTTTGGCTTTCTCAGTGACTCAGGTAGGTCTGAGCCATGGTTTCCTTCCCTATAAAATTTGTGAATTAGCCTCTGCACTTAATGTGTAGCCTGTTTCTGAGTGAGATGAGAGCCGTGGATATTTGTGCTCTGTGACCAGCGTGGCTTGATGCCCCTTTCTTCAAAGTAACAGATGGTTCAAATTAGGAAACTTCCAACAGTGAGAGAGAGGTTATTGAGAATTTTACCAGAACAACAGGTGTGCCAAGGCCTGCCCTGGGCAAACCAAGGCAAGTCCGAGGTAGAAGGGTCAGCTCTCTTCCCCTACCCTGTGTATGGCATCTTTGCAGGTAAAGTCTTATTCTCTCCATCAGACATTTATTATTCTCCTCTTTGTAGAGACTTGGCACCTTCCAGGGTGGTCTGTTGATCATGGGTTCTTCTGACTGATGGAAAATTTCCCTTATTTGAGCCAAACTTAGTGCCTGTGATATCACACCCCAAGGCCTGGTTTCCAAGTCTGAATGCAAATAGTTTCCCTGCTTCCATCTCTTGGTAATTAATGTAGTCAAAGGGGAAAAGTCTAATGTTTTAATAATATGTATAGGATATTTTTGTTTTCATTGCTAAGAAGATTTGCTCCTTTTTTATCTTCAAGTATTTAGTACACTTTTATAATTGCATGGAAATTCAAGAAGGCTAAACAAGGCATCTCAGCTTTACTGCATTCCCTCTTCTATGCCCCAGTCTGCTGTCTGCAGGCACGCATAGTTTCATATCCTTGTCAGCAGTATCCTCGAAGTCTTGAGGGCTGCATTTTCACATTAGCATCTCTTACTCTAGAACATTCCAGGTTATAACATTATCTTCCTGATTGCATTTTTAGAAATTCCCATATTGGACATTTAGATTGTTTCTAATTTTTTTACTATCCTAGCTAGATAAGGATGCAGTGATTAGTTTGTGTAATATAGATTCTTTCCTTCGGGGAAGGGAGGGAAATGATTTGCTGGAAAAAGATTCCCACGAGTGAGATTAAATGGGTCAGAAGGTGTGTACATTGTTTTGACCTGCCTGACATACTTACAGAGTGAAAGTTACTTCTCCAGGACTGCCTCAATTCATAGGAAATAGACCGCCTTGTCTTTTGGCACAGGTGTGTGTGTGTGTGTGTGTGTGTGTGTGTGTGTGTGTCCTTGGATGATAAGTAGTCACATGGCACAGCCTACTGGAGTGATCCATCTTCTGTGTGGGAGTGCCTTGCTCCCATCTTGTTTGTACTTTTTTTTCTTTTCAGAAATTCTTTATAAAAAATCACTGCTATTGAGGTATAATTTAGAAAGAATAACATTTAACTATTTTAAGTCTACTATTTGATGACAGCTGTATAAGCCACACAACCACCATCATCACAATGAGGATTCGAAACATTGCTACAAACACTTTCCTTGTGCCCCTCTGCACACACCCTGCCCCTCTCCCCCAGGTGGCCACTGATGTGCATACTGTCTCAATAAATTAGATTCAGTTCTTTTGTGTCTGACTTCTTCTATTTAAGTGATGTTTCTCTGTTGTTTTTGTGGGGTTTTTCTTTTTTTTTTTTTTTTTTTTGAGACAGAGTCTCACTCTGTTGCCTGAGCTAGAGTGCTGTGGTGTCATCATAGCTCACTGCAACCTCAAACTCCTAGGCTCAAGCAGTCAGTCCTTCTGCCTCAGCCTCCCAAGTAGCTGGGACTACAGGCATGTGCCACCATGCCTGGCTAATTTTTTCTATATATATTAGTTGGCCAATTAATTTCTTTCTATTTTTAGTAGAGATGAGGTCTCGCTCTTGCTCAGGTTGGTCTCAAACTCCTGACCTTGAGACGATCTTCCCACTTTGGCCTCCCAGAGTGCTAGGATTACAGGTGTGAGCTACCACGCCCGGCCTGTTTTTGTGTTTTTAATTTCATTGATTTCTTTTTCTTTTAAAATTATTTTTTATTTTTATTTTTCAAATTATAAAATACATGTAAGAGTTTATCATTGTAACCATTGTAACCATTTTCATTGGCATTAAATACATTCACATCACATGGATTGCTGCTCTTATTTTCATTATTTCTTCCCTTCTGCTTACTTTGGGATTATTTTGCTTCCCCCCCCCCCCCCAACTCTTTAATGTGGAAGATTAGATAACTGATTTTTAGATCTTTCTTTTTTTCTGGTATAACTATTTGAAGCTATATATTTTCTGCATCCCACACATTTTGATATGCTTTCTCTTCATTTTGTTAAAATACTTTGTATATGCATGCTCTGTTTGAGGTGTGTCTCCCCCAATCCTCAGACTGTCTCCAAGAGTTTCTCTTTTTTTTACTTTTTTATCAGATTTCAGATCTTATATATGCTGGTGTGGTTTTCTTTGTATTTATTTTGTTTGAGGTTCATTGAGCTTTTGGGATTTGTGAGTTTATAGTTTTCATCAAATTTGGGAATTTGACCATTATTTTTTCACACTGCATACACGAAAAATTTTAACCAAATGAAGTGAAAACATATCAAAATGTGTGGGATGCAGAACATGTATAGCTTCAAATACTTTTATACTAGGAAAAAAGAAAGATCTAAAAATCGGCAACCTAATCTTTCACTTTAAGGAGCTGGAAAGCAAACAAAATAATGCCAGAGTAAGTAGAAGGGAAGAAATAAAAATAAGAGCAATAGTCAATGTGAGTATGAATGTACTCACCCCTTTTTTTCCTCTGGGTCACTGGTTGTCCTATAGGTCACTAAGGCTCTATTCAGTTTTTGTTATCCCCCCCGCCCCCCTTTTTAGTTTGGATAGTTTCTGTTACTTTGTCTTCAAGTTTACTGATCTTTTCTTCTGTAGTGTCTGATTGGCTATTAAACCCATCCAGTGACTTCATTTCTAATGTTTCTATTTCTAGTAATTACAATTGGGTCTTTTTTATATCATTTATTTCTTTTCTCATCATATTTATGTTTTCCTTTAAATCCCTGAACATATGTTTATAATATCTGTTTTAAATTCTTTCTCTGCTAATTTTATCTTCTCTGTCATTCCTGTGTTGTCTTTTGTTTACTTTTTTCCCCTGGAAGTCACTTTTTTTTCTTTCTTGCCTACCTAGTAACTTTTGGTTGGATGCTAGATATAGTTTTTTCACCTTAATATTCTTCCCTAACAGTATGAAGTCTTTTGTGTCTGACATCTTTTGTTAAATGTCATGCATGAGATTCATTTGTGTTGTTGTATGTAGCTGTAGATCATTCATGCTTGTTGTTGTGTTATAGTCCATTGTGGGGATATATGATTCGTGTTATTTACAGTTTTAGGCTATTAAGACCTGTTACAATAATATAAAAACATACCGGTGTTGGAGAGAGCTGGGTATACGGGTATCCCAGCATTCATGTGGCTGAGCTAAAGGAAATCCTGTCTTTCGTCTCTAGGTCCAGATGGTTTTAGTGTGATAGTTAAGTGCTGGGCTTGGCAGACTATGGGTTGCAGGCCAAACCTGGCCTTCCGCCTGTTTTTGTACATACAATTTTGTTGGAACAAAGCCACACCCATTCATTTACGTATTATCTATGGCTGCTTTCCCACAGAGTTGAGCACAGTTGAGCAATTGCATCAGAGATCATCCAGCACACACAGCTGAAATGTTTACTACTTGGCCCTTTACAGAAATGCTGACTCCTGGCTTAGTTATCTTGGTTTTCTACCCACTGTTAATCATCGTGAACTGTGCCAGTAGTGGTTGAGACTAGGGTCGGGTGAGGCTGGGGTGAGGGTTTTCCCTGTCACCTCCCTTGAATGACTCTACCCCCCCTCGGCCTTCCTTCCTTTCCAACGCCTTGACACAGAGTCTTGGGCGGAGCAGAGCTTGGTTGGGGTAGGAGCCCTGTTATCGGGTGACACAGAGACAGCTGTGGGAGCAGCCCTTGGAGCCCTCTGTGCAGTCCTTGCCCCCTCTGGGGCCCTCACAGGGGTTTGCTGGCTCTGCTGGTTTTTTTCAGCACCACCCTTCCTGCAGGAGGAAAAGCTGGGGCGTGATAGCTGTGTGACCCCATGCAAGACAGCTCCTGCCCAGGGCCCTGCTTCCCTCTGTCATGGGGAAGTTGGGTTCCAGCATCCCTTCTGGCTCCCGGACCTGCCAAACACCCACCAAGAAGTGGTGTGGCTCAGACTTTTTAAATGTGGGACTGTTTTGAAAGGCATGTTCCTGCTCCTTTTAGGGGTCACAGTGGCCCTGGTCTTGAGGGGCAATCTAAGCCCGACCAACACCCCACAAGTCTTTCCCCAGCCCCCTGGACTCTTGGGGTCGGGCTGGGTCTAGCTAGGGTCTGTGCCCTTGTGGGTCCTTTCTGTCCTCAAGTTCAGCTGAATCACTGGCATTTCCAGTTGCCACCAGTATCTCTCGTGCTCTCTGAGTGAGTGCTCCCAGGCCTAGATGTGAGAGTTCCTATTCTGGAGAGTGCCAGTGCCCAGGACTCAAGTAAGATGGCAGAGCTCAGCCAGCAGGAGGTACCTGGGCCCTTGGAGTTCATCAGTCTCCAGCTGCTTATGTTGCAGCTCTGCCAACTAAGGCCCAAGTGATGGGGGCTTGCTGGAGCCACTGGGGGAGTCAGCAACAGAGCTGAGACTTGGTCCTAGTTTCCTCTGCTCCCTGCAGTTTTCTTTCTATCATTCTTTCCTACCTTATCTGGGGAGCTTTCCAGAAGGCCAGTGAAACAGGTACCTGGAAAGGAGAACATTGGCATAGGACAGGACACAGTCCTGGGAGTTACTGGGGGCACAGAGCAGAGCACCAGGGTCAGGAGAAGGAGGCACAGAGTGTCTTCAGCACAGCAGGCACTTGTGGTGTCTCCTTGACGGACTCTGTTCTGCCTGCACTGCAGGAGGCAGGGCTCCTTCGGGACCTGGCCCTGTGCCTCGGGGTAACCAGGTCACATGGGGTCTTCCTTTAGTCTTTAAACCTTCCAGTGACCTAGGAAGGGTTGTCTCTGTTTTGTATAGGAGAACATGGGCTGAGAGAAGGTCCTGTCACTAGCAAGCTGCAGAGTGAAGATTGAACCCAGGACTGGCTGATCTGTGCTGTGTGTTCAGCACTGCTCTAGGCAGCCTCTTGTTGCAGTGGGTTCCTCTTGGGTTTCCTTCTGGTCGTCTCTGAGGCTATGATAGAAAGCCCAGGGGAAGAAGTGCTGCGAGTGTCAGCCTGAGTCAGCAAGGGGTTTGTGCAAGAGCCAGAGGCCAGCAGGGCAGAGCCTGGGAGTATTGCCTTGCTTCTGGTGGTTCACCTTGAGCTTGCTGAGGAAAGGCCTGCAAGAGTTGCCCAAGTGCTTTTATATATGCTTGAATGAGATCTTGCAAGGGGCCAAGGCTATTGCAATACAAGTGAGAGGTGCTTGTGACCTGCCTGGAGTTGCAACTCTCTCCTCCAGTCTAGCAGGGCCGGGCCAGGTGTCTGCATGTCTGCTCTGACTTGATGGTGTTTGGGTAACATGCCATAGGCTTGCTCACATGAGTGGATGAGTGGCTCTCTTGTGGCTTCTAAGATTGGCCAGCCTAGCCCAGAGTGCCCCAAGGCAACCTCTTACCTTCTTTCATATGAGCATTTGCCTAAGGTAGAAAGGTCAATATTGAAACTTTGCAATGACCCCTGCTCCCTTGTCCATCCGCCTTGGTTGGGACACAGAATGGCTTCACCACCTGACACTGGGTCATTGGCTTTAGAGTTGTACAGCCCAGAAGCCCCTCTGTGAGACTTCTGCATCCGGGGCTCTTGTGTGGATGGGGTGGCTGCCCTGTGGGTGGTGAGATGGCATGTGTCGGAGTCTGAGACACCAAGTTTGGTTCTTAAATGTGCCACCAGCTAGCTGTGTGACCTTGGGCAAGATGACCAAATTGCCCTGCACCAGGACTTTCCCATCTGAAAAAATGAGGGTAATGGGACCAGTGTTATGGGACTTGGAAGGGTCTCTAGGTGCAATAAGTGCTAAACACAGCGTGCACACTCAGAAAAGGGTGGGGCTACTTGCCATGAGGCCACAGCAGGGTACGTGCCCAGTGGTCCAAGCAGAAAGAGGGCTGGCCTCCCCTTGGGCTTGGCCGGAGTTGGGCCCCATTTATCAGTAGGGGATTAAATTAAGGTCATAGAAGAGGGACAAAGAAAGTCGCTGAGGCTGGAGGGCACCCAGCTGAACTCTCACTCCCAGATGGTTGGCAACCAGGGAGGATGGCCCAGCCTGGCTCGGCCCCACAGACCATCTCTCCAAAGTTCCAGGGAAGGGCTCCACTAGTGCCCTGGCTCATTCGTGGGCTGTTACATGAGCAGCCAGGCAGGTCACTTCCCCTGTCTGGTCCTCCCTCAGTTTCTTTGTGTCTAAGACCATTGTTGGCCCCCAGAGTTCCTGCCCTGGGCCAGTGTTCATTGAACCCATGATCTGACATGTGACCCCAAGTTCCTGTCTTTCCGGTGTGAGTTAACTTTAGTTCTTCCTTTAGAACAGAAAGGAAAAAAACACGAGCCCTTATTCTTAGAGCTGAGAGGAGGAGGACTGTGCTGCAGTGGCCGGGAGCTGGCTTCTTAGACCAACTGTGATTCAGCTAGGAGCTTCCTAGGGGGCCTTAGGAAAAAACTGCTACAGGTCGCAAGAGAGGGTCTAGGTCGGTGTGTCTGTGAGCCACGAGCAGAGTAGCACCAGGGGCCTTTTGTTTGGAGTAGGGGGTGATCGCTGCAGACATACAGACAAGCACACCCACCTGTGCACGGGCACTGTGCTCCCGAGGCAGGTGAACATGGACTTCTCTCCTGAGGAGTAGAGGATCTTTTTTAAGAACTTGTGCTCTGAATTTTTTGGCAGAGCAAATTTCCTTTTGTGAAACCAGTCACCTCTTGCCATTATATCTGTTTAGTCACCTAGGGGGAAAATTACAACAGCACCTCAGGGTGGATTCACTGAACCCTATAAATAAAGGTGAAGCTGAGGCTGGTTTTAATGTGGGAAAATATAGAAGATGGGGTGAGAGAGGGTGGACTGTGAGTTGCAGTGGGGAGGAGAGAAGAGAGCTTCATGCCGTGGTTTGGCTGCGTGTTTTTAAGGCAGACTTTTCTCACGTGTCCCACGTGGCTCCAGGGGATGGGTGGACTGCTGTGGAAATGGCCAGGCAGGGGCTGGGATGTCTGGGAACACTGGCTGGGGCATAGGCTGGCTAACTACAGGTCCCATTCTGCTCTGGTCCCAGGCTGGTACCTGGTGTAGGGCTGGGGTCTGGCTTGGCCCCTCTCTGCCCTGAACGTCTTTGGACTGTGCCCGGGAGGAGAGCTGGAGGGACCAAGGCAAGCCCTGCTCTTGGTCCCCGGTGGGTCACTCCCTTGTGCCTGCTCTGGCCCTACTCTGTGCCATATCCTTCTCCAAGTTGTTGGGGTACAAGTGAACAAAGTGGATACCATCTCTGTCCTCAGAGGGCTTACTCAGAGAGACGCAGTAGACAAACAGCCTGTGCGTTCAAGGGTCAGTGCCCTGAAGAAAGTTGGCAGGAGGTGGTCAGGAGTGGGGGGCAGGGAGCAGTCCCCCCCAGGATGGTGAGGGGAGACATCTCTGAGGAGATGAAATTTGAAGACAGCTGACTGAGGTGAGGAAGGCAGCCAGGAACCTATATGGGGGAAGAACATTCTAGGCTGGGAATAGTGTCAAGACTCTGAGGAATAGTGAGACTGCCGGTGGCCCAGGCAGCTGGGCTGGGCAGGGAGTGGGCGGGAGGGGGGTGGGCAGGAGGACGTGGGAGATGTGGGCCCACCCTGCAGACAGTGCGAATTTTGTTCTAGGTGTGAAGGGAAATCACTTGAGGGATCTAAAGCGGGAAGTCCCTGATCCCAAAAGTCTGTGGTTTTAAAGGGTCACTCTGGTTGCTTGGGGCCCTGCGAGGAGCCCCCACGGATCTGGGCCTGAGCGGGCGGAGCATGGACAGGTGGGAGCGGAGGGTCGGGAACACGGGTCGATGCACAGTGGATTTTGAAGGTAGAAGCCGTGGAAGGTCCTGGCGGGTTGCGTGTGGGGTGAAAGGGAAAGAGGCATCAGGCTTGGCGCTGGGTTTTCTCTCTCACACTTGCGAGTGCGTGCACACGTGGGGACGGGGAGACCAAGGCTCCATTCCCGGGCATGTTAAGATGGAAATAAGTGTGGGAGACATTAGGGTATTCGACCTGGGGGATTGGCTAGGGCTAGAGATTTGGATCTGCGAACCAGCAGTGTATAGATGGAATTTAAGGTGTGATTATGAGGTCACCTAGAGGGCTCAGGAGAGGATGAAGGGGCAAGGACTGCAGGGTGAGTGCCACACTGGCCTTTAGAGGCGTCTGGAGGAGGAGGAGGCAGGAGTATGTCAGTGAGTGGTTGGATAAGCTGAGAAAAAAGATCTGGTCTGCAGCTATGGCACAAGGGAAGCAAGTCACTGGGGCCTTGAGGAGTGGTAGGGATGGGGCCAACAGGACACGGTGGGCGGTAGCCTTGCCTTCGGGCTCACCCTCTGTGCCAGCACAGGACACCTGGGAGGGAAAGGAAGTGGCCGTGCCCTCCATCAAGAAAAAACACCAGCCAGTTAATTCAGAGGGAGGACTGAGGAGGGACATCCTCAAGGATGAGCCCGCTGGAGCGTGAGCTTTGCTGTGGCCTCAGTGCTGGAGACGGGCCTGGCACTTGGGACATGCCCTGTGAATGTCCGTTGAACGAATGAGCTGAGGAGTGAATGAATACATGACCTGAGACTTGGGATCCGGCCTTCTCCCTGCTGCGTGGCATTTTGGTCTTGGCCCTGCTTTGTTCTGTTTTATAAAATGTAGGGATTGGTCCTGGCAGAGCTTTTTCACTTGGGGTTCACAGGCCACTGTGGGAACCAGCAGCAGAAGGCTGTGAGCCTTCTGAGATTCCATACAAAATATTGGGCATGTGTGCATTTTCTGAAAGTGATGTGGTCCCAAAGAAGTTGAGACCTCCCAGGTCTTTCTGTAAGGGGCTGGTTTTTCCAACTTCAGCCCCCTAGGGCTAGTATTGGAAAAAAAAAAAAAAGGACAGAACTGGTTTCAGACTGGAGAATACACTGGAAGGTTGAGAGCCATAGAGAAGCCTAGCCTTGTTACTTCTGGGGAGATGCTGATAAATGGCTGTGAAATGCCAGCATAGTGTAAAGCACTTAAACAAAAATAGGAGGCAGCTTTATTTGTAGAGATCATGATGTGTTTTGTTTTATATGGAAAAATCTTCCCGGGTCTAGGAACCTGTGCGGGTATTTGGGTGGGGCCCTTTCTGTTGTGGCACTTGTGGGACAGCCTAGCCCCAGTGGGTTCCTGGAGGTGGGAGGTTGGGGTTGGGGGTGCTTGTGCTTCTCTTCTGGGGTGCAGAAGTGCAGCCCTACGTTAACTCAGTTGCTAATCACGCAGCATTTCCTGAGCACACGTGTGCCCTGTGCCGAGTTTAGGTACCGTGGGGAAGAGGGCCACCCCTACCCAGTGAATGGCTTGGGTAGCTGCTTGCTTGCGCTTGGAGTCTGTCTCCAGGGCTGGAGCCTGGGGTGGGTGGCAGAGTTGGTGTGGGGGCTCTGCTCCCTCATCCCCTCACCACGGGGTGGCACCTGGTCCTGTGCAGAGCCTCACCCTGCACTAGGAGGCTCTGAAGGCAGCTGGGGCAGCCCTCACGGGGGACGATGCCATCTTACACACCAGGTAGTGCACTGAAATGAGTTGGGGTTGCATAATGGTGATGGGCCAGGGCACAGCCTGATGCCTGTGACTCTGGAGGGGCCATCTGGGGTTGAAGGAGTGATCCAGACATTTGGAGAGGTCAGGTGCAGGTTATCTGCAGAGCCTCAGTGTCTCTCTGTTCGGGGGTAGGAAGCCCTGTAGGAGCCACGGGTCACCTTGGACGTGAGCCAGGAGCTTCCCTTGGCTAGCAGTGTGGACTTTGCTCCGTGAAGCATGTTCACAGTGCTGCTTTCTGACCTAATTTCCTCTCTCTCTTTTTCTCCTGCCCCTGCTTAGTTGGCTGGAGTTGTCTTCCTCGGAGTCGGGCTGTGGGCATGGAGCGAAAAGGTAGGTGGTACTGTCACCAGCACTCTGAGCATCAGGCAGCCCAAACCAGATTCATTCAACTTAAAATGTTCCCCTCCTCCAGTCTGTTCCCTGACAACGAGCATTTCTCCTGCAGTGTGAAGGTTTATAGTTCTTACTCTTCACAGATCCTGCTCCCCTGTGGTGGGGCCATTGGGTTGAGCTCTGTGGTTGTGGAGAGGCTTCTCTTCTGTTCCCGATGCCTCCAGTCGCCCCAGGCTTGTCTGTGGCTGTGCCCAGCGCAGGCTTGGGCCTTTCTGATCCCCTCTGTGCCTCTGGAAGCAGGGGAGCAGGTCCCTGGACGCAGTTGCGGTTATCCCTGGAGCTCTTGTCTTGGCCACAGGAAGAACCCCTGAGAGCGGGGAGGAGGGCTGTGTGCCTTCAGGTGCCTAGTGGGGCGGGCAGGTCCTGAACACCTGTGGAGGAGCTGTGCAGAGGGGAGACCAGGCTCTCTCTACCTGGAAGGACTAGGGGCAGTAGCAACTCAAGCGAGGAGATTAGAGTGGGTGTGGGCAGGGTGGAGCTGCCTGCCTCCCATTGCCCTGTGGAAGCCCAGAGGGTTGAAAAGGGCCCTCACTACAGGGCCAGGGAGGGAGGAGGAGGAGGGGTGGGGAGGGATGGGAAGGGAAGTGGAGCATGCTGGGTGGCAAAACAATGGAAACTAAAGCTTTCTTTAGAGCATCAGTCCCCAACCTTTTTGGCACCAGGAACTGGTTTCATAGAAGACCATTTTCTGTGGACAGGGGTGTGGGGTGTGGGGGTGCGGAGCTCAGGTGGCGATGCAAGCGATGAGCTATAAATATAGATGAAGCTTTGCAGGCTCACCTCCTGCCGTGCCCCCCCCCATGCAGTTTCATGGAAGACAACTTTTCTATGGGGGCGAGGGGGGAGGGGTGGATGAGGGGGGGAGCTCTGCAACTCTTGGGGGTTGGGTACTAGAGCCTTAGGCCCAAGGCCCTCTTTTAGTGGAACCTCTGTGGGCTTTCCTACCATGGCCTTAGGAACTGGATATTACCCACCTTCAAAGTTGGATAGCTTCAAGGTGGCCTCTGAACCCTTAAAAGGCAAGAGCTGGGGTGCAATGTCCCTTTGCCCCAGTGACCCAGAAGCAAGTGCAATCCATGGCTTACAGCGCCACCGTGTGGCCTCCTCTAGAACTGCAGCAGCCTGACTGGGCAAAACCCTGAGTATGGGACTGGGTTTTGCATCTGTCAATTTAAAATAATCAAAAGGATCCGAATTTAGCTTAAAGAGAGTTTATTCAAGTGTATAGATTGAGGGTGGCAACCCAGGAAGCACAGATTCCAATGAATGGAAGTCAGTGTTCCACAGAGTAGCAGTTGGGATTATTTACATAGACAAAACTCAGGGAAGGTTAATGATTTCAGCATCTTTCTATGTGAGGCTTAACGTGCAGTTACAACGATCTGATTAGTCAAGGTAGTCCTTTTCTTTCAGAAAAGGTGTATCTAACATTCCACACTGAAGACGTAACTGTCAGGGGGCCTTGGATGCTATCTGGCCCGCATTTGATACGGGACAGTAAAGGAGGCAGTTAACCCGTAACAAAGATCAGTTATAGGTTGGAAGGTGGGTGGTCTGGTCTCCTAGAAATTTACAGAACAAGAACAATGAAAAAAAGAATTAAACTATACTCAAAGAAGCAGAATTCTAAACATGCTGTGGGACTCAGTCCCCAGGCCTTAACTTCCTCCTTGGCATTTTACAAATCCTGTAGAACTACTCTGTCTATTGTGGTTTCCACTGGCTACATGTGACTATTCGAATTTATATTTAAATTAATTAAAATGAAATGCAAAATAAAATCTAGCCCTTTAGTCTTACTAGCTACATTTCAAGGGACAGTGCAGATACAGAACACCCCCTTCGTCACTCAACGTCCCGTGGGCAGTGCTGCCTTTGTGCACCCTTGGTGGGTGTGTTTTCCACAGGGTTATCATATTGAGTCTGTTTTTGTCTCACAATAGTGGGTTCTCCATTAATTGAGTGCCAAGTGGGGGAACTGACAAAGTCAGCCACCCAGGCCTAGCACAGCACCCTGCAGGCTGCAGGGGAAGCCTGGCGCCTGCCTAGGAGGAGCTCACAGCCTCGGTGGAGACCAGGAGCACTTCTGTGTGGGCCCCTGGGGGCTAAGGGGGCAGGGATCTGCTGGCCAGAGGGGCCTCTAACAGGGTGGGCAGGAGCTTCCCTGTGGTCTGGCTTTTAATGAGATGACCAAGCCTCTGAAGGCAGGTCCCTGTCCTCAGTTGAGACGCAGCCCAGTCCCCCAGGGCAGCACCCTTGACTCCCCTCCCAGGCCGATGCTGCCCTGTTTTCTCTGCCTCTTTCAGGGTGTGCTGTCCGACCTCACCAAAGTGACCCGGCTGCATGGGATCGACCCCGTGGTGCTGGTCCTGATGGTGGGCGTGGTGATGTTCACGCTGGGGTTCGCCGGCTGCGTGGGGGCCCTGCGGGAGAACATCTGCTTGCTCAAGTTTGTGAGTGGCCACAGAGATGGTGGGACGGATGGGGCTGGGGTGCGGGTTCTGCTGGGTGGGTTTATGTTACGTGGTCTGAGTGGGTAGCAGCTCTTAGAAGCCTCCCCTGGGCCCCGGCAGAGGAAGCAGGTGTTAGCCCTTTGTGTCCTGCTGTGCCCGAATGGCAAGATTTCAGGAAAAGTCCAGATGAGCTGACTCCTCTGCCCAGGAGAAATTGGGCCCCTCTGGTTTTCAGTCCCTGGTGGGACACGTCCACTGCTCCTAGGCCAGCACTACACCCCCTCCTTTGCCTTTTATCCTCCCTCAGAAGTTCTAAGGGAATTGTTTGTTTGCTACTCACCTTTGCCCTTCCTGGCTAAGATCAAAAGATGTTGCCAGGAACGTTAAGAAATCATTTCCTTCCTCCAGGGGGTGTGAATCTGTTGGATGTGCAGTCCAGAATCCTTAATTTCCTGGCAGAACTGCGAGTTACTAAGAGTTTAGTTTTATATTTAGATGCAAATTCATTTTTAAATGCATTCAGTTAAAATTTAAGTAGTACCTATTGGGGAAAACACATTATCTTTTTTACACTGTATTATTTCTTAAATATATTAGAACAAGCTTTCTCTCTCCTGGACTTAATTTAAAAAATAAAGCACATGGGATTTTTTTCTAATTCTCTTCTTTTAAAAAATATTATTTTCAGAGTCTTGTTTCTGTGTGAACAGAGATTACATTCTGGAGGGCCGTGTGTGTGTGTGTATGTGTGTGTGAGAGAGAGAGAGAGAGAGAGAGTGTGTGTGTGTGTGTATATGTATGTATGTATGTATGTGCATACATGTGTTTTTCCTCAGTTTTAGTTTGAACGGCTCCCCCAAATTTACCAGTTGCAGCAAAGCTGCTTAGTGTCCAGTATGGCCAACGACAGTGGCTGTGAGAACACAGGCTCTGTAGCTCTGTAGCCTTGGAGTCTGCTCTGATGGGAGAGGTGTGGACCTGTGGCTGCAGTGGGCCCTTATAGACCCCCCCACACACACACACACTGTTTGTGGCTGGGGACAGCCACACTTCTGGAGAGGTCTTTTTGCAGCTGGCAGTCACATACTTATGTGCAGAGTGGGTACGGAGAACATTGGCACCTCCAGAGTTGTAATGAGACCTGCCAAAGAACTCAGATGTCCTGCATGAGCCGTGTGACCTCAGGCAAGCTACACACCTGAGTGAGCCTGTTTCCTTGTCCTTAAAGTGGGGGTAACAGGTTAGTTATCTAGGCGCTTGGATGGTTGTGTATGCATGGGGAATGATTCAGATAGTGTCTGGGTCATAGTCTTTCTGGAAGGAGCTGACACCCTGGTGTGGTAGGACAGCCATTCATTCGCACGGTAGGGTTGGTTCCCTTCTTGACCAGTGAAGGCTGCTTCGTAGGAAGCGACACATTGGCTTAGAGCTTCTCATACTTTTTTATTCATTTGACTGTTACCAACAATGCAGTGACCTGGGTAGGGGTGAATATCCCCTTTTTACAAATGAGGTGAAGTTGCCCAGAGTCACCCAGCTAACATGGGATTCCTAGGCCCCAACAGGGTCTCTTGGGTGCAGAGCTCTCTGCGGCAGGCAGTGGTTCTGGACCAGGTGAGGGTGTGCGTGTGGCTGGGGCAGATTGGTGGTGTGGTGACTCCCTCTCCCGTCCTTGTCCCCGTGCAGTTCTGTGGTGCCATCGTGCTCATCTTCTTTCTGGAGCTTGCTGTGGCTGTGCTGGCCTTCCTGTTTCAGGACTGGGTGAGGGATCGGTTCCGGGAGTTCTTCGAGAGCAACATCAGATCCTACCGGGACGACATCGACCTGCAGAACCTCATCGACTCCCTCCAGAAAGCCGTAAGCAGCACCTCCAGTGGGCTCCCCGCCAGAGCGTGGGCCTTCCTGCCAGCATCTGTCCAGTGCTGCCCCAGAGCAGAGGCCAGTGGAGGACAGGAGCAGCTCCCTCCCCTGGGTGTTCTGCTTGCAGCTTGGCAGGCAGCAGGGAGGCCACGGAGGGGCCACCTCTGCCTCTGGTCAGTTCAGCTCTGCCTGCTCGTGGCTGCCCAGCAGTCCAGGCTCCCTCAGGGTCCCCTCCCCACATGGGACTGGGCAGGCAGATCCAGTTGGCAGGGGTGCAGCTGCACCCGTGGCCACCCTCTGCAGGTGCTCAGCCCTCCCCTCCTCCCGAAGGGGGCCCAGATCTCTCCAGCCCTGCCTGGTAGCCACTCCGGCTGCAGTCCTCCCTGGGACCTTGGGCGTTGGGTGCCCTGGGTAGAATTCATTCCCCCAGGCTCATGACTCACTGTCTGAGGCTATTCCTGTCCCCTTCCTCCCCCAGACCTTTTCCCCTTCCTGTTTGAGAAGGCAGAGCTGCCTGGAGGAAGCTTCCTCAGATGGAGAGGAATGTAACCTCCCTGGAATATGTCCCCAGGGCTTTGTCTAAGCAGTCCCAGCCTGTGGCCTTTACTCCATCTGCCCACCCCCCCCTCGTTTGGGGCTACACCTGGAGGCTCAGACCACAGTCCCTGGTCCCCTGGGAAGAACTCTTTCCAGGCTGGCCTTTGGGAGCCTCTTGTTTGATCTTTGTGCTGCCAGAAAGCCCAGCTGCCTCAAGAACCTTTTATATGGAACACTTTGGTTCTAATAAGAAAATAAATTAGCATTAAAAATAACTATGACCCATTTTCATTATTAACCCAAATTTATTTACCCTTATTTCATGTATCATGGGATCCAGTGAAACCCATTTATGTGACCAAAAATCCTTCCCGTGTTGTTATTACTGACTTATATTTGTCTGCGAAAGCCACCAAATCCTATATCTATTTTCAGATGTATCTCCCTGTTTTTTCTGTTCAGTGCCACAATTCTTTTTTCATTTTCACACAGCTTCGGCGTGCTGGTTTCAGCATGCTAGCAGTTCTACCTTGCGTTGTCTTAAAGACAGTGTAGTTTTCTCTGTTGCTTTCTTTTCTTTTTAAAGATAAAATTTCCCAAGGCATTCAGTAAATTATAGATATTTCTGGGGTGAAATATTATGTAATCATTAAAGCAACTGGGAACAATAGAGGTTGAGGAGTGGTGAGACGGCATTCTACCATAGAAATAGAAAAGGGGGGAGTGCAGAAATCCCAGTTGTCACTGTTGTGATTACTGCCATAACTACGATAACCATGTCAGCTGCGAGGGCAAGTGTGCAAAAACGAAATGTGCTCTTGGGTGAAGTTGCAGTTAACTTCACAATGATGCTTTCAGTGTGTTTGACTCTTACAAATTTTTTAGACAAATGAGGATTTTCTTTGCAGCTACACCAGATAACAGGAAAGGGAGGGCAGAGGCCCCAGGTTGGGCCGAGCTTTGACTGCGTTACCATTTATCCTAATTGTACTTCTTTCCTTGGGAGTAGACATTCCCAAGCTGCTTTTTGTAAAAAGGCAAAAAAAGGAACCAGGGCTAACTTGAAAGTTTCTCAGGGGGAAGACACGCTGCCTATGAGGAGGTGTTCTCTGGGGGCCAGCTGAGGACCACACCAGAGGTACAGGAGGCCTCAAAGGAGAGGAGAAGGCAGCTCAGGGCTGTGTGGGTGGGAGAGGAAGGACCAAGCTCCTTACTGAGGAGGGTCTGGGGCCCTGTGCTTGGGCCAGGAGGCACCTCTGAGTTAGCCTTGTGTGTTAGATGCTTTGGCCACTGTTTCCTCCTTTTTCTTTTTAAAAAATGTTTATTATGTATTTATTTTTAGCGATGGGGGTCTTGGCTATGTTGCTCAGGCTAGCTTCGAACTCCTGGGTTCAAGCAATCTTCCTGCATAGCTGGGATTATAGGCACATGCTGCTGCAACTGGCAACACCGCTTCCTTCTTAAAAGGCTGCCTGTGTTGCCAGCTCAGCATCTCTGTGCACGTGGGAGGTAGCAGGGTAGGCCTTGCTTTCTCTGTGTGGCAGATGCAATGCACTTTGGTATCTCCGGAGCCCCTGATGGTTCTGGCTTTTGTGATTGCAGAACCAGTGCTGTGGGGCATTTGGCCCTGAAGACTGGGACCTCAACGTCTACTTTAACTGCAGCGGCGCCAGCTACAGCCGTGAGAAGTGTGGGGTGCCCTTCTCCTGCTGCGTGCCGGATCCCGCGGTGAGTTGGCCTGCGCTTGGGCGCACGGAACCCCAAGACTCCTCCAGCACTCTGGGATCTTCTCTCTCATGCACACCCTGCCATGAGGCTCTTGTGGTTGCCTGGCCCATTCTGGCCTCTAGTGTTTTGGATGAAGCAGAAGAAAAACAGTATTGCCCCTACCAGGAGGGGCTCTCACTAGGGTGCCTGCCCAAGATGCTGTGCAGATAGTCAACCCTCTTTGCTGTCCTTTTTCTGGAGAAAATGCCTGGTACTCAGAAGTTCACAGGGGATATGGGGGTACATGTCACTCTCTGGGGGACAGCGTCTCAGTAGTGGAGAATTATTTCCTGCTTGCTCTTCACCTGTTTTCACTCATAGTCTAAGACATACGTCCTTGGGTTCCAGAAACTGGGTTCTTGGGGTGGAGGAGCTCCGAATTTTGCCTGAACTGAGCCTGAGCAGATCTGGGCCCCTTGTAAGCTCTCTGTGCAGTTATGTAATGCCTGGTGTCGGGTCACAGGGCTCCGAGAAGGCAGGGCATCGCTGCTGTCCCCACCTGGACAGGCTCAGATTTGCTAGAATTGCTCAGCTGGTGTCTGAGGTCTCCAGTGTGACTGTGAAATATTCTATTCTAGTAAGTGTTGCATTTAGCAAGTATAACTTTTACCTCCTAGCAGAGAGACTGACAAACTATGGCCCAGGGGCCAAATCTGGCCGCCTCTGCTTCTATGACTTGTGAGCTAAGAATGCTTTCAGCTACTTTTAAGTGGCTGAAAATATATCAAAAGAAGGATAATATTTTGTAGCACATGAAAATTATATGAAATTGAAATTTCAGTGTCCATAAAGTTTTCTTGAAATACAGCCATGCTTATTTGTTTACCCATTGTCAGTGTCTGCTCTCATACTACAAAAGCAGAGTTGAGTCTGTGTCTGAAATATTTACTGTCTAGCCCTTCACGGGAAAGGTTTGCCGACCCTGTCCTAGCCTGTAAGGTTAGCTGGCAGCGTGATTGAAGGACAATGGAATTTGCACAGGTGTTTGCTGGTATTTGAATTGTGACTTTTCTAGAGCTTCCTACTGCCAGCTTCTTGAGAGACCAAAAGTGACTTAATTCTTCTGCTTTTCTTACAGCAAAAAGTTGTGAACACACAGTGTGGATATGATGTCAGGATTCAGGTGAGAACCATAATGTGTACAACTTTCTAGGTTAACAGTTCTTTAGATTTTATTCCCTATGGTCCAGCTTCTTGATTTAACACAAGTGCACATTGAAGTGGGAAAACTAGGAGTGATTAAGCTCCAAGGTGCCACTTAAGCTGGGATTGAGCTGAACAGGGTTACAGTTGCCTCACCAACTGCTTCCTGAGTCAGTGGCAAGACCCCAGGAGCAGCAATGGGTGGTGATTTCAAGCCCTGTGAACTATGGTTCCCAAACCCCTAGCAGTGTCTGCATTGAAGAGTTGAGATGGGGCCGGGCATGGTGACTCACGCCTGTAAGTAATGCTAGCATTTTTGGAGGCTGAGGCAGGAAGATCACTTGAGCCCAAGAGTTTGAGACCACACTGGTTAACATAGACCCCATCTCTATAAAAATAATAACATTATCCAGGCATAGTGGCATGTGCCTGTAGTCCTAGCTACTAGGGAGGCTGAGTCAGGAGGATTGCTTGAGCCTAGGAATTCAAGGCTACAGTGAGCTATGATCTTACCACTGCATCCCAGCCTGGGTGACCGAGCAAGACCCTATGTCTAAGGAAAAAGAAAAGGTGGGATGAAAGTTTCAGGAATAAAGGCTGCATTTTTATGAGGCTACTTGGAGCCCCAGAAGATGTCTGTTTTAGAGGGGTTCAGGATAAAGCTGCAGGAGTGTGGGGCTTGGTCTGGCCTACACGTGGAGACAAAGGGGAGACTGGTTTGGGGCAGGGGCACGGCTCTGCCCTCCAGGACTTCCTTGAGGCCACAGGGAGTGGGCTCTCCTATATGAGGAGAAGCAGGACCCCACCCCATTCCAGTCCGTGTTCTGATGGCCTTTGGTGATAGGAATGACTGCTGCTCTGAAAGGGAGGGGTCTCAGGGACTTCAGAGACCCTTCTTGTCAGCCATGGACACGGGGGATGTGTGCCTGCAGCTTGGGACGCTCAGTCCTCCTTCAGGAACCTCTGTCTCACGGGAGTGAGCTGCTACAGACGGAATGTTCATGTCTTCCCCCAATTCATATGCCAAAACCTAACTCCCAACGTAATGGGCTTTGAAGATGGGGCCTTTGGGAGGTGACTAGGCCGTGAGGGCAGCACCCTCACGAGTGAGATCGGTGCCCTTATAAAAGAGGCTGCAGAGAGCTTATTCTCCCCTTCCACTATGTGAGAACACAGTGAGAATGGCTGTCTGTGAACTAGAAGTAGGTCCTCACCAGACATGAATCTACTGGCACCTTGATCTTGCACTTCTGAGCCTCCAGAACTGTGAGAAATAAATTTCTGTTGTTTATAAGCCACCCAGTCTATGGTTATTTTGTTATAGTGGCCCTAATAGACGAAGGCAAAGATCTGTATCAACATCAGCTTCCTCAGCTGTGAATTTCTTTGCCATTTGCTAGGGCTGCTGTAACAGTGTACTGCAGACTGGGTGGTTAAACAACAAACATTTGTTTTCTCACAGTTTGGAGGCTGGAAGTCCAAGGTCAAGGTGTTGGCAGGGTTAGTTCCTTCTTAGGGCTGGAAAGGAAGGATCTGTTCTGGGCCTCTCTTCCTGACTTTTAGACAGCTGTCCTCTCACTGTGTCTTCACGTGGTTTCCCTCTGTACGTGTCTGTGTCCTAATCTCCTCCTCTTATAAGGACACCAGTCATTATTGATTAGGGCCCATCCTAATGACCTCATTTTAGCTTAATTACCTCTGTAAAGAGCCTGTCTGCAAACAGGGTCACGTTCTGGGCTACTGGGGGTTAGGAGTTCCACATATGGATTTTGAGAGGACACAGTTCAGCCATAACACCACTAACGTGGAATAATGTTCCATCAGTGTTGACATGGGGAAGCTGACAGGTGGGGGGCTGGGGTGGATTACAGTCCATCGGTGGGCAGGGGCAGGGTGTGTACCGGGATGAGGTCTCCACACACCTGCTGACTGCACTGGGGCTGGGCTGTGGAGGGAGTGGGCTGGCTGGTGACTGTTAACCACTGGCTCTGTCTCTCAGAGCCAGGCTTACCTGTGGGACACGCTCTGAGAAGCGCTATCCCTTCCTTCTGCTAGCTCTTCTGACTCACAGAAGTCTAGGACTCCCTTCTCCCAGTTTCTCTCCCTTTAAAGGCATATCTTCTTCCCGCAGGCTCTCCTTTCTCCAGATGTGAGCTTTGAGAGAGTGTGCTGAGCAAATTGAGTTTTAAATCTCTGGAGGTTTGAGGAGAAATGGGTCGAAGATCATAGCCAGGGAGCCTTTGGTCAGACAGGCGCTGCGACAGCACACTGCCCGGGTGTATGAGCTTCTCCCAGAGACTTCTATCTGTCCTCAGCGCCTGCCTCCCAGATGCCTCATTGCCACTGTACTTTGCCCTGCCCCCTGCTGGAGCCCTCTAAGGGACCAGGGTGGGACGTTGTGTGTGTCGTAGGGCCCAGGTTGATATGGTGTTTCCCTGCAGCTGAAGAACAAGTGGGACGAGTCCATCTTCACAAAAGGCTGCATCCAGGTGCTGGAGGGCTGGCTCCCGAGGAATATCTACATCGTGGCTGGCGTCTTCATCGCCATCTCGCTGCTACAGGTATGTTCCAGGAGCCCATGGCATTGGCAGGTGGCCTTTTTTCATTTGAGGAAGTTGGGCCCTTAACATAGAATGTCTGTCTAGCTTGGTTATGATATTAAGGAACCTTACAGAAAAAGAAAGGGATCCAATTGGATGTCCAAGCCTGAGCACGTGCACGTGTGTGTAAGTAATAGGAACAGGAGCAGGATGGCTTCCATAAATGCCATGTGTTGGGGCAGGGCCCTGGCGGGCTGTGACCATTCTCTCCCCAGTGGTCTGCTACCCAAAGGGAGGCCTCTCAGTAGGTGTGGGGGAGTGTGGATTCGGAGGGGTGGGGGAAGTGTGGCCCTGTGCAGAGCTTGCCGGCAGCCCTCTCCAGAGGGCCTTTCTGGAGGTTGGGGTCAGGAGTGCCCTCTGGGCGGGCTGCTTTGGGGTCTCTCCCTGCTGGTGGGAAGGTAGTGGTAGAATTTAGAAAGGTGTCAAGAGCTGAAGAGTGGATGGTGATGCTGTCAGTCAGCTGGGGTTTGAAGGAGGCTTGAGGCTCAGGTATCTCCCTCCCTATCCTGGGCTGGGGCTGTCAGGCAGCTTCCCTGTCCACACAGGACCCTCTGAGGCCCACTGCCCTTTGTGGCTTCTTTCCCCTTCAAGGCTGCACTTGTTCATTTGGACCAGATTTTACTGTGGACGGATGCTAGTGGCCAAGCGGGCAGGGAGGCCTGGGGTGGGTGGGCTGGCCTGTGTCTGGGGGTGGGGGTGAAGAACAGGTGGAGAAAGTCAAGAATTCACTGATACCAAAGAAACCAGGAGTCTTTCCAGTGTTGCCCAGGGCTTGTGAAAAGAAGCTCACAGCCTCTGAGACAGCTAAAGCCATTCTTAGGTGGAAAACACACCATTTAGAAAATGTTTGACTCTGACTTTGCCTTGAAGAGGGGACTAAGGTGGACTGGGTACATCTTCCTCCTTCAAAGGAAGACTGAGAGAAGTATCTAGAAAAGGAAAGAAAAAATTTACTTGCAAAGCGGGTAAGGGAATCAGACTTTAAAAGGTCTGGCTCATCACATAAGAACCACAAGAATTTAAAGGAAAAAAAGGCAAACTTCCAAAGGTTACCAAGTTCACATTAGTCTGTTCTTGGTAGAAAAACATTCATCTCTCCTCATGATTTTCCTATTCACTAAGGTCAGGACTTATAGTCAGACGTTAGCACAGCCCAAATTAGAAACAGCATTTGTTTTATTGTGGAACCCAGGTTTATAGGGAACATTCAAGATTTATCCTTTTGGGAATCAAAAGCAGTCAGAGTGACCCTGTTATTTTTGGTTTAACCCAGGGATAAGCGTGTCCTGCCCCGTGGTATGTGACATGCTTTGTCATGTTGGAGGCAGGGCAGAGCGTCTGTTTTGCTTTTGCTGTTTGCCTGTTTTAGGCTCTAGGGGTACAGCAAACTAGACCCCAGGACTCCCTTTCTGCCGGCGGGTCTGCCATGCCTCCCTGCTTGCGAAGTGTTGCTGTCTGTGTCCTCAGTCTCGGCAGGGTGGGTGGGGAGCAAGGTACCGTGGAACATCCCCCCCTTGCCCTCTGCCTTTGGCCCCCGGCACTGATGGCCACTTACTCTGGTGCCTTTGGTTTCAGATATTTGGCATCTTCCTGGCAAGGACCCTGATCTCGGACATTGAGGCGGTGAAGGCAGGCCATCACTTCTGAGGAGCAGGGCGAGTAAGCGGAGCTGAGCCACCCTGGAGGCCAACACTGTTCACTGTCACCAACCTGTGTCCAGAGGGGGAGAAGCGGCCACACCCACGGTGGCCAGCGCCCTGTCTTCAGCGTCAGCGTGGTGCGACCTCTCTGTTTCTGCTTGCTGGTGCTGAAGACTGGGGGGCCCCTTGTGACCTGCCCACTCTTGTGACTGCTTCCCTGCTGAGGTCTATCCAGAGACAGGAATGTGTCTGCGTGGGTGGTGACTCTGAGGGACAGACAGGGCTCCCATGGCTGTGGGGAGAGCTTGACTCGGACGCCCTGGAGCCCGTGTGCGTCTGTAGGACACCGTCTATTTTGGGTCATCCACATCTGTGGGTGGGCCATGGGTAGAGGGACCAGCAGGTGTGGACAAGGCTTCTCTCTCCATCAAGTCAAGCAGCCCAGGGCCCTGCTTACAGCTGGGGAGGAGGAGGGGGCCCTGGCGGACCTCTGAGTGCCAGCTGGGTCTGCGGTGGTGTGCGTGGATCCTCAGCCACGTCCACGTGAAGTAAGCCTGAGCCAGTGCGGGGACTGGTGCCACGGGAGTGCCTTGCCTGCTGCCCGAGTCTGTCAGCCTCTCTCCTGGGGCGAGAACCGCCTCCAGTCTCAACAGCATTAAGTACTGATGGCGCCAGGCGGCTGTGTGGGCGGTGGGCATGGCTCTCCACCGAGAGCCCACTCTCCTTTTCTTAAAGTGTGTAAATAGTTTATTTATAGGGGCAAGAGCGTTCTCACCCATTTCTTCATTTCCTCCTCCTTTCCTCTGCATTCTCTTATGAGCAGCCTTATGTGGTGTCCACAGCTAGAGCTGTCCCATTCAGTTTCCTTGAGTGTCTCAAGAGCCAGCCACGACAGCCTCTCCTTCCCTCCCCCACCAGGACGTGCCCTCTTCTTCCATGCAGCCCCACCCACACCCCCGACTTCCGCCTTCCCTCTCCCCAGCTTGGCCTCACTGTCTTCTGGTCTTGGTGCTACTGAAATTGTCACCCAGAACTTGAATCCTGGCCCTCCCGCCCCACTACAAGGCCAGGGACCCCAGCCCGAGATGGCCAGCCCGAAACCTTCGGCCAGGGCTCCTGGTGGCCACATGCGTGGGCCTGGCCTCTTCTGCAGCCAGGCCCTGCGCCCAGTCGCAGATACCAGGCCCAGGACGTTTTCTTTCTGACCTTCGTGGTAACTCCCGCCATAACTGTGCTCATTGGGTCCACCTTCCTGTCAGGCTGTCCTGGGGCTCACTCGTGGAAGTGACGTCATCTTATGTACTGAAGAGCCCCTGTGGGGGTGGCTGGGACATTGGTCCAGTGTTGGCTGGGCTGCTTTCTAACCTTCTCTGTAGCTTGTATTCTCATTGTTCAGGGACTGAGTGTGACCTTCAGTTATTTGCCGAAGTGTATAATCTAGTGTGGTGTATTCTGGTGGCTGTTTGTTGATGATGATGATGATGATATCTTTTTTTAAAACAATTCTCTGTAGACTAGGAGAAGAAGAATGCCTGTGTTTTTCGGAAGTATGATGCCTCTCTTTGACTGCCAAACTCTTTTATGGAATATATCTTTATATTAATGGTGGTGTTTTGGTCATTTTTGTTTCGGGTCACTATGAGATGGCACTAAGCATCTCAGTGGTAAATCTGGCTGCCAGGATGACGAGTGGGATAGTGTGACCAGACCTCACAGAGGAAGGTGGTAAAGGCAGTCCATCGTGGGCTCAGCCTGACGTAAATGTCTCGAATGTTTTTTGTGAGAGTCTGTGTGGTGCCACTTACAGTTATCCCTCGTCTGCAGGCTGCAGCTGGAACAAGTTCCCTGTGGCTTAACTACCCAGCTATAAGTGTGAGTGGGAAAAACTTTAACTAGGCCCACAGGAAACATTATTTTAGGCCATCTCTGTCCAGCCTGGTCAATGCTATGGATCAAGCAAAAGAGGTTGGGGACACTGGACGTTGCTACTGCACGAGCTGCGTGTTCTGACCTGTGGCCCCTCTGGGGAGGGGGTTAGTGGCGCTGCCCACCTCACTGGACGCCTCTGACCCAGCCTGCCCCCGGACAGTGGGTGGTGCAGACCCTCCTGCCAGCGTTGGCACCAAGAGCTTCCCGGCAGCTCCTGCTGGCCTGTCCCATCTATTCACATAGGCCTCGTTCAGGATAAAGTCTAGCCATGACTATTTCAGAATTGGGTTTGTTTTTTAATTAGTTTGTAAAACTTTGGGGCCATTTTCAGCTCTCTTATCTGACTTAGAGTAGTTGGATAAGGAAAGAAAAGAAAGCAAGGGTGGGGGTAACGCATAGGGGTCTCCAACAGGCTTGGGCTGGCTGCACAGAGGCACAGAGCCAGCCCCGTGCTCGCTGCCTGCCCAGCACTTGCTTGCCTGGAGTCCTCACCGCCCCCATCCTCTGGGGCCTTCTGCTGCACTCCCTGGAACCCACCCACATACACGCTCACTTTGAAGTATCAGGATCTTTTCTTACGTTTCCTGCTGCTCACCTGCTCTTTGCCTTGTTATTTTTCCTGCCCCCTCTTCCTGTCCCTGGCCTTCCTTTCCTCATCCTAAAACCTTGCCAGTGCCCTGTTGCTTCCAGGCCACTTCTTGCCTGGGCTCTCCCACTCCCCGCGGCTCTCTCTGCTTGGCTGAAAGCTGCTTATCCCAGCTCTCAGCCTGGGACCTCTCTTGGCCTCTGTAGTGCCTGGCACTCGGACCACCCGGTCCTCAAAGTCCCCTGCTTTGGAGGCCCAGGCTCGCCGGCTCTCTGACCCTCTGCCGCCCATCCTGCTCAGGCTTTAGCTGCCTCCGTCATCACTGTCTCTGGGGCCTCCACTTCCCATGGGGCAGGAAAACTGCCTGGTACTCGGATTCCCCACATGAACAATAAAAATTAATGTGTATAGAAACTTTCTGGAACAGAGGAAGTGCTCAGAGTACCTAATAGGTAATAAACTCATTCAGTCACTGGAACAACTCTGAGGAAGCCATTTTCATGCCTGAAACCTGAGGCTCAGAGAAAGGTAAGTTACTATCAAAGATTTGGAAAGGCTGGATTCAAACCCTGGAGGCCCTGCCCCAGAACCTCTACCTGCAGCTAAACCACCAGCCCTGAAGCCTGCATCTCGAATTGGTTCCTGCTGAGCGAAACCAGCCCCGAGGGCGGGCCAGAGCAGAGCCATTCCCTGAGATCGTCCAGTTCACTGGGCTCTGTAGCAGGTCGGCAGACACTTGGAGAAAATGGGGAGCATCCATTCTCCCCTCTCTGTGCTTGGATTCAGGTGCCTGGTTTGGTTTGAGGGACCTGGGCAAAGCATGGTGTTGCCCCAAGGAGCTCAGTCCCCAGAGGCCCTGGTTCTGGGCAGCAGGCTCACTTCTTTGCAAGGCCATAGCTGCAGGTAGCGCTAGGTGTTCAGTCCACAGACTGGTCCCTGGTGTGGTGCTGGGTGCTTGCTTTGCTGAAGCAAGGTTTGGTGTGGTGCTGGGTGCTTGCTTTGCTGAAGCAAGGTTGCTGGGGAGGGCAAGAGCTGCCAACAAGCCTGGGAAGGGCTCTCTGTGCTGGGCGGTGGGGCATCGGACCCCGCCTTTCAAGGAGAGTCCATGCAGAGGCCACTGGGGCCGTGACAGGCATGCATGCGAGTGTAGGCTGCTGCAGTGTGGGGGTGCTCCCAGCAGAGGAGGCAGTGCCCCCTGATGGCTTCTCAGCCAGCAGCCTCAGAGGAACATAGACTGCAGAGGATCAGGGAAAGGAGGAGGGTGGTTGTAGTGGTCCCAGGACATGAGGCATCCTGCTGCCATGGGAAGGTCTCTGCCCAAGTGGCAGGCGCATCAACCCTGTCACCCACTGGTCCAAGGCCTTCAGCTGTAGCGTGTTCGAGTTGAGGGGGTTGCTGCATAGGCTTCACGGGTGGGCCTTTCCAGCTGTAGGGTCATACAGGGTGTCCTCAGGGTCACAGGGTTTTTACGTTGTGTGTCCTGGACTATGGAAAACCGTCCCCCAAGATGGATCTTGGTAGAGGTGCTTCCCTGTGCTCAGGTCTGTCATCACGCCCAGGAGGGTGCTGCCCGGCCTTCCTGGGCAGATGACCACCTGCATCCCTGTTCTCTTTCATCTGGGTGCTCTCTCCAAGAACCTGGAGAACTACACACCTTTAGGGCCTTTTCAGCTCCTTATAAAGTCAGCAAGACTTGGCCTTTGCTGCTCAAAGCCTGCTTTAAAGGCATGTTCATTTTCAACTGCTTTTGGTGTCTCCAAGGTGCCTCAGGAAAACATGAAATCGGCATTGTAGAACTGAGACTAATGTGTAACCTTGGGAGGAGGGAACAGTTAAGGGTACATTTAAGTGTATGCTTGTTTGCTGAATTTGCTAACCTCAGGGATCCCAGTGTTGCAGATGGAGAAAGTGAGTATTCCTTACAAAAGGTCCCAAACAATTATTTCTTCACTCAGCTTGCTTTCTGGGTGCTGCATCTTTTATTGATTGAATGATTGATTGATTCAAGGTCTTCCTCTGTTGCCTGGGCTAGAGTGCCGTGGCATCAGGCTAGCTCACGGCTTCCTCACACTCCTGGGCTCAAGCAATCCTCCTGCCTCAGCCTCCCAAGTATCTGGGACTACAGGCAAGTACCATCATACCCAGCTAATTTTTTCTATTTTTAGTAGAGACAAGGTCTGGCTTTTGCTCAGGCTGATCTCAAACTCTTGCCCTCAAGTGATCCTCCCTCCTCAGCCTCCTAGAGCTCCAGGATTACAGGTGCAAGCCATCACGTCCAGCCTGTGCTTCATCTTATATTCCAGCAGGGGCTTCAAAAGCATGGTTTAATAACTACCAATACAAATTACCACCGTGGACTCAAACACCTTTTAAACTAGTCTTTTAAAAATATACATAAGTAAAAGCAATCTAAACATAAGGAGCATGTAAAGTGAAAAGTTTATCTTCTGTTCCCCAGAGGCAACTTATACTAAAGTATCTTTCCAGAAAACATCTATACATATTCAGATCTTCACAAACAGAATCATTTTACATGGCATTTTATGATTAATTTTACTTAATACACTGATCCGAGGTGCATTTTCATGATCACACCATCCATTGTAGGACGGTGCCAAGAGCAGATGGACCTTGCTCTCATGCCAGGGGAGTAAGTTTACAGTTGCGGTAACAGAAAACCCAATTCAGACTGGCCTAAACAATGAGGGCGAGGTTTTTGGCTCCTGAAACTGGAAAGTCCAGAGGTGGGGTGAGTTTCGGGGTTGCTTTGATCCAAGTGGCTCAGTGATGTCAGCGGGTTCTGGTTTCCTTTTCTCTCTGCCTTCCAGTGTTCCCTTCCTCTATAGGAGAGGGAAGGAAGAGGCCACCAGGGACAGACCTCAAGCCCCTTGGTACAGTGGTGGAGCCATTGAGGGAAGGGTCCCCCAGCCACTCTGCCCTCCGTGTGTGCTCATTCCTGGGAAGGCAGCATCCTTTAGGATGGGGGACGAACACCCAGGGTGATGCCAAGTCCATCGCGCTTCTGTGGGTGGATGTTACGGCCATGTGCTGTGTTTTGCTCTTACAAGGGCTTATTAAAAACCCTACAGTGTTTTGTTATTGGAATTACCTCTTAGCAGGGTTTCTAAGAAAAACATGTTTATTTTTTTAACTTATAAAAAAAAGGAATTTATTTCTTACAGTTACGGAGCCTGAGAAGGACAAGGTCGAGGGGCTACATCTGGTGAGGGCCTCCTTGCTGGTGGGGACTCTGCAGGCCTGCGGCGGCGCAGCGCGTCACGTTGTGAGGGGCCGAGTGTGCTCTACGTGCCTGTTTGAAAGGAGTTAGTTCTCCAGGGAGGTGGGCTCACATTTCAGTGAGTGGGTGCCTTGGGGCTGGGGCGGCCTGTCGCCGCCAGACCATTGCTGGTGTGGGTGCGGAGTAATAACGCCGCCTCCCTCGTGGGCTTGTTTCCAGGATTAGATGAGATGGGGTGGGTAAAGCATTTAACACAGGTCCAGCTTACTTAGTATGTACCCCTAAAATTATTGCTAATGCAATTTTAATGATCAGGGGGGATTTTATCTGTAGCTACCAGTCCCCATGGGTGAGCTGCCTGGGTTACAGCTCAAGCTTTGAGCCACTTTGAAATGAAATGGTCCACTTGCTTGCCCTTTTAGGAACAAGGCTTCTAGGTCTGCAGGAGCCTCGGCCGGCATTTGCGGTTTAAGGTGCGTTCGCTTCCAGCGCCATAGGGGCAGGCGGGCAGGAGAGGTGTTGCTTCTTGCCTGGAGTGCGGGTCCTGCCACAAACCAACACAACCGGAGAAGTTCCCCCTGAGCCCCCAGGAGCAGCAGAGTGGCTCTCACCTGCCCAGGGGACCCAGGAGGGATGGGCCCTGGGGAGAAAGGTGAGCCACAACAACCCCGTGGCGAACGTGCTCTGCAGACTGCAGGGCATCACGCTCCGACGCCTGGCGGACCCCATCTGGTCACACTCCTCCTAAGGAGAAGAGAGGCCCTGGCAAGTGCTGGCACTTGCCTGAGGCCTCAGGGTGGGGACCCGGTGCTCCCCTGCGCCTCCCTCAAGGAAGGGTGTCCGTCTCCACAGCCAGGACAGGCTCAGCGGGACTGGGCCAGGGGTTGGTGCAGGGGGGATGTGTGTGAGACTAGTGCATGGGCCCCGCTGTGCCTGTCCTGAAAAAAAATGTGGGTCTGAAAATATGCACAAACTACCGAAAGGTCAGGAAAGGCCAGGGCTTTGTTGTGAGGCAGTGGGAGCGTGGAGCACCTGGGCTCTGCACCTCACGGCGACACACCCGGCTGGCACTGTCCCTTCTCCACCCTACGCAGCCAGCCGTTTCGGCCACACTGTGCCTTTGCAAGGGACCCAGGGTTGCCAGCCACCTGTGTAGATGATTCTTTAGGCCCAAGCAGTTACTCAGCTGTCAGCAGGAGGGACCATTGTGTTTTCTTCCAGTTTTAGATTTGCTTTTCTTTGTTTTTTAAAACCAGCATAGTTGTGGTCTAATGTGGAAAGAATTAGAGTGGCCTTTAAAAGGGACTGAACTCCTTGTCCCTGAAGGCATGCAAGCTGGACACTTCCTGTCCAGGATGATAGGGGTGGGGCTGGGGGTGGGTTTTGTGCTGTGTGCACCATGGCAAGTCTTTTTTTTTTTCTTTTCGAGACAGAGTCTCGCTCTGTTGCCTGGGCTAGAGTGCTGTGGCTTCAGCCTAGCTCACAGCGACCTCAAACTTCTGGGCTCAAGTGATCCTCCTGCCTCAGCCTCCCGAGTAGCTAGGACTACAGGCATGTGCCACCACGCCCAGCTAATTTTTTCTATTTTTAGTTGTTTGGCTAATTTCTTTCTATTTATAGTAGAGACGGGGGTCTTGCTCTTGCTCAGGCTGGTCTTGAACTCCTGACCTTGAGTGATCCTCCTGCCTCAGCCTCCCAAAGTGCTAGGATTACAGGTGTGAGCCACCGCACCTGGCCCACCATGGCAAGTCTTTCCCTCTCTTAGAGGCAGTGAGCCTGCCCATGCCCTCTGTTAAAGATAATTTTTTAAAAAAGGCATGACTCATAAATATTACATGCGCACATGTCAAAAATTTTATTTAACTCATTAATTGAGAGAACTGGTAAGATTAACAGCCAGTTCAAAGGAGAGATCACAATGAGCCATAAATCTATATGAAGAAAAGGAATGTTGAAACTGGCTTTTTTTCCAAGAGGACAAGGTCAATTGAATCTCATTCAGGTATATTGTATGCACATCTATAGACAAGAATTATTTTGCTGTACAATTTAGTTGTAAAATAGCTAACTGTACAATTTAGTTGTACAATAGCTCAAAGGCAATGAAAGTCTGAATCAGATAACTGGAAGGGTGTGCCTTAAACAATGTATAGCTTTCCACTGGAGTCACCTAGAGTTCTTTTTGCTTATCCCAAATTTCTTTCCACCTCTTGTCTGCCTGGCAGAGCTCCCTTTTCAAATGGGACCCAGGCAAGAATCTCTTACAGAGAAAAGAGAAGCCTGGGGCTTAGAGTGTCTTCTGGGTGCCCTAGGTAAGGACCACCACTGTGGGAGGCGTTCCAGGGCCTCTGGCCGTCCTCTCATTAGTGAATGGGTGGCTCAGGCCTTGTCTGCTACCCAAAGAGCCCAAGCATCTACAAACCTGCGTTAGATCTGTCTCCCCATCTGCTCCTGCAGACATCTCAACTGCTGCCTCCAAAACTTACCTTCTCTTCCCCCAACCCCAAATTCCATCCACACCCTAAACTGCCCCTCCCCCTTTCCCCCATCTCAGCTGAGGGTACCACCATCCACCCAGTGGCCAAATCCAGGAATGTGTGTGCCACCTAGGCTCTGAGGATGACATCAGCTCCTCTGTAGGTGGCAAAACATCAGGTCACCTATTTTAAAAGACGTCATCTAACCAAGAGATCCTTAAGGCTTGGGACTGAAGGAGGAATGTAGGCCCTAGATGCCCCAGTTCCCTCCTCACCCAGAGAACCCAGACCCCCCCCCCCCCAATTTTGTTGTGCCCCCAAGGCCAATGGCTAACACCATAGTACAGGCTTGAGGCAGCGGAAGGGAGACCTATGGGAAAAATTTGAAAGACTACAATCACAAATTTTAAACACATGCCTGTGCTAGTTATGAGAACTGTGTTGCAGGGAGGAAGGAGAGAGTTCACCAGGGGGACCCCAACACCTCAGTTTCTTATAGCATCCATTACAGATTCTCTTTTATACTACCAAAGTCCTCTCATCCCCAATCCCGCAGCTCCCAGGAATCACCTTGAGATCCACAGAGAAGGGAAGTAACCACCTAGAATAACCACCATGGAGTAACCCTGGAATAACCACCATGACAATTTCCAGTGTCGTTTTCCCTTCTTTCTTCTCTTCCTGGGACTCCCCTTGTTTGCAACGTGTGCATTCCAATCTCTCTTCAGGCATAACTGTGTGGAAGTGCATTTACTTCCCTTCTCTGTCCCTCCCAGAGTTTCTGGTCCCACAGGCCTGATGGGAGGGACATAGAATTTGCATTTTTAACAAGTGCCCGGATGCTGCTGCTGTGGGGACCACACCTTGAGAACCACTGCCCTAATGCATGAGCTGCGGTGCTGCAATTACTACCCCCATTTTACTGAGGAAACAGTACCCGGTCCCTGTTTCTGTCATTTGCGCAGTGCTGCCTTCACGCTGCACTACATCAGTGCCTGCCCCACACCCCGCATCCTTGCACTCTGACTGTGCCATACGAGTTAGTGTTTTATCTGCAAGTTAGTGTTTTATAGCAATCTGTTTTAACCTGCCGGTAGGTGATTACAGCATAGAGTCGGAATAGACTAATTGTTATAACAGACATCTGCACCCTGGTGGCTTTGAAAAATAAGTGTTTATTTCTTGCTCATGTTACAGTCCCTGGTAGGTTGCTGGGAACTGCAGCGGGGAATTCTCTGCTCCACATAGTCTTTCAGGGATCCAGCCTCCTTCCATCTCGTGGCTCCACCCTCCTCTAGCTGTTGGCGTCTTCTCCAGTCAGATGGCAGTTGGGGAAGAAGATGAGGATCTGAGGAACTGGGGCTAGATGGCACATTCTGTTGATCAGAACTGAGAAGCCACATCGAACTCCAGAAGGCTGGCAAAGGTCTAGATATGTGCCCAGGAGGAAGAGGAGATCAGGTATTGGAGGACAGCACTGATCTGTGTCCCAAGTCCTATGGTTTAGGGAAGTGAACCCTGGAACTGGATTTCCTGACTTCCTAAATCTCCCTTTATGGGGAACTTTGGGCCTAGTCTGTGGTGGGTGGGTTTGCTTAGCTCACACCCTCTGCTCAGCCTTCTCTGCTTCACAGGGTGGCCTGGGGGTGGTGGGTTCCTCCTCATGCCAGGTGGGGCGTGGGCTCCACAGGGCCAGAGATGTGTGTGTTCTGCGTCCAGACTGGGGGCAGATGGCACGATGATTCCTGCCAGTGCCTCCAGATCACTGGGGAGGGGTGGGCCCGGGGGCAGCTCCAGAGTCAGGCAGCAGCATGGCCCTGGAAGGACTGTCTGGCTGAGGACAAGAGCCTGAGGGGGGGGATGGGGGGTGGGCGGGAGGGCAGGAGCCCTCGAGGGCCTGGTGAGATCTGGGTTTAAGTCCCGGATCCATCATTAGCAGCTGCGTGACCTTACGCCTTGGTTTCCTCAAATATAAACTTGAGATAATACAACCACCTGCCTCATAATATTTTTCTGAGGATTAAATGAGATGGCAACTGAGAGCCCCTGGCACAGTGCCTGCTGCCACACAGTGGGCATGTCAGAGAGGTTAGCAGTTTGCCCCTGGTTGCTCCACCGAGGAGGGCATCGGGATGGGGTGCAGGGGCTCCCCCAGCCTGGGGGAGCTGGGCTCACTTGAGTTCTCAGCCACTTTTGGAGGTGGGGGACAGAGGCACTGCTGCTCCTTGCACAGGTCAGGGTAGTCTGGGGCCCAGTGGTCAGGGCCTGTGGTTAGTGTGGGACTCTTCAGCAAGAGGCGAGGCAGGCAGGGCTGATGGCTGTGCAGTCTTCAGTGGGTGCCAGGAACCCCTGAGAGCCTTGGCCTTATGGGAGCTGTCCGTAGCATGAGCCTGTTTGTCCTCTGGGGCCCCAGAGTTCCCCCCTGCTCTTTGAGTTGATAAGAATCAGTCCTGGGTTGAGACTTAGTCAATCTCCACACCTGTGCTGAGTGGCCTCATTCCATGGGCAATGGCGTGGAGTAAAGTTTTCTAATGAGCAGGGCTTGGGCTCCAAGAGAGCTTTATGGGGCAGGGGCGCAGGCAAGTGTTGGCCATCTGTGTCCGAGGTGGTGCAGAGGTGGCAGCCGGCTCACTTCCCTCTACCCTGCAGACCCAGAGCGTCCTACTCTACTCCCTGGGTACAGACACAAAGGACTCATCTCACTAGAAACTGTCCCGTCTGGCCGGGCGCGGTGGCTCACATCTATAATCCTGGCACTCTGGGAGGCTGAGGCGGGAGGATTGCTTGAGTTCAGGAGTTTGAGACCAGCCTGAACAAGATGAGACCCCATCTCTACTAAAAATAGAAACTCTCAGCCGTGCGTCATGGCGCACGCCTGTAGTCCCAGCTACTCAGGAGGCTGAGACAGGAGAATCCCTTGAGCCCAGGAGTTTGAGGTTGCTGTGAGCTATGATGATGCCACTCTACCCAGGGCGACAGAGCATACTTCGTCTCAAGAACAACAACAACAACAAAGGAAGCTGTCCTACTGGCTTCCCAGAATGAGGCAAAGGAAGTGCAGCTGGACCCTGCATGTCTTTAATGGAGCCTACATCCAACAAGAAGGATTTGGGGGCTGGGAGGACTCAGGAAGGGACTGCAGTGATGTTCTGGCCCAGGTTCCTCACCTTAGGCTCTGGCCATCACTGACCCTGCCTGCTAGAGGTCATGTGATCAGGGCATGAGGGGTCAGGCAGGGCAGGTGGCCTATGGCAGGGCCATCAGTCCACCTAACGCCTCAGATTTACCCGTCGGTCCATGACTGCCAGGCCCAGGCCTCCAGCAACCACTCTGCAGAGCCCTGTTCTGGACACTACCCCATCATCTGCACAGGTTCTGGTCAATTCCACCTTGAAAGTTCCGGCTTCATTTTTATTTTCAACACACATTTGTCAAGCACTGCTGTGTGCCAGGCACTTGGGACATCAGTGAACCAATTGGATGAAAGCACTTGCCCTTGGAATGCTTGTTATCTAGGAGAGAGACACATACTAAGTAAAATGGCATTTTACAAAGTAAGTGCTAAGGGAAAAATGGAGCAGAGCAAGGGGATTCAGAATTGTGAAGGAGTTAAAAGTTGAGCAAACACATAAAGGAGGTGATGGTTCTGGGCAGAGGGCAGAGCCAGCCCGAGGCCCCTAGGAGGGTACCTGTCTGCATGTTTGGGGAACAGCAGGCAGCAGGCCCAGGCTGAGGCCTGGAGCCAGTGACGCAGGGGAGGGGGGTGAGAGGTGCTGTCTGAGGGCATGGGGTGAACTGCAGGGGCTTGAGCTTTGACTCTGAGAAAAATGGGTTTTGAGCAGAGGAATAACATGATCTAATTTCAGATTTAGAATGATTTTAGGTGGAAGCAAAGTGCCTGATCAGAGTCTCACAGACCCCAGTTCTGGCCTCCTTGGCTCCAGCTGAAAACGCTGTATGATAATCACCGTCTCCTGGGCTGTGGCCACAGTCACTGGCCATTCCCCTTGCCTCCTGCTCTCCCAGTCCCTTTTCCACACCAAGGCCCAGCTGTCTCCAAGAAATGCCTCTGTGGTGGCTCACGCCTGTAATCCTAGCACTCTGGGAGGCCGAGGCAGGCGCATTGCTCAAGGTCAGGAGTTCGAAACCAGCTTGAGCAAGAGCGAGACCCCCCCCTCTACTATAAATAGAAATAAATTAATTGGCCAACTAATATATATAGAAAAAACTAGCAGGGCATGGTGGTGCATGCCTGTAGTCCCAGCTACTTGGGAGGCTGAGGTAGCAGGATTGCTTGAGCCCAGGAGTTTGAGGTTGCTGTGAGCTAGCCTGACATAGGGAGGTCTAGCTTTGCCTGCAGGGCCCGCTCTGGGGGAGCGTCTCCCCCATAGGGGCTGACCTCCAGAGGTCCGTTTTTTTTTTTTAGATTACATTTTAGGACTTTTGAAATATACTTTATTTCAGTCATATTAATTATGTAAATGCATCTTTCTTACTGTATAAAACAACACAGAATTGTCTAAAGTGGTCTTCCTCTCCATTCGGAGAAGAAACCAAGAAACAAAGCTTAACAATTAGGTGTGTGATCTTCCATAATCTTTCCTTTGTCTACACAAAAGTAATCAAACATACAGAATTTTAAAAATGGATTACACGGTGCACGATGTTCTACATGTCGCCTCTTTGTTTTATCAGCTGTGGCCAATTCTCCTCGCCAAAACAGCTGACCTCATTGTTTGTGACAGCAGTAGAGCTCCATACTGGGCGACCCGCACCCCCGCGGAGCGACATTCAGGTGGTTTCCAGTCACTTGCACAACAGCATTGCCTGCGTGCACCTCCCGGGCCAGAAGGAACTGCGTTAGCGTGCAAATTAAACACGCCACATCGGCCACTGAAAAATAAAATCAAACTATAAGCAGTTGAAGGCGGTAGAAAACCTAGTCTGAATACTCCGGGGCTCCGTGGCCCCGTTCGCAGCCGCAGTCCCTGCTCCTGGGTCCTCCCGCACCGAGACCCGCGCCCGAGGCCCCTCCCCCGCCGGTCCGGGCGTCGCACGCACAGTCTCTGCGTCCGCCCCCAGGGGGCGCCCCAGGCCGGGCCGGGCAGCCCCGCCCCCAACCGCACAGCCGCCCGGGCCCACGCCGGCGGGAGGTGGCGCCCGCAGGGGCCGAGAGCCCCCACCCGCGCCCGGCCGAGCGCGCCGTCCGGGAAACCCGACCCAGCCCGCGCCCAGGCTGCCACCGCGGCTCGGTCACGAACTCCGGATTCGGTGTCTCTTGGCCTCCTGCCCCACTGACCCGGGGCTGCCAGGGAGCACGCTTCCCCGGCTACAGCCCCTTGGTCGCACAAAACGAGCGCTGGCGGGGGTCGTTCTCATCCGGCCACCACCCATCCTTCACCTCCAGGGTCCCCGCAGGGACGACACCACCACTCTGCCAGAGGAGTGCACTCACGCCCGGGGCCTGCCCTTGCCCACTGCTGCGCCCCGCGTTCCCTCTGCCCTCTGCCCCTTCCGGTCGTGGGCTCGGGGTTCTGCAAAGACAGAATGAAGCTGCAGGAGCCCAGACCCCCGCGGGGGCCTTCCTCCCCTTTCCTCCCGTCTCTTCTGGGCTCTGGGCTTCCACCCAGCTAGGGAAGATACCTGGGCCCGAGGCGGGAGGGGCTCCCAGGCCCAGGAACTGAGGGGAGCCAGGACTCCTGGTGGGGGAGTCGGTCAAAGGCTGGAGGTGGGGGAAGAGAGGAGAGGGCGGTGGGAGTCCAGGGCCACAGCCTGCCGCGGGCAGGGTCGTCCGTGTGGAGGCTCCCACAAGGTCTGGGTCCCGCTGGGACCAGCCCGCTTGACGTGGGTGAGGGGCGCCCCACACTCTACAATTCTTTTCCACCCTGTGGGCTTAAACCGCCTCTGAACCCGCTTAGTCCTTCTTCCTGCTGTGTGTGAACCTCTCCAAGGGGCAGGAGGCTCACCCCCCTCCCATCACTCTAGGGTGCCTGATCCACCCTCTGCGCTCATGGGGAGGGAAAGGGACAGGAAGGTCACCGCTCCAGCCAAGCCACAGTGCCAAATCCTCCTTGTTCCTTTGTTTTCCCCGGGTCAGGTTACGTTTTCAAACCATCAACAGACTCTTAGTTTCCAGTGGATGACAAATTTGAAAATTGGGTAGAGTCCCAATGTGGCAACTTACAGATTGGGTAGCCAAGGCAAGTCACTTACCTTCTCTGAACCCCAGTGTCCTTGTCCGAATAAAAGGGCAGCTGTGAGTAGCTCTGAGCACATGTTTAGGGTGAGCTTTCACCCTAGAGATCTCAGCAACAGCAGCTCCGCCCCACCCTCCTGCCCTCATCCGGCCCTGTCCAGGGTACTTCTGGTCAGGGCACAGGAAGATCGGTTTCATCTTCTTTCGTTTTGATCAATTCCAGACACCTGCAACAAACAATGAGATTAACAGCAGCCTTAAAACTGGCCCCTGCGGGGTTTGTGCACATGCATGGCTGCAGGACCTCATTACAGGGAGAGGGCGAAGGATGTCAGCTTCCCTCGAGTCCTTGAATTCCATAATGAAACCTGCTCCAGCTGTCTCTACCGATTCCATTTTGTTTTCTTCTTTGGTCAAATACAGATAGGAGAAAAGATCTCTCCTTCGCCAAGGCAGAGTTTTAAAAGCATCACCTCAGGATGCCAAGTGTTCTGGAAAAGAAGGTGGGCAGTGAAGGAGCAGGCAGAGGGAGGGCTGAGGGGCCCAGCAGCTCCTGGCTGGCTCTTCTGGCCTCTGTTTGAAATTGGCTCAAAAGACATGGAATTAGTAGGCAAAGCTGTCTCCTCCTCCTCCTCTTATCTGCAGAGGAGAGATCGGTTCCTGGCTGGCCAGGGCAGTGTCATCGATACGGCTGGTGTCATCGTTACCTTCCACTAACAGATCACTTGACACCTGCCAGCTCGGGCAGGACTGGGCCTGGCCATTGCTTGGCTATGCTGGAGGCTTGGGCCATTGTTCCAGAACCCCAGGAGAGGCCAAGACACAGGTGCTGCTGAGACGCCGTGCATGGTGGCCCAACAGAAGGACTAGATTGCTCCTGGCGGCTGCTGTCCCTTGCAGGGTCCCAGCTGCCTCTTTGGTTCCTGCTGCCTGGCCTCTTTCATTGTCAGGAGCAGAGGAGATGAGGCCGTTGTTGGCTGGGAGCCAGGGCGGACTGATTCCGCATGGAGAAGGGGCACTGGGAGTGGCTTCGGAGTGAGGGGGAGAGGAGCAACCTGGGGCATCCCGCGCGGCCCTGCTCCCCTGGCTGGCTGCCTTTCCGGTGCGTGCGTCCCAGGCGGCATCATGCTGCAGCAGATCCTGCATGACATGTACATCGACCCTGAGCTCCTCGCCGAACTCAGCGACGTGCAGAAGCACATCCTCTTCTACAAGATGCGGGAGGAGCAGCTGAGGCGCTGGAGGGAGCGGGAGGCTTGGGAGGCCCTGGCCCAGGAGGAGGGTCTCAGGCCCCCAAAGGCCAAGCGAGGTATGCAGTTGGGAGTCACTGAGGGGTTGGCTGCCAGTCCCTGAGGAGGCAGAAACTTAGCGAGGCCAGGCAGAGCCCTTCTTCCAGACAGGCACTGGTGTGCCGAGGGCCGGGGGCTGGAAACCCTTGTCCTGTGGGCGTCTAGCCCCATGAGCCTGGGCTTCTGTGTTTCGACCAGGACTTTGGGGCTTCAAGGATGCTGCAGGGGCTATCCGGGAGCGCTGCTGGGGTGAGGGAATGAGGACTTGCTTTGTCTTGTTGTGGAGGCTCGAATTCTGGGAAGATGCCAGTGGGCATCAGATTGTGCACAAATGTGGTCATCGGTGGCACGGTGAGTGAGGGCGTATTTGTGCCCCTCACTGGTGGTTCTGGGCTGGGTACAGGAAGACACACAGCTCCTCTCTCCTTTGCATGGGTGCACCCCAGTGCTCAGCTGGGCCTGCACTATGCACCCTGCCTCTCGCTCCAGATCCTCGTGGGAGAGGATGCTTTGGGTCATGCCTGGAGCCCCACTGGGCATCTGGAGGGGGTGTGAGGGAATGTCTTGCACAATGAATGACCAACCCCAAATGGTAGTAGCAACTGCAGACAAAACAAGGGCCCAACCACCATTGAGGGTGGTCTATGTGCAAAGTATGCGCCAATCCAGCCTGTGGACGGGGACACCTGTGGGTCAAGGAGCGTCTTCAGGAACTCTGGGCTGGAAGCAGGTAGGCTGCTGGGGCTTGGCGGGGTGCAGTCCCGCTGGGGCTGGTAGTTTCTGTGGATGCTGCACGCGCTGTGCACTTTGCAAAGCTCACCTGCCTTCTCTCTCGTTTGCTTCCCACACAGCCCTCCTCTTGGCCTCCACACTGTTCCCGGAGTGCAGCTTTGATCTGTTTGAAGTTTTCAGACCAGGACAAAGTCTTGTTTCAGGGCTGAGGATCCAGGCCCATTGGTGATGTGGCTCTTTTCCATGCCAGGCTCAGTGCTGGTTGGTCCCCACTGTGTGTCATAGGCCACACTCACACCAATCTGGACACGTTTGTTCTTATCTCTGGTCTTTGCGAGTGTTGTTCTACCATGTCCTCCTGCCTTCGTCCACCTGAAAAACTCTGTCAGGACTAGCTCTGTGCCCTGGGATCTTTGGGGGATGCTCCTGGCATAGTGGACTCCTTGTTCTTTTGCAGCCTCCTGGTGTGTAAGACCTAACCTTGCCCTCGTACTTGCCATCTTGTCATTGTCATTCCTCACCTGCTTCCCTGGTTCTCCCAGTGGACTCAAAGCCCCTGGAACGCCAGACCATATTCCATCCTGCCTTCCTCCCCTGGGCCTCGCACAGAGCTGGCACGTGGCTTTAAATCCTCATTTCGAACAAGACACAGCAGGACCCCGAGGGGGGAGGTGTAGCAAAGCTGTGACTTGGCTGCAGGTGGCTGTGCCTTCCTGGCTGGCTGTGCTGGCAGCGGCACAGCTATGTGGTAAAGCGACAGGCCGCCTTGCCAGCCCCACCTGGCCTGTGCCCCGGGGCTGCTTTTTGTCTGTATAGTGACTCTTCTGGGAGGAAGACAGATGCCTAAAAATTTAACTGCAAAAATATTTATATGGAGATTTGCCACACACTGACATCTACATTTTCATGTATAAATGATACATTAAACTCATTGGGTTTCTGGTGCCAAAGAATCTTTTCTGGGTCATTAATTTTCTGATTTATATAGAATGGAAAGGAGGGGGAAACACGGCGTGTGCGTGTCCCAGGTCAGGGTCACCGGGATCCCGGCCCTTGGCTTCAGGCTTGCTTTGCGGAACGGTCTGGGTACACGGCTTGGAGCAGAGGGGGGTGGCCCTGCCCAGGAACCCAAAGAACTTTTTGCTGGAGGCTCTGGGTTGACAGTGCCTGCTCATGTCCTGGGGTCATGATGAGGGGTCGCAACAGCCCTGTACTTTGTCTGTGACCTTTACGTTTACCAGGGGCCTGCCCTGCCCCCTCTGCTCCCATATCCCTGCGGAGTGGCGGGGCGGGCCCCTGTGACCCCGTATCAGGTGAGGCCCCTTCACCTTCACAAAGTGATGCCATACATCCAGGGTCACCCAGCTGCTACATCCCATGACTTTGATGTGAGTTTGACTGATTTTTCCACTTCATTCACTTCCAAACTTGGGGCTTCAATGAAATGAATGATCTGTGCATACGTTCATCGTTTGCCCATCTACTCACTCAGGCACTTACCCGTTAATTACTAAGTGCTAACCTGGTGGGCCAGATGGCGTTCGGGTCCTGGAGTCCGTGGGTCGGTGGATCTTGAGGAACAGCTAGCGAGAGTGCTGGGCTGAGGCTCAGTGCAGAGCTGCCATGGTGTGGCGGCTCAGGGTAGAAGGACATGGGACAGGCTCCGTAGCCTGGATCTTTTTTCTTCCTTTCCTGCACAGGCATCCCCCTTCCTGGTCCCTCCCTGCTGTTTGTCCTGGAGGAAGCATCTGCTGTACCCTGGTTGAGCTGTGTGCCAGCCCCGAGGGGTCCCTGAGCATGACTTGGCTTAATCCTGGTCAGCCTGAAATGACAATGCCTCCTCCCATCCTCTGTCCCTGGTCCTGCTTGCCTTCTTTGTCCCCTTCCTCCCCTTTCTGGGAACATTTCCCAGCTCCCAGAAGTCCTGAACTTGCCATCCCTAGGGCTCAGGTGACACTCGCCATGGCACTATGGGCTGGCAGGACAAAGTCTGCAGCCTTCGAGCTGTGCCTGGTGACGGTGGGAGTAAACACTGGTGACATGGCGCATTGTAGTTTATAGAGCCTCGGGGATTTACTGATCCTGGAACTCACAGAAAGAAGCCGGGGTGAAAACTCAGAGGCACACTGTGAAAAAGTGGAAGGGGAGAAGGTGAGGTCACTGTGGGGGACACATTGCTCCCCTGAGCATGTAGCATTTCTCTCTCGCTCTCACTTTACACTTTGGTGAGAACCTTCTGATGCTCCAGCTCCACCCTGTTGCGGAGGATAGAGACCCTTGGCTGAGTAGTTTTCTCATCTACCATCAAGTTTGCTGTTTTATCGCATTTCTGACAAAGTGCGTTACCCAGTGGGAATCTGGGTTATTATATGGAGACTCCGGGAAGGCATGTCATAATATTGTGTCCCTGCAAGATGTAAGCCAAGTGCCTCCAGCATCACTGTGACCTGTGCAGGCCCCCACTTTGCTCCCCTGGGCCAACACAAGAACTCACAGCCTGGCAGGCCCCTTCTGCACTCGGTTATCCAGGTTTTTGGGGCTGAAGCTGAGTGTGGCCGTGTTCGCAACCCAGGGAGGCTCCCCATTTGGACCTGTCGGTTCTGCCCTGATTGACAGTTTCTGCCAGTGGTAGACTGGTGTTTCTGTGGAGCCAGGCATTGTGCCCCAACCCCATCCTGCTCCCCAGTCCATGATCCGAGCCCAACCACGAACACCCGGGGAGTTGTTTACTCTCCCTGGGGTTTCTCACCACACAGCCAGCCCAGTGTCAGAACCCCTGTGTCCCCGTGATGGCTCGCTGGCCTGCCGTCATTCTGGCCTGCGGAGGGCACGAAGTCCCTCGGGGCTCCAGCCTTCACTGCCTCCACTCTCCATAGCTGGGCTCAAGAGGAGCAGCCACCTCCCAGGCCACCTCTGTCACGGCTCTGCCTGTGCAGCTCCCAGCCCCAGCCCTGACCTGGGGCCCGAGGGTGTCACCATCCTCTCTGTGTCTCAGCATTAAGTCTCTCCTGCTGCCCTAATGGAAGCTGCGTGATGCAGCCCTCACTGGGCGTCTGCCTTCTCTCTGTTTCCGGGGGACCATCCAGTAACCATGGCAACCTTGCCTGCTGGGTCTGGGCTCTTTTAGCCTCCGTGTGTTCCCTTTCTGGGCACGGCAGCCCTGACCTAGAATGCCAGTCCTGCCTGGAACCCTGACTGGGCCCTGCCCCTGCCTGCAGGCATTCCCAGTGTGGCCCTGTTCCCAGTGGCCCCCGCCTCACGCTCACCCCTTCTCCCCACAGCAGCCAAAGAGCTCTGGACACCGTGATTAGCTCAGGCATCCCCCTGCCTCGGCAGCTTCTGTTGCACTCACAATGAAACACCCATGGCTTTCGCTGGTGTTGGCCATCTGTCCACTTCAACCTAGTTTCCGCCCCTTTGTGTGCTTGTTCTGCGTGGAGTGCTTTCCCCAGATCCTTAGCGCCTGCTCCCTCCTCATCCTCCATTTCTCATTTAAATATGGATTCTTCATTGACCCGCCTCTCTCATCCCAAGCTCTCTCACAACACCCTGCCCCCGTTTTGTGCTAGCCCTTAGCACATCTGAAAGTATCTTTTTAAAAAAATTGTGGTAAAATACACCTAAAGTAGAATGTACCGCTTTAGCCATTTTAAAGTGTGCAGTTCAGGGACATTTAGTATTATATGTTCAAGATGTTGTTCAACCGTCACCACTGTCTAGTTCAGAACAATTTCCTTACTCCAGAAGGAATCCCACATCTGTTAACGTCACTTCCTATCTGCTCCTCCCCTCAGCCCCTGGGGACACCCATCTGCCTCCTGACTCTAAGGGTCTGCCCCTCCCCGTCTCCCCTCCTGCTGCCCAATGGAAACACCCCTCCTGGCTTTCTCTCGGCTTTCCCTCTTTTCTTGTCTCGCTTTGCTTGTTTATGGTCTGTCTCCTCCATTAGCCTAAAAGTACCACGAGGCCATGGATGTGGCTTGTGTTTTTCAAGTTTCTATCCTGACCTCTAGAACAAAGCATAGGGGTAGGGCTGGCGTGTGCCTGGGTTAGTGGCATCTAAGACCCTCGCATGTGTGGGGTGCCGGAGGGGCTTGATTGAAGAGACAGGTGTTAAAAGATTTCTTTTATGAGTGGAAGTCTGTGTGCTGCACAGTGTGACCCCTCCCCTAGACCTCAAAATTGTTCAGTGAAAGTATAAAAGAAATCACAATATACTTGTGCTTCGGGATTTGTTTTGGAAGCTGATATAGTAATACGATAATATATGTATGAGCAATGACAATTCTGTCACTCCTTCACTGATGACTCATTCCATTTTCTTTTCTTTTTTTGGAGACAGTCTTACTCTGTTGCCTAGGCTGCAGTGGCATCATCATAGCTCACTGCAACCTCAAACTCCTGGGCTCAAGACATCCTCCCGCCTCAGCCTCCTTAGTAGCTGGGACTACCGGTGCTACCAACATACCCTGATAATTTAAAACATTTTTTTCCCCTAGAGACAGGGTCTTGCAGTGTTGCCCAGGCTGATATTGAATTCCTGGCGCCTTGGCCTCCCAAGGTGCTTGGGATTACAGGCATGAGCCACTGTACCCGGCCTCAGACTCATTATCTTTAATCAGGAATGAAACATTACCTACTGAAGAGAAGAAACATAGGCATCCCTTTATATCTTCTCCATGATTTTGTTGGTGTAATCAAGGTTATTAGATCAGATTTTATTTATTTATTTATTTTTTTGAGACAGAGTCTCACTTTGTTGCCCAGGCTAGAGTGAGTGCTTTGGAGTCAGCCTAGCTCACAGCAACCTCAAACTCCTGGGCTCAAGCAATCCTCCTGCCTCAGCTTCTGGGGTAGCTGGGACTACAGGCATGCGCCACCATGCCCAGCTAATTTTTTCAATATATTTTTAGTTGGCCAATTAATTTCTTTCTATTAATAGTAGAGACGGGTGTCACTCTTTCTCAGGTTGGTTTCGAACTCCTGACCTTAAGCAATCCACCCACCTCGGCCTCCCAGAGTGCTAGGATTACAGGCGTGAGCCACCGTGCCCGGCCTAGATCAGATTTTAGACTGATTTTATTTGCATTATTTATTTCATCTTTCAAGATTTATTTTTTATGCTTATAGTAGAAGTTTCACAGTCAAATCATGAGAGCAACAATTATCTGGACATAACTCCATTGGTACTGGTTTCATTGCTCCCTATGTCTCTTTTCTCTCTGGGGGAAAAGTGATACATATTTTATTTCCCCTCTGCCCCATTGGACAAGAGACCTGGGCACCCAGGCGGTGCACGCTCTCTGTTAGGGTCCTCAGAGGGTTACACCCAGTCACTGAGCGTCAGGGGAAATTCGTGCTTGACGCTGTCTCCTGCCCCATCCCTATTCTGGCTGTCATAATGTGTTCTTGGGGCACCACTGATTTTGGCATGCTGATTTTCCTCAACCCTTTTCTTCAATTTTTCTGTGAATTCCAACAGGTTTTGGGTTGATTCACTTGGATTATCTAGGGAGGGAGACTGCCTGGGACACCGGGGAGCTGGGGGGTTGGAAGCTCCGGGTATCTGGGCCATAGCTCTTTGCAGCTGTTGCTCGCGGTCCCTTTCCTGGGCACTGGGGACCGCACTTCTAGGACAGTGCTGGGAGGGGGAGGATGGGGTTAGGAGGCGACTGACAGGCTCTGCTCTCTTCCCTGGTTTCTTATCTTTCTTTTTTTTCTTTTTTTTTGAGACAGAGTCTTACTCTGTTGCCTGGGCTAGAGTGCCGTGGCATCAGCCTAGCTCACAGCAACCTCAAACTCCTGGACTTGAGCAATCCTTCTGCCTCAGCCTCCCGAGTAGCTGGGACTACAGGCATGCGCCACCATGCCCGGCTAATTTTTTCTATATGTTTTTAGTTGGCCAATTGATTTGTTTCTATTTTTAGTAGAGACGGGGTCTCGCTCTTGCTCAGGCTGGTCTCGAACTCCTGAGCTCAAGCTAGCCGCCCGCCTCGGCCTTCCAGCCCTGGTTTCTCATAGTGACGATCCCCCACCAACAGTGCCCCATTCCTTTTGTTAAGAAAACATTTCCTGTCACCATGCAAATGTTCAAGGAACAATTCTGTGGCAGAAGTGTTTGATCTTTTGCAGAGACTATATGGGATGAGAAGAGAAAAGGAGGTGTCTGGGCTGGGTTGATGCTATTTTCAAAATGTCTACAGCACGGAACCAGCTGGATTTTTATCCTGGTTCCACAGTCACCTGTGCCGTGGGAATAACAACGCTTTCCCCGCAGTTGTTGGGGAGGATTCAAGAAGCTTCTTCAGGTGGGAAAGCTTCTGGCACCATGCAGGCACGTGACAGCCAAGTCACACTCATGTCCTTCCTTTCCTGGTTCTGGTGGCCGATCCCCTGGATGGGTTTGGGTTTCTCCCCCACCAGCCCTGCGCCAGGGGACACCACACCACTGCCTGGCCACCCTCAGTTTTTCTGCAGTCTCAGCAGCAGGGCATGACTTCGAGGGTGGGGCCTTTCTTGTGTGTGTTGGATCGTCGCCTCTTGTGTGGTTCGTGAATTTACTTTTACTTCTTATTAGTAGGATGAATTGGAGGAAATTCAGCCTTCTGAATAAAAGGCCACCCTTGGGCTCGGGATGCTTTCCTGCGGATGAAGTGAAGCTGTGGCATCATGGGGGGTGTGGGAAGAGCCCACCGGGAATTGCTGTGAGCTGCTGACAGTCTGTGGCACAGCCTATGGCCTGGGACATCCTGGCTGTGACTGTGTGGCTGGGCATGGGGCCCCTGTGGACGAAGCAGTGGAACAAAGGCTGGGACCTTTGAAAGTCCTGATGGGACTCCTGTGTGTGTGTGTGTGTGTGTGTGTGTGTGTGTGTGTGTGTGTGTGTGTGTGACTGGCATGTGTTCTGCTGGTAGTCTGGGGTGTGGACAGGGAGCTGGGGCCACACCTTTCTGCTCCACTCACCTGGACTGTGAGACCCGATACGGGCCACCACGCAGTAGGTGCTCCGTCCAGGTCTGTGGCCTTGACACTGACGGGGTTTCACTCTCTGGCTCCCCAGCCTTCTGTTCTGCCTGGAAACAGCAGCCAGAAGGGTGGGACAGCTGTGGCGGGGAGTGAGCTCCTCGGTGGTGCAGTCTCGCACCACTGATTTGTGTCACTCTCCCTTGCAGCTCAGACCCTGCACCTGTAACGGGCAGGGGGTTATGAAACCGCCCCCCTCCATGGGTGTTGTGAGGATTGAATGAGCCTCTGTGCAAAGTGCCTGAGGTCTGCCCTGCGTGCCTGGCACCAGCTGCAGGCTTCCCTGAGCCCCGTGCTGCGGTGCTTGGTGACCCAGCTCTGTCTACAAGGGGCACCGGGACCCTCTGCTCCCCATCTCCAGCACCAGCTCTTTCAGAAGCTGCAAAGCCTCCACTCGCCAGGAGGCAGGGAGAGAAGTCAGGGCAGAGGCCACTGTGAGAGGGTGTGGGGTCACCCATCGTGACCGGTGGTGGTGGCACATGGTGCCTGGTGAGCCTGGGTGTCCCCAGGGGTGAAGGTGCAGTTTCTGTGGCTGCGGAGAAAGGTTAACCTCATGTGGGGCCCTTAGTTACCAGCCCTGAGCATTCTGTATCCACAAGGAAAGAACTGGTGGCCTTGGTCAGCTGAAGGCATTTGGTAGGGGCAGCCCAAAGGGTTCCCGAGAGAGGGGGTTCTGGAAACTAAGGAGGAAGGGTCAGGGTAGCAGGCAGAGCAAGGCCCAGGAGTGCTGCATTCTCTGGAAGGAAGAACTCACCCAGGTGGAGCCCCTGTCTGGCCTGCTCTTTAAGGGCATCAGCTTATCTGACCCACTTACTGACCTGGAAGATGCACCCTTATGTATTTCATAAGATCTAAAAGCGCTTAGTTGAAAGACACACTTGTTTAATGTCTCTCAAGGAAGCTGTAAATTAAACTATGATACACTAATCATTGTGAGCTTCCCAGGCTTAATTTCTCCCCCCTTATCTCAGGATGCTCCTATCTGCCACCTCCCTGCTTCCCCGTCCATCCTGGAGGCCGGCAGCGGGGTGCAGAGACAGGCCTCCAGCTGGCTGTCTCCTGGCTCCCTGTAACCCAACCCCAGGTCTCACTCTGGCTCAGAGCAGCTGGGCTGCAGTAACAGGTTGCAGGCTGCCTGTCCCTCTGCTATCTCTCCGACTGGCTAGCATTACTGCTTTCCAGGTTTTTCTCACCTAAGAACTAGCATTGCTTCTTACAGTTTTCCCATTTGGAAATAGATTCTGCATTAGCCTTTGGGGTTTAAATCCTGTGGGTTCTTTTTCACAACTATTGAACCCATGTCCTGTTAGAATTACAAAACACTAGGCTCGAGGGGGCATTATTTCTATCCTATCATTTCACCGATCGGCTTATTTTCTGGCCACCATGGTTGGGTTCTCACACTCAAACTCTGTGAGATGCTAAAGATTTAGGACATCTTGTCCCTGCCCCCAGGACATGTGCAGTCCCCTCATTTTATAGAAGCCACTGTTTGTGTCCCTGAGCTGGTAAGCAACAGAGCTAGTGCTCGGCTCCAGAGGTCCTCACTGGCATCTTGATTCTCCTGAGCTGTCTCTGAACGGAAGGAACTGCAGACAGGGAGCTGGGGCCGGAGGTAGGGTGTTGAGGATTTCCCAGTTACAATCACACTGAGTTCCAACACACATGGACACCACTGCCCTGGTCTTCTTGGGTTTGTCCTTTTTCTTGCAAGAGAGGGCCCAGCCTTCATGGGTGATGTGACCTTGAACTGGGGAAGACATTTCACAATTACAGGGTTGGCGGGAGTGATGGGAAGGTGGCTTAGTGTGACCAGACCCACACCTGTGTGGCTCATATGCAGCAAAGGCAGTACGGAGTACTGGTGCTGTTGACAAGGACCTTATCCCTGCCTCATTCTGGGCCTTTGCCTTCTTTATGCCAAAGGCAGTTTGTCTGATGGTCAAGGTGCCTGGGTTCAGTTTTGACTGTCCACTCTCTTAACTGTGGCTGTTCTCCATGTATTAATTTGACTTTGGCAAGATACTCCTGTCTCCTTGAACCTCGGTTTCCTCTTCCATAAACTGGAGATGATGATAATAGGGCCTATATCCAGATTTGTGGGAAAATGAAATGTGATGGTCCCAGTGAAGCCTGGTATATTGTAGGTACTTGATAAACATTAGCATGACACGTTCATCAAGTGCCTAGTGGAGTTCTTTTCTGGTTTTCCAGAAGTTTAAAGTGCACAGCTTAGAACAAAAGGCACCTGTGTTAAAAGAACACAACAGGCCAGGCACGGTGGCTCACACCTGTAATCCTAGCACTCTGAGACGCCGAGGCGGGCGGATTGCTCGAAGTCAGGAGTTCAAGACCAACCTGAGCAAGAGTGAGACCCTGTCTCTACTATAAATAGAAAGAAATTAGCCAGACAACTAAAAGTATATATATATATATATATATATAATTAGCTGGGCATGGTGGCACATGCCTGTAGTACTAGCAACTTGGGAGGCTGAAGCAGGAGGATCCCTTGAGCCCAGGAGTTTGAGATTGCTGTGAGCGAGGCTGACAGCCACGGCACTGTAGCCCGGGCAACAGAGCGAGACTCTGTCTCAAAAAAAAAAAAAAAAAAAAAAAAAAAAAAAAAAGAACACACCAGCTGTTGGGTCAGCCACCTAATAGCAGGATTCTCTGAGAGGTGCCATGTCATCAGAACTGACCCTGCCCTGAGGAGCAGTGCTGTGGGTGTGGAGGGCAGGTGAGCACTTGATCTTGTAGAACGTGGTGTCTCCTGGTCTTTACTGCTCTGACTTTCTGATTCAGTCTCTTTATGATTAGCTAGCATTAGCATGTGGATCGCTCCTGGTTCTCCAGGGAAACAGAGCCAATAGGATGTGAGTGTGTGTGTTTATGTGACTTCATTTATTTTAAGGAATTGGCTCGTGGGATCATGGGGGCTGGCAAGTCCACAATCTGTGGGGCAGTCAAGCAGGCTGGAAACTCAAGCTGCATTTCTATGTTACAGTCTTGAGGCAGAATTTCTTCTTGGGGAAACATTTTTTTGTTCTTAATGCTTTTAACTGATTGCAGGAAGCCCTTCCACATTACAGAGGGTAATCTGCTTTACTTCAAGTCAACTGATTGTAAAAGTTCATCACATCTCCGCCATACCTTCTCGGTGAAACCTAGACTAGAGTTTAATCAAACAATTGGGCACCATAACCTAGCAATGTCAACACATAAAGTTCATCGTTACAGCATGCAATTAATCTCACCTACATGTAGTAAGCACCTACTGTGTGCAGTGTGCATCTACTGTGAGAGATGCCAGGGATCTGCTCAGCAGACTCCTACAGCCTGGCTAGGTGGCTAGGCTTTCAGTAAGGATGTCTTTCTGTAGGATCCAGGTCTGGTCTGGAACCAGAAAGCTTCCAGAGTTGTTTCTCTCCTCTTCTGTTCATACTTCTCTCTGTACACTTTCTCCTGCAGACCAAACACAGCCTCTCTAATCCATCCCAGGTCTGAGTCCATGTGGCTTTCCCTCTCCAGGACCTATTATCATCAAATGACCCCCACCCCTTTTTGGCTCTCAGTTTAGATTCAGTGGGGCAGAGGCAGACAGGCCCAGCTCCAGTCCACCTCTGGGAGCAAAGAGGCTGGGGTTCTGGGGAAAGTGGGACTGCTGCCTTTCAGAGTTATGAGCCACGGAAGGCACAGCTAGGAGGGAAGTTGGATATAGTGGGGAAATTGATAACATCTCTGGTGAGGATGACCCAACTTGTTCTGGTTGGCCCAGAACTTTCCCAGTTTGAAAACTGAAAATCCTGCATCTCAGGAACTCCCTCAGTTCCAGACAAACTGGGACTATTGGTCACTCTACCTCTGCTAGATTAAAAACATGCATGTGAAAACTTCAGAAGAAAAAGCAGGTTTAAGGAACAGGAGAGTTGGTGCCAAGTAAGTGCGGAGGAGGAATCAAAGAGAAGGAAAATCTTCCTGGGCCGTTTCTGGAGGCAGTGATCCTGTAGCTGGGTGTTTTTTATTTTTAAATTTTTTTTATTTTAGCGTATTATGGGGGTTCAAAGTGTTAAGGTTATATATATTGCCCATGCCCCCCTCCCCCTGTAGCTGGGTTTTGAAAGAAGACCAGGGCCAGCACGGTGGCTCACACCTGTAATCCTTGCACTCTGGGAGACCACGGTGGGAGGATTGCTTGAGGCCAGGCATTCGAGACCACCCTGAGAAAGAGCAAGACCCATCTCTACCAAAAATAGAAAAATTAGCTGAGCATGGTAGTGCACACCTGTAGTCCCAGCTACTCAGGAGGTTGAGGGAGGAGGCTTGCTTGAACCCAGGAATTTGAGTTGCAGTGAGCTATGATCATGCCATTACACTCTAGCCAGGGTGACAGAGTGAGGCTGTGCCTCAAAAAAAAAAAAAAAAGAAAGAAGACCAGGTAAGACAATGTGAAGACAAGGCCATCAACATTTATGGCTTGGGCTTCCAGCATTTTCAAGTGGAAGGTGCCTTTCTATTTGGAGAGAAATATGAATCTATATACATCTATTACCCTTCTCACTCTTTAACACCTAGAATGTGGACAGAGTAAGACAGTCAAGTTCTTTTTTTTTCCTGCATATGAGTGTCTAATTTTTTTCAGTAGTATTTCTTAAAAAATCCTTTGTTCATTGCATTACCTTGGTGCTGTTGTTGAAAAGCTTCTGGACACTCTATACGATTTCACTGAGGTATATGTCTACTCTTACACAAATACTGCATTGACTGTAGCTCTATAGTAAATCTTGAAGCTAAATTGTGTGAGTCATTCAACTTTGCTGTTTTTCAGCATTGTTTTGGCTAGTCTAGATCCTTCCTTTTTCCACATAAGTTTTAGAATCAGCTCATCAATTTCTATAATGTACTTGCTGGGAATTTAAGGTCATATGAATCTATAGATCAATTTGGGATGAGTTGATACATTAACACTTTTGAGTTTTCCAATCCAGGAAAAAGGTGTATTGCTCCATTTATTTAGGTATTCAGTTTCTTTTTGAAGAATAAAGCAACACATTTTGCTCTAATCTTTGGTGGATTAGAGAACAATCTTCTGTAGATTAGAGAATACATGTTAATATTTCTTGGTAGTTCATGTTTTTTAATGCTACTATAAATGGCATTTTAAAATTTAACTTTTAGGCCGGGCGCTGTGGCTCACGCCTGTAATCCTAGCTCTTGGGAGGCCGAGGCGGGCGGATTGCTCAAGGTCAGGAGTTCAAAACCAGCCTGAGCAAGAGCGAGACCCCGTCTCTACTATAAATAGAAAGAAATTAATTGGCCAACTGATATATATATAAAAAAAAATTAGCCGGGCATGGTGGCGCATGCCTGTAGTCCCAGCTACCCGGGAGGCTGAGGCAGAAGGATCGCTCGAGCCCAGGAGTTTGAGGTTGCTGTGAGCTAGGCTGTCGCCACGGCACTCACTCTAGCCTGGGCAACAAAGCGAGACTCTGTCTCAAAAAAAAAAAAAATTTAACTTTTAACTGTTGCTAAAATATAGAAATGCAATGGATTTTTGCACATTGACCTTATATCTTGTGACCTTGCTAAAATTGGTTATTAGTTTGAATAGATTTTATGAAATTTTTGATATATTATATGTAAATGATCATGTCATGCAAATATAGATATAAATTAATTTTTTCTTTTCAATGTGTATAATTTTTATTTCTTTTTCTTGGCTTATTGCACTGGGTAGGATCTTCAGTCCAATGTTAAATAGATGTGGAAAGAACAGACAACCTTGCATTGTTACTGGTGTTAGGGGGAAGTATTCAAGTTTTGATCATTAGGTATGATGTTAACTGTAGTTTTTTCATACATGTATTTTATCAGAGTGAGGAAATTCTCACTTTAATATTTCTAGTTTGCTGAGAATTTTTACTAGGAATGGATTTTGATTTGTCAAATATTATTCTGTAACTATTGAGATGATCGTAATTTTTTTTTTACGGTGCTGATCTGAGGAATTACTTGGATTAATTTTCAAATGCTGCCCAACTCTGAATTCCTGTACTAAATAACATATGGTCATGATACATTATCTTTTTTATATATTTCTGAATTCAATTTGCTAGTAGTTTATTAAGATTTTTAGGCCAGGCACGGTGGCTCACGCCTAGCACTCTGAGAGGCTGAGGCGGGTGGATCACTCAAGGTCAGGAGTTCAAAACCAGCCTGAACAAGAGCGAGACCCTGTTTCTACTAAAAATAGAAAGAAATTCATTGGCCAATTAAAAATACATAGAAAAAATTAGCCGGGCATGGTGGCACATGCCTGTGGTCCCAGCTACTCGGGAGTCTGAGGCAGTAGGATTGCTTGAGCCCAGGAGTTTGAGGTTGCTGTGAGCTAGGCTGACGCCATGACACTCTAGCTGAGGCAACAGAGTGAGACTCTGCCTCAAAAAAAAAAAAAAGATTTTAAAAATTCTGTATTTGTGAGAGATATTGGTCTGTAGTTTTCTTGAAATGTCTTTAGTTTAATATCAGGATAATGTTGAGCTCAAAAAAGTGAGTTGGAATATATTCTTTCCTCTTCCATTTTATGGAAGGGTTTGTGTAGAGTTGGTAATATTTCTTCATTAAATGTTTACTTGAATTCATCAGTAATGTCTTCTAGGCCCAGGCTTTCATTGTGGGCAGATTTTAAACTACAAATTCAAATTCTTTAGCAGACATAGAGCTATTGGGGTATATTTCTTCTTTAGTGAGCTTTGCTTTATTTTGCATCTTTCAAATAATTTATTTATTTTATCTAAGTTATGAAATTATTGGCATAAAGTTGTTCATAAAATTTCCTTATCTGTAGGATCTTTCATGCTTGATATTGTTAAGTTGTGTCCTCTCACTTGTTATCTTGATCCATCTGGTGAGGAAATTTATCAGTTTTACTAATGGTTTCAAAAATAAATTTTTTGTTTATTTTTTTGTTTTCTATTTTATCAGTTTCTGTCATTATCTTTATTATTTCTTTCTTTGATTTTCACATTTAATTTGTTCTTATTTTCTAGTTTCTTACTGCAGAAGCTTAGACCATTGATTTGAAATGCTTCTTTCTGAATATAAATATTTGATGCTATAAATTTTTCTCAATGCCCTGCTTTAACTACATCACATGGAGTTTTTTGTGTCATATTTCCATTTTTCTTCAATTAAAATATTTTCTGATTCACCTAGTGATTTCTTTTTTTATCCATGGGCTATGAGAATTGTGTTGTTTAAATTCTGAATATTTGAAGAGTTTTTGTTTCAGATATCTTCTTGTCATTGATTTATAGATTGATTCCATTGTGGTCAGAGAACATAACATGCATGATTTCAAACATTTTATGTTTGCTGAGTTTTTTTTTTTTTTTAATAATAGCTGAGAATACCATCTATCTTGGTGAATATTTATTCTGTATGCACTTGAAAAAGAAAGTGTTTGGCTGTCATGTGGAATGTTCTATAAATGTTCATTAGGTTAAGCTGGTTGATAGTGCTGTTTAGATCTTCTATAGCCTAACTAATTTTTTTTGTATTCATCCCTACCAATTACTAGGAGAAACTTTTAAAAAAAGTTTTGTTAAGATATAATTAACATGCCATACAAGTCATGCATTTAAATTGTACAATTCAATGTTTTTTAGTATACTCACAGATGTGTGAAACCATCACCGCAATTTAGAATATTTCATCACCACAAAAAAGCCCATATGCTTTAACTATCACCCCAAGCTCTACTTTCTCCCCACTTCCACCCCAGCCCTTAGCAACCAATAATCTGCTTTATGTCTCTATAGATTTCCTTATACCAGACTTTCATATGAATAGAACCTATAATATGTGGACTTCTGGAACTGGCTTCTTACACTATGCATCATGTTCTCAAGGTCCATTCATGTTGTAGCATGTGTCAGTACTTCATGTCTTTTTATAACTGAGTAATGTTCCATTGTATAGATATACCACATTTTGTTTATTCATTCCTTTGTTAATGGACATTTGGTTGTTTCCACTTTGGGGACTTTTATGAATAATGCTTCTATAAACATTCATGCACAAGTTTTTTTTTTTTTTTTTTTTTTTTGGGGTCATCCTTTAGCTTGTAGCATGCACAAGTTTTTGTAGGGACATGTGTTTCATTTCTTTTGGGTGTATATGCCTAGAGGTGGAATTGTTGAGTCATTTGGTAACTCTGTTTAATCATTTGAGGAAGTGCCACACTGTTTTGTAAAGCAGCTGCACTATTTTACATTCTCGCCGGCAGTGTATGAGGGTTACCACTTCTTCACATCTTTGTCAACACTTGTTATGATCTATCTTTTTGATTACAGCCTTCTTAGTGGGTGTGGAGTGTTATGTAATCGCGGTTTTGATTTGCAATTTCCTGATGAGAAACAAAGTCAAGACCTTTTCTTGTCCTTATTGGCCATTTTTTCATATATCTATAGGCCGTTTGTATGTCTTCTTTGAGAAATGTCTACTCAGATACTTTGCCCATTTTTCAATCAGGTTATTTGATTTTTTCCTATTGAGTTGTTGGAGCTCCTTATATATTCTAGTTGTTAATCCCTTGACAGATGGGTAGCTTGCAAATATTTTCTCCCATTCTGTGGGCTGTCTCTTTATTTTGTTGATTGTTTCCTTTGCTGGGTAGAAGCTTCTTACCTTGATGTGATCCTGTTTGTCCAATTTTGCTTTGGTTGTCTGTGCTTTGGGGGTATTAATCAAGAGTCGTTACCCAGATCACTGTCCTGAAGCATTTCCCAAATGTTTTCTTTTAGTAGTTTCATAGTTTCAGGTCTTAGATTTAAGCCTTTAATCCATTTTGATTTGATTTTTGTATGTGGTGAGAGATAAGGGTCTAGTTTTATTCTTCTGCATATGAACATCCAGTTTTCACACCACCATTTTTGAAGAGACTATCCTTTCCTCAATGTATGTTATTGGCAACTTTGTCAAAGATAAGTTCACCATAGATGTGTGGGTTTATTTCTGGGTTCTCATTGGTCTATGTGTCTGTTTTTATGCCAGTTTCATGCTGTTTTGCTTAGTTGTATAATTTGAAGTCAAGAAATGGATTCCTCCAGTTTTGTTCTTTTTGCTCAGGATGGCTTTGGCTATTCTGGGTCTTTTATGGTTTATATAAATTTGAGCTTTATTCATTGTATTTCCTTGAACAATGTCATTGGTATTTTTGATGAGATTGCCTTGAATCTGTGGATTGCTTTCGGTAGTATGGACATTTTAACAATATTGATTCTTCCAAACTATGGGAATGGAATATCTTTCCATTTTTTGTGTCCCCTTTAATTTCTTTCATCAATGTTTTATAGTTTTCCTTATTAAGGTCTTTCACTTCTTTGGTTAAGTTAATTCCTAGGTATTTTGTTTTATTTGTAGCTGTTATAAATAGGATGACTTTCATGGTTTCTTTTTCAGATTGTTTACTATTGGTACATAGAAATGCTACTGATTTTTGTATGTTGATTTTGTATCCTACAACTTGATTGAATTTGTTTATCAGTTCTAATAGTTTTTTTGTGGAGTATTTAGATTTCTCTACATATAAAATCATATCATCTGCAAACAAGGATAATTTGACTTCTTTCTTTCCAATTTGAATGCCCTTTATTTCTTTCTCTTGTCTGATTGCTCTAGCTAGGACTTCCAGTATTACGTTGAATAACAGTGGTGAAAGTGGGTATTGTTGTCTTGTTCCAGATCTTATAGGATACGCTTTCAGTTTTTCTCCATTCAATATGATACTAGCTGTGGGTCTGTCATATACAGCTTTTCTCATGTTGAGGTCAGTTCCTTATATACCCAGTTTTTAAAGAGTTTTTAATCATGAAGGGATGTTGAGTTTTATCAAATGATTTTTCAGCATCAAGTGAAATGATCACATGATTTTTGTCCTTTGTCTGTTGATATGATGTATCACATTAATTGATTTGTATATGTTGAACCATCCTTGCATCTCTGGAACAAATCTCACTCGATCATGATGAATAATCTTTTTAATGTGTTGTTGAATTTGGTTTGCTAGTATTTTGTTGAGAATTTTTGCATTTATGTTTGTCAGAGATATTGGCTTATAGTTTTCTTTTTCCTTTCTCTCTTTATTTATTTTTGCTCTGTCTTTGGTTTGGTGTCAGATTGATATAGGCCTCACAGAATGAGTTTGGGAGTATTCCTTCCTCCTCAACTTTTTGGAATAGTTTAAGTAGGGTTGGTATTAATTCTGCTTTGATTGCTTGGTATAATTAGCAGTGAAGCCATCAAGTCCTGAGCTTTTCTTTGATGGGAGACTTTTTATTACTGCTTCTATCTCATTACTTGTTATTGGTTTATTCAAGTTTTGTATTTCCTGCTGGTTCAATCTTGGTAGGTTGTGTCTAGAAATTTATCCATTTCTTCTAGCTTTTCCAATTTATTGACATATATTTGCTCTTATATGGTCTCTTATAATCTTTTGAATTTTTGCAGTATCAGTTATAATGTCTCCTTTCTCATCTCTGTTTTTTTTTTTTTTTATTTATTTAGGTCTTCACTCTTGTTTTCTTAGTCTGCTAAAGGTGTGTCAATTTTGTATTTTGTTTGTTTTAAAAAACAACTTTTTGTTTCATTGATCTTTTGTGTTATGTTTTTGTTTCAGTTTCATTTATTTCTGCTCTTATCTTTATTATTTTTTTTCCTATTAATTTTGGGTTTGGTTTGCTCTTGATTTTCTAGTTCTTTGAGATGCATTGTTAGGTTGTTTATATGAAGCTTTTCTATCTTTTTGATGTAGGCACTTATTGCTATAAACTTTCCTCTTATTACTGCTTTGGCTGTATCTCATAGGCTTTGATTTATTGTGTTTTCATTTTCATTTGTTTTGAGAAATTTTTAAGTTTTCTTGTTAACCTCTTCATTGACCCACTGGTCATTCAGGTGCATATTGTTTAATTTCTGTGTGTTTGTATATTTTCTAATGTTTCTTTTATTATTGACTCCTAGCTTTATTCCATTGTAGTCAGAGAAAATACTTGATGTGATTTCAATTTTTTTGCATTTTTTAAGACTTATTTTGTGGCCTAACATACAATCTATCCTTGAGAATGATCCATGAGCTAAGGAGAAGAACATGTATTCTGAAGCTGTTGGGTGAGACATTCTGTAAATATCTATGAGGCCCATTTGGTCTATAGTGCAGATTAAGCCCAGTGTTTCTTTGTTTTTCTGTCTGAATGATCTGTCCAATGCCGAAAGTGGAGGTCTCCAGTGATTATTATATTGGGGTCTCTCTCTCTCTCTCTCTTTAGCTCTGATAATATTTGTTTTATATTTCTGGGTGCTCCAGTGTTGGGTGCATATATTATATTTAGAATTCTGATATCCTCTTGCTGAATTGACCTCTTTATCATTATATAATGACTTTCTTGGTCTCTTATTACAGTTTTTGACTTGAAATCTATTTTATTTTATAGAAGTATGGTTACTCCTGCTGTTTTTTGTTTCCATTTGCATGGCATATCTTCTTTTATCCCTTTATTTTAAGTCTACTTGTGTCTTTATAGGTGAAGTAGATTTCTTGTGGAGAATACATATTTGCATTTTTTTTTTTAAATCCATTAAGCCACTCTGTGTCTTTTGATTGAAAAGTTTAGTCCATTCACATTCAATGTCATTATTGATAGGTAAGGACTTACTACCGCCACGTTATTATTTTATTTCCGGTTGTTTTGTGGTCCTTTCTTCCTTCCTTCTTTCCTTCTTGTCCTCCTTTGTTAAAAGTGATTTTCTCTGGTGGCGTGTTTATTTCTTGCCTTTTATTTTTTGTGTCTCTCTTGTAGGCTTTTTGATTTGAGGTTGCCATGAGGCTTGCAAAAAACAGTTTATAACCAATTATTTTAAACATATGCCACTTTGCTTACAAATAAACAAATAAACAAGCAAAGGAAAATACAGAAGAAATTCTACACTTTAACTCCACCCCCCACATTTTAACTTTTTATTATTTCCAGTTATATATTTTTATACTATCTCAAAAAGTTAATGTAGTTGTTATTTTTGATAGTTTTGTCTTTTAGTCTTCCTACTCAGGATATAAGTGGTCTATACACTGCAATGACAGCAACAGAGTGTTTTGTATTTGTGTACTTACTGTTACCAGTGAGGTTTATACCTTCATATAATTTCTTATTGTTCATTAACATCCTTTCCTTTCATATTGAAGAACTACTTTTAGCATTTCTTGTGGGACAGGTCTGGTGTTAATGAAATCCCTCAGCTTTTGTTTGTCTGGGAAAGTCATTATTTCTCCTTCATATCTGAAGGATATTTTTGCAGGATATAATATTCTAGAGTTAAGATTTTCTTCCTTCAGCACTTTGAATATGTTATGCTACTCTCTTGGTCTGTAAGGTTTCTATTGAGAAGTCTTCTGCCAGATGTATGGGAGCTACTTTATACATTATTTTTTTCTTTTTTCTTGCTTCCCTTAGGACTTTTTCTGTGACATTTGAGGGCTTGATTATTAAATGCCTTGAGGTAGGTAGTCTTGTTTGGGTTAAATCTGCTTGGTGTTCTGTGACCTTCTTATACCTGATTATTAGTATCTTTCTCTAGGTTTGGAAAGTTCTCTGTTATTATTTCTTTGAATACATTCTCTACCCCAATCTCTCTCTACCTCTTCTTTTAGGCTAATAACTCTTAGATTTGCCCCTTTGAGGCTATTTTTTAGATCTTGTAGGCATGCTTCATTTTTTAAAAAATTCTTTTTTCTTTTTTGTCTATTTTCAAATACCTTGTCTTCAAGCTCACCAATTCTTCTGCTTGATTGATTCTGCTATTGAGAGACTCTGATGTGTTTTTTTCAGTTTGCCAATTGGATTTTTTAGCTGCAGAATTTTTGCTTGATTTTTAAAAATTATTTCAATCTCTTTGTTAAACTTCTGTGATAAGCTTCTGAATTCCTTCTCTGTGTTGTCTTGAAGTTCACCGAACTTCTTCAGGGCAGCTATTTAAAATTCTTTGTCTGAAAGGTCACATGTCTCCAACACCCCAGTATTGGTCATTGGTACCTTATTTAGTTCATATGGTGAGGTCATATTTTCCTGGACATTCTTGATGCGTGTGGATGTTCATCAATGTCTGGTCATTGAGGAGTTAGGTATTTATTTTAATCTTCATTGCCTGGGCTTGTTTGAATCCATCCTCTTTGAGAAGGCTTTCTAGATATCCAAAGAGAATTGAATATTGTGATCTAGTAAGTCTCTGGTCACTGCAGCCATATCAGCACTGGTGGTGCCCCAAACCCAGTAATGCTGTGACTCTTGCAGGCTCCTGGTGGTACCACTGTGGTGGACTTGGGTAAGATGTGGGAGAATTCCTGGATTACCAGGCAAAGCCTCTCACTCTTTTCCCTCACTTTCTGTGCTTGGGCTGCTGGAGTTGGGCAAGGAGTGATGTAGACACTCCCTTGTGGCTATTGTAGCTGGAACTACATCAGGTCACACCTAAAGCCAGCCCAGTCTCATCCAAAGCCCATGGTGACTGTTGCCTGGCTACCTCTAATGTTTATTCAAAGTCCAAGGGGATCTTTAGTTAGCAGGTGGTGAGTTCCGCCAGGACTGGGTCATTTTCTTCAGGGTAGCATGTTTCCTTCTGGTCCAGGGTGGATCTAGAAATGCTGTCTAGGATCTAAGGCCTAGTCAGGGGCTTCAGGAGTCTGCTTCATACTTTATTTTACTGTGGCTGAGCTGGTTACCCAAGTTGCAAACCAAAGTCCTCTGAGCTCTTCCCTTTCCTGTCCCCAGGTGGGAGAAGACTGTCCCTGAGCTGCATTGCTGGAGTTCAGGGAGGGGTGATACAGGCACTGGTGTGGCCACCGCTGTTGGTGTCTCACTGGGTCAAGTCCATGGGCTCCGAGCCAGCACAGCCACAAGAATTGCCCAAGGCTGCAGCCTTTGTAGCCTGACTACCTTACAAATTTATTCCAGGATGAATTTTTTTTTTTTTTTAGCCAGTGGTTGTGTTAGCCAGATCTCAGCTTCTGGGGTGGTGGATTTCCCTCTGGCCAGGCTGGTCTAAAGGCTCCCTCCATTGGTGCTGCCATGTAGCGTGTTCTCCTGTCACAGGGCAGCCCTGAGTTCCAATGCAAAGTCCCACAATCACTTCATTCTCCCTCTCCTGGGCACACAGATTCTGTCTCCCCGCAGCACTCTGGCACTGCCAGGGGATAGGGGAGGGGTGGCACAGGCAATGCAAGACTCTTTCCTGCCCTCTTCAGTGTCTCTTTCCTTGATATAATGTTAAAACCAGGTATTCTGATGCTCACCTGATTGTTGCTTCTTCTGAAGGTGTTTCCTTGCATGGATAGTTGTTGAATTTGGTGTTCATGCCCAGGGACGATCGCTGGAAGTTTCTATTTGGCCATCTTGCTCCGTCCCCTTCTCCCCCTCCCTGTTTCTATCAGTTATAATCAAACCTGTGTTTCTCTATTACTATATTGCTTTTAACATACTAAAAAAATAACAATGCCTTGCTATATATACCTGGAAAATTAATGCTGCTTTGTGCAATAGATAACCCTGAAATTTCAGTAGATTAGTACAAAGAAAGGTTATTGCTCGGCTGCATTACTGTTGGGCAGCTCTTCTGCGTGGCTGGTTTTCAAACACGGATTCATGGGTCAGGCTGATTTTTTCTTGGAATTCCACCATCTTGGAGTCATTTATTTCCAGCTGTGTGGACAAGAGAGAAAATATAGAAAAGGCACAGCAACTGCTAACAGCCTTAGCCTGAAAGTGGCACAAATCACTTGCCCTGACATTCCATAGACTAAACTCTGTCATACGGTCCCACGGAACTGAAGGGAAGCTGAGGAATGTAGTCATCTGTGGGCTCAGGAAGAGAAATGGGGAGGTGGACATAGGCCTTGCCACTGTCATAAATTGCCATTCCGGCCATCCACACATTTCATTTTTCTTCTCCAGAGAAAATACCTCCTCCTTAAAGGGGACACCTTCAGGTCCCATCCAGTCACTGAATCCAGCTCAAGTCCGTTCTCCGGGGTTCGGAATGTGCGAGAAGACATGCCATCGGAACACCCCTTCCCTTAGGGCACAATGTGCAGTGTTGGAGCAGGGTCAGGATCCCCTCCGAGGAAACTGTCATTTGAAAAGGGGAGAATGTGCACGTCCCAGTCTCTAGCCTATTACATTCCCGAGGTCCTGTGGGTCAGGCGTGTGAAGTCCCCGTGCCCCAGCAGCGAAGGGAATCCTTGAGTGGACGCTGACTCCACCCTCCAGGAGGCTCTTCCTCGTTCATTACCCCCTCGGCCTCGTCTGAAGTGAGTGTTGAGGGTCATGCCCTCGTTGGACCAGTCTAGCCTTTGAAGCCTCCCCGTCATCGAAGCTGGGTGCCCAAGGGCTGTTTAAGTCTTGAGCAGTCAGAAGTTTTGGGGCCTAGACTCAGAAACTTAGGAGGCTTCTGATCAGCAGCTTCCACGCCCCGGTAACAACACCCAAGATTCTTCCTAGACACGTTTCTCACGTTGACGTTACCTCTCTGCCTCTACCCCGTGCCTCTCCCTTTCACCCGAAGGCCATCTTCCTCGAGGCTGTTGATAAAACTAAGTGCAAGAGGTGACACTCTTAGTGCGCCTGTGTCCATCTGGTTCCTCTGAGGCACAGGGACCCGGGTGGGATAAACGCACAAGGGCTTTATTAAGGGAAACGGCTGTGAGAGAAGAAGGGCAGAGAGCTGAGGAGGCTGGGAGAGCCTTGACCCTGCGATGGGAGCCTGACCTGGGGGAAGGGGAGGGGTGGGGCTGGGGCAGGTGTTCTGGGCAGCTGTGCGGTCCTGGGTGGAGGAGTCGGGCGTCTCCTGGGAATGAGCCTGGTGTGCTTGGTCAAAGGCTGGAGTGGGCGCTGGGAAGCATGGAAGCACACGCAAGAGCACGGGAGCTGCTCTTCTTGGTCAGTGTTGCTGCTTGTAGCTGGAGGCGGATGAAGCACATTCTCATGGCCACCCAGGAGCTTTGTGCCCTGGGTCACTTTATTCACCGTAGGAATAAATAAAAGCACTGTGCTCTGTCATGCAAAACCTTTAAAATTCCCATCTCCTGCAGTTGGAGCCTAGAGGAAGATGAGATGGTTTTTCCAATCCTACAAACTCCCAAGCGTCTGTCTTCTCTCTACTGCCTTTCATTTCTGCTTGCAAAGCACTCAATTCTTTCTTGATCTCATTTCTTTCTCTTAGAACTTGGCCAAACACAGCCACTAGCGTCCAACACACACTACTGACATTCTATTTTCCAACCTCTTCCCTTAGAACGACATGTTCAGAAAACGCGGGGCTCTTCCTTTGAAGTTACAGAGTCTGACATTTCAGATGTTTGGCTGCTGCGTGACATGGGTCTCCAGGGGCTACGCACCACTCACCACCCCAGTGCTAAGGCAGTGGCAGGTAGTTTATATTCCTGTGTCAGCAGCACCCCACTTTTGGGATAGATTTCCATTTTAGTCATGCTAATCAGTGGAATCTGTTGCAATAGGTTGAGCATAATGTGGGTTTGTTTCTTGCTCTGTTATATAGTCTGTTGCAGGCCAGGGAGACTCGGGGCCCTGGGCTGCTTCCTTTTGCAGCTCCATTGTCTCCAGTTCCTTGTTTCCAGCCGGGGGACAGGAGGGGGAGAGTGCGGACAGGGCTCAGCAGCTCCTGACTGCCTCAGCCCAGGAGTGGCACAAGTGGCTTCCTTTGGAGAGTGCTACAATGGCACTTGATGTTCTCTGCTGAAAAGCTCAGGAGCGCTTGGCCTGGGACACCCGTTCCAGCCTTGGACGCCTGCTCCTGCAGGCTGGCTTGGCCATCGTGCTGCTCCCTGGGGGAGAGCGAGGGAGAGACAGTCATGGACCTGCACGCAGGCCAGGCTCTCTCTGGAATCCTTTTTGTAGACGACAGTGTTGTGTAGAGTGATGTGATGGTTGTGTACCGTCGGCCAGCTTAGGTCATTCCTTACTAATTGGAACTCAAACCTGTTTCTCCTTCCTTCTGTCGTGAGGCAGCGAGTGGCAAGCACATCCAGTGGCTCCTGGGGGCAGACGGCAACGTCTGGGTCTGGATCATGGGAGAAGGCCCGGGAGACAAGCCCTACGAAGAGATCTCCGAGGAGCTGATTGCAGAGAGGGCGCGGCTGCAGGCACAGAGGGAGGCCGAGGAGCTCTGGTGAGGGGGACCAAGGGGTGCTGGCTGGGGCCAAGCTAAGGACAATTGGTTGTGGGTGGCAGGGAGGAGGTGCCAGTCAGCTGGCTGGCCAGCTGGGGCCTCAGTTTTCACATCTGTAGTGTGGGCATGACAACACCGTTCCCATACGGATCCAGTTTGTGTTCACCGAGACGACACGTGCGACATGCTTTTGTTCTTTCCCTCACTGGGCTGCCACAGGGACAATATTGCAGTTTGGATTCACGTTTGTCCTCAGCTTGTTCCTTGTCATGTTACCCACTGTTCTCACAGAAGATGACATTTGAGCCCTGGTGAGATCTGGAGTCAGACTCCTTTCATAAGCGACTTGTAACATTTTTTTGCCAAACTCGGAGATATATGTGATGTTGACCCTAACACTCCCCCTCGCCAATTTTTTAAAATTTCAGCATATTATGGGGGTACAAATGTTGCCTTCCCCCTCCCCCCCCGTTTTTTTAACTCACCCTTGACTTGAATCTCAACCCACCTAATTTTTAATGACAGTATTTCAGTTGTAAAATTGTAAAAACTTGTAAACAACACTGAAAACTATAAAAAATAAAGGACAACCCACCAGATAACCACAGTGAGCATTTAGGTACTGTATACTTTGCAAACTGCTTTATTCACAAACTGACAAATTGATTAATATAGATCCACAGTGCTACTTGAGATTACTGTGTAGTACAGATACTATGTTACATGAGAAACTCAACTTTTTGGCCTTTTTGATAGACATTTGAGTAGTTTAGCATTTTGTGTGTTATAAAAATCCTCTGCTAAGCATTTTTTACATCCATCTTTGTACACCTGAGTGAGAATTGGGATTTCCGAGTGTTATTTTCCTGGCTTCCAGAACAATTCTGCTGATTGACACGCCCATATGTGAGGATGCCTGTTTCTCCCCACCTTTGCCAACATTGGCTTTTGTTGACCTCTGATATTTGCCGCTCTGATAGACCAAGGAAAGACTGCTCGTTGTTTTACTTCGGGCTCTGTTGCTGTGTGGTCCTTCAGTTTTCCACACGAGCTTACACCTGGTGGTGCTCTCTTGGAAGGAGACAGAAGGAGGCAGAGATCACCAAGAAGTTTCGGGATGCTCTGGCCAATGAGAAAGCCCGGATCCTGGCGGAGAAGTGGAAAGTGGAGATGGAAGACCGCAAGGCTGCCAAAGTCCTGGAGGAACGTATCCACGAGGAATTCAAGGTGGGCCAGTGCTGGGGCCCCGTTTGCGACCACCTGGGGCTGGCCTCTGGTTGGGACCTGTCCGTGGCCTTTGCTTGGTGCTGGGCGTTTTATGAGAACAGAAATCTGGCATGTCTGAGCAGGAAGGAGCTTGACACACCACCCGGGCCAGTCCACTTCTGTGGTACAGATGAGGAAACTGAGGGTCAGACGGGAAGAGGCTTGCCAAGGCCACATATGGTAGTGGCTGGGGATAGAGTCAGGATCAGAACTTAGGCCTTCTGCATCCCAAACCATGGGTCCCAAAATGAGGCCTAGAAAGAGCTGGGTTTTTGTCAGACCAGCCTGTGATCCAGTTCCAATTCTGCTGCTTACTGCTGTGTGACCTTGGGAAGCTTGCTGAACTTCTCTGAGCCTCCACTTTCTTGGTTTTAATATTAGGGTAATAATAACACTCTATCTGAGGTTTTTATGAGGATTCAAGGAGATGCTCTATACACACTTTCTGGCCCAGAATAGGGAGTTATTGGTCTATTGTCAGGTGCTGGCTAGAACAACTAGTAAGTTTTTCTGGCAACACTGAGCTTTTTCAGGCAGGCATTTAAATGGAGATCTGGAGTCGTCCTAGGAACATGACCTTATGCTGCTAAAAGTCATGCTAGAGTTTGGCCAAGTCTCTTAGTGCAGAGGTTTGGATGGAGTTGTTGTGTATGTGCAGAGAATCCTGCAGTTGTCTCTGTATATTGATGTCATTTGCCCATTTAAAAAAATTTTAAAACCCTTTTCTCCCTACATAAGGATGAGATAGTGAGGATGTTGACCTTTTAAAGTCATTTATGTTGCAAATATTTTTCTCAGTGTTGTTTTTTCATAATTTTGGTTTTAGTATTTTCAGATGTACAGAAGATTAACATTTTTATTAGCCCTATCTATCAGTCTTGTTTTTCTTTATTATTTGTTTCATGCTTAGAAAGATCTGTGCTGCTACAAGCTTATAAAAAATTGACAGTTTTATACATCTTTCTTGATTTTATTTTTTTGCACCTAATTTTCTTTCACTTTGGAGGGTAGCATGATATAGGGCTCTAAATTCATTTTCTGCCAAATGGTCAGCCAGTTTTCCTGATATTATTTATTGTGTAATCTATCCTCTCCCTTTTCACTGGACTTGCTGTCTTGATTGGATTCTTTCTACTCACTTCTGGGTCTCTCTTTGTGGATTTTTCTTCTCTGATTTATTATTCTTGAGCCAGACTTAATTGTTTAATTATTATAGCTTTAAAATAAATTTTAACATCTGTTAAGGTAATAACCCTATCATTACTCTTCATTTACAAAATGTCCTTGTCTAATCTCACCTATTTTTTTCTGCCAGGGAAACTTTTGAATTATTTTGTCACTATCCTCCCCACCCCCAACAACAAAGACCACAGTAATTTTCATTGACATTGGACATTTTTACAACATTGAATCACTGAGTCTTCTTGTTCAGGAATGTGGTATGTTTCTCTTCTTATTCAAAGCTGCTTTTTGTCTTTGTTAAAAAATTTTTTTAACTCTGTAAGTGCAATGGACACATAATCCCAAACATTTTCAATAATTTATATATACCTATGTGCAATTATTTGGGACCTTGGTAAAATTTATTTTCCTTAAAGGCTCCACATTTCTTTTTAAGTTAAACATTACATTTAATACTTTTTGTTGCTATTGTGAACAAGATTGTCCCCATTATTTTTAAATCCATTGCAATTGCTAGTTATATATTTGTATTATCATTGATGTCCTTATTTAACTTTCCCATGAGTTGCAATTTTCTTAGGAGAGTCTTTTGAGTTTTTAAGTGAAGCAATATTTATTCTTCAAACATTTTATTTATTTAGAAATATTTCAAACATGCAGAAAAAGGGAAAGAAAAATAAAAAGAACATGCATATATTCTCCACTTAAATTTCCCAATATTAATATTTTGCCACATTTGCATTCTATCTGTATTTATATGTTTATATGCACACAAGTGTATACTTTTACTAAATAATTTGAAAGGAAGTTGCAGACATCATGACACTCTAACCCAGAGGATAGCAAATTCTTTTCTGTAAAGTACAGATAGTAAATATTTTAGGCTGTGGGATCCATGTTGTCTCTGTCACTACTATTCAACTCTGCCACTGTAGCACAATAGCAGCCACGGACAGTGTAGAAGTGAGAGGGTGTGGCTGTGTTCTAGTAGGACTACAGACGTTGGCCAGATTTAGCCTGGGAGCCTGCGTTTGTGGACTCCTAATAAAACCCTTAGTAGTTCAGCATGCATCTCTTATGAGGACGGGCATTTCCCAACATGGCAGAACAATCACAGTCACACACACCTATTGAACAATAATTCTATAATATTTCAAATCCAATTTATAGTGGAGAGATATTTAGTTTACACTGTTGGATTTTGCATATCATTATTTAAGTCTGCTGGGGAAGAAAAGCAATTCCTTTTCTCTATCTCTAACAGTGAGAGTCACCTGTTCTAATTTCTGGCCTCCCTCCTTCCCTGACAGGGGCTGAGCCCCGGATGATGGAAGGGCGGCTCCGTGGAGCTGGGGTCCTGGGGCTCAGTTCACAAGGAGGTCGTGGAGGGATTAAGTTAGCAGTGGAGATTTGCTGGTTCATGGTTTTCTTGAGAACCTCAGTGACAGAGGGGGTGAGAAACTGTGGGGCACACAGGGGGCCAGTAAAGCCATCTGGTCAGGCTCTAGGTTTACTGAGGGACTCAAACACTTTAGGTAGTATTTTGTGATTTTTTTTTTTTTTTGGTTCAAAAATTAATTTGCTAAATGTGATTGTTTAAACTCTTTAGAAATAGTGATGCTGATTTGATATGTCTTCATTTCTAGGAGCCTCAGACATGTGAGTCACGTCCGAGAGGCCCCGGAGGGGCTCATTAGGGTAGCGTCTGTCAGTAACATCAGATCAAGGACTCTGGAGTTGAACAGTCTGGGTTTATGAGCTGGGATATTTTTTGTTAGATCTGCCTTTTGTTTTGCTGAGCTCCTCATCACAGGAAATAGTTAAGCATAGGCTGAAACATTGTCTCAAAAGGTTTCTGTGGTAGATTAAATGTGGCTGGTGGCAAATTCTTTGCCCCTTCTTCCTTTCAGAGGCAGGGGTCTATTCCGCCACCCTTGAGTCTGTGCCAGCCTTGTGACTAGCTTTGACGTATAGAATGCAGTACAAATGACTCGTGTAACTTTTGTGGGAAGGCTATAAAAGATTTGCAGCTTCTACTTTTACAACTCTCTTGCAATGCTCCCCATGCTTGGAGGCTGTCTAAGAAGAAGTCCTGCTACCCTAGACTGCCATGCTGAAAGGAAGCCCAAGCAACCATGCAGAGAGGAAGGGGCTAAGTGGAGGGACACCAAGGCATCAGACAACGAGTGAAGCCTTCTTGGTTCTGCCAGCCCATCCCAGTGAATGACCCCAACCAAGTGACTGACCTCAGCTGATACCATGTGAAGCGGAAGAGCCAACCAGCCAAGCCCTGCCTGAATTATCGACCCACAGAATCATAAGCTAATAAAATGGTTATTCTTTTAAGCCACTAAACTTTCTGGTAGTTTGTTACTCAGCAATGGATAACCCAAAACAGTGTCACCAAAAGGATTTATGCATCTTAGATAACTTTTACTGTGTCTTTCAACACCAAGATTCTAACATTCTGTGAGTTTTGCATGTAGGAACTTACCAACAATCTTCATTTAATACTTTCTTTCTTTCTGAGACCTTTTGGGGAGGTTGTTTGTTGGGGGCAGGAAGGAGGGAAGGTGTAAATGCCCTGCTGTCAAAAAGCTTACACAGTGCCAGGAAAGATAAATTCATAGGCAACCCTAAGCCCCAACCACACCAAGGGTCCTGTAATGAAGAACAAAAGAGTACCTTTGTGAGTCTGAGCATGAACAAAGATAGGAGATGGGAAAGGAAATTCATAGAACAATGAATGGTCTTCCAGAGGGAGAGAAAAAAAGCCCACCCACTATGGGTGGAACCAGACATAAACTTGGAAAGGCAGGTTGTGGAGCCCTTAAATGCTATGTTTAGGGGGTGGAGTGTCCTCTGTGGGCAGAGCAGGATCTTGATACAAACAGGGGCCTGACTGGATCAAGTTTTAGGAGCATAACTGGTGGCAATGGTGTGATTCAAGTGCTGAAGCTTGTGGGCAGGAAGCCAGGTGGGAGATTTTTGCAACAGTCAAGGTGTGAAAGGGTCTGGAAAGAGTGTGTGACAATGGGGAAGGGGAGAAGGGATGGACATAGAGAAAAGGTGGTAGTGAAATCAACAGGGCTTGGCATCAATTAGATGTTGAGATGAGGGAAAGCAAAGAGCAAAGGTGTCGGAGTCCCAGGCCAAGGGAAGTGGGGTTGGTGCACCCTCCACCATGAGGAGCTGGGGAGGAGGTAAAGGCTTGCAGGAAGGTGGAGGTGCTTGGATTGGCTGCGCTGAGGAGGGAGAGGGTTGGGGGCTGGAAGAAAGAAAAGAACCAGGGTGAGAAGCCTGGTGCTGGAGGAAGGTGGGTGGGCTCACTTTAGGCTGCTTGTGGTGTGGATATAGCCAGCTTCTGCTAATTCTCTAGGTCATAGAAAAGGTAACATTGACAATTCCTTTTAGAAAATGAAAAAAAAAAAAAATCCCAGACTCTTTGTGTAGGGTTACAGAGGGAACTTCAAGATAGAAGATAGAGACAGCTGGAAACCTGTTTTTTAAAATCATTCTGCTGTGGCTGGTGCCATTTGAATGCAATTTACATGCCAATAAAAGTGTTCCTGTAGAAAAAAAAAAAAAAAGAGATCATGAGGCCAGATAAAATTTGCATTTTTTTCCCTCTTGTTTTCTTACTCCTAAGATAGCTTCTGCATATGTCTTCCTCTGCTCAAGACCACAGAACATGACTCAGTAAGGATCTTGCTCTCTCCCTCTCTCTGGGGTCCTGTGACCTTCCTTCTCCACTTCCAAGGTGAATGCTTGCAGAGAAAAAGGGAGTAAAGGAAGAATCTATTATGTAGATGTCCCTGGGTAGGTGGAAGAAGGATTGATCTTGTCTTGTCTCTGTTCTGCACCTGGGAAGATAACTTGTAATCAACATCATTAGCATGGAATCGAACAGACTGTAGTTTTAGGAGCCAGACTTAGCCCGCAGACCTAAAGTTACAATTTGCATGTCCTTGTTTATGAGAGGCCCACAAGGAATTTCCTTATGGTTGATCTGTAGGGAAGTCCTTGTAAGTGCCCGAGGCTTTTTACCTTTCTGTGGTGATCTGGCTAATGCTTAAGGTTAATGACAGTTATTCATTTGGGAGGGGTGCATGACTCAGCCTCCAGGCTTGACTTTCCTTTATGCATAAGGAGTTGAGGGGTGGACCTGAGATTTTCATGTCCTGTAAGGGTCACCTGGGCCATCTCCACTCCCTCCCCCAGGTATCTGGACAGTGGCCAGCTTCTCTACTCCACAAGGGCTCTCTTGTCACGATCTCCCATCGCATCCTGTGGCTTCTGTGTCCTTATCTTTCATGATGTCTCAGCAGCCTTCAGCTCAGTTTACCACTCCCTTTTCCTGGAAATACTTTCTTCTCTTGGCCGTCCCCAGACTTGCTCCTTCCAGGTTTTTATCTTATCCCTTGGCCTTCCTCCCCTTCTCTGGCTCCAACTCTTTCTCTCAAATTCTAAATGATGGGGTGACCTGACACTCTGGTTGTTTCTCTTAATTGACTCTGTTTCTCTCGGTGATATCATTAAGTCCTATGGCTGAGCAACTTATGTGTGTAGCAGATGATCTCTGGGTCAATATCTTCAGCCTGAAGCCCAAGACTCATGGGTCCTCCTGCCTATAGCAGAGGGTGGCATTCCGCACTCATCCAAATAACATTTTGACTTTTCTTCACTCCAGCTGCAGTGGATAATTCCATACTCAAAGATGCCCACATGTTTTGCAACACCAGGGACTTTGCCGTGTTTGTTCCCTCTGCCTGGAAATTTCTTGTCCCTGGTTGTCCCTGGGCTGCCTCCTGCTTATTGTTCTGGTCTCAGATTACATCACCCCTTCCAAGAGGTATTCTGGTCACACAGCCTAAAAGAGCCTCCTAGACTCTATCACTTACAGTGTTTTAATTCTTTTAATTTTGTGATATTTCTTGATTTCTAATTTATGTGTTCAGTTTTTCCCCCACTGGGAGGCAAGCTCTGAGAGTGTGGGGACTGGGTCTGTCTTGCTCACTGCTACATTCTCAATGCCTAGAACAGGGCTGAGTCTCCTAATTGCTCAATAAGTAATTGCTGAACAATTAGAAGAAGCCACTAACGTCTTTAGCACTTAATTCCCAACTCTTAGAGAGTGGGTCATAAGGAACTTAGAATTTTGTCTACCTTTTAAAAAATTAAAAAGTTGATCATTGGATGACAGAAAAGTAATCTAATTACATCTAAGCCATGTCAGAATCAACAAAAATCTTGTCATCTTTAAAGTGAGGGATTAAAAATTCACAGTTATCTCCTCTTTCCCCCTGTGGATCCATTAAAATAGTATCAAAGGACTGAAAAAGTTATAAACTGTAAGGACGGGAAGATGAGAGAGGAGGGGAGAATAGGCGATGTGCAGAAGTGTTTGGAAGCTGGAAGGCAGACGGCACGTGGTGAGGGTCCAGTGGGGGCCTGCAGGGAGTGTTACCAAAACTCAGCACTTGTCCCCGAACTGCATCAGAAGAATGAGAACGAGTGTTTTGGGGAGGAGGAAAGAGAATTGTTATTACTTTGCCGGCAAAGGAGGAAAAACGGTAGAACTGCTTGTCTCAAAATCCAAATTTCCTCAACATAAGCAGAAATAGGGAGCTTTTAAGGGGAGGGCCCCTCAGTTGTAGGCTATTGTGGTTAACTATTCTAATCGTCCCATCTTTGCCGAAGACAAAGTCTGCGAACTCTGTCAGCCACCCACCTGGGGGCTGGTGCCACCTGGGATCACTGAGTTATCTCTTTTAACAGAGAACTTAACCTGCCTCAGGGATGCAGGCCAGGCTGCGGTTCCCAAAAAGAGTGGGGGAAGTTTTAAAGAGACAAAAATTTTTTTTTTCCTTCAGGCCCTTCCTTCTGTTGCATACTCCCCACTCTCAGTTTCACCCCTCCGTATGTGTGGGAGGAGGGGATGGCCCTCTGTTACAGGAGCAGCTTCGCGCAGTGAGACAGCTCAGCCCAGAACCCCACAAGGCCCAGCACTTGGAGGCCCTGAGTACCTCGGGGGTGTGGCTGATGGTGGGAGGGGCCGCACATTTCTATGTGGAGTGGCTGGACCCCAAGGTCTTCATTTCCCCCGTTTCTTCCAGACTACCCTGTCCCTCCCCCTGACCAGAAGGAGATGGGAAGTTGAAAGGAAAAGGCCCGGGGCTCAGGGCATCAGCAGAGGAGAGAAGGCAGGAGAGGGGCAGGTGGGAAAAAAGGGACTAAGTAAAAGTCTGAACTCTGAATGGTGGGACCTGCAGCCAGGGCTGCCCCTGGGGTGTACAGGGCTGGCAAACATTTTTTTGTAGGGTCTTTGTCTATATTAAAAATTTGAGCCACGTAAAATCAGCCTATTAGCACTATGCTGAGGACACAGTCTCGTAAGATTCTGTGATTAAAATGCTGTTCTGGCCAGCAGGAATCATCTACTTGCTAGGCCACCCTCTGGGAACCAAGGCCCACCCACTGGGCCCCAGGGCTGTAAATACGAATCCCGAGTTCCTTGGGGCATCTGGTCAACCCCTAGCATGGAGGAGAAGGGAAGAAAGAGGGACCAGGGCTCACACAGGACTTGGTCTGGGCATGGGGGACCTTACCTGGACAATACTGCCTGCCCCTACCATCCTGGGAGGGACTATTTCTGGCCATTTCTGAGGGGGAACTTGTGGAGAAAATTTACAGAGAAGGCACTTTAAAGCATGTGTTCCCCTGAAGTATGGGGCCCAGGCCAGGGCTTGCTCGGGCAATCTCCCCACCGACTCCTGGAATGTCGGTGATCAGACATCACTCAGGAGGGATGGAGGAGCAGACACAGAATAAGCTCGGGGGTCCCTCAGTGAAATGGCTGGTTTCTCAGATGATCGCCCTAGAGCGAAGCCCACCTCTCCATGAAGCCCCGAGCACACTCTCTGAGCCTCTTATTCGGATATTTACTTCTCTCTTGAATACAGTCTGAGGAAAACCTTTCGCATGAACGACAAGCACCACGTCGAACAAACTTAAAACCACACAATCACAGGGGAAGAAAAAGCTCTAAAATCCTCAGAGAGAGAAGTTATTGCATTCATAAAACAAGTATAAGATACACCGAAGAGATAGGGACAGCCGAAGAATAAGAAAGCTTGGAAATTGCAAATGCAATGGCTGAAATAAAAAATTCAGCAGAAGGTCTGGAAGATAAAGTCAGAGAAATCAACCAGGAAGTAGAGCAAAGAAGACAAGTGTTTGAAAGCAAAAGAGAAACGACAAGGCAGGTTAGAGGATCGACCCGGGAAGACCAGCATTTAACAAATAGGAATTCTATAAAGAAAAACGAGAAATGAGAGGAGAAGAAATTATGAAGAAACTCTGAGCAAAGATGTATTAGACTGGAGGAACAAGAAACTCCAGATTGAAATACCCTGGAGTGCCCGCCCAACAGGATCAATGAGAGAAAATGCCTTCCAAGGCACATCATTTATAAAAGTTCAGAACATCAGTGTTAAAGGGACCCCAAAGGCGTCCAGGGCGGGAAATGAATGCCCTGTGCAGAAGGATGAGAAGGAGAGTGGCAGAACTGGGTGCCAGAGGACAAGGAAGTCTTCACGATTCTGCAGGAAAATGATTTTTCATCAAATTTTCTATGCTCAGCTACATTAACAATTCCACGTGAAAGTAGCATATAGATATTTTTAGATGAGTAAAGACTCAGAAAGTGTCTCTGTGCATCTGTACCTGAGAAGTATTGTAAGATTTGTCACTGCAAAACGAGGGCATGGCCAGGAAAGAAGCAGGGGCCCCAACTCCAGCAAGGCCAGCGACGGGGCTTGGTAGGATAGATGGAGAAGAGATGTAGGTAGCAATCAGCTCAGGTTGGAGAGGATGAACAGCTGTCACCGGGGACAGGTGCGTCCCTTGGAGAAAGATAGATACTGTATCGTCTGTTATAAGAAAAAGCACTTGGTTAAACACAGAAAATTTACTACGGCTGAGAGAAGTTTGGGAAAATCCAATATTGAGCTTCAAGATAAAACAATTATTAACCTGGGAAAAAACAAAAGAAATGATTGGAAAGAACAATCTGTCAATGATCAAATTTTACTGACTGTAAGATGCCATTAATCGTAAAAACATTATTTTACGAGGAAAACCTGTTGCCTATTAAAAAGGCAAACTGTAACTTGTAAGACACACGCATGTTTCAGAGATGGTAAGAAGTTTAAAAATGTAGTTCTTGAAACTGGTGGAAATAGCACCCTATTTGGCTTTGCGGGGAACTATATATTGATTATTGATTTAACGACATATTGCGATGCAAATTTACTGTGAGGCCGAGGAGAGGGAAAGTATGGGTGTTCACCTCAGTGGGAAGGATGAGTACTAAACACAAAGTGCATGCACAAAGAAAGAAAGACAGCATTTAATGTCTGGAATTGATAAGTCAAGAATTAGCAGCGTTAATCAGAAATATGGATGTAGCCACTTGAAGGAACAGCTAACACAGTTGAAAATGGTGGCCTCTGGGCACTGGTGTAGGTTGGTTGGGTTGTGCTGGGGTGAAGTGATTCAGGGAACTGCTGATTTTCATTTGAAGCCTTGGCTCATAAGGTCTGTGTGCCATGTACATGTTACTTGGATGCAAACAAAGGTAAAAGAAAATACACACATGCACATATGTGCACATAGACACACACACACACACATGCAACCTTTTTGGAGCTTAAAAGTGGGACAGAAATGGGAGATTTGGGGTCCCAAACCTACTCTCTCTTTAAAATATCCTATCTAGACTTAAGGTTAAGACATGATCGTACCCCGCTTAATTGGCCTCCAGGAAGACCAGGCATCCTTCTCTGTTCCTTCCTTTCTTCTGCCCCCAAATGGAAGCCCAGGAGTGGCCCAGAGCTCTCTTGTCTTTGCAGCTCGCTGCAGCGTTTACACATTGCTCCACAGCCATGGCGCCCAGGTAGAACGATGGCCACTTCTCACGTGCAGGGACTGAGACTGGAGGGGCCACCGCTGCCTGCTCAGCCCGACCTCCTGCAAGAACACCAGAGGTACTTATCCTCTCTCTGAAATGGCACGGTCATCTAATATTCTGTCCCCATGACATTTTAGAGGAAGGAAGAGGAGGAGAGGAAGCGAGGGGAAGAGCAGATTCGCCTCCAGGAAGAGCAGAGGGCGAAGGAGCTCTACTGGACCCTGAAGCAGGCCCAGCTGCACTGCCAAGCCAGCGAGAAGGAGGAGCGCGAGTGGGAAGAGCAGTGTGAGTAGCGCTGGCTTCCCGGACGGGAGGCCACCCCCATCTGCCCACCCACCGTCCCGTCCCCAAGCTTATTTGCGTGCTCAGCAGTTCAGTGCACTCATGCACCCCTGCACCTTTACCTGGAGCCAACCATGTGCATGGCCCTGCTAAGGACCCAGAGGGTAAGGGCTCCACCCTCCAGGAGCTTACCTGCCCGTTGGGCAGAGGGGTGGGGAGATGTCTTATATTAAAAAATAAAATTCTACATTTACTGAGTTGCCAATCATTTCCTGGCTCTGTGCTAAGCCCTGGAGATGAGGAGTCGTGTCCCTTATGTTGGAAGAAGTCACCGATGACAGCAGCAGGTAGTCACACAGGCTAAGGGCTGTGAGGGAGGATGCAGCACATGCCATTGTAGCCCAGAATGGCCATCCTGGTGGGCTTCCTGAGGAGGTGTCCGGAAGTGAGGCTTGGTGGTGACATAGGAATAAGTGAGTCACAGAGGGTGGGCAGGGCACTCCAAGTGGAGGCTCCAGCACGTGCAAAGGCATGGTGACAAAGGAATGTGGCATGCCTAGGAAGTACAAGGTGGCAAAAACTTGGAGAATGGCAGGGGTGGTGAGAAGTGAGGTGGGAAGGGTGAGGGGGAACCAGGTTTGGAGGGTGCTGTTTTATTATGTACCTAGGATTTGTTTGAATCAGGTGTGGTAAGATACGCAGGCCCAGAAATGACTCTCGTGAAGGAAGGAAGAAGCTTTTACTCACGATCCTCAGAGACAGGATGTGTGCCACGCCATGCAGGGCCATGTGGAATTGCCAGGGTTGGTCGGGAGGCAGAGGGGTGGGGGGAAAATAGGGGCAAGAGCCTTTATTGTTGTTTCCTTGGGAAAGGTAAGGCGAGGCAGGAAAGGCAGGATTGGGATTGTCTGGCTTGAAGAATTTTAGTGGGGTCTGCAGTGTAGGGGTTGGTTCTAGTTTTGTAGCATCTGGCCTTGTGGTGATTAGGGTAGACAGATCCTGGCCTGGAGTGTAAGAGACTGAGACAGGAGGTGGTTGGGGGACTTGGCTTTGGGTTGGACGGTTTGCGTATAAAGGTGCACCTGCAGGCGAATCCTTTACTGTCTCTTAGAATTGGCTAGCTCTGGATGGGACATTCTCTCTAGAATCAGCAAACCCTCAGATGTCAAAACATCAGAAACTGCAGAAAATAAAAAGGCACAATTAATACAGGTGGACAGTGGGGGACTTCTGAAGGTGAGTGACACGATTGTAGCAGGGTTTGGGGGTGAGAGCCAGGAGGAGGCTCTTGCAATGTACACTTTAAAGACACTTGGAACTAGGGCCACACAGGGAGAACAGAAATGAGAGGTGTCTTCTGCTGGCCAACCCTCTGGCTCTCAGCATGTCTTAACCTTTTGCCTGATTCATTCCACAGACATTTTAGACTACGTTTTTTAAAAAAAATTGAGGTGTAACTTACATACCATAAAAGTTGTTCTTTAAAGTGTACGATTCACCAGTTTTTAGTATACTCAGGAAGTTGTGTGACCATCAGCAGTCTCTAATTAGAACATTTTGATCACTTGAAAACAAAACTCTGGAACTAATGGCTGTTACTCTTCCCTCCATTATATCCCTGGAAACCACTAGTCTAATTTCCATCTATATGAATTTGCTTATTATGGACATTTCATATAAATAGAATTATACATTAGGTGGCCTTTCATGTCTGACTTCTGTCATTTAGCAAGTCTTCAAGGTCCATCCATGTAGTAGCTTATATCATTCCTTCATTCCTTTTTGTGGCTGAATAATATTCTAATGTATGCATATACCACATTTTTGCTTATTCATTTATCTGCTGAGGAACATTTGAGTTGTTTTCACTTTTGGGCTATTTTGAATAATGTTGCTCTGTACATTTGTGTATAAACTCAGTTCTTTTGGGTATATACCTAGGAGTAGAATTTCTAGGTCTATGGTGTCTTACTCCATTTTCTGTTGCTATGGCTGAATATCTGAGACTGGCTAATTTATAAAGAAAAGAAATATATTTCTCACAGTTCTGGAGGCTGGGAAGTCCAAGGTCTAAGAGCCACATCTATTGAGGGCCTTCTTGCTGGTGGGGACCCTGAAGAGTCCTGAGGCAGAGAAGGACATCACATGGGGAGGGGGTGTGCACTGAGCACCACACTGGCTTTTATAACAGACCCACTCACTTGATAACTAACCTACTCCTGTAATAACCCATTATTCATTAACCCATGAATCCACGAATCCATGAATGGATTTATCAAGAGCCCTCATGATCCAATCACCTCTTTAAGGCCTTACCTCTTAATACTGTTACCCTGGGGATTTTCAATCTGAGTTTTGGAGGAACGTACATTCCAACCATTGCATACAGTAACAATGTTTAACATTCTGAGTAACTGCCACACTGTTTTCCAAAGTGCACCATTTTATATCTCTACCAGCAATGTATGAGTGTTCTAATTTCCTCACATCCTTGCCAACACTTGTAATTGTTTGTGTTTTTTATTATAACCATTCTAGTGGGTGTGAACCCATATCTCATTGTGGTTTTGATTGGAGTTTCCCTAATGAGTAATGATGTTCAGCACCTTTTGATGTGCTTTATGGCCATTTGTATATGAATTTTGGAGAACTGTCTCTTCAAGTGCTTTGCCCATATTTGAATTTTTTTGTTGCTGTTGAGTTGCAATATCCAATTCTGGATATTGATCCCTTGTCAGAGATGTGATTCACAAGTATTTTATCCCATTCTTCGAATTATCTTTTCACTTTGCTGGATAGTGTCCTTTGAAGCACAAAATTTTAAAATTTTGATGAAAAGTCCAATTTATTTATTTTTTGGTTGCTTATGATTTGTGTCATATCTCAAAAAACATTGCCTAATCTAAGGTCACAGTGAGTTACACTTCTCTTTGTTCTAAGAGATATATAGGTTTAGCCCTTAAAATTTAGGTCTTTGCTCCATTTTGAGTCAATTTTTGTGTGAGGTGGGATTCCTACTTAATTTTTTAAATATGTGGCCATCCAGTTGTCCAAGCGCCATTTGTTGTAAAGACTGTTCTTTCTCCCCTGGATGGTCTTGGCACCCTGTTGAAGATCAATTGACTGAAAATGTAAATGTCTATTTCTGTGCTCTCAATTCTATACCAGAGATTTGTCCATTCTTATGCCCCTACCACACAGTCTTGATTATTGTAGCTTTGCAGTATGTTTTGAAATTGGACAATATGAGACCTCCACGGTTGTTCTTTTTCAGGATTATTTTGGTTATTCTGGTTCCCTCGTATTTCTATATAAATTTTAGCATCAGCTTGGGAATTTCTGTAATAAAGTCAGCTGAGATTTTGTTAGTGATTCCACTGAATCTGTAGATCGCTTTCAAGAAATACCACCATCTTAACTACATTTGGTGTTCCAATCCACGATCACAGAATGTCTTTTCATTTATCTAGTCTTTTAAAATCTGTTTCTATAATATTTTATAGTTTTCAGTGTAGAAGTCTTGTCCTTGTTTTGCTAACTTTATTCCTAATTATTGATTCTTTTTGATTCTATTGTAAATAGAATTGTTTTCTTAGTTTCATTTTGTTTTTTTGTTTTTTTTTTTTTTTGAGACAGAGTCTCACTTTGTTGTCCAGGCTAGAGTGAGTGCCGTGGCGTCAGCCTAGCTCACAGCAACCTCAAACTCCTGGGCTCAAGCGATCCTCCTGCCTCAGCCTCCCGAGTAGCTGGGACTACAGGCATGCGCCACCATGCCCGGCTAATTTTTTATATATATATCAGTTGGCCAATTAATTTCTTTCTATTTATAGTAGAGACGGGGTCTCGCTCTTGCTCAGGCTGGTTTTGAACTCCTGACCTTGAGCAATCCGCCCACCTCGGCCTCCCAAGAGCTAGGATTACAGGCGTGAGCCACAGTGCCCGGCCTTTAGTTTCATTTTTGCATTGTTTATTGCTAGTATATAGAAATGCAATTGACATTTGTCTATTGATCCTGTATCCTGCAACCTTACCACACTTGTGTATTAGCTGGAATAGGTTTTTTTTGTGGATTCCTTATGATTTTCTACATACAAGATAATTTCATGTGTGCATAGAGATAGCTTTACTTTTTCCTTTCCAGTCTGGATGCCTTTCATTTCTTTTTCTTGCCTGATTGCACTGGCTGAAACTTCCAATATTATGTTGAATAGTGGCAGCAAAAGCAGGCAGCTTTGTCTTGTTTCTCATCTTAGGGGTAAGTGCTTCCAGTCTTTCACCATTAAATGTGATGTCAGCTGTGGGTTTTCATACATAACCTTGGGTTGAGGAAGTTCCATGCTTTCTTAGATTGAGTGTTTTGGGGATGAAAGGATATCGGATTTTGTCAAATGCTTTCTCTGCATCTGTTGAGATGATCATGTATTTTTTGTTCCTTATTCTATTAACATGATGTATTCTGTGATTGAATTTCATATGTTGAACCAGTCTTGCATTCCTGGGATAAATCCGCCTTGTTCATGGAGTATAATCTTTTTTGTATGTTGATAGACTCTGTTCGCTAGTATTTTGTTGATGATTTTGTCTCTGTATTCATAAAGGATATTGGTCTGCATGATGTTTTTGTCTGGTTGTGGTATCAAGGCAATACGGTCTTCAAAGAATGAATTGGGAAGGGTTCACTCCTCTTCTGTTTTCTTGTAAGAGTTTGTAAGGAATTGGAATTAATTCTTCTTTAAACATGTAGTAGAATTTACCAGTGTAGCCATCTAGTCCTGGGGTTTCTTTCTGGGAAGTTTTTTTCATGAGCCATTTTTTCTTGAATAAATGCTCCCTGGATTGCTGCAAGCCTTTCATTAACTTCTAACAATCTGAGAAAGTCGATTCTGACAATTTGCCAGGGTTTTCATTGCTTTATAGAGGAGAGGATTTTCAGGGCTCCTTAATTAACCTTTTCCACTGATACCCTTTTAAACTGATATTTAATTAATTTGGTGCCCATCCTAAAACACCCAGAACTTCCTGGGAAAGATTTGGAGACATAACTGAGCTGTTAGCAAGGTGGACGGGTGGGAAGTATTTACTTTTGTGTTGGATCTTTTTTCTATTCCAAGTGACCTAGTACATAATCAAGTACTTGAAAAAAAACGAAGGCAAACAGAAATTGAATAAAATAAAAACTTGATTAAGAATTTGAAACATAATTTTTATTTTATTTTTGAATTGTTTGCACCATGAGGCAGTTGCACTTTTTAAGACACTAGTGTTCTTACTTCTTCCCATTGATGACTTTGATCAGATGTTCCAAGGCCCTTGGGTGAGGGCAGCGTAAGGGCCGAGTGCTCAGGTCCAGAGCAGAGATTATTCCATGTACAGAAGTCTCAGAGCATCGACGCCAGCATGGCGTCATCTCCCAACCAGGCTTCTGTCTACCTTTCCTAGGGACTTATGGTTGTTTTCACGAAAGAGCTTGAAAACCCAGCTGTCCTTGTTCTCCAAGTCCCCTTAAGGCTGCTGGTTTCTCAGGTGTTGATGCTGAAGCCCACCAGGTAAAGCAGCTGTGAGCACTTGGCTCTGGTGAAGAGGATGTGGGGTCCCGTGGTCCCCTGGTCCTACGTTCCCGGAACCTCTCCACTTTCTGTAGCTTCAGGGACTCTTCTGTGAAACCATTTGAGTTCTGTGCAATGCATTTGGGACTTTAATACCCTGGCCTGGTGGCAGCCCTTAGCTTGAGAATTTCTTCTCTTGGGGAAAATTCCTTTCTTACCTGAGTGACCTCTGTACTAGGCTTTTTGAATTAATGAGAGCCCAAGAGATTGTGTCATCGGATAGAACTGAATCTTGGGCCCACCCTAGCAGTTCAAGCAGGGGGCAGACTCCCCTGGGCCCTCCTCCTGAGCACCAGAGTGGTGAGACCACTCAGTCCTTCGACTCCTCCCTAACAGCCTGTGAGGGGAGTGGTCCTGTCCTGGGGAGTGGTTTGCGGGAAACAGCAAAATGTTTGGTGGAGAAGAACCCTCTGTTTGGAACAAGAGTGGAATCACATTATGGAATGCATGTGTGTATGCAGTTTCAAATCACAGTGGGATTTTGCTTGTAAGTCTCCATTCATTGTTTGGGGTATTGATGTGGCCTTGGGGCTGGGGAGGGGAGGGAAATGTGGGCGGGGTCCGCGTTTAGGAACTTGTCCTCTTTCCTCCACGGGCACTTCTGGCTGTGGGACTTGAGTTTTGCTGTGCCAGTCAATTCTTCCTTTCAGAGTCAAAATTACAAATGCAAACATTGTGCTCAAAGCTCATTTTTCATCCAGGGAAGGCTCTGAGGTGATGAGAGGAGAAGGTTCCACCTGCCTACTGACAACTGCCAGGCAGGTTCCTTTAACTGTTTCATGCCCATTCACATAGGGGTGAAGTTGTTTTAACAATTGCCAAATACTGTCGAAAACTCTGTCCTCACTAAATCCATCGGAATGCCCTAAACCCTGAGCGGTCACAAAGCCTTAGGACATTCCTTACTCATAAGCTGCGAACAGCCTCAGCATGGAGTGAGTGTTGGTTTTTCTATTTTATTGACAAGGAACCTGAGACTAGACTTAGAGGAAAGTTTGGGGGATTGTGCTCAAAGGAAGGGTTTTCTCTTGTCCTTCCTCCTGGCCTGGTGCTCTGGCCCGTGGATCAGGTGTCCTCCATAAGCGGATGTATGAGGGGCGTCCTTGGCCATCGGCCTCACCGGGCCTCCCGAGGTGCATGCACAGAAGGAAGTCTCACAAAGCAGTGATGAGTACCCATCGAGCCCTTTCTGTGGAGTCTCTTAAACACTCGGATGCACACCCCGGGACCCCCGAGTGGCAGCTAAGTTTTCAGGAACACAAAGCAGACGTCACACTCGATAATAAGTTTGTCTGAAGCAACAGAATCCAGGTAGATGGAAGCTCTGCCTACTGGTGGTAGTTGTGGGAGCAAGCTCCACAGTGTTCTCAGCCACAGAACATTCCTCTACAAGCCTTCCACCTGCAGCTCAGGCAAGATCTCATCATCTGCCGCCAGGGCCATGGAGTGCAACAACATACAGCTGGCCCTCTGTATTCTTGCCTTCCATATCTGTGGATTCAATCAACCTGGGATTGAAAATGTTAAAAAAAACACAAACAATAAAAAAAAACAACACAACAATATAAAATGATACAAATAAAAAGAATACAGCATAACAACTATTTACACAGCATTTACACTGTATTAGGTATTATTAATATAAGTAATCTAGAGATGATTTAAAGTATATGGGAGAATGCATGTGGGTTATATGCAAATACTACGTCATTTTATAGAAGGAATTTGAGCATCCCTGGATTTTGGTATCTGCAGCAGGGCGGGGGGGTTGGCGGGGAGTTTCCTAGAACAAATCCTCCAGGCTACCAGGGTCGGCTGTACATTGATTGAATCTCGCAGTCTGGAAGAAGAGGCTCTCTCACAGCTCAACAAGCAGGTGTTCTGATAACGGTGTGTATGAAGTCCACGGAGAGGGAGTGGATCCCTTTGGAGACGGCTGTGCATTTTCAAAGGCCCAGTGGAGGGAATGGCGTTTGGGAAGGTGGGTAAGGGCATCACAGCAGAGGGAGCAGCACCGAGCAAAGCAAGGCCAGTGCGTGCATGGGTCACGGCACAGGCCGCGACGCAGTTTCAGCGTGGGCTTCCAGTGATGAAAAATGAGGCTACGAACACAAGATGGGAAAAAGCGAAAGAAGAATTCATGCATCCAAATTCGGCATGGAAGCAGAGGCAGGCGGGAAAAGGAAGCCAGGGCGAAGGTTTAAACTGAAAAAATAAAGACAGCGAACAATCACAAAGTGAAGTCACTGGATAAAGAGCACTGGACTGGGAGTCCTGGCCTGGCTCTGCTCCTTAGTAGTGTGAACTTGAGCAAGTGTTTGCTCAGTTGCTCAGTGTCCTCACTTGAGAAACGGGGTTAATCATGTTGAGCTAAGGCTTGTGGGAAGGGCGAAGTGAGAGAGAGGAAACAAAAGTGCTTTCTATGCTGTGAAGACACTCCGGAAGCGCCTCTCTTTCTGCAGCCACACGATGGGGTGGGGAGTTGAGAGCTGGGCTGGTGTGTCTTTCGCGACAGAGAATGGAACTCATGTGGCCCCGGAGCCGCGTGATTGCTAATTAATGTACCGTGTGGCAGCTGACAAGGGAAAAGCCTCCAAAACCCAGAAAAAAGATGTGATAATTCAGGCCTTATGATTTTAGTTCCTCATTTTATACTTTCTTAAAGAATGAGCAGCTAAACTCCAGAGCCTGTCGTTCAAACCCAGCAAAGCCATTCTACACTCAATTAATTTAATATGAAAGATAGAGTGGGCCATTAATCTATCGGGGAGTAGCAGTCTTTGATAAAACACCCAAATTAAATTCTCCAAGTTAGGGAAAAAGAGAATTATCCCCTTTAGAATCATTTGAAAACAGTTAGTTATTCAGTTCAACAGAGAATTCAGTTAGTTATTCAGCCAGAGCTCTGGCTGCTGAGAATGCATCAGGCACAGAAATTCATTTCATAATTTTTCAGCGGAGAACCTGTAGGAGTGTGGAGCTAGATAACATCTAGTTAGTTGCCCAGAGATTTGGAGATGAGCCTGCATGACTTGACAAATGATACTGTTTATAAAAACTGGACATTTGTTATTGTTATTTATTAGCAATGTAAAAATAGGGTTTGGGGGCAGTCGGACTTGTTCACCGCTGGGCTCCTGGAACTGTGGGATTTCGGGTGTGGCCCTCGGCTGGCACCACGCGCCCGTTGGCCCAGTCCTTGCCAGGCTGCTGGTAGAGCTGAGTGAGAAATGTGGCCTCAGGCCCCGGCCAGGGTCCAGTGCTGCGGGTTCCATTCCTTCTCTCTTAGGAAGGTGCGTGTTCTGAGGTCTGGGTTTAACGTCAGTGATTCTAAAACGCTGTAGGCTTGAGACACACAGAGCCAGGACGGGCTTGTGGGGGTGGCGTCCGGCCTAGGGGTGGAGCAGAGTGGAATTTCAAGCTGGGAGGACAGCTACAGGAGAGGACAACAGAAGGGCTTTTTCTCTCCACCGATGGGATGGGAAATCGTGCAGTTTCTCCTAGGACATAACTAATTTGAAGTGCTTTCCAAACTCCAGGTGCCATATATTTTTGGTATTATAACTCGGAAAAATGCCAACCTGAGTGGCCCATCTGTGCCCTGCTTAGGATTCTCTCTCCTCTTGAATGGCTCCAGCATCCTGGGGTCTGGTGTGGGGTGTTGGGGCTTAAGGAACCTCTGCAGTTACCCCCGGCGGCCACAGGGGGCCAGTGTTGGCAGCCACCCGGGCACAGCCAGCGGGACGAGGATCAGATACCTTGGGTGGGTGGAGCGAGCCCCTTCCCCTGGCCCGGGTTTAGCTGTGGGGGAACTTCGCTTACTTCCCCAGAGGTTCATCTCTCAGGGGCATCATCGTGAGTGCCCACCCCACCCGTTCTTCCAGGTGATGGAAACTCCAGCCAGCTGACTTGCAAAAGGCCTGGGTGTTCTCTTCAACATCTGGGCCGCCTGTTCCTCCTTCTCAGGGGTCAAGAGGCTTCCCCTGTGCACTCAGTTTTCATTTTTCCTGTTCCCTACCCAGCCCCCACCCTACACCACCTCCCACCTCCACCCGGAAATGGACCATTTCTAAAGGTGCCCTTCCAGCCTCCCCATCTCACAGGAAACGTGATAAAACCACAATAAATACTATTTAATGAACCTCTGCCATGTGCCAAGGACCGGGGAAGCCCCTTCTATGAACTATCCCATTTATGTCTCACAGCTGCCCTATGAGGCCGTCATTCTACAGACGAGGAAGAAAAGTGCAGACAGGGTAACTCCAGCTGCCCAAGATCGCAAGGAGAAGAATTTAAACACATCTACACACATATACAATTTAAATCTTTATTGATGTCTTTCCCTATACTATAGGATTCTTCATTAATTTCAGGGAACATTCCTCTGTCCACCCAAAGGATTACTACAAATTGATGTTGCTTTGAAACATTCGGTTTTTCTGTAAGATATGGCTGGGTCCTCTGAATTCTATAGGGCACTGAGTCTTTCGTGTCTGGGCAGGGGAGTGGGGGGCCTGGCATTTATGAGCAGACCCAGGGTTGGTCTGAGTCAGTGACCACAGCTGTAGCATGGTGAGTGCTTGGTGGAGCCAGAGCACAGTGTGTGCGTGTGCGTGTGTGTGCGTGTGCGTGTGTGTGTGTGTGTGTGTGTGTGTGTATAAGGAGGGCAGGGGAGAGCTCAGAGGCCCACCGAGCTGGGAGAGAAGAGCGGGCAGGGTACTTCTTCAGGGCTTCATCTGCCAGGCCACGGCGTTTGCACTTGGGGAGCCACTGAAGGCTTTTGAGGAAGAGAATGGCAAGATTCAGAGCTGGGCTTCAGGAGGATGGATTTAGTCTCTTTGTGACAAATGGCTCAGTGTCTCAGCTGTCTGAGTTCCAAAAACCTGTCGCCCTAGTCTGCATACAATTTCTCTCTGCAACCTGTCTGTCACTGAATGTTACTGTCTCTCAGGGGCTGTAAACTCCCCACCTCCCTGGCCCCACCAGGGCACGAGCTCCTAGTGACTAGGTTGCAGTCTAGTGACTACAGAGCCCATCCCTGGGCGTCCTGACCTGGTTGGAGCCTCTCACCCCAATGCAAGGCAGGTATTCCGGTGTCCTTAGTATCTGAACGTTACAGATGAGCCAACCAGGGACCGAAACCTAGGTTTTCTCCCTAAAATGGCCTCCTTCCTCTTCTTTCTTTGGAAAAATACCCATTGATTTTCTCAGACCCGGTCAAATTCTCTCTCTGTGACGGCTGCCTGCTCCCTAGCAGAATGTGAGTCCTGCTGCCCCTCATGTCTGCCAATACTTTATTGGTCTTTTTAAAAATGATACTACTTTCTTTTCATTATGGTGGAGATATTTCTTTGGTCTTATTTTTCCAGCTTGGCTCTGAGACAGCAGGGTCTATTTCTCTGTTATCTCTGTACCCAGCTCAGGGCCTAATGCAAAGTTAAATACTTAATTGGGCGCAATCAGTCATCCAAAAATATGTATCACCTGCCGTGTTCTTGGCACTAGAATACAGCAATGAATAGACCAAAGAAAATTCTCCACCTGCCCTCGTGGAGTTCACAGCCTAGCGGATATTCCGCGTGTGACACCCACGAGGTACACTTCCATAAATACCTTCTGAGGGGCAGACTTCACACTGCCTCCCTCAGATCTGGGAGATGCTATGTTCCCAGGAGGGGTGCTTTGACAACTTGTGAAGTAGAGACCCTTTCTTTCTTACAGGACCAGGGCAGCTGACCTTTACCGCCAAATGCTAAAGGAGAGCACAGATCTTGCGGGGCGCCTGCTAGGCGCGTGTTGAATGGTGCTGGAGTAGACACAGACTAAGATTTTACTCCAGGAGGAGAAGGCGACCTGCGGGGGTCCCAGACAATCATTAGCCTGGCACAATTAGAAGAAAGAGGCCAGCTTCAAGAGTTCTCTATAAAAGGACTGGGTTTTAGAAGCAGAGAGGGGCCCGTCAAGATGCAATCAGACTACAAAATAATTGGTTTTCATTCGGGACCTTGTCTCCAATAAGTTTTGCTGCCTCTCCTGCATTTTCCCAGTTGCAGACCTCCCTTTTGAGTTTTAGAAGCAGCAGCAGAGATTGTCTTTTCAGGACTGCTTGGCTGAGACAGGGCCCTTTGTGAGGAGCACAAAAAGATGGGAGGTGGAGAGAGGGGTGTCTTGGAGTCTTGTAATCTGTACAGTTACCAGAAGATCCTCTTCCCTCTCCCTCTGCCACGCTCACTCACCAGCTCCCAAGGTTATAGGAAACACAAAACAAAGGGCACCAGAACAGAGACACTAACATTTCTGACAACTTACTCTGTGATAGCAGAAAGGATGGTTTGTGGCCTGGTCCACTGACCCAGGTGGGCAAGTCTCTGGTCTTCCTGGGGCCTCAGTTTCCACACGAGGAACATGAAGAGGTTGGACCAGATTGCCCTTAGTTTTTGGGACACAGGGTCTCGCTATGTTGCCCAGGCTGGTCTTGAACTCGTGGGCCCAAGGAATCGCTCCCACGGTCAGCCTCCTGCGTAGCTAGGATTATAGACACGAGCCACAGCACCTGGCTGAACCAGATGGTCTTTAAATGCTCCTTTGGCTTTTCTGCAGGAAAGAGCTCTGGTGTCAGATACACAGGGAGCTGTGTTAACTAGAAGGGAGCTTGGGGTGGGGTGGGCCATGTGGTGGGAAGAGCCTTATGGGTTTTAGAACCAGGCACGCTGGGTTTCCATTCCTGGCTCTTCCCTTTATTAGCTCTTTTTTTTAAAAAAAATTTTTGCCAGTTTTTTATTTTTTATTTTAGCATATTATGGGGGTACAAGTGTTAAAGTTACTTATATTGCCCATGCCCCCCTCCCCCCTCGAGTAAGAGCTTCAAGCATGTCCATCCCCCAAACTTTATTAGCTCTTTAACTTTGTGCAAGTTGTTTAACCTTTTGGAGGCTGGGTTTCCTCACCTATAAAGCAGAACAGCGACGTGCCTCTCCCAGGTGGTCGGGGGAGTGTCCGTAGGGAGGAGATGCTGGGAGAGCACGGAGCCCAGGGCTTGGCACAGAGCCAGCCCGCAGTCAATGCGGGCAATGGTGGCGGTGTGTGCAGATGCAGACCACCTTGACAGGTGCCCTTGAGGCTGGGCAGGTGGGCGCAGGGTTTGAGAAGCTGCTCCGAGCAGGGCACTCCCAGGAAGATGGAGATGGAAGTTTCCATCTACAGGTTATTAGATGGTTCTGGAATGGAGTCACAGCAACAGACAACTCTAAATTGTCATGAGTGTCTTTGCCTCCATAGGGACAGGCTTGCCCTAGGGCTGCTGTTAGGGCTGGACCCGGGCTGCCCTGCCAGTCCTGCGCTGCGAGCCCCCAGGCAGCCCCTGTGGGTCTGAGTGGCCGGTTCTGAGTGAATCCTGGGACTCCAGGTGAGTCCTGGGGCTCCCGGACTAAGCCGGGTCCTGGCTTATGCAGTGCACAGCCTGGGCTGCGGGTCTGTGCCAACGCTGTCTCCCTCTCTCCAGTGCGCCGTTCCAAGGCTGCTGATGAAGAGAGGAGCCGCCGAGCCCAGCGCGCCCGGGACGAGTACCGGCGCCACTCGCTCCGCGCCATCCAGAAGGGCACCGTCGCCGGCCTCAGCTCCATGTTCCGCGAGCTGGGCCAGAGCCAGGAGCAGGAGGCGAGACTCTACCACCACCTGCCGGGCCCGGGGCCGCCGCAACCCCTCCCTGTGCGGGTCAGGTGGGTCCGGCTCTGCGGCCACGTGCTGGGGCGGGGCCTTGGACTGGGGTGTGTGACACCGGGGTGCCGGCGATGGTTCTGCCCCGGACTTGCATTGAAATTGGGGCGAGTCGTTGCCCGTCTTTGTATCTCAGATTCCCAGTCTGTGTAATGGGGCGGGACGGGCAGGAGAGGTACGAGGGTTGGAGATTTCTAGTAACTTTGGAGTTCTGAAGGTCTTAACCTTTTGGGGATCAAGGATTCCTTTGAGAATCTGAAGAAAGCTGTGCATCCCCCTCGTCCTGAGGTGTGCACCTATAAATACCCCCAAACGCTTGCTTGCCAGTTTACTCTTAAAAGTTCCCCGGACCCCAGGTTAAGAACTTGGAATGAAAGATCTCAAATGGGTTAAATATGGCCCGGTGGCCTGGAATCCCACAGGCAGCGCTGCCTTCTCCCCAGCTGGATTAACAGGTTTGCGGTTCAGTGTGGTTGAGTGCACGAGGGTCCCCACACACATTTGTGTCCCCAAAGGGTTTGTTTGGCAAGGGCATTTAGGTGACTGCCCACGATTGCCAGGACCAAAGGTCAAAAGGTCACAGGGAGCCTCTCTACCTTTCTCCTGTGCCCACCTTAGGCAGCCCTGGAGTTTGACCCCTCTCCTCTCAGGTGCCCCCTGCTCCCGTCATTCTCCAGCGACCACCTGCCGGCTCCCTTAGCCACAGGCCGTCTGCCCGAGAGTCCGTTTACCCCCAGATAACGAAGGGTTGTCTGGCTTTTGCTTTAATTGGGATTTGGGGTTATTCATATAACCCTCTTCCCCCTCTCTCTGCAGTCTAGGAAGGGCTGACCCTGACTTCACGTCTTCCCTTCCTCCCTCCTGCCCCTTCCTTCTTGTCATGTATGTGGTTCCCAAGCCACAGAGTTTAGAAGGGTCGACCCAGAAAAATCCTGCTCCTTCCCTTGTCCTCCGTCTGCTCAGTCCCCTCTGCCCCCATGGGCAACTATTGCTCTGCCATATCCTCCCGGTTTCTTTTTGCAGTTGCCAATATGAAAAATCTTATGCCCCCTTTTTATGCACAAAAGATGGCATATTATACACAGGGTTCTGCACTTTTCCCCCCTATTTAACTATTTTCAGAGGTCTTTTCATATCAATTCTTAGCTTGTTAATTTAATTTTATTTAGGGTATTTTTTAACAGGTGCATGGTATTCTTCTGCATGGATGTGCTATAATTTATCAAAAACTCTATATTAGTGGCCATTGGCATTGTTTCAAATCGTTGGTTGTCACCAACAGTGCCCTTAATGAACAACCTTGCAGAAGTTCATTTTATACACATGTGACTATTATCTGCAAGAGAAATCCCCAAAAGTGGGATTGTGGGGTCGGGGCTGTGTGCATTTATGATATTGATAGCAGTCATCAGCTTGGTGTCTATACGGGTGACAGCAATTCACAGTCTCACCCCTCAGCCTTGCCGACAGCATCTTGGCAAACTTACGTTTTGTATGAGAAATGATATCTCAGAGCAAGTTTAAACTTGCATTTCTATTTATGACTGAGACTAAGCATTTTGTATATGTTTAAGGACCACTGGTATTTCCTTATCTATCTGTTCTTTCTTCCACCCGTTTATTTTTTATTGTGCTATTCGTCTTTTCCTTTTTGATTTCTAGAAACTCCTTAACTATTAGGGAGGAGGGATCCCTTTGTCTGTGATAAATGTTTTTTCTCATTTTGTCACTTATCTTTTGACTTGAGTGATGGAATTTTCTGTCATGCAGAAATTCTTGATTTTTATGAGGTCAAATTTCCTTTTACGTTTTTTAGATTTGGGGAGCATGATTAGAAAAGCCTTCTTCCTCTCTATGCTTCTAAAAAGAAACCTTGAATTTATCCCTTGGACCACAATGACAGAGCCACGTGGGGACCCTGCGCAGCCTGGTTCTGGGCCAGCTGTGCAGTCACTAGGGGAGCGGCAGGTGGGGAAGAAGCCATGCACACAGAGCTGCGGACCCAGGCCCAAAGAGGAGCCACCCACCTGCCTCCCTCTTGTGGCTGCCCCAAAGGACAGACCCTTTGGCCTCGCTGCTCCCAGCTTTGTGGCACTTGCTCTGGCCTGCACCCGGTCTGTCGGTGCTGCAGGGTGGCAGCTCGCCACTGATGGGACAGAAGTTCCAGGTACAGGAGTGAAGCTCTGCCCAGGGCCACTTGGAGCAGCCATGCTGGCCTAGCATTTGCGATCTGAGGGAATCAGATTTCCTGCTTAGGAATTCTCTGCTTAGAAACAAATTCAAATCCACTGCTTAGGAACAGAGGGACAAGATTGAGTGAATTTTTTTTTTTTTGCTGTTATTTATACCGTCCAATTGCCTTCTAAGGAGAGTAAGTATTAGAAACTAGAGGATGCCTCCCACCCTCTGTGAAAAAATAACACACAGTTATTTTTTCAGGGAATGCAATGTGGAGGAAGAGGCTGGGTGGGGCGGGGCTGCCCTGTGCTGCTTAATGAGGAGGAGGATCTGGCTCCTGAGAGGGAACCGGGAGGATGCCACAGGCAGCAAGGCCATTGTAGGGCTGGAGCGTTAAAGGAAGCCCAGAGAGGCATGAGGGAAGACAGGGTTTGGAGGCAAACTCAAGCGATGATGGCTTTAAGCTGTGGAATGTAACCTCACTTTCTGTTTTTCTTCCAGCATCTTTTCTCAAATCTACAGTGTTCGCTGTTGTGTGTATATGTGTGCGCATGTGTGCGTGTGTGTGTGTGTGTGCACCAGTGCGTGTGTGTAAGTGTATTCATCTTAGGGCAAGCAAAAGTAAGCCAAGTGGATTCATTCTGGGACTTGCAAGGACGTGTGCTGTCAGAGTGTTGGCACAGGGCAAATACGGAGACTACACAGGGAGATAGCTGGCATTTATTTTATAAAGAACAAGGACAGCAGTGGCGAATCCTAAATGCCAGTACTATTAGGTGGATAGCAATGATAAAATAAGAATTAACCGGGTTTCTGTCGCTCAGCGGGGAATGGTGAGGAGGCTGCGATCAAGGTGGGCCGAGGCCTTGCTGTTCAGATGTTTTCGTGCTATGAGTTAATGCAGCATGGTTTCGCCACATATTAATTCAGCACATCGTTCTTGGGCGCCTGCTGTGTGTTAAGTGCTGTCAAACTCTTACTGTTTTAGTGTAGCCCTAATACAGCAGGGGTCTCACGCGGCCCAGGCTGGGTGTGTATTCAGGAACCACAGGTCAGACACAAAAGCAACGACAGTCTTGGCTTACTTGTGAGAAAACATTGACACGCAGCTGGTACACTCTCTTACACGCTTCACACGCTCCTGCTCACTCCGCTCTTGGTGCCTGCAGTCCTCAGGCTCCATGTCCGCAGGCAGCCGTGGGTGGTGCCCCTTTTCCCTGTCCTCGTCCTTTGTATTTCCTGGGCGGGGAATCTCAGCTATTTCCAGAGCACATGGGTTCTCTGGTTTCTCTGTTCACTGTGCTGCTTCTGCCTCATAAAACTACAGGAGCTAGTGGCAGAGGCAGGTGTCCCCTTAGAGGGTGGAGAGGGGGTGATACAGGGCAGGGGACCCAGAATTCTCTCTGTCAGGGAGTGAGGGGTGTGGGGGACACGCGCATAGCAATACATTTGTTCCTGTTCCATCAGGATGTTGATGGTCATGCCCTGGCCGTGCTTGGGGAATCTGCCTTTTCTTTTTCTCGGTGTCTCCTCCCAACCTCTTTTCACTCTCACCTGTGTGGCTTTTATTTTTTTTGAAAGTGATAATGGTTTTCTTTTAGAAACAATAATAACAGCTGGTACATTATAATCTGGAAGTGCCCTCAAGTACCTGGGCTTGTTTAATCCTCTCCATAGGCATGAATGTGGGCATCAGGCTTATCCGTTCTCTCCATGGCCTGCCCTGCCCTCCTCCCCCTCCCCCTCCCCTCCTTCCCCCTCCCCCCACCCCCTGCCTCCTCCTCCTCCCTCCACCTTCCTCCCTTCCTCCTCCCACCTGCTCCCTCCCTCTCCCCTATTTTCCTTCTTCCCTCTTTGCCCCTTTCTCTTTCACTCCCCTCTTCTTTCCACCCCGTTCCACTCTTCCACCCTTTCTCCCTCTCTTCTCAGCCGCACTTGGGAGCGCCCGCTGCGTCCAGTGTCCCGAGATGTCATCGTCCGCTGGTTTAAGGAGGAGCAGCTGCCCCGCCGCGCCGGCTTTGAGAGGAACACCAAGTCCATCGCCCCCTGGTTCCATGGTAGGACCGCTTTCCGGGCCCTGGGCCAGACAGTCCCCACGTCTCTGCCTCCCTTGAAGGACAGCTGTGATCGGTGGGGTAGGGGACTTGACACCCTGTGCCAGCTCCATTCTGCCCCCACCGTCCCCTAGCAGGAGCCCAGGAGCCGGGAGACCCTGGGGATGCTGGGCGGGCCCCGCTCTCTGCTGAGGAGGGATCAGCCCCACTTGCGCTCTGCTCTCGCCATGCAACCGCCTTGGCCACCAAACGCTCCTCAGAGGCGTCTTCTCTGCAGTCCGGACAGTGAGCTCTCAGAGCACCGCGACCTCCTGGCTGGGCAGGGCCCTCTTGCTGTCTGATCCCGCCTCCCTGGATCTGGCCACAGCCCGCACGCCGCAGGCTCTGAGTGACACTCGCGGGTGAGACGACAGGTGGCTGAATGAAGACAGCAGGGTCACCCAAGCAGAGCATTAGAGCTGGGAAGCTCCTCGAAGGTCCCCCGTGCCTGTCTTGCTCCCAAAGCTTTTTTTCCGTTCCTCAAACGAGCCGTCCTCCCCCTCTGCACCAGCTGTTGCCCTGCATGCTTTGCTGTTTGCTCGAGGCTCTTTGCGTGGAGGACACGGACTCATTTTCCATCTGAAGTATCCCTCCGCAGAGAGGCCTTTCCCGACCCCTCACCTGCAGCCGCCTGCCCCAGTTTCTCTCCGTTCCCCCTGTTCATTTCCTTAGAGCACTCACCCAACTGGGACGTACCTTACTTCTTGTCTGTTCTCCTACCTGCGTGTGGGCCTGTGAGGCCCAGGTCTTTGCCTATTCCCCGCTTGCCTGGCACAGTAAGTACCCAGGGAGGAGCGGCTGTAGGTGGGGATGAAGTGCTGGAGTTGGGATTCGATCCCAGGTTTTCCCATTCCAAAGAATAACGCTTGCTTCTGCGCGCAGGTGTGTGGGTTCCTTCCGGGCCTGGTAGCAATCGGAAAACCCAGATCCACACACAAGAGGGTCAGGTTAGCCTTCCCGGTGGTCACGTGCTCCGCGGGGCCAGGGCCCTGCGTCTCAGGCGTCTCTATGTTCAACCCTCGCCCCTGCCTCGACCTGCTCGGGTTCAGGTGCAGTAGTACCCCCGGGACAAACTCCCCGTCTCCCTCTGTTGCCACTGCTGTTGAGCCCGCCGCCTGCAATCATGGCAGCCCATAGGGCAGGTCAGGTGGGCATGGGCATGCCTCAGTGACAAATGCATCCCAAGTCCCCATGACTCCCACCAACCAGGGTTAATTTCTTATTCGTGGTACATGCCCGTTGGGAGTTGGTTGTAGACTTTTTTTTTTTTTTTTTTTTTTTTTTTTTGAGACAGAGTCTCGGTTTGTTGTCCAGGCTAGAGTGAGTGCCGTGGCGTCAGCCTAGCTCACAGCAACCTCAAACTCCTGGGCTCGAGCGATCCTTCTGCCTCAGCCTCCCGAGTAGCTGGGACTACAGGCATGCGCCACCATGCCCGGCTAATTTTTTTATATATATATCAGTTGGCCAATTAATTTCTTTCTATTTATAGTAGAGACGGGGTCTCGCTCTTGCTCAGGCTGGTTTTGAACTCCTGACCTTGAGCAATCCGCCCGCCTCAGCCTCCCAAGAGCTAGGATTACAGGCGTGAGCCACCGCGCCCGGCCTGGTTGTAGACTTTAATCTGGGGCTCCACCTGGATGAGCTGCTTCTACTGGACACTCTGATGGTCTCGTGGCAGAGGGAAAAGAGAGACCTTCTGACCACACACTGGCCCGGAAAGCTTCTGCATGGAAGGACACAGCTGTAGTGGCCCACATTCTGTTGGCCACACCCAGTCTGGCATCCATGGTGCAGTGGACAGTTTTGAAAGACAACTGAGTCTAATATAACCACCATCCACTTTTAGACCTCTTCCTTCTCTCGGGTCCCCACACATCCAGCAGAGGATGGAGTGGCTCTCTGGCTCAGAGGGAAGACAGTCGTACTCCTGGGTGACTGAGCCAGGTGTCTCTAGAGCTGGCCCTGGGGATTTCCTGCCTTTCATTTCTGTAGTTATGTCTCTGTATATCTCTGTAGCCCCTAGTAGAGCTTCTACTGGAATCACTACTTTGCTTTTTATTTGCACATTATTACAGTCATGGAAGCACAGGGCCGGCATCATAGTTACCTGCGGAGGGCGACTCAGACATCGTGCTGAGGTGAGGGTTTGGCAGCTGCACCGGGTGCCCTGGCCGCTTTGGGTAGCCAGTGGAGAAGGCACGACAAGTGGTGTTCAGATGTATCTTTAGCTTTATTTTCTGCCTTGATTTAAAAAAAACCAAACACATAACTTTTCTATTGTCACAGAACAAACAGAACCAAGATTTAAGTCTTAAAATATATGTGGCTAATTTCGTGTTCTTCTGACAGTCCTACCATAAAGCATGCAGAAAAGTTGCTAATACACAGACCGGAGCTGTTCAATGACAGTTTTCATTGATCTGTGACAGAATAAAAGAAAAAGGCTCACATACGTAGGGCAGCCAGGTATCTTTACTTAGGAAGGACTGTGTCGTACTCCAAGATTATAGCCTTCCTTTAGTTGTAGTGTTACAGTGGCCTGTCTTTTATGAATTGATGGTGACAGTAGGCTACAGTGGTTATTTTTATATACTGCCCTTGCTTGGAAAAGCAAAATGTTAGCAGCCCTATGTTGGTTCCCAAGACCTATTTTGGTAGCTTTATTCATTCCTAAAATCCCAAAGTCTGAAACAAATGGTGTGGGGTCCCACTTCTCTCCCTGTGTAGGATTCCCTGATGGGGGGGACAGGACTTTCTCTGCACCAGTCGTTACGGACACAAGCAGCCCTCACAAGTCGTCTGTTCAGGGGCTTTTGCCGGAGGTTGGCCGGGGTCTGCTCTCTCGGGCTTGGCTGGGCGTCTCTGCTGCCGGGGCTCCGCTCACAGACCTCTCCTGCACCTCTGGTCCCCTCTGGGGACCAGCGGGCTGGCGCAGGTGTGCTCTTCTCACGGCAACAACACAGGCACCTGGCAGCACTCGAGGCTCTTGCGGTCCAGCCTTAGAACCAGCCCATTGTCACTTCTGCCTCAAGCCGTTGGCCATACTATGTCACAGAGTTGAAGGGTGGGAAAATAGATTCTGCCTTTTTCTTACAAGGAACTGTAAAGCCATATATCAAAGGATGTGGAGACAGGGAGGGAAGAAGAATTTGAGCCAGTAATGCAGTCTATCATGATCCCAATATAAATCTTTTTTTTTTCTTTTTGGCCAGGTAAAACAGTCCTAGTTAATTTAGCTGGATTTTAGATGCAGGTTAAAAATGACCACTGTGACTTCTATTTCCTTCCCTTTGCTCAAACACATTTGGATGTGTGGTGGTGTAATTCAAAGAGCAATGTGGGTAGAGTCTGAGGATGTCGGGTCCAGTCTAGAACCCAGCAGTTCTGTGACCTTGGGTGTGTCCTTTACATTCCCTGACTGTGACATTCGCATTGTAACATCTACTTCATAAGATACTGATGAAGATCAGAGTACTTTGTCCATCATAGAAAGCCGCGTCCACGTGAGTGCTGATGTCTCCTGGAGTCTGGGACCTTACTCCAACCAGGGACCTTACTTCCTCTGGGAAACAGAGTTTGGGGAGATGGGCTCAGAGGGGAAGGGGGATGGGAACTGGCTTTCTTTTGGGACCACAGAGTTCTAGATAAAGTCTCCCGTCTTGAAAAGAGAGATAGTAAAATAATTCTTTGTTTCTCCTTTGTTCATTGTTATGATCCAGGAGTTATAAGAGGGACTTATATATATGACTAAAACTATTCCTGAAATAGTTTTATTTCAGGAATGTACTAGAGAAATGCTGGTACAAATAAGCTTGGCTTTGGGGAAAAATCTCTTTGGGGACATGGATATGCATCTAAAATTGTGAAGAATATCCTCTGTCTGAACATTGATTCAGTGAGAACCCATTTCTCTTCCCAAGCTTTACTTCTAAAGAATAGACAAAATTGGTCCATGGTTTATTGTCTGGGCAACAACCCACTGGCTGTCTTGGTGCTTGCCCTTAGGGCTTGGCACAGAATGGGGCTACTTGGTGGGTGATGTAGTTGGCATTGGTAAATTATTCCCATGGGACTCTGCTCAGGCACTGGGATTGGATCTCAGATGTGGCTCGCCTGGGCTTGGGTGGGATGTTACTGCCTCTTCTGCCTCCCGCAAAGAGGGCAGGAATGAGGCACTCCCATCCGTGTAGACAGTACTTTAAGTACTGCACAGCTGTTAGAGTGGCTTTCCTGTGCAATGTGAGAGCTCCAAAGTGGAATGGGCGCTGCTTCCTACCTGCCCAAACTATGATCTCAGAATACATTTAGAGAAGAACGCTGAAGGCCACAGAGCGGCTAGGTTCTAGAATTCTAGAATGGGCCCCATATCTTCAGACTCCTTGTCCACACTGATGCTTGGATTACACCACAGCACATCCAAATGCGTTTGAGCGAAATAGAAGTCACAGAAGTCATTTTAACGATTATTTGTGGAATATTTATCTTGGAAAGAAGAAGCCGGGGGGGGGGGTGGAATGGATGGAGGACCAGAGCCACCCCTCAATCTCTGGAGCTCTGTCTTGAGAAAGGGGGATTGTTAAAAGAGGACAGAACTGCGGTCCAGGGATGGGGGTCCTGAAGAGACACATTTCACTTCAATAGAAGAAAGAGCTATTTGAAGGCTGCAGCTTGCTATTGGGCAGTCTGGATGGCTGGTGGCCTCCCCACATGCGGGGTGGAAGGCCTTTAAGCTCTCTGTCCCCGCCTCTGTGATGCAGTGCAACTCTGAGGGCAAGAGCTGCTGACATTGTTGCAGGGCTGCGGGTCCTGCCTCTGCCAACCTTCCAGAGTTTTCTTGGGTGGTCATGAGCACTGGACAAGGCACAGGGTTTCTGGCTCCTAGTTTTGCCTACTCCATTCTGGTTGCCTCCTTGAATACACTGCCATCTAGTGATGGAAATTGGGATGGAAAAGGGTCCTCTCTGGATTTACAATCCCTCACCGTATGTATGTTCAGTGAACTTCTTTTAGGCTCAGTCTGAGCTCTTTATTTTGAATCTCACCCCTTCTCATTCCATGACCTTGGAAAGCAGAGCTGGCACTGGTCCCTGACCCAGGTTGAGGGAAAATCTGGGAATGTTCTGTTTGGTCTTGGAGTTACTCCCAGGAGTTAGAGTTTCTGGGGCCAAGATGGAGAGACTGAGCCAGCCTAGACCCCTGTCATTGGCTTCCAGGATCAGTGGGAGGGTGGGAAACTGTGAGGAGGCTTTGGATTCTGTTGAGAGGTGGCAGCCAGGATGAGGTGCTGGGGACCTCAGCACTGTGGACCAGACACTAAAATCTATGTTTAGTAAGGAATTGCTGAAGAAACCAGGGATGGAAAAAATAATAATATCCACTATATAGTGATATTGTGACAATTAAACATATTAATATTTTTAAAGTATTTAGAACATGCCTGGCATGCAATAAATGCTTCCATTTGTTATATGGAATCAACAAACATGGTGGCCTTTGGAGCTGCACATTCGGACAGAAGCATGTGCAATGGTGGTTCATGCCCTTAAGGCATACTAAGTTGCCTACATCACTGCTCTCTCTCAGAAGTAAAGAAAAAGATCTGTGCACAAAAAGACGATGACACTGATTTAGCCTTCCCCCTAGAAAAGTACAAGTCCAAATTTTCTTTTATTATGAGTGTGATACTCATCTTGAAATATTTTTAAATAGTCATTAGGTATAGCACACAGGCCATTTGGAAGGTTGGTTAGCATGTCATGATCCATCATGTCAAGGGAGATTGCTAACTTTCCTCTCCTGGGCAGAATTTGGAATGGAAATTTTCCACCAACTCAGATCCCAAATGCAAAACTTTCTAAAGGAGAAAAAAGTAGGTCAGTTGACCCAGTTTCCTCTTAAGTTTTTACTTAAGCTGTTCCAACTGAGAAATAAAGGAATATTTCCCTTCTTTTTTTAAGTGTGCACTGGCTATATGTTCTCAAAAAGGGATTACAAGGAAGAATGAAATTATTTTTGTGTTAGAAAAGCATATATGGTAATGGTGTTCCCAAGATTTTAACTGTTCTTTTCAGCTGTCTATAGTTGTGGTGGCTGCTCTGCTTCTAAGCCCTGTACCTTGTGTGGGTCTGTGTCTGTCTGGAGGTGCACAAAGGTACCTCTTGGATCAGTAGCATATTTGGGTAGAGGACACATGACCTGCTGCTGGTCCTCAGGCATGCTCTGGTCAGTGGGGTGTGCTGGTTGGCCTCATCTGTGGGATCACACTGGCTTGTTATGTTTTAACTAGTAATTTATTGAACATGTACTTTGTGCTGGCATTGTGTCAAGTAAACATTGAACATCCAGTATTTTCTCTTCATAAAACTCTCTGGAATAGGTTATAATACTAGCGATTATGTACATAGTGTTTACAGTATGCTGGGTATGCTTCTAAATGCTTCTCATGTTAATTTATTTAATCCTTATAACGTCACTATGCACTTGCTACTAGCTTTAGCCCCATTTCACAGATGAGGAAGCTGAGGTACAGAGAAGTGAAGCCACTTGCCCACGGTTGCCCTGTTAGTAAGTGGGGGAGGCGGGACTCAAACCCAGGTGATCTGGCTTCAGAATCCAGGCTCCTATCTGTGCAGTGCAGCCTTGTTGCCATCTCACAGGTGAGAGAATAGAGACCCTAAAGACTGAGTAGCTGCTCCAGGGCACACAGTGCTCCAGAGGATCAGTTCCTTTCCAATCCAGGATGTCTCCATGAGGATGGAGGGGTGGCTGTTTCCTTAGGAGACACCCAGCCTTTCTGGGCTGTAGGGCTGGCTGTTTAGCTGCTATGCCTTATTCTTACCTGGGGCAAGTGACTGTTCCTCCTGAGGCCGGTGCCATCCTCCCATTGAATTCCCGAAGGATGCCGTCTGAGTCTCCATACAGCCTGCAAAGTCCTTATGCAATAAGTAGAGTAAAACAGGGAAGTGTCAGTGTTTGGGATTGTCGGCTTACCTAGACAGGCATTAGGAACAGGCTCTCTGGGTAAAGGTGTTTAAATAGTTCATTTATTGATTATGAGTGTTAAGCTTCTGTTTTGTGCTAAGTACAGGGCATAAGGTAATACACAAAACTGATGACTTCTCTACCCTTACGGAACTTAACATTCACCTGTACGTAACAGAAAAGTTCAAACTGATATAACCAAAAAGAGAAAACTTCAGCTTGCAATCCCACATGTAGGTTCAGCTTCAGGCTTTTCTTGAATCAGGGAGCTTATTAACCTTTTTAGCAACTGCCCTGTCTCCATCTTTCAGCTCTGTGGGTTTCCATGTTGTTTTCATTCTCAAGCAATGCATCAGCCAGAGGTTGCATGCCTGCATGCTCCTGGGTTCAAATCCTAGAAGAGAGCGCATGCTTTTCTCTCAACAGCCCCAATATTAGGCCAGTAGTCTGCCTTGCTGGGCCTGGTTTGGTCACGTGCCCACTCCTGAACCGATTGCTGTGGCCAGAGGATGCCTTGTCTGATTGACTAGGCCTGGGTCAGGTGACCATGCGGAATGGGTTTGGCAGATTCCACCCTATTGGAACTGCATAGACTGGGAGCAGGAAAGACCTCTACCTGGAATCCGACCTTCCCAAAAGAAGATCACGATTCCCTAGTCAGAAGATGGGTGAATGGTACTGGGAAGGCAAGACCAATCTATGTCCACCATACAGAGGAAAATGACCTGGCTTCTGCAAGGCTGACACTAAGCAAACAATCATACCGTACATTTATTTATCCAGTTGAGGTGAGCATTACACAGGATCGTTGCATAGAAGTCATTTTGCTGGATGGTGCCAGCCTGTCTCATGAACAGCGGCATTCGTGATGGGAACCTGGCACGTCAGCTTGGAGCAGACATTCGTGGGCATAGATGTTGCCTCTTGTGCATAAATATATCTGGAAGCAAGAAGCTCATCCGACGAAACCCTTGTCTCAGCAGTTAGCCGTGGTTAAATTTCATTTGGAGTTATAAAAAATGAAGGCATTTGAGCTCATTCATCACAATCTCTGTGGCTTTAGGATGCTTTGAGAAACTGTTGAGAAGGAAGAGCTTAATAATTCCAGCCTCCTTAATGATATCGTCTGGAAAGAATGGCAATAAGAAAGGAAAGTCACAAAAATGAATGAGAAGTAGCAGAGCAGTAATGGAGGAGTTGTCAGCCAGTGAGGCGTAGCTGCAGCGAAAGCGTTAAGAAATATGCACGTCCGACGAATTGAGACCCATAAAAAGCGAAACGTGGTGGCTGGCCTGCCTGCGTTTCTTTCTCTTCAGGGTGAAGCCCTAACAGAGAAATAAAAAGAGCTCATTTGGTTACTCAGGTTCAATTCCAAACTAATGATTTCCGGGAACCGAATGGAGGTGGAAGAGGGGCTGGGATAGTCACGGGTCTGCTTTGAGGATTTGCTAACGTGTGAATTTATGTGTCTATTACAGCAGAGTGTCTTCTGAAAGTACAGTTAAAGTGCCTTTCCTTTCCTGGGGCTGCAGCTGATTAGCACTGATGCAGTAAATGTTTTGACAGTGAATGTGAAGGTGGAGGTGGTGCTTGAGAGCCGAGTGGAATGGAATCTGGGGAGAGGATTAGAGGAGGTGTCAGGGAGGACACACTGGGATTTGGGCGCAGGGTGCAGTCACAGAGGAGATGGGTGCTGCAGGCCCCACCTCAACAGGGCCAGAGAGGCTGCAAACACCTGCCTGCAATAGTCACGTGCTGGCGTAGGGAGCGTGAAAGCAAACCCGGACTCGTTTGCTAGGCCAGCATTCATCCTCCCTTCTGTATTCTCTGCCTTCTCACCTTTACTCGCTTCAGTATGTAACCAAGGGGAAGGGAGTGGCTGTCCTGAAGGGCCTCTGTCCCTTGATCACTGCCCTGCCCTGTTCTGCAGAGGCCCAACAGGGGGCACTGTAGTTAGCTGGGTGGCCGCCTTAGGTGCCTGGTCCCAGCTGAGGCAGGCTCAGATGCATCCCTCCTTAGTCCCCATCATGGGCCCCCGTCTGGATGCTGGGCTTCTGTCTCAGTTCCGTGGTTTTAGTTCTGTTCACTTCTGCCACTGAGCCTTGAACTGTGTGGCTTAGGCTAGGGCCTGGCTGGGGTTGTGCACTGCCAGGCTGCAGCAGCTGCTGTAGTCACAGCGTCCATCACTCCCCTGGCATTGTTTCACTTAATATGGCCAGCAACTTTGGGTGATACTAATGTATAGTATCCACGGTCCATGTCACCGTGGAAGAGATTTATTTGTTTAAGATCAGGCCATAAGTGGCAGAGACAGGATTGGAAACTCAGATCCGTTTGGCTTTAGCCCGGCCTTTCAATAGGATAGTATACTGAATCTTCCCAGTCCTCGGGGAGGGGTCTCTCTGAACTGGAAAGACCTCTGCCCTGGAGTCCAAGCACAATTTCTATTTGCAGGTGTTTGCAGCTATTCCTCAGTCTCCACATCAGGCTCCTTTGGGTACAGCCTCGCACAAAACCAGACCTCTGGGCCTTGCTTCTTGAATAGTGGTCAGCCTGAAAATCCTCAGCCCAGGAACAGCCGAAAGGCCGCAGTAGGCTCCCGGCTGCTTCCTCGTGGTTTGTGCTGCAAGAACTGCAGCCCTGGGGGCAGAGCTGGTCACCCGGTCCACCCTGGCCCGCACGTTCCTCCAGGGTGGGATATGGCTTGTATGTGGGCAAAGCAGGCTGCTGGCGGTCTAATGGGAGTGTGGGGACTGGCATTCAAAAGAATGCTGCGCCTCTGCCGGCTCTGCCTCGCACTAGCTGTGACACTTCGGTGAGCACCTCCATCTCTCTTAGCCTCGTCTTCAACTCCACAAAATGCTGAGAATGAAAGTACCTGCCTCAAACGATTATTATGAGAACTGAATGATCTAGTGTTTATGAGTCTTAGCACAGTGGTTGGCATAATGTCAGCATTCCATAAATGCTGGTTCTGGGGTTATACTTTAATTCATTAATGATTTATTTAGCCTTATTTATTGGGGTCCTAACTTCCAGACACTATTTTAGATGTGAAGATGGGGGGAAGGGGGACAGAAAAAAATTCTTGCTCTCAGAGATCCTATGTTTGTAAAATTATGATAATTTTTATGTAAACTATCGTGGCAGGCATGTTTCTTGCATAAATTATATCACACATTACAGTGTTATTGTTCTAGTACTTTTTTTCTCTAAAGTACCCACACATTTAGAGAATTCTGGTCTGTGTCCATGCCAGTGGTTCTTAACAGGGCAACTGTGCTGCCGGGACATTTGACAATACCTGGAGACATGTTTGGTTGTTGCAGCCTGGAAGTGGTTTTGGCATCTAGCGGGTAGAGGTCAGAGATGCTGCCAAACATCTTACAGAGCACAGGGCCGCCCCCACAGCAAGCAGTAAGGCGCCCAAAATGTTGACAGTGCCCAAGCTAAGAAACTCTGTCTATGTTTATATTTGTACCAGTGTCTTCTTCAGACTTTTTAATTGTTGCTACACAAGTATGTGCAACAGATGAAACTTCTTATTAACTTGTTTTTATAAGCGATCGCATCTTACTCTGGGCCTCTATTTGCTATTAATGACTAAAGAAAAAAAAACCTTTAAAATTTCTAATTGAAGATAATCCTGTGTCCTCTGGTTTAAAAGTCTTTTTCAGTGTAACTACTAACATGTGTAGGATATTTAGTGTATCCAATGCAGTTATACCACATTAGATATTTATTAATATTATGTTCTTAGGCACTGTGTTAAAGACATGCATGCATTAACTTAATTAATTCTCAAACAACTTTAAGATGCAGGAATTATTATCATACCATTTAATAGATGAGGACACCAAACTAGGTTTCAGAGAAGTTTAAGTAACCCACCCAAAGCCACCCATGGAACAAGAAGTCCCGAGGCTGTGATTTGAGTCCATGCTCTTGATGCTCCAAACGTGCATCCCAGCGTCCCAGGCATGGAGGATATAAGATGATGAGGAGTCGTGTCAGCTCAGTTCTTCTGGGAAGCAGACATGTAAAGGTTGATTGGTGGAAGGGCCTGTGAAGGAGAAGGGAGGAGGCTGCAGGAGAAGGTGGGCGGGGAGGGTCTTCAGAATGTGGTGCAGGCCTGGTACCTCTGGAGGGGGGAGAAGGACGATTGTGTAATCTGAGCCTGCCCTGGAGTGCAGCTCAGAGGAAATCTTGGTCAGGCTGGTGGGGAGGCCCAGAGCAAAGATCGCTGGCTGGAGGAGACCCACCTTGGGCAGGAGTGGCGCTCTGGTACCCCCTGCCAGGAGCAGCCTGGGGAGAGCGTGCCTCTGCCATGGATGCTGAAGGACACGATGCTGCTCCCGGTGACAGGTGTTTCCAGAAGGGAGGCCTGGGCAGCATCTCCCATGGCTGCCACAGCCCCAAGCCTTGAGCAGTTCACAGCCTGTTTAACTCATCTATGGTAGCGTTTGGGTAGGATGTTGTGAAAACCAGAAGGTGGGATTTCCAATGCAGCCTCCCGGGATAGAAGTGACTCCTGATTGGTTGAGCAGGTTGTATGTTGAATAAAGGGACCCTGCCAAGGGGGCTCGTTGGGGAGAGCAGGGATTGACGTGCAAGCCCCCCAGGCCAATCAAGCTGTGGGCTTTGCTGTTCGGTCCCAGAGAGGCAGCTTTTTCTAATTCAACCTCTCAGAGGGTCACCTTTTTTCAAACCTGCACAGGGTTAGAGTGCAGGCACCCAGCGCGATTCCTGGGAGAGAGGAGGAGTCAGTCTTCAAAGGGGAGTCGGGGTCGGCTGGGAGGGGGGTGGGGGTGAGGATGAGGCCTCACCCAAGGAAGGCTTGCAGGGAGCAGCCGGAACAGTGTATGAGCTGGCGCATAACCCTGGAGTGCAGGTGTGGGTGGGGCAGGGAGCCGGTGTCTGCTGTGCCCGAGGCTGGGCTCTGCTGGCGGTTTTAGGTGGGGGAGAAACAGGACATGGCCATTTGGGTGTTACTGGTCGTTTTTGGGTATTAGAAAGTCGAGTCCCCTTCAAATTTGACTGTTAGTCTCCCACACTCTGTAGCAGTCTCCTCTCCAGGCCCCAGCCCCGCTGCACTTCAGCTTGAGGTGCTTGCACTGGGGATGGGGGTGACCTCTTATGGTCCTTCTTCTTCCCAGCCCCCAGCCCTGCCTCTGTCTCTGCTTACCTCCCTATATAGCTTGACTGGGGAGGGGGTAGCTAGCTTGATTGCCTCTTGATATGTCCTGGGCAAGGAGGAAATAGGTGGTCCACGATCGTGTTGACTGTCTTTACAAGGTAGAGCCTTTGACAGCATGGTTGCCTCTGTGTCTTCTGCTTTGGGCACAAGAACAGTCCCTTGTGCTTTGGGTAGGAGAGCAACAGGAGGGGAGTCTGACTGCAGGTTCACTTGGGAGTGGCATCGGGGATTCAGATAGGGAGAAGTCACAGGTGTGCAGTGCCTTTCAGGGTCATGGCGATGAGCAGCCCAGCTACTTCCATCCGTCTGCTTGACCCCGATGGTGAATGTGTGTAAAGGGCATACAAGCGGGTGTGCAAAGGGACGATGCATTGCAATGCACCTCTCCCCCAAAATAACAGATGACAGGATCGAACATTTCCACAGCTATTCCCAGTGTATAAAAAGATTTTGAATTCTTTTTCTGATTTGAAAGTCATAATGTGCCTTTAAAGTAAATGGGTTATGACCATTGAAATGTCAAAGGCCACTGGAGAAGTTGAGGGCTTGGCTGAGGATCCCATGGCCAGGTAAGGGTAGAGCTGGGGAAGGAATCCAGGAGGTCTGACTTCCCTTCTCTTCCCACCTCCTGACTCCAGAGTCTGATCTACCAAACCGATTGCCTCTCCCACAACACCCGGATGACAGCAGCTCCCTAAAAGCATTTCAGGGCATTGCCGCTGGCAAATCAACAACTCCAAGGCCAGACCCGACTTCCATATTGTGATGCAACCACATCGCGTAGGACTGCAAAGCCTTAGAAAGTTTTGTCCTTTGAGCTGAAGGGAAGCTGAATTCTGTTAAGCTTCACTTTTAAGAAGTGAAGAAATGTTTTGCCTGGTGTCCATGGGTATTTGGAGGAAGTCCTTTTACTTTTCGAGGGAAAATCCTGTCTTCAGGTGCTCATTTGTATGTTCCAGGGAGCTAAGTGCGGCAGCCGTCAGCAGCCATTCTGGTCATTGCAGCAGGACGCTCAGGGCTTCCCAGAGGGTGTACCTGGTGACTTGTGTTTGTAATCAACAGATACTATAATCCAGCCCATCACTAATTCCTTGCTTTTCTGATTAGTTCAAACCAGGGTGGCTTACTTTGGAGAGCAAAGTGTGCTCAGTTCGGATCCTAGGGAAACTCTGCCCCCAGGTTCGCAGCTGGTTGCGCCGGGCCAGGCTGCTCCCGCTTTGGACTGGCCACCCTGAGGCCCTTCCCTTCCTGCCACCGGGCCCCCAAGGATGGGACAACTCGTGGACCCAGTTACAGGGCAAGGGCTGGGAAGCGGTCGGGGAGGGTGTGGAGGGGGCTGCAGAACATGCTGACTTTCTTTGTTTTTATTTTTTTTTTTTAAACCAGGGATTATTAGCCGAGAAAACGCAGAAGATCTCCTGGAGAACATGACCGAGGGAGCATTTCTGGTCCGGGTCAGTGAGAAAATCTGGGGTTACACCCTCTCCTACCGCCTGCAGAAGGGGTTCAAGCACTTTCTTGTGGATGCCTCTGGGGATTTTTACAGCTTCCTGGGAGTGGACCCCAATCGCCACGCAACGCTCACAGATCTCATTGATTTCCACAAGGTATCCCTCTGAGGGCTGCTCGCTGGGGGAGGACACTGGTAGACACTTGAGCTGAAGAGAGAGCCGAGCAAGCGCAGCAAGGCTGCGGGCTCTAAGCCGTGGGGCCGGAGGGGCACAGAGGCACAGAGCATTCGGGTCAGGGTAGAAGAGGCCGGAGGTTGTCTAGACCCGGCCCTGGGGCCCATTCTTTTCTCTGGCTCACCCTCTGGGGCAGGCGTGCACACCTAAGCCTGGCCCCCAGGCCTCCTCTCACCTTGAGAGCCTGAGCGCTCCCTACTTTCAACACGAGGGTTTGGCTGATCAGCCTCTCTCCAAGCCCAGGTGTCACTCCTCCGCTCATTCCCAAGAATGTCCCTCCCGTGAACTTCAAGCCAGGCTTCTGAGACTTCGCTAAACCTAAGACTTTTGGGAGGTAGAGTGGTGGCAGCTCAGGGGTCCAACATCTACCTGCGCTTTGCGGGTGTAGGAAGGTTCACAGAAGGATTTGACCATTTCACTGGGCTTTTCCTTCAGGAGGGACTCTTGGATTTGTATGGCTTTATCTTCCTCTTTTCCTGGATGTCCCCTGGGCTCCAGGGACAGCTCTTATCTTGACCTTAGGAGTCAAGAAAATCACCCATTCACAAATACCTGGACACTGAGTACTGCCCAGAAAATTGGACCAACCGGAGTCAAGTTAGATTTCCACTTGTGTAGCCTTCTAACAACCAGAGGAAAGAGAAAGGGGGGCATGTGTGGGTACTGGCACTTTCTCTCTGTCCAGCACTGAGCCCCGTGCTCTGCACTCATGCTCTCATTTAATCTTCCCAGTAGCTCTGTGAGGGAGGCATCTTAGCCCCATTGTACAGATCAAGGAACCAAGGCCAAGTTTCCATGGCTGGTACCAGTGAGGACCAGGAGTTAAGTCTCATGCTGTCTGCCTCTAAAGTGCACGCTTTCCCCACCAAGCCAGATTGTCTTGCTTTCCCTGTTCCTTATAAGCTGCATCAGCAGTGGTAAACGCCTTGCTCCTGGATGTGTTTCAAGCAAAGGGTAAACGTCCATCTCTCAGGACAGGTTCCTATGTGGAAAGGCCAGACCAAATGTTTTTTGAAGGTCTTCATTCTCTTCCAGATCTAAACTTTAGACACTGACAATTTCATTCCTAACACATTTCTTTAGAGATATATCATCTATGTCCATCTGGAGATCTGGTGGTCAGCTTTTATAAATTAAAAATTTAATTACACAGTTAATTCATGATTACATTTTAAGAAAAATCAAATACAATACAAAGTGAGGGCCTCATTCATTCTAAATCCCCATTTCCATCGTCCACCTTGAAGTATCAGTCTGCCATGTATCTGTCTAAGTATTTCCTGGGCAGTAACATAGAAACTTGTATGCATAAGGAAATACATAGTTTCGTTATTTTTCATATAAGTTGCATAATTCTTTACATACAGCTGGACAACTTGATTTTTTACAGGCTAAATAAATCATTGAATATAGTTTTAAAAAGCATGATCCCTGGGATCAGGCTGCTGAATTTTAAATCTCAACTTCATTTCTATGTGGGACTTTGGGCAACTACTCAGACTTTTGCACCTCAGTTTCCTCCCCAGAGAGATGGATTTAGTAATAGCACTCACCTCTTCAGGTCCCTGTGAGGTTTCAATGAGATATCACTGTTTAAAGTGATGAAACAATATACTTGACACTTGTAAATTATCAGAACGTGTTGACTATTATTAAAATATGTCTAAGAGATCTAAGTCAACACATGTATTAATCCTTATAAATGCCCCGTGGTATTCCACGGTATGGATGTATATTACAGTTTAATTACCCATTCTCTTCTTGATAGCCACTTATCTGGTTTCCAGTTTTTCATGATCACAAACAGGGCTGCAGCGACTTCCCTGTATATGTCACTGTGAATGCATGTGCAGTATTTCTCTAGGATGGGTCCCTTAGATTGGGATTGCTACAGAGAAGAGTATGCACATTTTAATTAGAAAAGATCTGCCAGATTGCCCTTCAAAAATATGGTGCCAATTCAGGCCCCTGCCAACTCTATATGAGGCTGTTTCCCCAGACTAGTGCCAATACCAGGGCCTATCAGTCATTTACTTTTTTTCATCAGATGGGCAGACACTGAATCTTGCTGTGGTTTAGCTTGCATCTCTCTGCTGACCACTGATGCTGAGGATCTCTTCGTATGTTTAATGGCCACTTGGATTTCTTCTTCGGTGAATCATCCATTCATATCCTTTGTCCATTTTTCTATTAAGATGTCTCTTTCTCACTGATGTGACATTTCTTTCAGCAACTAAATTGCTCTTTAGTTATGTCCATGCTATTATTCAGTTCTTCTACTGAAATTTTTCTTTTTAATTTAAATAGTCATGCTTTTCATATCTGGGTTCTTTAATTGGTTCTTTTTTTTTTTTTTCTTAATCAAATGGTCCATTCATGTTTCATGGATGACTTATCTTCTTTTTTTGAGAGAGAGAGACAGACTGACTCATTGACTTACTAACTGATGTTCTCTCCAACTTATCTTCTTATTCCATGGAGGGGATTAATACACATCTCTTACAGGCTCCTTCTCTTTGTTTTATATTTATAGACTTGACATTTCCTTGAGAATCATTTCTATTGTTGAGTTTGGCATCTTTCTATTATGGCTATGATTTTCCTTAAATGTTTATGGATTTGGGGCTATGCGGTGACCTTCTATTTCTAAATTTCCTGTTTGTCCATGAGTGGATAGAGTTTCTGTTTCCCAAATCCAGTCTCTTCATGCTGTAGGGGTTGGAGTTGACAGTGAATCGTTCACCTTTTAGACGTGGGAGTGTTTGAATTTTTTGGAGCTCTTTGGCCACTCAAGAAACTGTGTGCTTCTCCTCATTTCCTGAGCTGCCTGAGGGAAACAACTCTGAGGCAAAAGCTGCCTAGAGTCCCCCAACCTGCCCCCAGCTTGCACCGGGCCCTGCCCCACACCGATTCCTCTGACAATCCCATCCTGCACAACTTTTTTTTTTGTTTTTTTAAAGGATTCTTTAACCTTTTTCACTTTGTTGTTGGCATTTATTCTTATTTTCCAGTAATTTTGTGGATTTATTTCTTTTTAAAGGCAGATTTTTTTTCCCTGCCATTTCTAGAAATTTGAGTGAAGGGGAGGCAGATGCATGTTCTTTGTCTTTCTATCTTAATCCAGTCTCTCTCGGGTAGGTGTTTATCTCTCTTTCTTGATTATAAGTGAATTTTCCTTTCCGCCCCCTTTTGTAGGAGGAAATTATCACTGTTTCGGGGGGAGAGTTGCTGCAGGAGCCCTGCGGACAGAGGGACAGCCCGCCAGACTACCACCTGTTGTTTGAATGATTTCTTTTTCTCCTGATCAATTGGATTCCTTTGGGAACCCTCTTTTTGAACTCAGCTTAAGAACTTCCCAGCTCAAATCCTGTGGACTTCTGGAAGATCCATCACCGCTCAGAGGAACAAGTAGACTAGCATGTCTCAAGTGATATGAAGTATTTGGCGTATTTGCTGCTGGTCTCATTCCGGTGCTCAGTACAGAAATTGCTGATAGCTGATGCAACTCTTTCATGAAGAGTTTGGCTATGACCTCAGAAGATAAAGCCTACTTGCCACAGCTACCCTAATCTGAGCTCCTAGAGTGCATGGATCATGTTTTAATAATCCAAAATAATTCCAGTGCCGAACCCTGAATTTAACATGGTTAAACATTGGTAGACATTCAATAAATGTTTGTTGAATGAATGTACTTCTTCTGAAAGTTTCTCAACACCAAATCAGTTTCTAGTAAGGTATTTCTTACTTGTCACTCTATAAAATCATAGAAATAATGGAAGTGAGATTGTAAAAGATTTCTATGGTGGACATAGCTGCTGCATCTTTTATAATATTCGTTATTACCCTTGTAGATGTTATCATTGGACTTACCTAAGGTTCCTGAGCCCCAGCTTCCAGGACAGGTAATCGATACTGTCCTGTCTTCTGTATTTAACCTCTTTTTCTGCCACCCTCCTCTGTCTTTGAATTGTATCTTGGCCATGGTTTTGCAATACTGAAGCAGTGGTTCCATGTATTCCTACAGATGTACCTGGGGTGGATTACAAATGCAAGAATGGTTTTTAGACATAAGGCCTCTGCTCTCTAGGATGGGGCCCTCTGTATGCAGTTTATTCAAATGATTAACTCTGTCCTCATTGTCATTTTGATTTTGATTCTACTGTCGCTTGATCTGAGCAGGTTCCTCAGATTAGCAGAAAGACTCTGCCGGATGATATCTATTTGTGCATACTCGTGTTCTATATTCATGGTCATGTAAATAGAGGCAGCATATTATGATGGGAAGATTATAGTGTCTATAGTCAAGAAGATTGGGGTTCAAATCCCCACTCTGAAACTTCCTAGCATTTTAATGCTTGCAGCGTTATGTTTGGTGAGAGGAAAAGGATGAACGGCTCTGGGGATGTCAGGGAACTGATTTGCTTTACTTGGTAGCTGTATCAAACGTCTCCCATGCTCTGCTTGCTCCTTGCATCGTTGGCTGAGTGTTTCCCACCAGCCACCACCACTGTCACTGATTGTGCACAGGCTCTGCTCTGCTCACTGTGTTGTTCAGCCTCCTGTGAGCCTAAGCCAATGGTACCTTGCCACATGCCTCATTTCCTGTTGCTACAGAGGCATAAGACAGAGGGCTGGGAAGTTAATGCCCCATGCAGTAATAAACCTTAGATCAATGAGAGTGAGAGGCTGGCAGATGAATTCCTCTCCCTTCTTCCTCCTGGCGGGACTGTTCTGTGAGGTAGCTCTTCACATGGTCTCTTAGGAGACAGTCTTGCAAGATCCAGTGACGATGAGTCATGACGAAACCAAGCAGTGACACGATCAGTGTGACCCCTACTTGTTCTTCCTACTTCTCTGCCTCCCCCCCTCCCCCCTGCTCCTCTGGGATTGAACTCCTGGGTGAAGTAGCAGCACATAAGCTTCTGCCACAGGGGAGCCCAAGATAAGGACTCATCATACAAATGTGTTCAATAATAACAATTTTGCAGCCCAGCTCCGTTGCCTGCCTCCTGTCTGTCTCACTGAATGCATAAAATGAAGTGACGGAGGGGACCCACTTTTTGTAGTCTAAAGTGCCTTAAAACTGTAACCAATTATTATTAAAATTACCTTATTTCTATTAGGACTCAGAGGAACCAAGTTTTAGTTTTGGTTCTGCTACTTACCAATTATATGACTTTGTTCAAGTCATGTAACTCCAGGAAACCTCCGAGCAACTGAGAGAATTTTCCGTATGGTCACCACGGGGTTTTTTGACAGGTCAGCTAAATGGTAGATATGAAAGCTCTGTCCAAATGGAAGGTGTTGCTAGAAGCCACCACAAGAACAGCAACAACGATTTCATGCTTAGCAGCGATGTGTCAGGGGATATGATGTGATGATTTTCAAGGTGTTGGAAGAAACTTCTTCTGTTCCAAGAACTAGCAGCAGCTTTGAAAGCAAACCAAGATGGGTTGAGACCTTGACTCCCTGGGTTGTTGTTCCTGTCACCCCTAATTAATATGTGAAAGACAATGGCTGAGTTTTCCATCCCTAACACATTTATTTCATTTTATTTGGGGCCTGCACTTTCTGCATGTCTCATATATTTTAGGTTTTACCTGGCTTTAAAATAAATCCCTTGTAAGTTGTCCTGCAAATGAAATTACTGTCTGGAAAACTGCAATTTCATCTTGAGAGTTTTATTATGCTAATAAATGTCAGGATTCTCAAATAAAGGAATTGTCTTTTTTTTTTTTTCCTGAGCCCTACAAATATAATGAAAAACAGTCACTCGGCTACAAGACTCAGCAGAGGAAAAATTTACAATCTATAACTAGAAAGAGAAGTTGTAAAAAACACTATGCAACTTAATAGAAGATAAATTTCAAGGAATGAAAGGGCAACTTGGGGTATAGATTCAAGGAGATCCTGTGTGGCAGAGATATTCTCAGGGGCATGAGCTGAGAGACGCCGTGGACAGTGAACCTTGGAAGGGAAAGAAGCCTGGACTGGAAGACCTGGGAACCTGAGGAGTTTGTCCTTGTATATCCTTGACCCTTTCATTATCCTCAGGACTAAATTGTGATCCTAGATAAGTTTCTCTATTCTTTGGGCTACAGCTTTGCCCATTTCAGAGGGTGGCGCTGAAAATAACTCGAGCTATTCTAATAGTAATGGCAAACATTGTTGTAAACCCTGTGTGTATGTGTGCAGGTGAAATCTCACAACCATGCTTGAGGGAGACAATGCTTTCATCTCCACCTTGTACTTCAGGAAACTGAGGCACAGAAAGATCCAGAACTTCTCTGGAAAGTTGTAGCACAGAGATTGGTCTGGCTTCACAGTCTGCATGGACCTTAAATCAGTGTAAACAAGCACGTGGCGATTGTTGTTAAAAATGCAGATTCTCCTTCAGAGGATCTGGGGTTGGGCTTGAGGTTCTGCATTTCTGACAAGCTCCTGGATGCTGGGCCGCCCTTGGAGCAACCAGCCTTTAAAGCAGGGATCAGAAAATTATAGCTGCAGGGCAAATTCGGCAGGTTCCCTATGTTTCTACAGCCTGAGAGAGAAGAATGGTTTTTATGTTTTTAAATGGTTGGAAAAAGTTAAAAAGAAGAATAATATTTTATGACCTGTAAAAATTACATTAAATTCAAATTTCAGTGTTCATAATAAAGTTTTATTGGAATACAGCCACACTCATTTGTTTACACATTGTCTTTGGCTGTGTATGGCCCATAGGGCCTAAAGCATTTACTATTCGGTCCTTTATAGAAAAAAGTTTGCCGGTTCCTACTTTAAATTATGGTGCATATGTTAGGAATTATTTTGCTTCTTTCTCTGCTTTGTCCAAATGTACTCTTAAAGGAGATTCTAACATCATCATTTATACTTCAAAGAAATCTAAGTGAACGCATTAAATTCTCTAGTAGTGTTCCATTTTAATTTTGAATCTTATCTCTAGTATTCCAGGTTCTTTTCCTTGTGAAAGGATTCAAAACAAATGTAAGCAAACAGTATCGTAAGTATGTAGATAATTTACATGGGCATAGGATCTTCACTCCTTAGAATTTATTCTTACTTCCTACACACAACTGTGTATGTGTATGTTTTGCCCTTCAATCTGGGAGGTTTGGGAATCAGGCAATGCCATATTTGTCTGTGTATCAGAGGGTAGCTGGAACTGTCAAGGTTGTGGAATTGTATTTATTGTTAGGTACAAGTGGATCGTGCATATCTCAAAGGCTTGATTTAACCTTTAGGGAACCTTTATGATAGAAACTTCCAGGCTGAGTATTCTGGTTGCTTTGGGTTGGAATCTCAATTCTTTTACTACTTTTCGATAAGAGGAATAAACAAACAAGCAAACAAACCAATGAGATTGAGAAAGTAGAAACTCGCTCTGCTGACAGCTAGTCTGAGATGGAGGAACTGAGAATTGAAACAGAAATCACATCTTGCAAATCTGTTCTGTGACTCGCAAAAGAGGAAAATGGAGCCAAGCCATAGCACGCCAGAGACACTGTTTAAATGCAAACTCTTTTAGCCAGCAAATGCAAGCCCGTATGTCGTAGATAGGCCATCAGACGCACTGATCAAACAGTATTTCTACATGACTTTTTAAAAAAATTGTAATAAAATGTACATAACATAACATTTACTATTTTAAGTGTACCGTTCATGGGCATTAAGTACATTCACATTATTGTGCAACCATCACCACCACCCATCTGCAGAACTCGTTTCGTCTTGCAAAATTGAAGCTCTGTACCCATTAAACAATAACTCCTCTTTCCTCCTCTTCCCTTAGCCCCTGGCAACCACCATTCTACTTTTCTGTCTCTATGAATGTGACTACTCTAGGTACCTCATAAACGTGGAATCACATAGTATTTGTCTCTTTGTGACTGGCTATTTCACTTTGCATAATGTCTTCAAGGTTCATCTATGTTGTGGCATGTCTCAGAATTTCCTTCCTTTTTAAAGCTGAATACTACTCCATTGTATATGTGCACCACATTTTATTTGTCCACTTATCTGTCAGGAGACACTTGGATTGCTTCTACCATTTGGCTATTGTGAATAATGTGGTTCTGAACATGGGTGTACATCTCATGACTTTTGTTTTAAAGATAAAATCATTGATTGTTCCAGCAACTCCCTTATTTCCTGATTCTGACCAATCTCTGCCAAGGACATTGAACTCCGGCTCCCTGATCTCGGTAAGTACTTTTTCCTAACTTTTGCCTTTTGATGTTCCAGGATTACTCTGGTGTTCGTTCTCCCTTGCTGCAAGGAGCTAATAACCCTAACTTGGGCTGCACGTGTATTCCTGGTAGACGTCAGCTGATGGGCTTTACAAAGATGTTATCTGTGCAGTGTGGTGCCCATGATAGACACTCAGTGAGATTCAATGTCTTCTTTCCACTGACCGTGCTGAGTAGCAGCTGCGACAGTCCCTCCTGTGAGTGGTGTCTTGGGCCCATTTATATCCCCATCTCAGAGGACGAGCTCGTGCACTTGCCGGGCTTATAAGCTCATCTGCTAGACACTGTTATGTGGAGGACAGTGAGGTGGTACAGCTGCAGACAGACCCAAAAATGGACGTGCCAGCTGCCCTTCTGGTGGGAACTTTCTTACCCTGGAGGCACCCAGTGTCAGAGGTCGGGTGGCCAGAGGAACCCCTGGAGGGAAGCTGAGAGAGAGGAGGCTGAGGGAGCACCCATCCTCTGTAGAATGAGCAGGCGAGCAGAGAGCAGAGCTTGTTCATGGCGAACCTTTGGCCCATTCGCCACAGGCCTCTGCCCTGCGTGGACACCCCTCCTGCTTCCACGCCCTAGGTAGGAGGGGGCAGCAGAGTATAGGAGGAAGAGAGATTCTTTGTGGGTCATGGATATAAATCTGAATGTAAATGGCAGAAGAATAGAAGAGGGTTTCAGGAAAAGGGAACAGTTGGCATAAGCAAAGATCTGGAGGCATGCAAGTGTGTGTGTGTGTGTGTGTGTGTGTGTGTGTGTGTGTGTGTGTATGAATCTAGACCTGAAATGGGCCCACTAGCATATCCTCCTCTACCCCTCCCTATCACACACACTAAACATTTGCACAACCAAATTCTTTATAAGGGACACATTCTGTGCAGATTCTCAGCCAGCAGCCACAGGTGGCTCCGGCAACCTACGGGGCAACAGCAATTTGGACCAATAACTTGGGTTTTGGCCAAAAAATTTAGTGTAGAATTTACATAACTTGGTTTGCTCCTCATATATCTTTTCCTGTCTCCTTTAGTCAATGTTGTATACTGCTAACTAGCTTTTATGTCCTTATGTTGGCACGCTTCTCGTTAATTTCCCTCTTATTCTTACATTTTCATGGGTTTTTATATTTGGCTTATTCTGATTGGCTGCAATGTTTGCTTTTCATCCTGTTGTTAACAATTCATTTTTCTCTGGGCAGCTGCTGTGCAATTTGAAAAGGAGGAGAACCCAACTCCTTACGTGGGGCACATGTGTACTTCCAGCCCAGCCTCGCACGTCTAGTGGTAGCTGATTGTTGAACAGAAGCACAGAAAGTTCTTTGGATAATTAGGCCTCCTCCCCTATATCTAGTTTCTAATGAGTTATGAAAAGCAAGGAAAAAAATGGCAAACAAAACAAACAGAATGACAAAATATTACACTGATATAAAAAATCAGTATTCCAATATCTAACTAAATTCATAAAAAATTCTATTCTAGTAGCCCAGAGTCTGACTCAAGCACATTATTTTGGGAACAAATCAGACACCTCCCTAGTCTGCTGAACAAAATATCGTTTTCCATTAACAGCTTAGCAATTTGTTCAAGAGGCATGGAATCCCGGAACAAACGGGCCATCGGAAACTAATTAATGACACTCTGCATTAGAAACATTCTTAACCTTATGAGCAGGCACTAACTCATAGCTGAAAGAGAAATGTAAAATCATTTAAGGAACAACTTAACCTTTATTACTTAGTATATACCAAGGGAGGAATACTGTGTGTTAAAAGCATTTACCTGACACATATAGAAACAGTACAGCCCAGGCCAGTAGCTGCAGCACGCACAGCTGTTAAAGAGAAAATGTCAGTATTCACAATAGAGATTTATGCTCTCAATTAAGCAATTCAATTATTGGTTTAAGGGAGGCACCATTTCTCCAAACAGGGTTGAAAGCCTCTGAACACTAATTTTTAACCAATTGTACTCAAACGTACAATGGCGACTCAAAAAGGAGAAAAAGTTGAAGACACATTTCATAGACTCTTGAACTTTTTCTCTTGTCTCTGTTTCTTACTTCCTCAGATGGAATCATTCGTCTGTCCCATTGGACAGCGATGTGTCTTCTTCCATGGACACCTGGGAAGGGCTGGGAAGAGCAGATCCAGGGGCTGCTGGCGTCTATACTAGTCAGATCCCTTGAGGGAAGAGGAGGGAGCCTCAGAAAAGGGTCCTGTGAGGAGGGTTCATTTACAAAGATGGTGGCATAGGGGAGCCATCGTGGGAAACACAGTGACCTGGGCTTAGTAGCATCCTGCCTTCCCCTGCTAGCCCATAACAAGGAAGGAGAGGGCAGCTCAGGAAGAGAAGAAAGATGCACATAGAATTGGCCATTTTGGAAGGATGGGGAAGGACTGTGTCTAGGGACAGAGCTAGCCCAAGGCCACTTTGCAAGGAGGCAGCCAGGCAGTGAATAACTACCCCAGCCTCACCCTCTTCCTTCCTTCTACTCCCTGCTGGGCTCTCCATTGGCAGAACCAGCCTAAAGCCAGAGGGTTGGGAACTCTTGGTGTAATCTATGCGGGCCAGCTCTCCAAGGTGGAGAGGGACAAGGAATACATCTGGAGGGCAAACTTAGTCCTGTGGTGTTTCTGTAGGAGATATAGGGAAAAAGAAAGGTTTTCCTACTGGCACATATAACATATGACACTTAACACTTCACCTCGGGTCACCAAAATATGTGGGGATTTCTCCCTACCAACGAACAATTGTCCAGCGGATACCAGCTGGATATCCTACAGCTTAATTCTGCCACTGTCTAGCTGGAATGAGATTCAGACCCCCGACAGGCTAAAGTCTCAACCCCACAAGACTGCCCCCACTGCAGATGCCAGTCACAAGCCCCAGGTTGTCACCTACATTTCTGACCCACCAGCTACAAATCCGAGTTCCTATGACCACCTCATTGGGTTTGATTAATTTTCTACGACAGCTCCCAGAACTCATGGAAACACTTCCATTTTCCTGTTTATTATACGGTATATTACGAACAGCCAGATGGAGGAGACGTGCAGGGCCAGGTATGAGGGAGGGGGTGCAGGACTTCCATGCCTTCTCTGGGGGTGCCACCCTCCAGGCAGCTCCATGTGTTTGGCAATCCGGAAGCTCTCTGAGCCGCCTCCTTTTGGGTTTTTATGAAGGCATCGTTAAGTAGGTGTGATTGATTACATCATAGGCCATTGGTGATCAACTCAACCTTCAGTCCCTCCCCTCTCCCCAGAGTCAGGGGTTGGGCCTGGAAGTTCTAACCCTCCAGTCACATGGTTGGTTCTGCTGACAGCCAGCCCCCATCCTGAGACTGTCAAGGGGCCTGTCAAGAGTTGCTCCATTAGAACAAAAGGTGCTCCTGTCATTCAGGAACTTACAAAGGTCTGAGGAGCTCTGAGTCAGGAACCCTGGTCAGAGACCGAATATTAGAACAAAAGATTCTCTTAGCACCTCTATGTAGAAGGGCTTAGGAGCAGTCTCAGGAACAGGGGCAGAACCTGAATATGTGTTTATTACTGTGTCATAGTATCACAGTGTTCTAGCTTGTCCCGCCAACCCGAGTCCTCCCAGGCACTCGGACAGTGTCTCTGCCTATTCTCCTGCCTCATCCGCCATGGCCACCTTGCCAGGTGACGTCTTGGCACCTCACAGTGGCTGTTAAGGTGCATCCTTTTCCCTGCTTGGAAGGTAGAAGCCATAGCTCAGTACCAGACCTCTGGCATTTAAACTTCGCAGTGGTGTCTCAGTGCCACACGATGAGGTGACCCTAATCCTTCCCTCCATACTTGAGGAGACAGACCACATGGCAGTGGCTCCTGGGCCCTGGGATGGCGGCCGCTGCACCCTTTGTGACACCCCTTTGGTGTGCCGCTTAGGATCAAGTTCCTAGTGTCCCTGCTGGTTTTACGTTTAGCAATGAACCCACTCCAGCTGCACTTCTGTCCTGGATGTGACCTTTGAACAGTCTCTAACTAAAGGTCGATTCCACTTCTACCACCTTTCTCCACCCTCCCCGTGGAGCAGATTCTTTCCTTTTTGGAGTCTCCAAAGTCACGATAGGCGTCATTTGACAAGGCCACCATGGAAGTCAGCACACTGAATGCTCTCGCCTTGGCCTCCCTAGAGGTTCTTTGTCTGGACCTGTGGTTTGGGGCTCCTGCATGTGTCTTTTTAGGCTGCAGGCCGGGGCTCTGCTGCTGGGAGAACACGTAGACCTTGGGTCCCACCCCCGAGGCAGTTCTTTCCAGTTGCTCCATGTAGTTGTTTTATGGCTTCTGCACAATTAGGGGACAACCATTGAAAATGGCTGTTGCCATTGCTTCGCTGGCTAATTAGGACATGAGATGAAACGACTAGGGTGGTTTATGTCAAATTAGAAGGGAGAGAGGAAATTTAACTGTGGTGGGGACTTCTGGCTAAGTCTGATATGGCTACATCGAAATTCTGCAAAAATGGAAGGACAGGAAACAAACTAGCAAAGAGGTAAAAGATCTTTAGTTGTCTTCTTTATGTCTTTACATTGCAGGATTAGATGCCAGGAATGAACAGGGAGATCTAAAGCACTTTCCAATTGTACTCACATTAGAATAATCCAAACAAACAAACAACCATGTTCCAGCTCTAGAGATGCTGACACTGTTGGCCTGGGACGGGGCCTCTGCATCAGTCTATGTTAAGGAAATGGGGACTCTATGTTTCTGAAGGTAAGTGCCCCTCTCCATGGGGCACAAGACAGTGTGAAATGCTGTCTTTATGGGGGTGATGGTATTTAATCTTCATAACTAAGGAGGCTGTGCAAGAAATGCAACTTTAACTTTTTTTTATAATTGAACCCACTTTATATCAAGGTCCCATTCTGCTGAGACTCACATTTGGTTATTTTAGTTAAAATCAGTCACTTTGCACTCTGTTCTTCCTAGGGTGGTTTGACGGCATTGGAATATTCATGACTTATCCTGGCAGGTGGTGAGGCTGGTGTCCACCTTTTAGGAGATGTTCCATCCCACTCAACATCCACAGATCTTTGGGGTCTGTCCTTTTTCCCTGATGGACACTGGCAGGGGCTCCAGCCTAGTTCTCAGCCATAGGATTCCCCCTCTACCACCGATAGTCCTGCCCTAGCTTCAAAGAGCGACAGGTCTGCTCTTGCACAAAGCCATGCAGGAAAGGGCTTGTCTGCTTTCTGGGCTCTCTCGTCCAGATGTGTGGGGACTGCCTCAGGAGCACAGGGCTCTGCTGCTGGGAGAACATATAGATTTGGGTCTCATTCTGACCTGCTGTGGGTCTGTCTTCCTGGGTACTCCATGTGGCTTCCCTACTCTGCTTTTCTGAGCCTTGTGACATGGGGGACATGAGAAGGTTTGGGGTCGGCTCTCAGACCCCAACCAAGCTGGGTGTACCATGCCTCCCTGCAGGAATCCAGGATGTTGGCTCCTTTCGGGGCTGCTCAATAGAACATGACTATGTTGTTCTGTCCAATTCTTTTCCCCTTGCCAGCTTGGAGGGTCTCTATCTAGTCCAAGGGTCACAGTGGGCAAGGTTGAACTGGTTTGGTCTAATTTGTGGTCTTGTAAATAGCTCTCTTATACTTGGACTGCAGCCTGTGAACTTAAAACTTTCATGAAGCTGAGAGGTGGGTATTTGGTGGCTCATTATACTGTATACCTTATTTCTACTTGTGTATATGTTTGAAATTTTCTATGATACAAACAGGTTTGAAACAGTTTTCAAAAAAGGCAAAAATTTGATATATGGATTCTCTGGTTTCCTTATGAAAACACTCCTAATGGGTGATTCCTGTCTGCAATTCTGAATGGGGGAGGGTCTCAGTGTGTGTGCATGTGCCTGTGTGTGTGTTTGTGTTGTATCTGTGTCTGTGTCATTACCTCTGTGCTTTGTGTGTCTGTGTGTCTGTGCATGTATCTGTGTGTGTTTATGTGTCTGTTTGTGTGTCTGTGTGTCCGTATGTCTGTGTGTGTGTGTTTGTGTGTCTGTGCATGTCTATATGTCTGTGTTTGTGCATCTGTATGTGTGTGTGTGTGTGTGTGTGTGTGTGCGCGCCACAACAGGCCCAGTGGAGCACCAGAGGAGACGCCTCCTCTTGCCCCAGCCCCTTTCCTGGGGCCCTGCCTTGCCCTTGCTGACTGCTCTGCGGCCCCAGGGAATTGTCCCGAATCCCTCACATCCTTGACGGAGAGCGTGACTTGCAGTGTTTCCCCTGGCTCTGGCGTTTCCTGGGGAAGCTGATTTCCATTCCCTCTTCTCCAGGGCCCCCCTTGAGTCATGCCTGCCCTGTCCCCCGCCCCTGCCCCACGCTGCTTGCAGCACGCCCCCTCCCCCCCCCACACACACACTGTGACCATGGGCTGGCTCGGCTCTGGAGGGCCAGGGCCCTCTGGAAAGCCCCGGCTCGACTGCCGATCAGAGGCAGGGAAACATTCAGAGCTTTGTGCTGTGTCCTCACCAGGCCTGTAGTCCTCAAGCCTTTGGGGTTCTGAGCCCTCAGCCTGAGAGTTTTGTGACGCCATCGCCACACCGTGCCAAACCACGATGCGCTCATGCTTCCAGAGGAACAAAGGCCTCTGGAGCGAGGACAAGCCGAGGGACGAGAGGCCTCGTCCCAGGGCCAAGGCCCTGCTGGCATTAGTGTTCCTGAGAGGCGGCCGGAGCCCAAGGTGAACAGGATGCCTTGCAGGTCATCGCGGTGCCAGGGCGGGAGGACCTGCCGGTGGCATCGGGGATGCCGATGTCGCAGTCCTCATCCGAGGCTGCTGCGGGGTTCCCTCTCGCTTGGGGGAGGTCAGCCCTTTGCCCCATCCCGGCTCTGGTGGATTGGATGAGGCCCCTCCCCTTGGGAAGGCCGATGTGCTTTACTCAAAGTCTACCAATTTGGATGTTAATCTCATCCAAAACACCCGCACAGAAACATCCAGAGCAATGTTTGCCCACACGTCTGAGCGCTGTGGCCCTGCCAGCTGACCCACACGGGCAGCCATCGCACAGCCCTGAGCCCCCGCGGCCAGTGCTGGTGTGAAGCCTGGACCTACGTGCGACGCGCCTGGGTCATGGCGACCTTAAGGAGGGCCTTGCTCGTGGTCCCTCTCTTGGTGGCCTGCCACACCCCTGCGGCTCCAGCCTGTGCCTCAGACTAAAAGGACCTGGCTCTTCTTAGCATCCCCAAATGCTAAGGGCCTTTGCCAAATCTGCGCCCCCCCTCGGCCCCCCCCCCCCAGCTTCTTCACTCTAAAATGAGAGGCGGGGACTGGATTCCCGCCGAGCTCTCCTGGGGAAGGACGTCCGTCCGTCAGTCTGTCAGCGGCTTCGCAGCCTGTCCAGGCCGGCCTTCCAATTGCCGGCAGGCGCAGGGCAGCGTGCGGCTGAAGCCACCGCCTGCGTCCTTTGGGTATTTTATGTGACTGCTGAAAGCCGCTCACATTAGCTCCAGCTTCTGTCCTCTCCCCAGAGGGATGGGCAGTCGCAGCCCTGCTGCGTCCGCGAACTCCAGAGCTTGTTCGTCGCCCTGGAGGCCAGCGCTCATTCCGCAGGGGCGGGACACGCCACGGGGCCTTTCTATGACAGGGGGCCTCTGACCTCCGGCGCTTGTAAGGCAATAGAGAATGTAAATCCAGGCTGGAATGCCCTGCGCTTGCCTGCTTGCCTCTGTTAGGGTCTGCGCGTGTCCCTGTTGCTTTGTGTTACACCTGGAAAACATGTGCCCCGTCTGGCCAGCTTCTACTCCCTTTGGGACGCGTCCGGGATGCCTGCCAAGCTCCTGGACTGCACTGGGTGCTGGGGACACAGGGACGAGTCGGACACAGGCAGCGCTGGCTGGTCTGGTGGGGTCACTGGAGTAGACAGTGGCATCACTCTGTCCATCCCCAGGAGCCCACTGTGCCATCACCGCTGTTGACATTGAGCTTTCAGTAGCTCACGCCTGCTGCCCTCCGCCACACTGTTCTAGGGCAACTGGAGCCACTTCAAGGAGGCGTCTCAGAGTTTATGTTTCCACCCTTCTCCAACCCCGCTGCTGTGAACCAAGGTTGGTCAGGCATGGGGTATGGACGCCCAGCCCTTTGCCTTGGGGTGGGACAATACTCCTGCGTTCCTTGGGGTGGGGGGAGAGTTCAGCCTGCAGTCACTCTCTGCTTCACCTTTGCCTGAGCTCACTCCCTGGCTTGGCCCCACCCCTTCCGGTCCTTCCTGTGCCTCCCCCAACCCCTCCAGCTTCCTGGGGAGACCTTCCGTTCACAAGCCACTGGTACTGGATTCCTCCTCTCGTGGTCAGCCTTTGGGATGGCTGCCCTAAGGCGGCCCAGAAGCCTAGTCAGAAAAATGCAAAACCATATGACTAAGTTTAAGGGGTGCCGGGAGCACAGTTCAAGGACTCTGTTTCATGTGTGTGTGTGTGTGTGTGTGTGTGTGTGACACACGAAGGTGTGTCAGGAAAGGATTGGCACCATCATGATGCTCACATAGTGGTGATGGTGGCAGTGCAGGGGCAGGCTCAACTTGCAGGGCTGGTGGTGGTGGTGGCAGCAGATGCATGTCCCCAGATTGTGCTGCGCTGCAGTCTTAGCTATGGCTCTGACTGCACTTGCCCTCAGTCTGCCCATTCAGCTGCGCTCTCCGGCCGTCCTGGTAATCCTGTGAGTGTCCTCCTGCATTGGCAACCAAGAGCCTGCCTAATCCTTGAGTCAGAAGTTTGGGGAAGATTGACGGAGAGGGCAAGGGACAGCCGTGAACGGAGTGTGAAAGGGTCCCAGGGTCTGGGGAGCTTGGCATTACCAGGGAGGGCGTCAGCAATGAGCTGCAGAGGGCCAGGAGCCAGTGCAGAAGGATCCCTTGTGCTCTGCTACGGAGATGGGACTTGAGTTGTTTCAGTCACTCTTTGCTTCAAAACGTAACCCAGTTGGGGAGTGGGCCTTTGACACCTAGTGACCTAAACTCTTTGACTGTAAAATATATTGCAACCTGTTTTATTTACAAATGGACATTTCTGCAACATGTGCCTCCAACTTCCTGGGCTCATGGGTCCAGAGCTAACAGTGGAGAAAGGATCCCAGTGGAAGAATTCCAATCTTTCTCCCACAAGAGGAGCCAAGGCAAGGAGGATGATCATTTTCAAAGCACTTCCCATTCTGGGTCTAATTTGGAAGTATTATTATTGTCATCTCATTTTATAGATGAGGACACTGAAGCTCAACTGGCTTACGAGGCTTGCTGAAGCTGTTCGGTTACAGAATACTCATGCTGGTACACGAACCGACTTTCCAGCTCCACAGCAACGAGCTCCTTCCCATGTGCTCCCAGACGATTTTATGTGCAGGTCACGTTCCAGTGTCTGCCCAGAGCACATGTGAAATATAGGCTCACCTCCAGTGTGGCGATGAGGCATCAATCTTATTTCTTCTGTGTCTTTCCAGTCTGGATGGGAGAGAAGATGTGCATTCATCAGGTCGCCTGAGACCACTGTTAAGCATTCGGCTCCAAGCTGGCCGTAAGCCTCAGGGTTTGCAGATATAGCTGGGTCTAACCTTGGCGGTGAGGGGCTAATAAACGAAACTATGACACGCATAAGTTTGAGATGCGGTGATTTACATGGTCGTGTAAATCAAAGCCCTTTACCACTATCTATGAGCAGTGTGCTGCTGAGGACATGAACATACTGGGAAAAATCCACATGACAGTAACAGTCACCATTTACCGGACGTCCACTATGTGCCAGACGTCACATGAAGTACTTACATATGGTAGTTCTACAATCCACACTGCAGTGCCCATTTTACACGTGAGCAATGCAACGTTCCAGATGTTTAATCCCTTTGTCTGAGATCACAAAGCAAGTGGCCAATTGAGGTTCAGACCATTTTATCTGACCCCCAAGTCCACGCTGGTCCATCTGGAATCTTGCCAAGTGTTGTCTCTGAACCATCAGCACCCCCCGGGAGCTTGTTAGAAATGCAGGCTCCAGGCCCTACCCTAGACCTAGCTAATTAGAATCTACATTTAACAAGGCCCCCAGGTGATGTCTATGCACATTAGATTTCAGGACTCTGTTCTGGTCCCCACTCTCTCAGCTTCACCCTTTCAGGATCTTGTGGATGGAATCCTGGTTGCCATGGTCTCAACTGAGCATGAGTCCAACAGCGTCTCATGGAACATTTCCTTTACCCTCTAATGTGGAGAATTGTCCCATTTTATATTTTATTTTTTTAAAGGCTGGTCAAGTGAAGCAGTGGGAGTGGAGAAGGAACAAAGGGATCTCTAACTGCTCGTGATCAACTGGTTGTAAACACCAATGTCCCATTTTAAACCGAGACCTACCGGGGACCAGCCCCAAATTTGTAGGGAGGGGGGAGGAAAGAGGGGCGGCCAGGCCTGCGATGTTCCGTTTGGCCAGCAGGGGGCACCCGCAGCACCTCTCTAGCTGCAGGAAAGGAAGGTGGGAAGCTGAGACCCTGCTTGCATGCAGCGTGTAATGTATGGATTAAAAACGATGATACGGGGGGAAAGCCTTGCTCTCTGCTTGCTCGGCCTGGGGCACCTGGCTTTGTGGCGCTGTGGCGCAGATGGGCTTTGTCAGTGTTTGTGTGTTTCAGAGTAAGCGATGGGACTAATCCCCAGGAGTCCCTGCACCTCTTGGAGGGCTGCAAACCAGCTCTTGTGTGGACAGGAGGCAGCCGCCAGGCTTCTAATTTTGGCTTTGCTGCTAACTTACAGTGTGACACGTTGGGCCCCGGTTCCTTTTCTCGGCTTTAGTTTCTTTGGCTGTCTGAGGAATAAAGTGCATAAGATCATCTTAAGGTCTTTTCAAGTTGTAACACTCTATGAAGTCCTAATTAAAATGCCCTGGGAGAACACTATTTAAAAGAATTTTTTTTGTTGTTAAATCAAACTGTGCAAAGCTAATTATCACTCCTTAATTCATCTATTTTCTAACTTTCACTTTTTTCTGCCTAAGTTTTTTTTAGGTATAAAAGCGAATATTTAAAATATGAAAAGAAATCACAAAGCACAAATTTGAATAAGTTGCCAAATACCACAAACATCCCCAAATCCAGAAAGATGGCATAATATTTTTACTAAATAACTGTCTACGCATATCTATAAGGATTTTTTTTAAATCTTTCTACAGTTTTTTGGCTTGATACACTTTGATCATCTCTCCATGTAATTGCCATTTTATAATATTTTTTCATACAAAGAATTAAAATGATAAGCTAGCCTTTCCTTTAACAGAGTTGATCAAAATTCATGTCTTATTATGGTTAGGTGGGATGTATAAACCTTGCAACTTCAGGTACAGACTACTCAACTGTTTGCAGTATTGCTGCAGGATGGGTTTTTCAAACAGGAAATCTGAAAAATCCTATTTCACCCAATTCCCTTCAACAAAGAAAAAAAATATGGAGCATTCATTACTTTATACACTGTGTTCTCGGGTATATTCTTGAGAGTAGAGAATGTCCGTTTGACTTCCAGTAAGAGTCCGTCTCCACACTGGCTTTCTCCACAGCTAAGCTGGCAATCAGGGCGGAGTCCACCGTTGTTGTTAAGGATTCCCACCATCAGGGGGCAGTAAAGGCCATTGGCCATGGCTGTGCAAGTCTCTAACCTTCCCTCAGAGAGGGGTCAGAGGGTGGGTGACTGGAAAACTTCCACACTTTAAGTTTTATTTACCTCTGCTAAGCTGGTTCAAACCTCAATGCCATTTCCCGCCTCTCTGATGTGTCCTTGATGCTCATTCGCCACTTTTCTTACCACATTCCCAAAGTCTAGAACATTACCAAAGTTGGCTTGAAATGGAAATAGCTGCATCCTGCTTTTTCCTTTCATTTCAGACCACAAGTTGAGGACCAGCGTAAGAAAAGAAAGCCAATGTTTTGTTCATTCTATTCATCCAGAAAATATTTCTCAGGTAGGTCCTCCTGCCTCTTGCCTGTGCCGGTGATTCTTTGCCTGAGTTTTTGTTTTTTTCTTTTAAAAAAATTAAACCTGATATAACAATGTAGTGAGCCAAATTCAGGATGAGGGAAATTCTGTTAAAAGAGGCAAACTAAGGCACAATAAAATTTTTTTTTTCAAAAACATTTATTCGTGCAAATAATAATTCATGAATTAGCTCCAGACCAGAAGTGGTTTGGGAGCTCCACTGAGAGAACTCAAGGGAGAGGCTTTTAAAGGACTATGGAAGTAAAACAAAGAAAATATTTGATGAGTTGCAGTTATACAGTTGCCTCATTTGGTCTATCCAACTGGGAAGTCCCTAGTTATTAATATATAAGTTTTTTGGCTGCTTCTGATTGGTTGAGCTTATGCTCTGTTTTTTCTTTAATATAGGCATTTACAAGAAATAGCTCAAGTTAAATTTTGCTTATGTTTGCAAATCAGTCAAGGTTAAGGTCACTTGTGAGGCCTAATTGACTTTGTCTGCTCAGGGATTGTTCAGGCCTCAGCTCCATTTTAATTTATTTAACGACTCTAGGACAAATGACGCCACTTCCTCAAAAAAGCAATGACATGAACAAAAAGGTGGGAGTGGAGTGGGGATGTAACTTTTAGATGGAAAGAAACTTAGATCAACAAATGCAATGTGTGGACATTGTTTGGATCCTTATTTGAACAAACTGACTGTAAAAAGGATATTTGTGGAACAGATAGGGACACTCGAACAGGATCTGGAAAGCAGTCGATGCTAAGGCGTTTTTGTTTATTCATACGGGGAGGTGTGACATGGGACAGTTTGGATTATGGTCCAGCAAATGCTTATCACTCTCTACCCCCCTCTCTCAACTGTAGGAGATGCAGGGAAGGAGGAGGCAGATGCAAAACCCCAGAGGAGATGACGGAAGGGGAGGCACCACTAAACCAGTTTTCTCCGTCCATCTTCCCTTCCTCATACACTTACACCTTTTCTTGCCCTTGGGCTTTACTTAATCTTTTGCCCCTTTTTAAGAAGCTCTCCCTGACTCTGTTCTCTTCCATCTTCCCTTAAGCCGGGCTGGACTCTGATCTTGCCGTCTTTATCATGGCACATGCTGTCTGTCCCTTCCCTGAGTGCCTGCCACACTCCCACTGCATTGCAGGCCATGTGCTCAACTCCTCAGTTAGACAGGGGACTCTTTAGGGAAGGGCCATGGCTGGGTCTGATGTCCGCTGCACCCCTCCCATCCTACTTGCTCAGAGAAAGTCCACCAGGTGAAAACAAGCTATCCTGGAAACTGTATTTGCATGGAGATGGGGCGGCCCCAGCAGTGTCTACACCAGGGTTCCTTAAACTTTTTGAACAGGGGGGTTCTCTTTCCTCAGACTGTTGGAGAGTGAGCACTGTGGGCCGGGGACGAGTCTGCTGCTAAGCAGGACAGGGAGCGGCAGCAAAAACACCCCGCCGGCCGGATAAATGTGCTAGGCGGCCTGCACGTGGCCCAAGGGCCGTAGTTTGAGGACACCTGGTCTACACCACCTGGAGGGGAGTTAGGCAGGAACCTGCAGACCTCCTGGAAGGAAGGTAGTGACTGACTGCAGAGACTTTAGTTCATCCTGTCCCATCCCTGACCACGGCTCTTCAGAGAAGCTCCCCCAGCAAACAGGTGCTGGGGGGGGTCCCCTGCAGTGGTTCTCAATCCTGGCCACATGTCAGAATCACCTGGGGGGGGGCTTAAAAAACTCCATCCTGATGCTTGGCTCCCCCCTTGCAGACGAATTAAAACAGAATCTCCGGGGCAGTGGGGGCCCGGGCATCTGATATTTAGAAACCCATCCAGATGACGCCGACTGTAGCTGAGGCAGAGATGCACTGGGCCGTGGACATCTTTGCCCCGCTACAGAGCTGGGATTTAATGGAGCCATTTACAAAGCTGCCAGCTGTTCCTTGGTGGCTGTGCCAACAGAGAGAACAAGCTTACAGTTTTTTATTTCTATAAAATATAGTCGGTAGTCCCAACAGTAAGCAAGGGAGAGTTCTTAAAGCCATATGCTTCAGGAGAATATTGAGGTCTGGGCCTTGCTGCTAAGAGGAGGAATTCAGACGGATGGCACAGAGGCCTGCTTGGAGAAGAAAAAGGGGCTGACAATGGGACGGGATGGGATAGGACAGGATGGGATGGGATGGGAGGGATAGAGGGCAGGAGGGTGGGAGCCTGAGGAAGTACAACTACCGGTGGGGGTCACAGTACAAGGAATTGCTCTTATGGTCCCCAGAGGACATGGCTGCCTGGAGCCCCAGGTCCCACCTTGCCACTCCCTCCACCCTGGGGTTAAGGTGGCTCTCCCTGGGGTCCTGATGAAGGCCACCGCACCACTGCCAGCCTTGTCCAGAAGATGTGTTCTGCCGGGGGGTGGTTAGGGGCTGAGCAGGCAGGTGGGGGTGGCGGGCTGTGCTGTGAAAGGAGAGAAGTACCAGCCAGCCTGGACCCCCCTTCCTGCTCCGGCAGCGTCTCTCCCTGTCAGCGTTTGCCTCCCTGCACGTCCACTGAGTGGGGAAAAGGTCTGAATTACTTACGTGATGCCTGAGGTACAAAAAGTGACACATCTCTTAATTTTTCTAAATAAGACACAATCCAGCTAAGAGATTCAGCTCAGGAGGAAGCCAGGTCCAGTCATTCTGGGCTGTCCTTAGACAGGACCCTGAGGCTGACACGACCCACAGTGGCTGCCTATTTCCTTCACTTTGCTCCCCCTGACAATGCCGCTGTGTCCCGAGAAGGCTGCTGTGCTGCCCCTCGCAGCCCTCCTTTCCTTCCCTGCAGCCTGGGGTCCAGGCTCCATCCCCATCTGAGAGCTTGCCATCCTTAGGGTGATGGGCCTGAGAAGGGTTCCCATTACCACCACGAGCAGAAACCCCAGCCCTCCCTGTCCTGCAGCTGATCTGGACGGGCTGGAACAACACTTCCTTCAATATCCAGTGCTCAAAGCTGCAAACGCCTCACCTTCCACCAGCCATTCCATTGCATTCACCTGGGGAACTTTAAGAACTACTGAAGACTGGTCTCACTTCCAGATTTTCTCATTTAATGGGTCTGGGTGCAATCTGCACATATGGATGTTAAAACGTTCCAGGTGATTCTAATCTGTAACCAAGGTCGAGAGTTACCACCAGCCTAATTTCTCTTTGTTAGATATAGAGACGTTTGACAAACCCAGCTGCCTGCAGAGAGTGACTGGTTCATATCAGTACAGGATGCCGTCTCCCACCTGCCCAGATCCAGGGTCTTTAAAAACCTGTGCAAGCTGAAAACAGTGACTAAAGGGTGGCTCTCAGTGACCAGCAGGGGACCACTCACCTGGGTTTTTGAAAACAAAAGCTTACTCACATACTTACCTGGCAGGCAAAGGAAGCCCAAGCCTTCAGGACCAAAAGTCCTGCTTGTATTTGGGGAGGAATAAAACACCGTTGTTTTAAATCCAGTTTATAGTACATTTCTAACAAATCATTCTGCTACACTTGTCTGTACCCATCTTGGTGCCAGTTCCACAAGGCCAGGGGCCAGGTCAATGAGTTACCTGCTGTATCCCTACCGCACATGACAAGCCTGGCACTCGGCCAGTTGTGTTGCAAGAACACATGAATATCAAAATGGATGGATGGGGGGATGGGAGGATGGGTGGGGATACAAGATGAGCATATGGGTGTGTGAACCAGATCACTGCCTCCTGGGACGCTCTGGAAAACCAGCCTCTGACTCAGGGTTTATGGTTCTTTTCAAAGCCAGAATTGGTGAGGGACGTCTGAAAGCAGAACAACCCATAAATTCAATTTTTAAAACCGCCAGACTCTAAGAGCCCAGGAAAGTTTTGCTATTCGCGTGGTTGCAATTTAAGATTTTATAAGAGTATCTGCCGTATCCGCCTCTCTGGCTTGTGATACACAGACCCCATAATTGAGGAATAGAAGCAAAGCCATTAGCCTCAAGAGTGACCTTTCAGATACTTTGATTTATAAGAGAAGGGAAAAAATGCTGCAAGAGAAAGAATATGATTTCTTTCTTTCTCTTCCAGCTACCTTTATTTCTGGAGGGAATATGTCTGAGTTGCCTTTTATTCCATCATTGTATAAGTCTTCTCTCTGCAACCCGAACAAAAAGGAATCCCCCAGGTACTTCCAAGTAGGTGGGGGAGATGGGAGGACTCCAAGCGGCTCTTGTCCTCTCCTGTCCTGACCTGGTTTCATTCCAGCGGTTCCTAACTGGCGTGCAGGGCCTGCCGGCTCCCCCCCCCCTCCCTAGTGAGGGGGTAGAAAGCAGTCCCTGCCCCTGAAGTACACATGGTCCCTTCTTCCAGGGACACCGGGTCCAGGCCTGCCTGCAGGACCACGTCTTCAGCGGCCAGCAGGTTCTCTCACTTGCCTGGCAGAAGCTTTTGGAACTTGCTGTGGGTCACGCATTAGGACAGGGTGTGAAGAGGAAGGTAGGCCTTAGCCTTAACTTTGCTCTCTCCCTTTGTTTAGTGAGAACTACTGAGTCAGCAGTCTGTTCCACAACCCTGACCAACTCTCACCTCTGCCCTCTGACCTGTGCTAGGGCAGGGACTGACGCACCAAACCCTGTTTTTAGACTTTGTCATGAACTATAAGCTCATCCCCTGCAGGGGGCTCAGCGCCCTGCCCTGTCTGATGCAGGGCCGACATCCAGCCTGTCTAAGAGCGGCCGCCTCACTGAAGCGGCTCCTTGACACAGACCCGCATGCTGGTGCTGGTAAGGGACCGAGTGAGCCCACGGGGGCCTTATTCCGAGGAATTGAACTTTGCCTGTTGGAGTCCTGCTCCTACCGGGTGTGACATTCCAAGGGCTTACACATTACCTCCCAGACGCCAAGGGCAAAGACGGGACCTCTTGTACAGCAGGGTGAGACTGTTTGCTACACAGCATCCAAGGGGAGACGTTGAGTAAGCAGTCGGATATATGAGTCTGTGCTCAATGGACATGTCTGCGCCACGGCCAACGTGGTTGGGAGTCTTAGACGCAGTGTATGAAACCAGGGGTAGATAGAGCAGGTGCGAGGGCCGAGGACGAACCTGGCGCCCCCTGCACCAGTTGGAGGAGGCATCCAGGGAGCCCGCGTCAGCAAACCACACTGAGAGGTATCGGCCAGGGCGGTAGGAGGAAACCAGCCCCTTTCAGGGAGTCTTTGAAATATATATATATATATGATTATGGTACAATATTAGAACAGTTAAAGGTGTCAGAGTCATAAGTACCAGAGAGTTTGAAAGAAAGAAAAATTACTAGTGTTTAATGGAGCACTTAATATGCATTAAGACTTATGCTTGCATTGTGCACAAACCTCTAGGAGCTATCTGCTCCTTTAAATTCTCCATTTTATAAAAATTACTAACACTTAGTAAGTGCTTAATATGAGTTAGGACTGGTATTCACATTATGCACAAGGCTTTATGAGGTATCTTTTCTACTAAATTCTCCGTACTACAGAAGAGGCATTACCCCTAAGAGGGTAAGTAACTGGACCAAGGCCAAATGAGATTCACTGCATGTCTGTCTGGCTCTGGAGCCCTCGTGGCTAAGCACTGGGCCATACTGCCTCTCTGGGGCACTGGGGACTGAGGAAGGAATGAGGGGTCCTGAGTAGGAGACAAAAGGTGCTTTCTGCAGGGCCACCACTGGGAAGCAGAAGTGGAACTGCTCTATGCAGCAGCACAGGGCTGAGCCAGGGCCATGCCCGGGGCTACTGAGAGGGTGATTTCATCTGGGGCAGGGAAGCCTTTCGGATGCCCGAGGCTCTGTGAGCTGTGCACAGGGAGTGGTTTCTGACCAGTGGAGGCTCAGGCAGAGGCATGGCCAGGGAGGCCTGGATTCCAGTTCATTCTGCTGCTCCTGATAGGTGACAGGCCACTACTGAGGGCCAAATTCTCTTTCCTTCTGTGCTTTCTGGGCCATTAAGTGTAATTCAAATAACACAACCAATCCACCTACCCCTTCCACACTTACCCTCCTTCAGCTCAGGAAGATGGAAATCAGCCAATCAATAGCCTGCAATTGGGTGCATGACATGCAGCTGGTGCCATATAGAGCTGTACTGAGCACTAAGTATGTGCCTGGTGTGTGCTAGGCACATTCCAACGACCCAATGAGGTAAGTATAACCATTCCCATCTAAGGATGGCAAAATAGAGGAACTTCAGGAAGGTAAAATTGCAGAGCCAGGATTCAAACTTCAGCCCGTCTGACCCCAAAGCTTGTCTACTTAACCCCCGCTTATAACTCTGACCTGACCTTGGTGTTGCATTCCTTGAGGTTGTCCAGGCTAAGGTGCAAGCTGTCTTGTCAGCCTTATGGGTTAATTAGGGATTGCTGTGTTCCTCCCCAGTGCTGTTAACCACGAAGGACTAGGTTTTGCAGTTTTGGTGAAGGCCCAACGTTAGAAATGTTAGCTGAGGAATGACGTGGTTCTTCCTCGAACATCAGCTGTGGGCGGTAGGGGACAGACACCCTGCCCACATCTATCGCCGCCATTATTCGGACTCAGCCTGGGAGTGTAGGCATGGGTGGGGTGCAAGAGCTCGTTCTAAATAACTTGAGTCATCATCATCAGGCTGTTTTTTGGCTGATGCTGCTTTGTCTGTGGCTAAATCACCGTACAGTTTGCAAAGGACGTCCTCTATAATCTCAGGTGACCCTATGCCTGGGAGCACACAAGGCAGGTGCTGTGGTTCTTATTTCACAGGTGAGGAAACTAAGACTCAGGGAGGCTGGGAAACTGCCGGAAGTTATAGTCAATTGCGGCAGAACGGAGACTCCCAACCACTTTCTGCTGTCTTCCCAATGGCCTAAATCTGCCTGCACACACCTTGACTGTGAGCCCAGGAGCTCTACCTTCCTTCAGCGCTGGAGAGGTAAGAGCTGAAAGAAAAAAAAACAAAAACAAAAACGGAGACAATAGCTATTGTGTTTTCCTATGTGAAAAGCTGTACAAAAGTTGATAGTCTCCAGATTCCAAGCTAAGCATGGCAGCTGGGCTACTGCCTCATTCTTACGCTTGCCCATGGGGGGGGGGATGGGATATGGAAAGCATGTAAGCATCGTTGCTACATGAGTGCAGGGGCTTGGATGATTGCATCTTAGAATCTACCTGGCATCTCAGCAGGCAAATTGCAGCTAATTAATTTTGCCTGGCTTTATGGACGCCTCCCATTCTTTTTTTTTAAATTTATTTCAAGAAAATATGAGAGTACAAACATTTTGGTTGCAATTTATATCTTTGCCTCTCCCTAGCAAGAGTTAGAGGTATGCCCTTCCCCTCCACAATGCTCTCCACTTCCCTCAGATGTGGGTCTACCCTCCCAACCCCAGATCCCTGGTGAACACCACCACCATTTGAGCACCATAGTGTTAATCATTCAGTACCAATTTGATGGCGAGTACATGTGGAGCCCATTTTTCTGATCTTGTGTCACCTCACTTTGGATAATGGGCTTAAGCTCAATCCAGGACAATATAAGCGGTGCTAGCTCACTGTAAGAATCTATCTGGAACTCAAAAAAATTAACAAGAAAAAAATCAAACAACCCCATCAAGAAATGGGCAACAGAAATGAACAGAAACTTTTCTAAAGAAGATAGAATAATGGCCAGCAAACATATAAAAAAATGCTCAACATCTCTAATCATTAGAGAAATGCAAATAAAAACCACAATGAGATATCACCTAACTCCAGTGAGATTGGCCTCTATCAAAAAAATCCCCAAACAACAAATGCTGGTGAGGATGTGGAGGGACAGGAACACTCTTAAACTGCTGGTGGGACTGCAAATTAGTGCAACCTTTGTGGAAAAGAGTTCGAAGATACCTCAAAGAGCTAAAAATAGAAATACCATTCGATCCAGCAATAGCATTATTAGGTATCTACCCAAAAGAGCATAAGATATTCTATTATAAAGACATCTACACCTGAATGTTTATGGCAGCACAATTCACTATTGAAAGGACGTGGCAACAACCCAAGTGCCTGTCAATTCATGAGTGGATTACTAGAATTTGGTATATGTTTACAATGGAATACTCCTCCCCATTCTTAATCCTCTCTGTGCTCTTTGCTAGAAGGTAAGTGTGGGAGGTGTGGACAGAAATGTAATCTGTTACTTGCAAAGTAGCTTCTAAAACTCTGGGAATTTTCTGAGTGATTGGGGTGAGAGAAACGTCTTTTGTCATCCATAATAAGCCCCATTCAAATGTATCTGAGTTTATGCTAATGAGGTGACTCTAGGTGGGTCCCTAGTTTGCCTCAGGTAGCCAGAAGAACCAATCCTGTGAGTAGAGGATGGGAACTTTCAGCTCCACCCCCAACCTCCAAGGAGGGGAGAAGGGATGGAGTTTGGGTTCAGTCCATTGACCAGTGATTTAACCAATCGTGCCTACAAAATGAAACCTGCATAAAAACCTGAACTCTGGAGTTCAGAGAGTTTCTGGGTTGGTGAACACACTGAGGTGCTGGGAAGGTGGCACACCTGGAGCGGTTGTGGCAGCTCTGTGTCCCTTCCCCCATACCTTACTCTCTCTGTTTCTTCCATTGAGCAGTTCTGCATTGTATCCTTTATAGTAAACCTATAGCTGCAACTGTTATCCTGAGTTCTGTGAGCCATTCTAGCAAATTATTGAACCTGAGGAGGGGACTGTGGAAACCCTTCCACCCTTCCCCAACCTGACAGCTGGTTGGTCAGGGTAAGGGTGGCCCAGACTTGTGATTGGCGTCTGAAGTGAGGGCAGTCTTGCAGGACTGACCCCCTACCCTGTGGGGTCTGCACTAACTCTGGGTAATTAGTGTCAGAATTGAATTATATTGTAGGATAACCGGTTGGTGTACAGAGAATTGGTTGGTGTGAGGAAAAACCCCATACGCTTGCTGTCAGAAGTGTTCTGTGGGTAGAAACTGATCCAGTCCTAATAGTCCCAGGTTTCCCCGATTGTTAACAACTTAATATGTTATACTGTGTGTATGGTACATTTGTCACAATTAACCAACCAATATTGATACATTATTATTAACATTAATTGAAATCCATACTTTAGTCCCATTTCCTTGTCTTTTAACCTAATGTTCCTTTCCGTTCCAGGGCCCCGTGGGGACACCACATTACATAGAGTCATCAGGTCTCAGACTCCGCTCGGCTGTGACAGTTCCTCAGATTTCAGACACGGGAGCTACCTGGTCAGATTTGAGTTCTGGAAAACTCTGGGACCAGAGTGATGAAGGATGGGTGCCCTGGCTGAGATGGGTGACAGGTGGGCTTGCTTGTGCCTGGGCTCAGCGCCTGGGTCTGAGGGCGGAATCTGGCAGGTGGGCTCTGCTGTTCACCAGGCAAGGGCCACCTCTGCCCCGGCCGGAGCTTTTATCTAGGCTTTCATTTATTCATGCACAGTCGTTTTATTGCCATTTCATCCATATTGTGTCTGTAGACATTTCCTATTTCATTCTGTGGTTTATTTTCTTTTTTTCTTTTTTCCTTGATTAGTCTTGCCTGAGTTCTATGTTGTAAATTTCTTCAAAGAACTAGCTTTTGGTTTTGTACAATGTTTATTTATATTTTTTTTAGTATTTATTTTAGTTATTTTTGCCATTATCTATATTATTTTCTTCTTTTTTTATTTTGTTATATCTTTTGTGATTTCTTGAATGTTTGTTTTCAATGTCTATTTTTACTTCTCTTGATAAATTTACAAATATCTGAAAAATTCTGCTTTAGAGTTTTTAAAACACTTCATCTCAAAATCCCACATATTTTGAAATGGAGTGTTTTAATGGTTACTGAGTTTTAAGTACTTATTAATTTCATTTCTGATTTTGTTATTCGTGATATATCATTCTGTTTCTTGATTCATGGTAATTTTGAACCTAACTTTTTGTTGGTAATTTCTAATGTCATTGTATTATGAGCAGAGAACATATCCCCTGTGATAGTGAGTTCTTACAATTTATTGACACTTCCTTTGTGGCTTAATGCATGGTCATGTTTGGTTTGTGTTTAATATTTAATTAAAATGCATATTCTATATTTCCTAGGCACAGATTCCTCTATATTTAATAATTCCATTTTTCAGATATTCTGTTTTTTGCTTTTTCTGCTTTATTCATTTCTGAGAGAGAGTATTCTCAACTATAATTGTTGATTTATATAGTTCTTTCCATAGTTTGTCAGTTGTTGCTTTATATATTTTGAAATTATATTGTAAGTCCTGTAAATATTCATGATATTTTCTTAGTCTGCTATTCCTTTTGATCAATATGTAACATTTCTCTGTGTGTTTTAAATTTCCTTTTGTCAGATATTGAGATTATTCCCTGAGCTTTTTTTGGCTTCATATTTGCCTGGTGTATCCTTTCACACTCTTACTTATTTAGGTTTTCTCTACTCTTTGGTTTCATATTTGCCTATCTAAGACAAATACTGTATTGGTGGATATTGTTTTCTTTAATCCAGTGTGGGGGTTTCATGTTAAATTGGCAAGTTTAACATTTGGATTTTTTTATTATTACCATTAGATTAGAATTTATTTCTGTCACTTCATGTCATATTTTCCATTGATTGTGTGTATTTTTCCATTTTACTTTTTTTTTTTGTTGGGTAGGTTGAGTTTTATTCTGCTGATATGAAAGCCATACATTCCATTTTGCTCTTATTGTGGTTACTTCCTCTTGTCTGGTTGAATTGGCTCCCATCTCCGGGGTGTGAAGTGGTAGTAGTGAGAGTGGGCATCCTTGTCTTGGATCTGATCGTGGTGCGAACGCCTCCAGCATTTCCCCATTAAATACCATGTATGCCATCAACAATACACTCCTTCTATGATCAGAGTTAAGTATAAAACTCATTTACCTCCCCCCCACTCGACCTCAACGCAGGAGGAACGTAATAGTCATTTACTTTCATGCTTTCTTACGTGCCAGGCTTGCTAATATAGCCTGGAGTCCTTTTGAATGAGCACCCCATGAATACAGAGATACTTACATTTTCTTTTGCAGAAACAGTGGTTTATTGATGTAATAACTCTAAAATAATATTGGAAATATATTTAGTATTAAACATTTGTGGCAGAGACAGTTATTTGTTTACCCTAATATCCATTTCCATTTCATAGAAACCTTAATTTTTACCAGGGCACGTGGCTGCATGGAATAAAGACTACATCTCCTATCTTCCCTTGCAGTTGGGTGAGGCTACATGATTACATTTCATGTAATGGAAATAGGATTAAGTGGCATTTTTTGTATAATATTAATGCCTTTGGGGGCGCTTTGCCTCTTCCTCCTCCCCTTCCTTTCTTGCTGTAATATGGATGTGATGGCTGAGATTCATGCTGGATCATAAACAGGAGGGCTACCCTCTAGAAAGGAGGGTGACAGATAATTCTGCAGACACCTACCCAGCCCTGGCCTGCTTACTTTGAAACAAGAGAAACATGGCATCTATCTGGTTTAAGCCACTGTCATTTTGTGCCATTAGTGGCAGCTGAGCTTAATTCTAACTGATAGAGTTAAAATTTTGGGGTGTTCATTTCTTATTGTTCATCATTTTGTACTGTGACTTTTACGTTCTTTATTTTGATTTAATATTTGCTCTTGGAAGCTAGTCTTAGTCAGATTTGAGCTAGTTTTGTCAATCATTAGCACAAAACTAGAAATATTTTCTAATTTTTAACCTTGCTTTCATGTTTGTAAATGGTCAATAGCTGCATCTTGCATGATTGCTGTGAGAGTAAATATTTGCAAAGTATTAACAAGATGCCTATCATATGCCACTTAATGCATTTTTTTTTTTTTACCATTCTTCTCTTTGTGTATTCTCCATGTTGAGGAATCATATCCTGACTCTGAAGAATAATATTCCAAAATATTTCTCATAAAAATTATTATATTTTGGCCCTGAGTGACTTATACCATGATTTCTCCCCTGACTTGATGCTTTTCTTGATCTTTTTGCAGTCCTGTGAGCCTCCAAGTACCATATATGTCAAGTGCTGATGCCCAGAATAGGAGTGTGTTACTAAACCTCATGATCTATTGCCATCAAGTAACATTTCCAAGGAAGAGTAAAAAATACATACTCAGAGTCTTGAAAAAAGGGAATTAGTGAATTTTAAAAGTTTCCTGCAGTGAATTAGTTTGACTGAATTTAGTTCATTCAGTGAGACATGCCCTCTAGCTATGTGATAAAGAAAGCAAGGCCTGTGTTCTTGAGTAGTTCCCTGAGAGGTTGGATATTAAGTAGGTTTGCTGAAGTCTATGAAACATACAGAGGAAGGACTACTTAGTGTTATGGGGAGGATTGAAGTGTTAGTGTTTATATATCAGGTTGGGGATGAAGAAGAGTTTGTTTTCAAAATATTAAACAGGTACAAATGTGTTTGTTACATAGATAGCGTTTATGATGCTTGAGTAAGGGATATAAGTGTGCCCATCACCCGAATAGTGTTCATTGTACTCATTAGGTAGTTTTTTTTTTTGTTGTTGTTTTTGTTTTTTACCACTCCTCACCTCTCCTTCCTGCTTGATTTCCAATGACTTTTATTCCCCTCTTCACATGTGTGCCCCCAGTTAGTTGCAATTTATCAGAGAGTACATGTAGTATTTGTTTTTCCATTCTTGAGATACTTCACTTAGGATAATGGTCTCCAGGTCCATCCAAATTGTTGCAAAAGCATTAATTCATTCTTTTTGATGGCTGAGTAGTACTCCATGGTACACATATACCACATTTTGTTAATTCACCTCATGAATTGATGGGCCCTTGGGTTGATTACATATCTTCGCAATTGTGAATTGTGCTGTGATAAATGTTTGGGTGCAGGTGCCTTTTTGATAAAATGACTTCTTTTCCTTTAAGTAGATAGTCAGTAGTGGGATTGCTGTATTGACTGATAGGTCTACTTTTAGTTTTTTGAGGGGTCTCCATACTGTTTTCCATGGTGGTTGTGCTAATTTGCAGTTCCACCAACAGTGTATAAGTGTTTCTTTCTCTCTGTATCCATGTCAGCATCTATTGTTTTTGGACTTTTTAATAAAAGCCATTCTAACAGGTATACGATGATATCTCATTGTGGTTTTAATTTGCATTTCTCTGATGATTAGTAACATTGAACATTTTTTCATGTGTTTGTGGGCCATTTTTCTGTCTTCTTTTGAAAAGCTTCTGCTCATATCTTTTGCCCACTTTTTAATTGGGTTGTTTGTTTTTTTCTTGCTGGTTTGTTTTAGTTCTTTGTAGATTCTGGATATTAGCCTTTTATTGCATATATAGCTTGTGAATATTTTCTCTCATTATGTAGGTTTTCTATTTGCTTTGTTGATTATCTCCTTAGCTCTTTAGAACCTTTTAATTTAATCAAATCCCATTTATTTATTTTTTTTATTATTTCAATTAATTGTCTTTGGGGCCTTGGTCATAAATTTTTTGCCTAGCCCGATATTTAGAAGAGATTTCTCATATTTTATTTATGGTTTCATGCCTTATATTTAAGTCTTTTATCCAACTTGAATTAATTTTTGTGAGTGGTGGGAGATAGGGGTCTTATTTCATTCTTCTACATTGTGGCTATCCAATTTTCCCAGCACCATTTACTGAATAGGGCTTCTTTTCCCAAGTGTATGTTTTTGTCCACTTTCTTGAACATCAGTTGGCTGTATGTAGATGGTTTTATATCTGTGTTCTGTTTCATTGGTCTATGTCTCTTTTTGTGCCAATACAATAGTGTTTTGGTTATTATAGCCTTAGTATAGTTTGAAGTCTGAGGCCTCCAGCTTTGTTCTTTTTGCTTAAGATTGCTTTGGCTATTGGACTCTTTTCTGGTTCCAACTGAAGTGTAGAATTATTTTTTCTAGATCTTTGAAATATGCCATTGATATTTTGTTGGAGATTGAGTTGAATGTGTAAATCACTTCGGGTAGTATGGACATTTTAACAATGTTTATTCTACATTGTTAAATGTGGAATGATATGATGAGCATGATATGTTTCTCCATTTTTTCTGTGTGTCAGCCACAATTTGTTTCCTCAGCATTTCTTAGGTATCTTTGTAGAAGTCTTTTACCTTCTCAGTTAAATGTATTCCTAGGTTATTTTATTTTCTTTGTAGTTATTGTGAATGATATTGAGTCTTTGGTTTGTTTCTCAGCTTGAATGCTATTGATGTATAGAAATGCTATGGATCTGTGATCTGTGTACATTGATTTTGTAACCTGAGACTTTGCTGAATTTATTTATCAATTCCAGGAATCTCTTGGTGAAGTCTTTGGGGTTTTCTAGATACAAGATCATATCATCAGTGAAAAGCAATAGTTTGACTTCCTCTTTCCCATTTTGGATACTTTTTATTTCTTTCTCTTGCCTCATTGCTCTGGCTAGGACTTCCAGCATTATGTTGAATAAAAGTGGCAACAGTAGGCATCTTTGTTTTGTTCCAGTTTTTAGGGGGAATGCTTTCATCTTTTTCCCATTTAGTATGGTGTTGGCTGTGGGTTTGTCATATATGATTTTTATAATTTTGAGATATGTTCCTTCGTGCTTAGTTTGTTGAGGGTTTTTTTATCATGAAAAGGCGCTAGATTTTGTCAAATGCTTTTTCTGCATCTATTGAGAAGATCATATGGTCTATTGAGGGGATCATGTGGTTTTTGCTTCTGTTTATGTGGTAAATCACATTTATTGATTTATGTGTGTAAACCATCCTTGCATCCCTGAGATGAAGCCCACTTGATCATGGTAGATTACTTTTTTGATATGCTGTTGGATTCGGTTTGCTAATATTATATTGGGGATTTTTGCATTTATATTCATAAAGAATATTGGTCTGTAGTTTTCTCTTTTTGTTGTGTCTTTTCACGGCCTTGGTATCAAGGTGATATTGGCTTCATAGAAAAAGTTGAGGAGGATTCCCTCCTTCTTGATGTTATGAAATAATTGCTGCAGTATGGGTACAATTCTTCTTTGCGGGTCTGGTAGAATTGGTCTGTCAATCAATCTGGTCTGGGACTTTTTTTGGTTGGAAGATATTTTACTACTGTTTTGATCTCACTGCTTGTTATTGTTCTGTTCAGGAGTTCTATTTCTTCCTGATTGAGTCTTGGGAATTTGTGGAAATTGTTCATTTTTTCAATGTTTTCTAGTTTATGTGCATAGAGATTTTCATAATATTCACAAATGATATTTTCTTTTTCTGTAGTATCAATTATAATATGTTATTAATTTCTCTTTTATTCCTGGTTTAACAAGAGATCTATTTAGCAAGAGGTCTATCAATTGAGTTTATTTTTTCAAAGAACCAACTTTTTATTTCAATCCTTTGTATTGGTTTTTTGTTTTTCTTTTTGTTTAGTTCTACTCTGACTTCAGTTACTTCTTTTCTTCTGCTGGCTTTGGGTTTGGCTTGCTCTTTCTTTTCTAGTTCCTGAGACGTGTCATTAAGAAATTTGTCATTCTTTCTGTCTTTTTGATGTAGGCATTTAAGGCCATGAAATTTCCCCTTAGGAGTGCTTTTGCTGAATCCCATAGATTTTGATTGCTTTTGTCTTGTCATTCAGATCAGGGAATTTTTTGATTTTTTGATTTCCTTTTAATTTCATTCTTGACCCAATAATAGTTTAGCATCAGGTTGTTTAATTTCCATGACTTTGTGTAGATTTGAGTGTTTCTCTTGGAATTGACTTCTACTTTTATTCTACTTTGGTCTGAGAAAATACATGGTATGATTTGGATTTTTTTGAATTTATTGAACCATGTTTTGTGGCCTAAGATATGATCAGTCTTGAAGAATGTTCCATGTACTGATGAGATGAATGTGTATTCAGTAGTTTGGGTAGAATGTTTTGTAGATGTCTGTTAGGCCCATTGGTTCTAGAGTCCCATTTAAGTCCATTGTTTATTTATTTATTTTCTGCTTCAATGATCTCTCCAGCTATGTCAGTGGGTCATTGAAGTCCCTAGGAATTATGATGCTGCTGTTTATTTCTTTGCTTAGATCTGGTAGAATTTGCTTTATGAATCTGGGCACTCCTGTGTTAGGTGCATTTATATTTAGGATTTTTTGTCTTCTTGTTGAGTTGCTCTTTTTATCATTGTATAATGATTGTTTTTGTCTTTCTTTACCATTATTGATTTAAAGTCAATTTTCTCTGATGTGAGAATGGCTATGCCTATTCTTTTTTGGTTTTCTGTTTGTGTGGAATATTTGTATTTTTTCCATCCCTTCACATTGAGTCTGTATGAGTCCTTATGGGTTGGATGTGTTTCCTGGAGACAGAATTTACTTGGTCTGCATTTTTTCATTCATTCAGCCAGCCTATGTCTCTTGAATGGAGCATTTAGATTGTTCACACTGAGTGATAGAATTGATATATATGATGCTATTCTGTTAATCACGTTGTGTAAACCTTATTGCTTTGTTTTCTCTCTTGTGCTGTTGGTTTATATGAGCTGAGAGCTTTAGCTTTTGGGTGATTTTATATTGGTAGGTATCTATTGTGTTTGTTAATGTATAATATAGTTCTGAATATTTCCTGGAGGGCAGGTCTGTTCATGACAAATTCCCTCAGTGTTTGCTTATCTGGAAAAGTCTTTATTTCTCATTTATATATAAAACTTAGTTTTGCAGGATACAGAATTCTAGGCTGGCAGTTGTTCTGTTTAAGAACACTGAAAATAGGGCCTCAATCCTTTCTGGGTTGTAAGGTCTCCACTGAGAAGTCTGGGGTTTGCATGATGGGTTTTCCTTTGTATGTTACTTGATATTTTGTCTCATAACTTGCAGGAGTTCCTCCTTCATCTTGACTTTGGCCAGTCTGATGACTATGTGTCTTGGTGATTACCTCTTGGCAATGAATCTCCCAGGTGTTTATTAAGCTTCTTGTATTTGGATGTTTAAATCTCTAGCAAGACTGGGGAAGTTTTCCTCAATTACTCTCTCAAATAGGTTTTCTAGCCCTTATGCTTTTTCTTCTTCACTCTCAGAGATGCCTATGATTATTATACTTGGCCATTTTACATAATCCCATATTTCTTGTAGTCTTTTTCCATTCCTCTTGATTCTTTGTTCTTTATTTTTGACTGATTGTGTTAATTCAAAAGAGTTGTCTTCAAGCTCTTAAATTCTTTTTTTCTGCCTGGTCTAGTTTATTTTTAAAGCTTTCCACTGTGTTTTGTATTTCCTTAAATGAATTTTTCATTTATAGAAATTTTGTTTATTTTTTAATATCTATCTGTTTAGTAAATTTTTTCATTCATTTCCTGAATTATTTTCCTTTTTTTTTTTTTTGAGTTGGTTTTCCATTTTATCTTGGATGTCAAGCTTTCTTACAATCCATATTTGGTATTCTTTATCTGTATGATCAATATTTTCATTTTGGTTGGGATCCATTGCTAGATAACTGGTATACCCCTTTGTGGGTGTTCATTTGCTCTGATTTTTTTTTTTTTTTCTGAGACAGAGTCTCACTTGTTGCCCAGGCTAGAGTGAGTGCCGTGGTGTCAGCCTAGCTCACAGCAACCTCAAACTCCTGGGCTCAAGTGATCCTCCTGCCTCAGCCTCCCGAGTAGCTGGGACTACAGGCATGCGCCACCATGCCCGGCTAATTTTTTCTATATATATTAGTTGGCCAAGTAATTTCTTTCTATTTATAGTAGAGACGAGGTCTCGCTCTTGCTCAGGCTGGTTTTGAACTCCTGACCTTGAGCAATCCACCCGTCTCGGCCTCCCAGAGAGCTAGGATTACAAGTGTGAGCCACCGCGCCCGGCTGCTCTGATTTTTAATGCTTCCAGTGTTCTTGCACGGATTCCTTCTCATCTGGAGCAGCTTTCACCTCTTGTGTTTGGATTTTCTTTTGTTTAGATAGGGATTTTCCTTCTTCCCTTACTATTAAGGGTATATCTGTAGCATATGTTGGGTAAGAATTTTTGTCTTTGTTTGTGGGTGCTTTGATGTGGTCTAGGTTCTGGATGGATGTATTGTGATAGATATCCTTAGTGTGGTGGTTTTCTTAGTTGCAAGTTACTTGTGGGTTGTAGTGGTAGTGAGGTATGTATGTGGGCAGATTCCCTGTCTCTTGTTGATGAGGGAAGATAGGGAGTTCTTTGAAATCTTTTCTTTCTCCAGCCCGGTGGTCTTCTTAATGGTGTGAATTATATCGGGATGCTCAGTTTAATCTCTGAGACAGTAGATGGTGCTTGTGGCTAAGAATCAACCATACCCTGTATGATTGAGTCAGTAAATATTGTAAAGGGCTGTACCAGTTGTCCTACCTGCCAGTAGCTTGTGCTTGCCATAAAGAACCAGCTTCAGTGTTTTTTCTTTTTTTTGGAACCTGTGACCAGCTCTAGTCCCTCAGGAGAAGCACTCAAATGCCCCAGGAGGTAGGTGGGGCCCTGGAGCTCCCAGGTGAGTCTTTATTCTCTACCATAGCAAAAGTGGGTATAGAAGTTAGGATGGGTGGGGTGGGGTGGGTGAGCCTGCCCTCAGGCTCCACAAAGGCCAGTGAGGGAGCTGTCTAGGCAGTGGTCAGGGGTGTGCTCCCAGGCTACTGGGGAAAGCCACTAGGGAAGGGGGTCACTGAAACAACCCCACCAAGCCAGAAAGTCTGCTTGTGGAGCAGGGCCTTCTGAGATTCACAATATGGGTGTCAGAAGTGAGTTTTGTTCTTCTCCCCTGTCCTCTGTCCTGTGGTTTCCTTCCTGCATCTGGCCACTGGCAAGAGCTTGAACTAGCTTAGCTCAACAGCAATGGCACTGTGGGCTGGGAGCTTCCCTATCCAGGATCCTGACCTTGGCTGAGAGTGTAGCTTTCCTGTGGGAGGAAGGGGTGCTCCATGAGTGTGCTGTGGCTCAAACCCACACTATACTCTCCTCTCAGTTCCACCCCTGTGGGCTCCCTCACCTCCCAAGAATAGTTCTCAAATCTCCTCTCCATGGCCCTGAGCAACACAATCCAGTCCTAGGGGTATGGGATCTGGCTTGCAGGCCTATTCCCAGGTCCCCCAAGTTCAATGCCTGACCATGCAAGGGAGAAGTATGCTGGTCTTAGGTTGCCTGTGGAATGCTCTAGTTGGTTTGATGTCCTTCCACTTCAGGGTATGCTCTGCTTGCTGGAGCAGCCATGCAAGCAGCACCTGGGAGGGCCATTGGGCAGGGAGCTTACAGATCAAGCACCCCTTCATCCTCTGCAGCTTTAATGGGAAAGATGTGACCCTCACTCTCTGTGTGAGCCTCAGTGGTGGGTGCACCAATAGGGGGGAAACTGCCACTTCTGAGAGTCTAGCCTAAATTGTCCCTCTCAGCAGAAGTGGGTGGGGGAAGGGCAGGGGAGAAAAAGAGTCTCAATGGAGGAGAGTTGGCATTCTGGTCATCTCTGTCCCTCTCTCCAGAAGGCACTCCTCCCAGAATGTGAAGCTCTGGGGCCATGCAGATCCCCAAGGACCCATTGGCTCCTGTGGCTCCCATAGTCTGGGCTGGAGTTGGGAATGTTTGTGTGGGAATAAGCAAGACAAAAACTGAGCAGCTGAAGCTCCCTTGGGAGGACAAAGGTGCACAGTGAGTGGAGAAGCAATATGGTGCCCACTGTCTCAGCTGGGGTCTGTGGTGATAGGAGGGGCCCCAAGGGGCTGGCAGCCTGGTGCTTTGTCCTCAAGAAGCTTCCAGTTCACTGTTGGCAGCAGACTTGGGCTCATGAGGATAGAGAGGCTCTCCAGCAGCTGCCAGAGATGTGAGGGAGGGAGAACTCCGCCCCGCCACCCCCATACACCTACCCTTTTTGCCAGGCTCCAAGCCTATCCGGGGTTGATCTCTGCTGATATCTTGCTCCTTCTTGTTCTGTTCTACAACTTCTTCCCATGGAATCTCTGGTAGGTTCTGGCACTTTTTCCTCAGAATTACATCCTATCTGTGTGTGTGTGTGTGTATGTGGTGTCCCCCCCCCCCCCCCCCCCCCCCCCCCCCCCCCCCCCCGTTTAAAACTTTTCCTTCTTTCTGAGATGATCTGGCAGACAATGTCTCTGGTCAGCCATCTTGAAATTCCTCTACTGAAGAAGAGTTTGAAGAGTAGTAGAGTTTTTTCTGGGTAGGTGATTGGAAATGTCTTAGGTAGACCTGGGAAAGGGCATTTAGGTGGGAAAACAGCAGCCCCTGAGGATTATAGGTGTGACAGTGTGGCCTGCCTGTGTGCCCGGCAGTGGCTCTGTATTGGTCCAGTGCAGGCAGCAAAATGCCCACAGTCTATGTGCAGTTCTGGGAAGCATGGACTGAAAGTGACAGGTGGGAACTAGGAAGTACAGTGTTTTCAGGGGTGAGTCTGAATTTTCTAATGATTACTGAGGAGACATTGGAGTTGAAGGACAATTGGAGTGTTCAGGGGGAAACCACAGACAGGCAGACCAGCTAGAAGCTACTGCAATCATCTATGTGAGAGGTGACAAGGGCTCCAGGGAAGAGAGCATGTTTGAGGCATCAAGGAGACAAAATTGACAGCACTCGGCTACTGATTGGGTACAGGATTTCATGGTGACTGAATGAATGATGAGGCCATCAACCAGGATAGAGCATCGAGGAGGCAGGAGATGGCAAAGGCAGACAATAAGCTCTATTCTGGACATACTAAGATGCTGCTGCCTTTTCAGAACCCTTTCCCTCACCACTCAGATCTTATCCTGATTTTTTATAGAGTGCTACTTGAAACCAGCTATCACTTACCTGCTGCTGCTGTTGGGACATCATGGCAGCTCAGTTTCAAACATGTGCTGATTTAGGGAAAGTGTTTCAAGCTTTAGAGGAAAGCTCAGAGCAGAGCAGGTGGGAGAAATGGCAGAGGAGTTTAGGAAGGCAGACTCCGTGCACTGTGTGTCCTGGCTGCCTGGATTCTAGGAAATTCTTCACAAGAAGAGCAAGGGAAGTCTCAGTGGACAAAACCTGAGGGGTCCTAGAGTTATAGAAGGCACATGGAGACTTGTGGAGGGAGGTGACCACAAACACAGCTCGTGCAGGAGGGCACTGTGAGATGCTGGGAGCACTGGGCTGTGTTTGACACCTGACGAGCTGACCCTTAGAGCTGCAGGAGCAAGTTATCTGGGAGAGAATCCAGGTGGGCTGCTCTCTTGCTGTGCTGTCCCCACTTGGCCAGGAGGCACTCATGGGGATTGCCTCCTAGGTGGGAAGAATGAGAGGTGGGACGTGAGAAAGGCAAGATGGTGCCTGGTGCCAGGCGGTGCTTCTGTTGCCTCCAGTGAAGTTCAGGCTTGTTCTGCCCACAGCCAGCCACGCTGCCCCACCCTGACCTTAGAGTGGCCTCACCTGCCACTCTGTCTTGCTTGATCCTCCTCCTATGAGAAAGCACTCTCTTAGCAGGGAAATAAGACTGTAGGAAGGAGAATCAAAGAAAGTCTGTCTCATTGTTTATCAGAAAAATTAGCTAAAGTTCTAGGTTGTAGTGGATGTCATTTGTGTTTTAATTAATGTGACTAATCAGTAGCCCTTTAAATTTCTAGGTGGACTCCTGGGATTTTGGGGATGTTAGGTGCTTTTATGATGTGGAGGGGCATTCAGCGCAGTGTCAAGATGTCCATGTTTGGGCTAATGCACTTGCCAACCTAAAACATTTCTTTCTAAGATCTAACAAATTCATCTGGGAATTTGTATGACATGACAGAGGGACAGCATGGAACGACTGCACATAGTGCTCTGCTTGGCTGGTTGGAAATCTGGGAATTAAAGCACCTTTTGCTGCTCATTATTTAATTAATTTGGGAGGTAATTTATTTATGAGGACTGCTTCAGCTCCAGTAACAGTAGGGCTGGTTTTCTCATGAGACAGTCACAAAATGTGGCATTTTCCATGTGCAGGGCAATGTGATGAGGGGCAAAGGCATGGGCCAGGTAGACTTGAATTGCAATCCTGCCTGCATCACTTATTTCCTGGGTGACCCTGGCAAGTTACTTTACCTCCCCATGTCTCAGTCAACTCACTTACAAAATATGAATAGCAGGAGCTGGTAACATCCGCCTCATGGGATCACTGCAAGGATTAAATGAGATAAAGCACGTAAGACACATAGTAGGTGCCCAGTCAAGGGGACATTTCTGTTTACAAGAGGCTCTATTAGAAAAAGTACCAAAACTGGCAGCAGAGAACCCAGGTTCAAATACCATGTTCAGTCCTCTGGCTCTGAGAAGCTCTGAACTTCTCTGCATCTCCTTTGCCTCATTCATAAAAGAGGGTTAATATAGTTATACCCTCTAAGTACCTCTTGCAGAGGCTATAAGGCTGTCAACTCACACACGATATTGTTGAAAATCGTTTAAAAGCCCCAAAGCCCTCTTAGTTATCGTGGTGTGGGAGGATGTTTCTGAAGGTACAGAAAAGAGAGGCAGGGCATGTGTTTGTCTCTATATGGTTTGCGTGGGGAAGACCTTCATTCATTATCCAACAGGTGTTTGTTAGTGTGGCTTTCGCCATGTCCTCTCTGGCAGTTAGGACTGTCTGGAGGTGGAATTGGGCCCTGGCACTAATTCAGTGGAGGACACTGGGATCCCTCTGGATATGAATGAAGACAGCATCGTGGCGCACATGCTTGCCTTCCAGCCAAGGAACCACTGTGGGCGGGGTGAGGTGGGATTACCAGGACTGTCCTGTACTCAGCCCTTTTTGCCAAATGCCTGAGCCCTAAAGCAAAGTGGGTCTAATTGGACTGTATATTTATGGTCTCCTGCAACTTAGCAGTGAGTCTGGCACCCTCAATAATGCATTTTGAATGCATGAATGTGTGTCTCTGTGGGACACAGAAAAGACGAGGCACTGATAGCTTTGGGACCGGGGATGGGTGTGACGTTGACCTTCAGTGCCCTTGGCATTGGGCTTCAGTGCCCATTAGCAGCAGATGGGCCTTTCTGGACATTGGATCTTGGCTCCCACTTTTTCAGTGGGTAATGGTGAAAAATGTCACCTGGACAACTGTTGAAGGTCAGGAGGACATTGCAGATGTCTTGGCTGAGAGGGCTTGTTCTCAAAGCTCCTGTGGGAAACCTCCTGGCCACTTTGAGAATTGACTGGAAGTGACTTTAGAGAGATCAATATTTCCATAGAATGAATAAAGTTGGAGTTAGAGAAATATTTTCTCTGATGCTCAGGCTGATGTGTTGTGATATAGGTCCAAGGCATGTTCGGAAGAAACAAAGTGAGGAGGAGTCTGAATTCCTAACAGTTTATAGTCTAGTGGCGAAATAAGTGTATGCCTCCCTGATATAGGGTCGGAGGGAATGAATAGTGTCAGGAGAGAGGCTTAGGACAGGTGACTTGAGTGTTCACAGGAAGAAGAGATGGCATCTGGCCCCAGACATGTGCAAAGGGGTGGGCTTTCATCTGGGCCTTGGGGGCTGGGCAGGATTGGATGACGGAGACGAGGCAGAAGGTCACTGAGACACAGCTCTGCATCTTTGTGAGAGAGGACCCAGTTGTGCCCATGTCACGTGTCCCTGCTATTCCTCTCAACTGGCTATGAGGGAGGTGGCATCATGATGCGAAGGCATGGCCGCAGCTCACTTCTTGCCCCTCTACTCGGGTCTTAGAGCTACATCCCAGGTGTACATCCCTCTTCGGAGATATTCTGGCAGATTCTTTATGCCTAGAGGCTCATGGTCTGGCTTCCACGGGGCCACTCAATGCATCTCTCAGAAGCATGACTCTACTTACGTTATGATCCTGCTCCAGAAACCTTTAATGACGCCCAATTGCCTCTGCAAAGTGTTTCAAATATCCCAATGACAAGAAGCACTGGAATATCAGGACCCTTCCCCAGAAATTCTAAACCAGTGCATCTAGGTGGGGCCCAGGAATCTGTTTCTTTAACAACAAGCACCACAGGAGATACTAATTAACCTCCAGCAAATTTTGAGAAACCAATCGTCCTTATTGCATGTGGCAGTAGTGTGTTTTCATTTTGTCTACTATTCCATTTTAAGAATATACTGCTATTTATCCTATTGATGGAAGTTTGTGTTTTTTACAATTTTGTGTCATAATAAATATACTGCTATAATTAAAAAAAATAAAACCATGAACTTAAGACTCTAGAGAATTCAATAAAGTGCTCTGCAAATGAAGAATGGATGGGTGTTTAGGGAGAGGCAGAGATGCAAGAGGGGAAAGTCTCACCAGTTTTCCAGTTTTCATGAGACACCCTGTGTTCTTATATAATAACAAACGCCTTGTATATTTTGCCTGCTAATACACGATCTTCTATAATGTGCAGCCAAGGGACTCCTGACTAATTAGGAATGATTTCAAGAGGTAATCATTCCATCACAGGCACACAGACTGGTGGGTGCACGTTCATCTCCTCTGACCCTGTCTCCTAGGGGAACATGGTGTCAGGGAAGTTCCCTGAACTTAGAGCGGGGCCCTTGGCCCCAGCAGTGGGGGTGGGAAGCTGGAAGGCAGGGAGCCAGGCCGCTAAGTCTTGACCCAGCTTGGCTTTCTGCCTTTTGAAGTCCTAACGTTGCCAAGGGCTACTGGGATTTGATTTCCTATCCCGCAACCTGGGTAAACCTGGGCCTCCTGGACAAGCCGGGGTTGGGGCCAGACAGGATTGCCCCGGGGCAGAGGCCAGCATGCACACCTCACCTGGGTGGGCTGCAAGAACAGTGTCAGTCCCATGATACAAGGTGAGCAGATGAGACCGGAGGCAGGGTCAGAGCTAGAGGTCAAAATGCAGGATGCTGGGTGGGGACAGTCCACAAAGCTGAGTGCTGGATGGGGCCCTCGCCTGCTCCAGGTACTAGTGGAGTGCAGTTCTGGGCATGGGTGAGGCCAGTTGGTTTAAGGCTCCGTTTTCTGGCCAGATAAATTGGGTACATGTGGAGTTTCTATGGCCAAAGACAGGGGCTCGCTCCTAGTTTCTACCAGCTCCAGAAATCCTTTGGCAATTCAGAAAACAGGCCCTGATGACTTGCTGTGGATATCAATGAATCCAGCAGCTGACGTCAGGGAGGGGTGCTGGGGAAGGAGCTTCAGGCATGGCAGGACAGTGTTCCCTGCCCCCGACATCCTGCCCAGCCTCCTCCCCACCCTCTGCCAGGGACCAGCGATCTGCGGGATTTGTGGCCCGTGCTGTCATCCTGATGGAGGCGCAGATGGAGGGGTAGTCAAGCAGCACCGTTTGCTCTTTGGAAGCAGCAGATCCGAAAACCTTGTGTCATTTTAACAAAGAAGAGATGAAACAGCAGGCAATTAGGCAGGAGTGTATCAATTAGTGAGCCAGAAAAATGCTTTGCAATATTTTGATGATTCAACACTGTCAAACAAAAACAAAATTAAAAAAATGCCCCCAAACAAATACCAGAAAGCCACAGAAATTGTTAAATAATCACTTTTAAATGCATTTAAAATGTACAGAAATGGAAGAAAGAGAGAAAGAGATGCATTTGGTAGAGAACGCAGAATTGATACGATGTGACGAGGTGCCCTATTTGTAAAAGAAATACAGTTGTATGAGTTCCCCCCGCAGTTGGGTCCCCCTTTGACCAGCAAATTATTGTGACCTCTCCCCCACTCCAAGCCTGAAAAATGGCCTGAGTGTTACCTGGAGCCAGGCACAAAGAAGACAGGCAAGGCGAGTTCCCTCCTGGGCTCTGACACCGCGTGTCCCTCCTTAGCCAGCTCCAGACGGCCACCAACATGCAGGTGTGTGAAGCGCGTCTTTTTCATAGCCGTAGATAAGGAAGAAGAGTGTGTCTTGCCACAATCTGGTCTGTGCGTTGAATCCCAGCTTGGACACTCACTAGCTACGGAAATCAGGGGAAGATATATTGGCTTCTAGAGATCCAGTTTCCTCATCTGTTGAACTGGGCAGTGATTCCTACGTCATTAGGTCATCGTTAGGATTCAGTGGGATAATATATTTAAAAGTTGGTGACATGCAGCAGGCGCTAGACATGTGCGATTTCTCTTTCCTTCTGGGAACTTCAGTCATGTGTGGCCTTGCTGGGTACCTGACCTGGGAGATGTCCTGACAGTCACTCAAGTTGCTTTCTACAGGGGCCACTGTCCTCATTTCCCTGCAACAGTTCTGCCTCGAGAGGAACCCTTCACGAGGAATTCAAGGTCTCCACCACCATCCTCTCCTCACTGAGTGGAAGGTGCACATCAGTTTCCACTTGCTTCGTGGAAGCACTTACCTCCACTTACCTCTTCATTGCCTGCAGTTCTCCAGTTGTGGCGTGCAGGAAAGACGCACACGCACAGAGAGCTAATTGGGTCTGATTGCATGCATTTGCTCGCCCATTCAGCCATGCATGTATATTTATGTCCTGCGCGCCAGACGGAGTGAGATGGAAGATGGGCTGGGGGACGAAGCTGCCCCCTGCTGGGACGACTGTCAGCACCTGCAGTAAGGAGCAGCATGACTCCAGCGGGAACAAGACTGCCTTTCAGAGCTGCCTCCTGTGGCCAGGCCGTCAGCGTGGGAGCCGTGGGGTGGAGGGAGGCAGGGCGAGTTTCCTTTGGCCGAATGAGGGAAGGGCCCAGGCTGCTCTGGGTAAACCGCGTGCCTGTGGGGGGCTGGGCACCGTTGCGAGATGTGTGCTGGGCTGGTCCGGCCGGGGTCCGTGTGACAGTCTGGTTACTGCGATCATGAAGGATGTATTTATTATCACGCTTAATATCCACTGTGCACACAATGCCTGGGACCCCACAACTGCAGAGCGGGACAGTCTGTAGAGGTTGCTTAGCACCATCATAATACAAACGGGGAAACTGAGACCCAGAGCGGGGAGTTCCCAGGTCCAAGATCTCCCAGAGGCTGCAAGAAGCCCCAGCAGGCCCCCAGTGCCCTCCTCCCCACCCCACCCAGTGTCGCTCCCTGCCACAACCTCCCTTTAGCTATTTCTTCTACCATTTATCTTTATCTTCCCAAATTACAAGTTTTGGCTGCTGCTTCTCTACTACCTAGTTTCCGGCAATTATCTGCTGACTTCTTGTCAGGGGCATGTGGACTCAGCTCTCCTTCCTCCTGCCCTCCTCCTCCTCTTCATCTCATCCACCCAGGCCCTCTCGATTTAATTAAAAACACTGTTCACTGCGGGTCAAGTCAGTGCTATGATTGCATTTTCTTTCTTATACACCTTTTCATTTTCCTGGAATTAAAAAATTGCACATCACTTTTTCATTTGCATAGTTCGTGATGTGCCTGTCATCGTTCCCCCTACCGTCAGATCTGTCACCACCCTGGCAGATGGGTTTTCCCAAATGGGAAGCTGCATTTTCAACCATGTCTTGGACCAGTGTGATTCCTGGGGTGCTCAGTCCCTGCCAGTCTGGTTGGAGGCACACGTGGGGTTACACTGCCGGGAGCCATCTGCATCCCTCACGCAGGGCCTGGGCTCCCTCCAGGCTCTACCCGGAGGTCCAAGGTATCCCTCCCAAGTGCTCACAAGCAGCTCTGCTTCGGGCCTTTTTCTGCTGTGTGGCTGCCTCTGCCAGAGCCTCCTGCTTCTCTGCTTTTTCCAGCTCTCAGTCTGATCAGCATCTCCTCCTGGGGGCCGTAGCCTTCTGCCAGATAGCGCACTGAGTGCCCAAGGACCCGCTGTAGCGCCCTGTGGCAAGATGGGACGGATGCTCTGCTCTGCTTTGGGCTGCCACACTTATGTGGCACTGTAACCCTGGGGCTGGGCCCATCATTGCCCTGGATCGTAGGGACAGTCCACATCGGCTCATCAGGGACCAGGTTTTCTCTTCACGCTCCTATTCCTGCCAATGGTGTCCAAGTCCCCACCATTGGTTCCCAGGGGTTTACAAGGATCTGAGGCTGTTGTCCTTGGGACGGGTTGGTGAGGAACTGGCCCTCCAGGACAACTTGTGCCTTTCCATTGGCACCCTGATCCTTTGCTTGCTAGTCTTTCTTCTCCTTCCCACTGCAAGGACTTTGCTACCTCCTGCTCTCCCTGTCACCCATCAGCCACTCCCTTCCCCCAGCCTTAGCCCTAAATACATCTGGGAGCAAAAGAAAAGCACCCTGCACAACTGCTATCTTTTACCCAGGTCAGTATCTTTCTCTTAGGTTCTTTGTTTCAGCTTGGGGTGGTCCCGGGGTACCTGTGAGAAGGGAAAGGAAGTCCATAGAGGACAATCCATTAGCACTTTGGGTCTAACCTGCCTCCTAGGGACAGAGTAGGCGCTGCCCACCCAGAGTCTTCAGTGTTTTTAAGGGAAAGGTTGCTTATCTGATTTGATTTTTGTTCCCTTTGGGAATGGGAAGTTCCTGGGACTGGCCTGCGGGCAGGCTCCTCCCTGCCTGTGTGGTCACTCCTCCCGGGTCACTGTCTCTGCCCAGTCCCCGTCTGCCGAGCTGGGATCCCCTGTTCACCATTTTTTTAGAAGAGGTCTGGATCCAGTCAAGGTTCAACCTGAAACCGGTCACTCTTGATTTAAATATGTATTTTTTAAATGACTTTGGTATGTTTTAATGAAATGATACTATTTTTAAATATAAAATGTTTTGAATGTATAAGTATGATCGATTTTGTAAATCCTTGGAAAGCTTTTCATACAAATAAATTCACATTTCAGAACTACTTTTTTCCTTCTTTTTCTTCTCTTTCTTCCTTCTTTCTTGTTTATTGTATTCCGGTTCAGAAACACGGCCACTTCACCTGTGGCGGATCGTCGGCGGCACCTTCCCCAGTTGTGGCTTGATTTGTCACCCTCCCTCCCCAGCCAGAGCCCACTCCAGCTGCCCAGTCTCCGCTCTCTTTGCCTCGGGGGAAGTTGCCATCAAGCAGATGGATGGGCACTTTTCAGCTTTACAGGAAATTCACTTCAGCAGCCCCAGAGCAGTTTGAGAAACAAATGTTTCTGTTGTAAACATCTCACACAGTCATAAACTCCAGCCTCTCTTTAGATCCCCGCAGAGACGTGACCCTGCTCTTCTGTGACCCCTGCACTGTGGTTTATGGCTTTTCTCTGCAGGGGGGAGTTGGTGACCCTCTAGGAAGGAAGGGGAGAAGCAGACATCCAGGCAGGGGCGGTGCAGGGGCCTCAGGCGGGTCCTGCCAGACTGACCTGCCTGCGGATGCTGTCATTCCACTGGGTCCGATGCCTTGCTCCGTGCCTGGAACGGTGGCAGGCAGCCTGGTGTGTCCGTTCCTGCCAGGCTGTGCCCTGCTGTGAGTGCAAGTCCACGTCCAGCCCAAGTCTTGCCTCCTGTCTGACCTCCACATAACTAAAGTCTTGTTTCATTGAGCAGCAGCTGCCTCCATTGTACTAGAGCTGCCATTGCAAAAGGCCACAGACTAGGTGGATTAAACAACAGAAATTTTTAAGGTTTGGTTTCTCCCGAGGCCCCTCTCCCTGGCTTGGAGACGGCAGCCTTCTTGCTGGGTTCTCATGTGATCGTCTGTCTGTGTGTTCAAATCTCCTCTTCTTATAAGGACACCTGTCAGATTGGCTCAGGGTCCATCATAATGGCTTCATTTTAATTTAATTACCTCTTTAAAGGGTCTGTCACCAAATATAGTCACATTCTGATGTACTTGGGAATCAAAACATATAAAACACATGAATTTTGGGGGGAAGGGAGCACAATTCAGTCCATAACAGATGAGAAAGAACAGGCTCATGGGGAACAAAGAGCAAAAGAGAAAAGGAAGAAAAATAGCATTTCTTAAGTGAAATACAATATTGGAGTTCAGTTAAGGCTCTGAGAGTTAATGTTACGTAGTAATTTATTATTTTGCTGGGGCTTTGATTCGAGTCTGGCACCCTGTGAATCCCATAGGTAGGAGGGTTACGGAAGAGCCCTGGGTCCTCATCCCAAAAGGGCTCTGTTCTTCTGTACACGATTTACAGAGGAAGTGGTATGTTCTAGCAATACCCGAGGGCCTGAGGATACCTGCAGCCCAGCACCTGGCTCCTTGAAGCAGGCGTGCAACAACCACGCTCTGGCCACCTCGCTGACGGCCTGCAGCAGCCCTGCCTCGTCCTTTAGATGAGGAAAGTGAGGCCCAAAGAGTTTAACGACTTAGTACCCCTAACCAAGGAGTGGCATGAGGGTGGCCCGGCAGGGGCCACAGCCCTGGCAGTCGGAAAGAAGAAAAGTAGTGCAGGTGAACGAACAACGCTGCTACTGATAGAGCCTGTGAAAGACCAGATGCGGAGACCAGTGCCCATGGCACAAGCTTTCCGTGAAAGGCGAAGAGTTCCTCTTCCCCCAGCCAGGGCTGGGGTGGAGGAGGGGGCGGGGACCAGGGGAAGTGGCCACAGACGGGAAGCGGGGCTGCCAGCGCCGCGGCCACAGAGGAGACTCCCCGTCTGTCCAGCAGGTGGCGCCATCCAGCTGATTATCTGAGGACGGCGGGCTCCGGCTGGGAAAGACGCCCGCGCGTCCAGTCGTCCCCGTCGCGGGTCTCCAGGAGGGGGCGCGGCACTGCGGGGGCTCCCGTCCCGCGTGGCACCTTCTCTCCCGGGGACTGAGAACGAGGCTGTTTGTCCTCCCCTGGGAAATCTGGGCTCTACACGCGCGCTTGCTGGAGAGAAGGAAGCTTCTGAGCGGGGCTGGGCTGGCGGGCGGGGTGGGGGGGTGGCCGTGCCAAGGCTCCAGGCCCGCGGGCCCTCTCCCCCCTCCTCCCTCCCCCCTCCTTCCCCCTCCTCCTTCCCCCTCCTCCCTCCCTCCTCCCTCCCCCTCCTCCCCCCTCCTCCCTCCCCCCTCCCTCCCCCTCCTCCCCCCTCCTCCCTCCCCCTCCTCCCCCCTCCTCCCCCCTCCTCCCTCCCCCCTCCCTCCCCCTCCTCCCCCCTCCTCCCTCCCCCCTCCCTCCCCCTCCTCCCCCCTCCTCCCTCCCCCTCCTTCCCCCTCCTCCCCCCTCCTTCCCCCTGCTCCCCCCTCCTCCCCCCTCCCTCTCCTCCTCCCTCCTCCTCCCGTGGAGGCTAAGAAAGGAACCAAAGGAACATCCTCCCTGAAAATCTCGGTCCCTCCCTCAGCAACTGACCCCGAAGCTGTCCCCGAGATGTGAGGAGTCTTGGGATAAACCCACCAGTCACAAACATTTTCCTGCATATGCCCGTTTGGACTCTGTCTGAGCAGCCAAGGAGAACTTAGGTCTTCCCTGTCCTGGCGCTCATCCGCTTGTGCTGCAGGCGTCAGCCACAGCGTGGCACTGGAGGGCACAGATGCTGGATTTCAATCCAGACACTTCCTTGACTTGCTGTGTGACCTGGGCGAGTTTCTTAACCTCTCTGTGCCCCAGAGACCTCTTCAGTAAAACGAAGATGGCAATTATTTTTATGTCATGGGTTTACTATGAGGATTAAGTTCATAAATATAAAGCACTTAGGGACAGTATCTGATGCACAGTTATTATAGCTAAATGGCTGTTACCACCGTTAGCTGAGCACAGGGCAGTTTTCTCAACTAGGTCACGTAACGCTAAGGCCTGGCATGCAGCAGGTTCCCAAAGTGGGGAGTGGGACAGCTCATACTGATGGCTGGAGGGCACTAACCAAGGGCCACAGGGGGCCCAACCCCCTTCCAGAGAGGGGACTGGTAGCCAAGCCACCAAGCCTCAAACTCAGGGCAACTCTGAAAGGCTGATTATGAGAAGTAGAGGAAGGAAAAAGGTGTGAGTGCTCTGGCGGCCAGCTGAGGGTGCCAGTGGCAGGCTGGGACCCCGTCTGGGTCCACGCATGGGAAATAGGAATTGGGTCCAGCTCCAAGGGAAGGGCTGGCAGGGCCATGCCACCCAGGAGCACAGCTGACCATCCCGGCTGGGAAAACCAGGAAGCAGAGGCCAAAGCTGGCCAGGGTAGGCAAGAAGGGCCAGCTGGGCACTTGGGAGGCCACTGGGTGCTCCAGTCTCTTTTGTCACCCACAATACCTGCCTTGGGAAGAGCAGCAGGCCAGGTGCAGGGCTGATAGAACAAACTGCAGCAGCTTCTCTGGGCCCCGCCAGCCAGATTGGTAGGCACTTCTTGGAGGCCCCTCGCTGGGCCAGAGGTCACCCCTTTAAAGTCTGGATGGAGTTGGGGAGTTGGAGGAGCCCTTCTCGGGGAGGGGGTTGGGCAGCCAGGCCAGGAGGAGGGTGGATTGGTGGCTTGGTGGCTCGGGACAGTGGCTTTTCATTAGCCAGCTTGGAAGTATTTTATCAAGTTCACACCCAGCATATCTGTGCCCATGTGCCCGGCTGGGCCCCAGCCCTGGTGCTATGCTCTGTGCTGTAGCCACCGAGGGACCTGACAAGTGGACGGCCAGGTGGGGCCGAGAAGGAAGGCCCCGGCTGACCTCTGCATTACTGTCCCATTGCCACTGCGTCTGGAGTGTGTCTCTGGACAGGGCAGAGGCCTGTGGTGGGGAGCGAGGAGCCCTGTATCTGCACTGCCTCCATTTGAGTTGTTACTCCACCAATTCCAAGCTGTGTGACCTTGAGCAAGTTACTTGCCCTCTCTGTGTTTCAACTTCTTTCTACACTGAGAACAAAAATAGTGCCTCCTTTACAAGATGCTGTGAGGATTAACTGAGCAATGCATACATTTGGAATAGTTATAACTATTTATACTTATACTACTTAGAGCTATTCAATAAACATTACCTTTTATCATTAAGCATGCTTAAATTTGCGTTGCTTCCCAAACCACGTAATTCCTGGCTTTAAGGACACATGCATTTGGGAAGGAACTATGAGCTCTCTCTCTCTCAGTCCTCTGCCCCTGTGGGGTATGAGCCAGCAAACCCAGAGATCAGAGAAGGAAGGGGCTGACCTAGGCCTGGAGTGTGATTAGTGGCACAGAACAGGGGGGAGGATCCAGTCCTCCTGACGCATGGAAAGGTCTTCCACAGGGTGACCCAGTTTCTTTTCCCTCCTTCATCCATCCGTAGCTAGTGCTTGGGCTCTGATCTCCAAAGAAGAGGAAGAACTGAAAGTGGAAATAGCCAGCAGGTCTCCCCGGTTTTATTTCCAAAGGTCTTAGCCTTAAAGGGGTGGGGGAGGGATCAAGGGCAGACAGGAGGCCAAAACATGCAGGGAGAAGGAATTACCCTGGGACTACAGGGATCTGATGAGAACTCGGTTGTGAGCCAGCACTGGGCTGCCACTGGGTCCCCACTGCTGTTTTTTTTTTTTTTTCATCAACTGCAATTCTGCAGGCCCAGCTACTTCTGTGGCTATTTTTTGCTGCAAAGATCCAGGCCACCGAGGAGCCTTTCCCTCAGAATACACTCAGCAATGAATGGCCGCAGCAGCTGCCTGCTACAAACACCATCCTCTCTCCGAGCTGCTGGCGTGTGAAGGGTTTTTATAGACTGCTCTGCTTCAGGTGGCAATAGAACAGCTCTGAACTTGCTACCTGTTACCTAGAAGTCATTTCCCAAATAGCTATTCCCTCTGTTGCACCATCAACCATGCACACCAGTAGCCGCTGGGGATTTTGCCATTTAACCATCTCGCACTCACGCGTGTGTGTTTTCACTCTGCCTTTGTGGGACCCCGGCTCGAACCCGCAGGTGCTGGATCTTATGCGCCCTGTTCTCATGACTGGTATTGTTAGTAGCCCATAGGCTGTGGGAGGGACTGGGGCCAGGCCCCAGAGCTGAACTGAATGGAACTTAAGTCTTCCCAACCCCAGTCCATACGTTATATTTGCCACCCGTAACTCAGCATGCGTGTTTTAATTCAGTTCTTTCTGGGATCCTTAATAGGGAAAGAAAATGACAGCACAGACTGAGCAGGAAGATGGTCCCGGGTGGGATGGTGTGGGGTTGGGTACACCGGTCTCTGAGAAGCCTGGAGGGGAAGGGGGCAGGGCCACCAAAATCAAATTTCTCAGACTTCCCTAAAAAGGCTGCTGAGGAATCTCCTAACACTTCCAAAGAAGGGAAGTAGGAAAAGTCCAGGTTATAAAACTTTCTTTTTTAAAAATTTGTAGGTCACTTTCCTTTTCTTCTCCTTGTGTTTTCAAGTGTGTAACTGTGATCCGTTCCTTGCCTGGTCTCCCTTTATCTGTCGTCTCTGAACCCAGGCGGGCTGGGGGACAGGGGCTGGGCCATGTGTGCAGAGCTGGCTGCCTGGTGCCAGCCCCTGGGCAGCTCCCTGCTCCGAGGCTTTGGGCAGAAGCCCGACAACAGGAGATGGTGCCGGTGCCATCAGCATGATCCTGGTCTTCAGCCTGAGCAAGAGGAGGAGGAGGATGCGGGGAGGAAGGAAAGTCAGTAACTGTCAAGCTCCTGTTGGTTGCTGTAGCAACACTCTGAAATGCCTGGAGATCAACTGCAGCCGTCCGAGTTTTATTTGCTTTTATTTGCTTTTTGGGAACAGCATCAGGCCTAAAAATAAGAACAGCAGAAACCGACCGCTGGGCTGTGGTGGCTTCCCAGATCTAGAAGGTCCACAGCAGAGGAGAGAGAAATGGGAGTCTTGTGAGCAGCAGTGTGGGAGGACAGGATGGCAAAGAGTCGTGTGGGGGTGGGGGGACCCTGGCCAGGCCATTGAGACGGTTCTGCAGCCTTACAATTTGGCAGCCTGGTCCCTCCACGGAAGGAAAAATCAATAGCGCTATCCACACACTCTCAGCCTCTGACCACTCTGACTTTCGTGAAGAGGCAACAAGGGGAATAAATGAGCTCAGAGGCGGGCATTAGATCTCCACGCTGTGGGATTCCTGTGGGATGAGAAGGTAGCTCCTTCTGGGAAGCCATTTCCCTCTTGTTAGCTGCTGTTCCTTTCATTTCTTTTAGTTTTTGAATATGGAAATTTCCCAGCATAGACACATGTAACAAGAATAGCATTCTCTTTACATAGGAGCCAGTTCATTTAGGATGCTTGAACAAGAAAGATGAAGGCCAATATCTATACATCTAGGCAAAGAATAAAAGTTCCAGCTTGGATGGAGTTATTTCTGACACACTAAGGCTATTTACTGAGATCTCTTGGTTCATCCCAGTGCTACTGTATTAGAAACCCGAGTTAACCTTTAAAAGGAAGGAAATCTTGCCATTTGCAACAACATGGATGAACCTGGAGGGCATTATGCCAAGTGAAACAAGCCAGGCACAGAAAAACAAATACTGCATAATCTCAATTGTGTATAGACTCTATTATAGTCAAACTTGTAGAATCAGGAAGTAGGTGGTTGCCAGGGGTTGTGGATCAGGAAAATGGGAAGATGTTGCTGGTCAAAGGGTACAAACTTTCAATAATGCAAGGTGAATAAATGTTGGAGGTCTGATGGTGACTATAGTTAACAGACTGTATTGTGTACTTGAAATTTGCCGAGAGGGTAGATCTTAAGTGTTTTCAAGACACACACACACACACACACACACACACACACACACACACACACACACGGTAACTATATGAGGGGATAGACATGTTAATTAGTTTGACTGTGGTGATCATTTCACAATGGATATGTATATCAAAATATCATGTCTTACACCTAAATACATATAATTTGTATTTGCCAATTATGCCTCAATGAAAAAATGTAAAAATCATGAAAAAGAATCATCTACTATTTTACCTCAATTAAAAAAAATGTCCTCTTGAGCAGGACATGAGGAGGCATGGACGGAGGCTTGCATCCCGGTGTCTAGGGTTGTGGAGGGGTAGTGAGACAGGTGGAATTCTGGGTGTATTCCGAAGTCATGGTTTGTGATTAATTTTCTATGTAATGTGACAAGTATATGTACTTATATAATAAGTATAACCCTTAAGATAAAAGAACTCTATAGTGTGAACCTATCCTTTGTTCAATATTACCCTTTCATTTTGTCACATTCTGCATTTACGAAGTATTTCCTTTTACATACCACTGAGTCCTCAGCTCCTGCTCAAGAAGGTTGTGTGGGAGTTTGAACTTGCAACATAAGGCAAATAAGGATGAGAAAGATGACATGGTTTTTCCAAGGACATGCAACCTCTTTCCATTTTATTTTTGGGGTCTTCCTCATGTTTCAGAGTCACTGTTCTGATGTGAAACCTGAGGCCACATTTCTTGTTGTTTTCTCCCCAGTGTCCCCACTAGGGCACGAGCAGGGTCCTTGCTTCATCATCTGTGTGGCGCTTGCCATTTGCAACAACATGTGTGGCGCTTTCAACCTTGTTACCTGGCGAGAGGAACTCTCCGTGGTCCAGCACGGGAGGGATCAGCAAGGCCAGCAAGATAACGATGGGTGGGGCATGGTTGAAACAAGATAGGCCATGAGTCGGTGAGGTGATGATTGTTGAAGGTGAGTGATGGGTTTATTATTAATATGCTTGTTAACTTAAAAACCATGAGATCTATAAATCTGGAGAGGACACTAAATTTCTTATAAAGGGTTACAGCCTGCAAGGTGGCCATCCTGACAGGCTGGGAGGCACAGTCTCCGGCAGAGCCCAGAGACAGGCACTTGTAGGGAGGGAGGATAAGACAGGAATTTAAGCTGAACTATTTGGCCAACCATACATATTCAACAGGTTACAGGGGGAGCCATGAATATTCATTATTCCTAATGTACGTGTATGGAATAAACATGCATGCTACATACGCCCCATGTATTTAGGGTGGAGAATTAACATTTAAATGTATTGCAATGAGTCCCCATATGTCAAAAGCTCTTTTCAGGACACCAAGGCACTCAGGTGCGCAGCCTCTGTAAACCACCGGAACCAGCCCACGGTTGGTGGTCTCCTCTCGCGAGAACGTTACTGCCGTCAGTCTCTTGTCCAATCAGAGCTGTAGTTGTGGTTGTGGAACAGGAAGTGGGGTCAGTGTCTGGCGGTGGATGTTTATAACATTGCTTATCTTGAGCAAGCGCTTGTTTAATCGCTAGAGAAAAAACAAAACCTTGTGTTGGTTAGAACATAGTTTATTCTTTAAGTGTAGGCATGGCTTTAAGTCTTTTTTATAATTTAGTATCTTACTGCCACAGAGTCTAGTCTGCCAGTCTTATGATCTCTATTTTAATATTAATGCTGGTCTGTTGTGTCTAAACCACAAAAGGGAGGAGGTATAATGAGATGTGTGTGTCTGACTTCCCATCCAGTCATGGCTGGGAACTAAGTTTTTCAGGTTTCTCTGGGGTCCCCTTGGCCATCGGGGTGTCCATTCAGTGGTTGAGGGCTTAGGATTTTATTTTTAGTTTATATACTATTACCTTTACATTTGAATATGCTGGTAAATTTCCATATTAAAAAGTTAAAGGAAATGAAAAGAAACAGCTTGCAACCGAGGCAAGAAAAGAGGGAGAAGAGAGAAACTTTGTACCAGCAGGAAACTGCAGCAAGGAAGAGGATAAGTCTTATTTTCAAATTAAGATTCTAGTGTTGATTATTATATAGTGCTGGACCTTCTAATTTCTCAATCAAGACTGAGCTTTGTGACTTCAAATGACTTGAGGACTTTATAATAACCAGTCCTGATAATATATCTTAGGGTCAGATGAAAAAACTAATCCCACTGAGCAAATTTAAAGGGCATTAGACAATTTTAGCTAGGGGAAAGCCATAGCTATTTTATACAGTGTGGTTTTGATTTAAATGCAATGTCGATTCAAAACTTGCTACTACTCCCTGCTGGCTGTGCAGTAAGTTAACTTCTGTCTCTTTGAGTTTCCATTTTCTCTTGTGTATAAAGTCTGTGATGATGCCTGGAGAAGGTCATTGTGTTAGACATGACATGAGTATTTTGTATAACAGTTATAAATGCTATTGGTAATATAATTGTGTTAATATGTGTTATGTAACAATTACATAGCAATGGAATTATTGTCAACAGATGTTTATTGAGTATATGCCACATGCATACCTGCAAGCCCTGGGAGGAGCTTGGAAGTTATTTTATTTTTTTTTAAATTTAAAATTTTATTTTGTTTTTGCAGTCCCTGGATCTGTTCTATCCAAACACTGTTGAAGCAAGAGACAGATCCATGGGACCGTGAACATGCTGCCTGGAAGTTATTTTTTTAAATTTTATTTTACTTGTGTGAATTTATGGGATACAATTGTAACTTCATTGCATGTCTGTAGCATATAGTGGTGAAGTCAGGGCTTTTAGCGTATCCATCACCTGAATAATATACATTGTATCCATCAAGGAATTTCTCATTATTCACCCCCTCCCAACTCCTCTCCCTTCTGAGTCTGTAGTATCTATTAATATTATTCCATACTTTATGTCCACAGGTACACATTATTTAGCTCCTACTTATAAGAGAGAACATGCAGTATTTGTCTTTCTGTGTCTGAGTTTTTTTCACTCAAGATAATGGCCTCCAGTTCCATCCATGTTGCTGCAAAAGACATGATTTCATTCTTTTTTATGGTTGAATAGTATTCCATTGTGTCATATACCATATTTTCTTTATTCACTCATCTATTAATGAACACTTAGGTTGATTCCATATCTTTGCTCTTGTGAATAGTGCTGTGATAAACATATGAATATAGGTATATATTGATTTTTTCCCCCTTTGGGTAGATACCCAGTAGTAGGATTGCTAGATCAAATGGTAGTTCTATTTTTAGTTCTTTGAGAAATTGGAGGTTATATTCTATAATCATATATTGTATGTGTGTGTGTGAGAGAGAGAGAGACTCTCAGTCCAAGATGCATCCCATTTACTTATACAATTTTATAATTGCATGAAAAATACAGGGGTGCCGGGACAAAGATAAAGTTTATTTGTAATTGCATCTTATGAGCTGTGCCTATTCAATAAGCAGGTTACTAGGGGACCAGCAGTAAAACCCTGAAAATATTAAGGGCCTGGGGTCATGTCTTTATAGCAGTGTCATGAGCAGTGTCTGCAATCCATGGGAGGGTAAGGAACACTGAGCCACTGGGGCTGTGAGGAGGAACAGCCTACCTGGGCTTAAGGAGAGAGAGACCTCTCCATTCGTCATGCCCACCGGGCAGCTATGGCTCGATCCTAATGGAGGTGTGGTGTTATGGGCATCATTTCTACTCTTGATCCTTAATTTCCTCATCTGTACAGTGGGAAAAGGGAAGAAGAGGAGAATGGAGGGATGTCAGAGATGGTGTTCACAGCTTAGCACAAAGCAACAAAACTGAACTTAAATCTCTAAGTCTTTCTCCTGGAAAGGTCTGAAAAAGACAGGCAGAATTCCCCACCCAGCCTGCTCACTGCTGAGAAAGTGCTGACTATGAATTCCAGAGATTTTATGTCAGGACGATCAGTCATACATCACATGGGCCTATGATTTGGCAGAGTTTGCCCTGAGGGTGGGGAAGAGCCTTGTGACAAGTCTAGGTCTCACTCTGCAAATGCAAGTATGCAAGAAGGTATTTATTTTCCAAGTCAAATTTCATTTTGATCCTTTGTTCTGTTGAGCAACTGAGTGTTGACATCACTCTTTCCTGGGGTTTCCTGCTACCCAAGAATATGTTGAGATCCCGGGTCTTGCACAGGACCAATGCTGGGTAGTGGGTGCTCATCTAGTCCTTGCTCCATCTGTGCTCAGAGGTTAGGACTGCTGGACATTGTCCTTTTCATCTGGCATGTCCTCCAGGGTCCTCACTCATGTGCCCCTTGGGGGCTGTCCACCCTGGCCCCTACCTCAGTCTACCTCATAGCCAGTTCTTTTTGGGTATCTTTTCCATTGCTGCCTAGATGCTTCCTGTCTTGGGACCGATAGAACATGATCTCTCTCTCGCTGTCACTCTTTACAGACTCTGTTTCTATCTGGCAGTGGTCACGTGAGGTTTGGGGAAAAGTCTACGCCAGTATCTTCTCTTTCTTCTTTTGAGATTAGGTGATTGGAAGTCTCACAGGCTACTTTTGCTTTCTATTCTGCTACATCTCTCCCAGAGGCAAAGAAGATAGTAGGTCTAATTGTATCAATTATGGTAGGACACAGAAGGCATCCTTCTCAGAAACTGGGCCTTGGTGAGGACCCTTTTCTTTGGTCTGTTTGAAATAGCTACAGATTAAACAGTTCTGCCTTCATTTGCACTCTCCCCCCACTCTGACACACGACCACCAGCAGAAAGAATGATGAATATCAGATTATGCTGACCTAAGGAATGATTATATTTCTTATTCAGTTGAAGTCTTTCCCCTTTGAATTTTATTAATAATAGGATTAGCAATGAAAAAGCTCCATTAGACATTTTTATGTATTTTTTATTATAAAAGTAATGGAAACACATTGCAGAGAATTTTAAAAAATGAGAAAGGTGAGGAATATGGGAAGGGAAGGGAAGGCAGGGATGAAAACAACTAGATACAAATCATTCAAGAACACTTATTACGTGCTCAACTCCTAGGTGTTTCATGTGAATTCTCATTTAATCTTCTCCATGCACCTGTGGGGGAATGCTGTTATTATCACCACTTTGCAACTGAGAATACTGGGGCACAGAGAGGTTGAGTAACTTTCCCAGACTCACACAGCTCTAGGCATTCTGATTCACCACCAGCCAATACTGTCTCTCAGATATTACATTCTCACATCAGTTGGATTGGGTCTGTTCTTTTTTGCTTGATTTTCTAAATAATTTGTAATTTTGATTTTCTTTTTAATCCAGCCCAAGAGATTTTCTTAATTTTCAAGAACTCTAATTATTTTCTTGATGATTTTTAAAATTATTGATTTTTTTAAAAAAAATTCAAGGTATTACAGGGTACAAATAATTTTGGTTACATGAATTGCTTTTATAATGCTTGAGTCATGGTTATAACAGTGTCTGTCACCCAGATGTTGTTCATTGTACCCTTAGGTAGGTTTTCACCTGTTGTGTCTCTCCCTCCCATTTCTGTTGAGTTTTGTATCCCTCTATGTACATATGTGCTCATTGGTTAGTTCTAAATTAGTAGTGAGTATATGTGCTGTTCGTTTTTCCATTCTTTAGATACTTCACTTAGGATAATGGTCTCCAGTTCCATCCAGATTGCTGCAAAAGGCATTAATTCCTCCTTTTTTATGGCTGAGTAGTACTCCATGGCGTACATACAATTTAATCCACTCATGAATTGGTGGAATCAACCCAAGTGCCTATCGATTCATGAGTGGATTAAATTGTTGATTTCTAATACAATGAAATCATGGTCAGACTGTGGCTTATAAATCTTTGAAGTTTTGAATTTGACAAAGACTTTTCTTTGGCTAAAGATATGATCAATATTGTAAATGTTCCTTGGATATATGAAAGAACTCAATCAATCATTTAAGTAATACATTTTGATATCTTTAATCAAATCCTCATTCCTCTTGTCAACTTGATCTATAAAATTCTAGAAGAAGCATATTCATATTTTAATTCAAATTGCATCTGACTCAAGTTTTATGCATTTATTGTATTTTAATTTGATTGCTATGTTATTTGGTGCAAAATGTGACTATTATAATGTCTTCATGGATCGAGTCTTTTATCATCACATTGTCTATCCTGCTAAATGCTTTGACCTTAAATTGAAATTTGACAACATTGAAATTACTGCTATTGCTTTTTATTTGTCTGCTTGCTTATTTTCATTTGTTTGTATTCTTTGTGTCTCGCTTATTTTCATTGTTTGTCACTCTGAACTAGAGATATTTCTTGTGAACAACACAGAACACAGTGTTGTTTTTAACATGGTCTAATAGTTTGTTTATTAATCTGGAAATTCTGGATGATGTGTGATAGCCTTTGATTTTATACCTTTCATTTATTTAAAGTTTATCATTTATTTTGTTTTACTCTTTCCTCTTTATCCAAGTCCTTACATCTGTTTGCTTCTTTATTTTTATTCTCCTGTTTCCCCGTGTTAGTTGGGAAGTTCTGGTATGCCTTTATATTCTCGACTACTTTTCCCCTTTTATATTCTAAAGGAAACATTAATTTTTCCTCCTTGTGATGCTTCACTTTCCTGCTCCTCCCCTTTACCTCCCACTTTTATTCTCCAACAACTGGGTTTATTTTAGCCACTTCAATAATTTAAAATTCCAGTTTCATATACATTTTCCCCATACCTTATGTCTCTTTTGTTTCATCTCCCCGCCTCAGAAAGGGGGTGCCCTGCCAACGGACAGCATGACAACTTGCTGCCTTCAGAGGGTCTCGTCCCGCCCTGCTGTCCTGTGACTCTGAGAAGCAGAGAGCAATGGAGGCCTGTCCTTAAACTGCCATCTTTAAATTAAAAACATTAAAATTAATTTTTCTTGAATATCACCAAAGAAAGAACTAAAGGAAGAGCTGAATTTCAGATAAATGTTTGTTTATCGCATGACATTGCTCTCTTCCCTTCCAAGGTTAAGAAATAGCTTATAAAACATTAACAGGGGCAAGTTAGGTTTTAAAATTACATCTTTTAAATTGTATACACTTTATCAACCAACACCTTCTTGTGAGGGACAAAAAAAACCTAGTACTCCATTTCCTTCATGCCTTTCTTTTTTGTTTGTTGTATTATTATTTTTACTTGGTTAAGGTTCACAACATTTATTTCAAGTTTTAAATTCCACAATTGTTTAGTTTTAGTTCTTTATTTAAAAAGATTAAATAATCACCATTAATCTTTTACCACAACTTTTCATATCTCATTTTTAATTTTGATCATTTCTTGGGAATTGAATCCATTATTAAGTAATTTTTGTAAGAGGGGCTCAGAGTAATGTATATTCAACATTTAGCATAATTCCAGGTAGTAATCATTGTTAGATATCATTTAATAATAATAAATAGAATAATAGAATAATGATAGTATTATCTTTCATTTTTGAGAATATTGTACTTATTCATCTGCTATTTAATTATTTTTCTTTTTAAGTTGATGTTCCTTTGTTCTTCACAGAATAAAATCATTATCTCTGCATTTTCTGAAGGGATATTTACAGAAGCATTTCTTTTCTCATCTGCCTTTTTATTTTGGTTTCTTTAGCTATGCAAAAACTTTAATTGTGTGTAATTAAATCTGATGATCTATTCTTTGTGATTTCTTCTATTACTTCTAAATTTACACTCTTGATATTCAATTTTATAGTCTTATTTTTCTATAATTGAAATTTAATACCCTAATATGTAGCTCTGTAATTCATTTAGAAATTTATTGAGTATTTGATTTAAGGAGAAACTTGAAAGTTAATATTTTTTCCAAATTCATAAGCAACACGAATTTTTGACAAAATCTTCCCTTTCTATATTTGTTTAATTTTAAATTTGAGCACATGCACATTTTACATATGCACACCTATACACTGTGTCTTTGTTGGTTATTTTTTTTTTTTTTTCTTTTTAGCTGCCTACTCTTACAGCTTGAGCTTACACTTTTGTGATATGGGGCTTATTCCCTGCCCAGCAAACTACATTGACCGTCTCATCTAGATAATTCTCTAACCCAGCTTTTCCCAAACTGTGTTTCTTATGTTTCAATGAAGTCTCTGCAACATATTCTGCAAAAATCCTGGCACATCTCTTTTCTCTTTAACATAAACTTACGAACAAATCGAACTTCTGCTCGCTGTGTTCATCCCGGAACCCTGGAAGCAGTTCTGTCCAAATGCTCTGTGTGTATGGTACCATCTTACTTTCCAAGGTTGAGAGCTCAGCTGAGCCCTCAACTGTGCAAATTGTTCTCTCCTGTGCACTGTGAACAACTTCTCCCACCAGAGGTCTTAAGCATCCACAAAAGGGCCACAGAAGGGTTTCTTACACCGTTACATTGGCACAATGAAGGCAAACTCTCCACGTGCTTGTCAAACTAACGGGGTCACTCTGGGCAGTATCTGTAGGACAAACACACTGTTCCTACCTCTATTATAGTGCTCAATCACTTGTTTTGTTAATTTGCCTTTTTCTAAGTCTATCCTTTGCCAACATGCTGTGAGTGGATGGCGGGTAGGAAGCATATATCTTTTATTCTGAATCTCCAGAACACAGACTCCATCACAAGGTTGAGGTTTGATTACTATTCATTAGAGGGTAATTAACTTTTAAGCCCCACCTTCTCCCCAAACCAGTCTATTGAAAAGCCAAGCAATTGACCAATCATCACACAATCAAGCAGAAACAGACAGAATGGTCAAGGCGATTTCCCGAATTTACTGAAATCAGTTGTGTTTGTATGCAGTCAGGCTGTGTCAGTTATTGGATCTAGATTTTGTGGCAAATCCTGAGATGAATCAGACACAATTTCCTTCCTCAAGGAACTCAGACTCTCCAAGGATAAATGACACATGAGCTTAACTATAATTCAAATGGGAAATGGATTAGTGCCACACAAGCTGTGTATCAGGAAAGAGAAGAAAGGAAGGGAAGAATAATTTTTTTCTCCATTAACCTTTGGGGATAAGAAACACCATAATTTTGGTCTTATTAAAGGCTGCCCCATGATTAATATTTCCATCTAAGAAGCAATTAAGGAATTATTATCCAGGGAGATTGTGACAAAAGAAATTAAAGCACGCCAGCTCTGTTCAGGCGGAATAAGGCTCAGCTTTGAATATTGAAAATTAAATCTATTTAGACGAAAGGCTTACATTTTGTCCTTAACTTTTTGCTCAGGTGCTGTATAAGAACCACTGAGTGGATAAGTAATAAATTATCTAGAACTACTTAGCAAATACAATCCACAGTGTAAAATGGAATACATTATAATCATGGCATGATAATCAGAATAATAATAATAATTTAACATGTGTAGTAAACTTCAAGGGGCAACAACTGTTTCAGTTCCTTAAAGCACTTATATTTTGAGATATAAATCCACACATTTCAATGTTATAGAAAGCACTTAATTATTTCCAACTATTATTGAAATAGTGGGGAAATCATCTAGCCTCAGTGCTATAATCACATCATGTTCACAAGTGCATTTAATTATAAACATTTTATCAGAAAATTTTGCAAACCCAGTTATTTTTTAAGCTGCTAAAAGGAAAGGGTTTTTACAATGTCTATAAAACAATTAAAAATACACAAGACGTCACCTCAAACATTGGCATGTTTTCCACCTGTAGGTTTATAGAAGAGTAGACTAGGAAAGGACTCTCTAGTTACTTAGGAGAAAATAGTGGTCCAGAGACCAGCTGTCTTGCCAAAAGGGAGTAGGGCCAGGAGCAAAATCTATGGTTTCTTCTCTTCTGTGTTGTGCTTGGAGCGACAGTAACCATGTCACTGTCTTTAGCAGACTTTCTTTCTGGAAGAAATAGGGTTTTTAATGTACTCATTTGAGAGATAGAGACATCGAGTTGTCGCCTCATATAACACCATAGCTGAGCCATGCGGGTGGCAAGTGGCGGGTCCCTGAACAGAGCAGAGACTGCTTGCTCCATGTTACTGTCCCCTGCATTGGCACTGGCTCGAAGCTGGGTGCTCCCAGCGACACCGTCCGCCTCAGGAGGTTCAGGGTTTCCCATCCAGTCTTCCTTCACATCTTTAAAGAGGTTGCAGCTCCTTCTGGAACCACGGGGGGCTTATCAGGAAGAGGCCTGGAAGATCCTGTGGATGTCGTGAGGGCAGGTTCATGTTAGCAGAATCTACTTCAAGTTAGCAATGTACTTGCTCTATGCACGGCGCTGCTTCTAGAAGCTGGAGACAATAAATAAAGCAAGACACTTCCTTCGAAGCGCTGACAGTCTAGGAGAGAAGCAGTCCAGAGGGAACGCAGAGGAGAGGGTAGCGTGAGTCCTCAGCCTCGGGAGGTGTCCTCGGAACGCCAGGAGTCTTACTCCACATTTTAGGTGAAAAGTGTCTTTTCTCTTAATGTCTGAATGTCCACAGATCCCAGTGCAATGACATTCTACTCATCCCTTTAACTCACCAGCTTCAAAAGAAGCTACCTGCTCGGTTGTCTGTGCTAACCATTTCTTCCATCCCTTTTCTGAAAATTTCCATGTGATTAATGTTACACTGAAAAAAGTCTCTGCTTTGGATATGTTTTGCTGTTGATGCCACACAGCTGAAGCTGTCAGTGGGTCACACTGGGTGGAAAATTAGTGAAAACGGAACTCTAGGAACATTGTCACGTTTCCTTCCTGCACATCATTGCTCCAAGTGGCCCCTGAGAAGACAGCAGGGCACTGGGTACAGAGGATCCTCCCGAGGTGACTCCCCAGCCCGTGAGAGGCCGCAGGTACCCACAGAGCTCCTCACACCAGGCTCATTCTCCCGGCGGCAGTCAGCTGCCTGTGGGTCCTCAAATCACTTCTTGGTTACAGGTTCCCTTTTGCCACTGTTCAGGCTGCATGTTTCTGTTTTTCTAGGTGACACGTTTGGACACCGTGAGGGGAAGCTATCTTTGTCATTTTCTTGGGAAGCCTTGGAGTTTTCCTAGGTGAGACCTGCTGTCTGACGAAGCGAGCCAGAGGTCCTCACCTCCCCCTCCACAGCGAGGGGGTGACTGTCGTCAGGACAGGACAGCCTCTCCTTGGGGCTTGCTGGGATACTCTCTACTTCCGTCTTTTCAACATTAACGTTCCTGGTTTTGACCCTCTGCTATTTGTAGGCCTTCTTCACCGTGGGAACAATACAGGTGACAGGGTCTGCTACTCAACTGACACCCCAGCCTCTTCCTGAGGTTGTGCCCAGAGCATGCAGGGAAGAGGTGGGTGGTTTGCATATTCCCTGGGCAAAGTCTCTTGGTTTGTGCCCGTACACAGTCTGACATAGTGTTTGCGGTGGTTTAAGCCCCTCATAAAACAACCTATTGTATCTCCTGGTTCTAGGACACTTCATACCCCGGCAGGAGAAGCAGCTGTCATTTCCTTCACATTTGTGTGTGTAGTTGACAGGGAAGGCGGGGAGGGAAGCTGAAGCCAGCCTCCGACTTCTGCTCCCCTAGGCAGGGGGGACCATCAGACAGGTGCAACTGACCTAGCAGTGTCCCTTCAGGTCCAGCGGGACTTCTTTTCCTCTCAGGTTATCCATGTCACAGGGTGTCATTTGCATGGTTCCTGGCCTGTGGCGTCTGCCCTGGGCTGGAGCTTTGCTGCCTGTGGGTCTTTATGGTTTATGGAAAATGCCCTGGCTCTGTGCATGTTGTTTCATCCCAAGTTCACGTTCGTGCCCAAGCTCTGGTTTTGAAGGCAGGCAAGTGTCAAAGGCCCGAGCAGGCAAGAGCCAATGCTTATGGGCAAGGGGAGGGTGGTTTGAGATGAGGAGATGGGCAAGCTGGACAAGATGGTATAAATTCTTACGGGCCACACTACGGCCTTTCGACCTTATTCCCGTCCTGTTCATACACTCCAGGAAGCCTCCCACACGGCCTTGCTCCTTGGCCTGGCTGAGTGCACGCTCCCTCTGCCCACTGACCTGACAATTCTGGTCCTGTTCCCTAGATTCTGGGATGGCACCTTCTTTACTCCAAAGGATGGTGGGGAGACTCTCTCTATCCCCTTGGTGACAGAAAGGGCAATTGCCCGACTGAGATGGGGCTGGTAGCGACCTTTCTCGGCAGAAGCCAGGCTTCCCGGGAAGTCCAAGCAGTATCACTGCAGGAAATATCCACGAACTACCACATCTGCCCCTTGGCTGAAGCAGTCAGTACTGTATTGGTTACTATTTCTTGGCCACTCTTGGGGGATTGCACATAAACAAGGTAGATGGTTAGCGTATGAATAATTGCTGGAGTTAGGTTTTGGCTAAATGGAAAGAGCAGTGGCTGTCCCTAGAGGAGCCACCATGACTGGGAGTGGGCTTCTTCCATGCTGGCCTGGATGGCACTTGTGGAAGATGCTGGAAAGGCAGCCCTTGCCCCCTTTCTGCTGGAGGGTAGGTACACAGGCTTCCATTTTCCCCAGGATGTGCTGATGGTGGTCAGAATCCAGCAGAATGTGGCCACCTCTTCGTTGCCATGGATACAATGCTGGTCCAAGCAGCCTCTGTTCTGGGACTACCACATGGCCTCCAGAACTGATTTCTCTGCATCTACCTGGTCTTGCGTCTTTCTGTCTATTCTTAACTGTAAAGACCAGGTCACTTAGAAACCTCTAGCAGCTTCCCATTGCACTGGGAAAAAGATCTGAAGACCTTAATGTGGTCTGCAGGGATTTATGAGATCTTGTGCAGTTTACCTATCCCCTCATCTCAAACCACCCTCCTCTTGTCCGTGAGCACTGGCTCTTCCCTGCCTCGGGCCCTCGGTCCTTGCAGTTCCCTGTGCCTGGAGAGTTCTTCGCATGTTTGGATCTGCCTCATTCTTCAGATTTGCTCAAATGTCCTTTCTTCAAACAAACCTTTCTTGACCCTTACCTATGGCGTCCCTAACCTTACCTTGCCCCAGGGTGCTCCCTATAGCATCATCCTTTTTATGGTCACCAGAGCCCTGATTATCTGCACTTATCTTTGTTATTGTCTACAAGAGACCACCAGATCCACTAAGGAAGGGTCTCAGCAGTCTGGGTGAGGATTATTCCAGTGCTCATAAAGCACCTGCTACTCAAGGAAATTACACTGTTGAATGGATCTGTCTACACAGCTCTACGTTTGTGGCTATTTGGCAGCTGCTTCTACTGTCATTCCAAAGCCAGGCGTGGTCAGGAATGTGACCATGGGAAGAAGCTTGTCTAGAATATTATTTCTGTATATTTGGAAGTTTGGTTATCTCTTGCAAGCCGGAGCTTCACTTCCTTATCTGTAATAAGAATGATTTGAAGGGAACCAGATAAGCTTTTATGACCTTTTCTGCTCTGAATTGTGATGATTTTGACATGTGACCCTCTGTCTTTCAGGAATCTCCATCTTCTCAGATTCCAAAATGGGAATAATTGCCCATAGATATTTATGATATTCTTATAGATGCTGTGTATGTATGAGACTGCTGTATCAATAATCTTGGTTAAATTTTTTTTTTGTCTTGGAGAACGAGTTTCTCTGATTTAGTTGTAAGTCTGACTAAGAAAAGTCTGCGTATTTGTAAGTGACTTGTGTGTGGGGAGCGTGTGCACTGCATTCACCAACTGTGGGTTTTGTTTTCTGGCGGGTTTCATCTGGTCACGTAGGAAGAGGTAGCTGCCCTTTCTCTCTGTCCTCTGGTGGGCACAGACCTGCGAGGACAGGGAGTTAATTATCACCTCCTGGGATGCTTGGGGCCTCCTCTCGTCTTGAAAGGACTGTCCTCATGCTGGACCTCAGAAGGAAGAGACTCACAGAGACAATTATTTCCTTAGCGCCCTGCCTTTCTGTGTACACATGAGCTTGTCAGACTTGAACTTTGATCGTGCGGCTCATGCAGAATTCAATGAAGAGAGAAGTGCTGACCGGGGAGGCCCCAAAGCCCCCCTACCTGGTGATAATAATGAATGTGGGTGTCCACTCTGTACTGAGTCACTGTGGGGGCCAGGCGGGCTTTGACAAAGGCCACCGTGTGGAGCCCCCCCCGCCCCCCCGCCTCCCGCAGTAGTTGGTAAGATCAGAGTGTCCTGAGGGTGGGGGGGTGTCAGACATGAACAAAGTCCATTCTGCTGTGGCTGCCTCTTATCCCGCCAGGCAGTCAGCTGCAAGGAAGCTGAGAGGAAATGGGCTTGGAAAGTCTACCTGGTACCGTCTCAGCCCCAGGAGGATGCGAGGGAGCATGTCTGACAAGATGGAAAATGTGGAACACTTTTCAGGACAAATTGAAGTCCTGTTCTCACCGTGCTTGGAAACTTACACTTGTAGGGGCTGGCTCCGTGCCGTGCACTGTCACAAGTGATCCGCATTCTCTGTCTCACTGAGTCTTGACAGCATCATGTGAAGCAGGATTTTTTAAAAAACGGTCACTATTACATGGAAGGGGCTCTTTGAACAGCATAACTATTTTGTCCCAAATCACACAATCACAGGTGAGATGTTGCAGGTTTCTTTTGCTATGTAACAAACCATCACAAAACTTAGTGACATAAAACAACAGCCATGTTACTATGCTCACAGATTCCACGAGTCAGACTTTGGGCAGAGAACAGTGGAGATGGCTTGTCGCTGCACCGCCAAGGACTCCCATGGCTGCAGGTGACCTGATTAGGGGGCTGGCCCTGGGGTGGGAGAGCTGGCAGGCTGGGTTCAGCTGGGACTGTTGCCCAGAGCACCTACATGTGGCCTCTGCACGCAGCGTGGGCTTATCCCAACATGGCACTGGGTTCTGAGGAAGCTTCTCAAGAAAGACCATGAGAGACCAAGCATCCTAAGGACCAAGGCAGGCGCTGTGAGCCACTGAGCATCACTCCCTCAAGAGTACCTAGATGAAGCAGTAACAAGTCGGTCCCATTTCAAAGAGAGGAAACACATAGACTCCACCTCTCAATGGAAAGGATGTCAAATAACTTACAGCCATGTTTTCAAGTGGCCACATAGGAATTGAATCCAGGTCCCTTTTCCCATGAGACAATGTAATGCCACCTGGATGTAAGAGGTAGTATATCCTGGGGGCTGGGTTCACAGGGAAATGGAAAGCATGTCTTTAACATGGCTGCATCACTAAGTCCCTGGGGCTCTTTTAAAGAAAATGCAGCAAGGAGCCACTGGAGTTAGGGGGCAGATGCTAGAGGGGGAGCCAAGTGGCCCCAGCTGGGCAGCTTTGGATGACCTATTGCAGCTCCCTTGCCCCGGGTCATCTGTGAGAAGGGGATAATCATGGCACCCCCTTGCCTGTCTGTAAGGACACAGGGCCCAGGGGACATGGAAGCCTTAAGGACTTCGCAGCCTGCTCTGCAGAGAGAAAGGAGGGCCCTGTATCCACGAGGAGACCTTGCTGCTCAGCTCTGCACCCCACTGCTTTGGGACACACTCAGTGGGCAGGCTAGCCTGCCAAGCCCAGCCTGAAGCCCAGAAGCCCAAGCAGAACCTTGGACTCCATGCTCTTTTCCTTCCTTGGTTGTCCACACTATACTGATTTTATTGCACATTGCTCATTTGCTAATTCATCACAGCCTGCAAAGAGCAGTAAACTTGCAACCCCAATATCCTCCTAAAGTCTTGGCCCCAGGGAGTACCAGGTGAGTCACTGTGGTCATATCACAGAGCCTCCTGTGACCTCAGTTATCTGCAAAACAGTGATCAGTATAGCTGTTTCTCAGAAAAGTTATGAAGATGAAATGAGCTGATACAAGAAAGTGTTTTCTAATCTGATAAGCATAATATATATTAGATGTTTTTTATTATTATCGTTTCCTCTAGCACTTAGCGAGCAGAGTGTTTCACTCACAGCAAGTGCTTAATAAATATGTGCACTTTAGTCTTGATTTACTCCAGACCCCAGATGAAGTTCATAGCAGAAGGAGATTGGAACTTTTATCTCTCGTCCCACTTGGGGACATATGTCACAGAAGCCTTTTTATATGAACTGGCCATGCTGTGCTTTTTCCTACTCTGCCAAGCAGGAGGAAGGATTGCAGGCTTTTCTAACTGACATAATCAGAGCATTGATGAAGAAAAAATAACCGACTCTGTCAATTTAATCAAATAGCCAGGGACATGCAAACCCAATCTCGTGCTATCTGCTTCAGGGCAAAGGCCGGGTGGGAAGGGTGGTGTGGGCCTGGGATCCAGCGGCTCCTTTTCCAGGAGATTTTGGAAGCAGCATAAATGTTTGCAACAACTCACTTCATCCATCAGAGACTAAATTAAATTAATCTATGGAATAGGTGGAAGTAGTTCTCTCCACATCAGGCCTCTGCAAAAAGAGTGACCAGAACAAACTCACAAGAGGGGAATCTTAGTTCAAGTCACATTCCTGAAAATTTTCAATCTGCTCTATTTTTATTGTAATCAATGGATCTGTGCTTTAAACAGCGGGCATTTATTAGGTTCCCACTGTGTGGTCAGTGCTGTTCTAGAAGCTGTGGGGACTACAGGGTAGGAGAAGCTGTCCCTGCATTTATGACATTGTTTTTTGGTATCTGCTCTGAGAAAACCTTTTAGTAGACAACCCTGGGTATCTATAAAAGATCTCGTGCCAGACCCTACAGCGAGGCTGAGAGAAGCTTCGGGGCTGGGCTGGGCCACCCATGGAGAAACAACACGGGCGTCAGCATTTGAGGGGCATTAAGTTCAATTTCCTTCTAACTAGCTGTGCAATATCGGGCACGTTGTTTAATCAATTCGAGTCCTACCCTTACAGCAGGTCTCATAGAGGAGGCTGTTGGAAGAATCCAATGAGATCTAGAGAGGAAAACTTTGAACTCACCTGACTCAGTAAACACATTTTAGTCTCATTTGTATGGAAGACCAGTGGGCACTGCCTTGGATGTTGTTTCGACGAACCATTAATTCTTCCTGAAACTCCACTCCAAAACTCAGTGGCTTAATCAATGACCACGATTGATGAGTGGTCCGACTGGCGCTCCACTGGCTGGTTCCTCTACTGACTCTCTTGGCATTTCTCAGGCACTGTCAGATGGGGCTGGACCCTCATGCTGCTCCATGTGGCATTTTGTCCTCGGGGGCCTCTATGCATGGTCGTCCTGGGGCTCCCAGGGGAGTTAGAAGCAGTCAGGCTTTCTCAATGCCTGGGCTTGCGAGGCTCAGGATGGCACCTCCTCCACATTCACTGGTCAAAGCAGGCGCAGGCCCAGCCCAGCCTCAAGGGATTCAGCGTAGATGCCACCTCTTGAAGGGAAGGCAGAGATGTCTGCGGCAATCTTGGGCCTCCCAAACCCCCGGCTGCAGAGCCCTTCTTGGTACTGGGGGATGTGCAGCCCACGCTTTCTGTTACCAGCATCCACGAGCATTTCGGACAGAGGGAAGACCCACTGCTGTCAGGGATCAGCTATGCGACAGGGCCTCGTCTCAGGCCCAGTGCTTCGATGTGGAGGCCTTCGAATTTGACTTTGTCAGGTCAGCTAGCTTTTTTGATAGACTCTCAAGGACTGATTCACAATAACACACCTCACAGGAGGCTGGTGTGTAACTTAGACTACTGAAGTCTTTATTTACGATGGCATATTGACTTTTCCCTCAGTGAAACATCCGGCAGGCTGAATTCTTCTTCCTTAGAGAATTTCAGCCCTGGGCTCAGGCATGGGAATTGGGATTCTTGAGGGATATCTTGCTCAGGGTGGAAAAGCATTAGAGAATCATCTGAATCCAGAGTGTCTGACCTGTGGCTTTTGCATTTCCTTTTCCAAGGACCATGTAGATCCTCCTTCTACGTGTATGCGTGTGCGCGCGCGCGCGTGTGTGTGTGTGTATACGTTAATGCCACTGAGAAATGAACATTGAAGCAAATCTTACTTATTTTTTTACTTTAAGATAAGTCTTGATCAGATCTGAACATTCCATTCTTTCTGCTATGGCTTAAGTGGGGATTCAGTTATTTGATTTTTTTTAGAAGCCTCTTCTCAGAAGAAGGGTTGGAGGGTGACTTGGAGATCACTGATTTCTCCATCCAGTGCCAGCTTCAATAGAGTAACTCATTGCCAAGTTCTGGGAGTGGGTGTGAGCCATGGCGGCGTTCTGTACGCTGACTATGGGGGAAACAGGCATGCCACCAATGTGCCATGGCTCAGGGTGAGTGTGACAAGTGCTGACACCGGGCAAACACACTGCCAGCAGAACCTGAGGAGGGGCACGTTCATTGCAAGTGGTCAGAGCTGGAGGAGATAGTTGGACAAGATCATGACGACTGGCTTATGGAAAGGCATAAACCAGGCAGAGAAGTGGATGGCACATGGTATTCATGGAATATTGGCAGACTGGTATCAATTGTAAACCACAGATATGCAGGTTGTGTTGACTGGTGGGATTATTCATTATGTCTTGTTTTGAATTCCCCAACTAAGGTGAACTTATGTTTTCCTTTAAGCTGCTTAAGTGTGTTATAAATTGTTACGGTGTCATTAAAAGACCATTGCAGATGATACATTTTCTTCCCCTTTTTCCCACCTCTTCCATGTCTCTTCCTTTCCCCCTCCTCTGGTTCAGCCTGAGGTCCTCCTTAGCCTTCAATGGGGAAGTAGATATCAGAGGACCATCAGTCTCTTGGTCCAGAAGAGGCAGCCAGGTGGGATCAATGGGGTGTGTTGGGGGGAGGCTGCTAGACTGGCCTGTGGATGGTGCCCAGGAGATGGCTTCCCCAGGGGGACTCCTGGGCTACTCTTACTACCAACTTTGCCACCCCAAGGGGCCTGAGCAATCAGCTCATCCTGGGCTTGTTTCTCTTCTCCTCCTCTCCCCTGCCTCTCAGCCACTCTGCCAAAGTTCCTTTCCAAAAAATACCTTGAGATGAAGCAGGTTTTGTCACTCAATGTTCCCTTCCCTAGAGACTATTTTAATGTGGTGCTGGTCAGACTTAGGGAATTGCATTAACGTATGAATGCAGTCTATTCAGGCCTGGTAGGGAGCATTCACACACCCCAAGAGAAAGTTTGTTAACTTTAAATTTTTAATGCACGACACAGATATGGAATTTTATTCCTTCCTCTCTTGCTTTTGTTAGCATTGGAAAGGCTTCTGCTGTTCTTTGCCTTTTACAAAATAATCTCTCCTTCATTTGGTCAATTTGTGCATTAAGGCTTGATGCCACCTCCCCTGTGGAGTCTTTCTTGATTCCCTGCAGCGTGGTCCCCATCCTCTCCTATTTTTGCACATCCCTTGGCTGTCATCTCATCAGGCTCTATTGAAGTTCACTGTTCGTGTGTTGCTTCTACTTCTGCACCGTAGCTCCTTGTGTGTTCTGTTGCTGCAGCGCCCAGGGGAACACTACGGTGTCCAGTGGTTGCTCAGCAAGAGGATGTGAAAGGACCAGTGCATGCCGAGCCGCCTGCTGAAACACTGACAGATGGGACCTGCCAGATTGCAAAAGGCAGTTGGGTGTGAGGCATAAAACTGAGGCAGTTAATTAAAAACATTTTTATTTGACCTGATTAAAAAGAAGTTAAGAACTACAAGAAGTTTCTGCTGAGGAATTAGGAGGGTATGAGCAGGGTGCACACTGTGGAAGGAAGAGAGGCAGGGGAGCCAGGAGTCCTTGGCTGGAGTCCTAGCATGGCCACCAGCCACCTGGGCTGGGGCTCCCCACAAAGGCAGTGGGGGTTCACGTTCTTTGAGTTCTTAGGGCTCCTCTGGCAGACGCCCAGTGTACAGAGCAGGCTGTGCTAGCAGTCACAGTTAATAAGATGTCTGTGTTGGGCAGAGTCTAATCCAGGAGCAAGGGAAGGGCAACAGAAAAGTTAGGCCCCACCAATGTTTCCAAGTCGCGTTGTCAGTCACTGCTTTTGCTTAGAAACGTGCCAGCCATGGTCTCCAGCTCCTGTGTGGCAAATGCACACGCAGCATTTACCTCTTGCATTGGAATCCCCTGCTCCTGCATTTGCTGATGTGCCTAAGATTGGGCATCTTAACTGGGTTTTGCTGTAGTTGTCAATAACTAGAAAAACCAGCTGGTTTGGAGCCAGGTGGAGCTCACTTTTCAGAAGACTGACATGAAAGCAGCCCAGGCTCACTTGTGTCTTTTCTATGATCTGAATGTTGGTGCCCCTGCCCCCTACCCCAAATTTGTATGTTGGAACCTAATACTCAGCGTGATAGTATTAAGAAGTGAGACTTTTGGAATGTGGTTAAGTCATGAGGACAGAGCCCTCATGGAGGGGCTTAGTATCCTTATAAAAGATGCTCAAGAGAGCTGCCTTTCCTTCTTCCACCAGGTGAGGACACGGCTGCAAGGAGCCATCCATGGAGCAGAGAACAGGCCCTCACCAGACACCAACTCTACTAGCACCTTGATCTTGGACTTCCCAGCTTCCAGAACTGTGAATGATAAATTTCTGCTGTTTATAAGTTACCCAGTCTAAGGTATTTTGTTACGGCAGCCTTAGTTCTTACTTGACTAAGACAGCTTCTTGCTAAAATTGGCCCTCTTCCATGCTTCCAGGCCTAGAGTTCTCCTTTGGGAAGGGCCCTTCCTTCCAGAAAAATGAGTAGAGTGTACCCTTTATCTTTGAGATGAGGAAAACTGAGGTCCTGCAGGAGAAACTAACTAGCCCAAGACCAGAGCAGTGAAGGTTTATTGTATGTGTCTTACCGTATCAAATGGGATGCTTTCTCACAGAAAAACCTCACTGGGCAAAGAAGCTGAGGGTTTTGGACCCTGCTTGGTGTGCTGGGAACTACTAGTTTCACAAAGGATGATGGGTGGTTTCTGTTTTGATACTAGGAAGAGAAGCAGTGGGACCATAGGTACACAGGTACTTGGTACTGAAGGGGCCAACAATGTGGAGAGATATAGGTGACATTAAGGTTGTCACCACAACCAGGGCTGAGAGGTCTTTGTGAACTAAAGTGCCTTGTTCCCAAGTTGCCTAGAGATTAAGTAGATAATCTAATGGCATATGATGCCATGTACCTGGGAATTCAAAACTCTTTCCCTCCTAAATATCAGGGGTCAATATTCCCTGGAAAGATTCCTCCTAGACCAACGGTTGCTTCTTGGTAAGGTGGAGTATTGGAAAGAGATTTGGAACTCAGCCACTTAACAGCCTGGTGACCTCGGCCGAATTTTCTAAGTCATAGTTTCCTTAACTTGACAATTGGAAAATTAACCTTTGCCTCATTGGTTTGTTGAGAAGATTAAATTATTTAATGTATAGAAGACTGTCACTTCAAGGTGGCCTCAGACAATTAGTTCTTGAAAGAGTTTTCTCCCAGTTGCCATATGAATATTAACGAAATTTTTCAAAAACAGTTCTAAAAACAGGAACATAGTCAAGCACCATATTTTGGCAGAAGTTTCCTAACTACAGCTCCGATGAAAGATGGACCCCTTTTCTTATGGCCTCTCTTTTTCTTATCAACGCAGGTGACTTATAACACTGGTTGATAATCTAGTATCAATTTATACCAAAACTGCCCCAGAATGCTCAGCCTCCTTGGTGGCGTGGTGCTGCCCACTGTCCTCTCTGGAAAGGTGGTGCGGTTGCTGGGGAACAGGTGGGAAGAACAACCACCCCTCTTCCCACTGTCTGTGCACAGGTTGGACAGATTCTGCCCCAAATAGGAAACAGGCAGGCTCTCCTCTGAGGGGCTAGGGGAGTGCTCACCACCTCCCACTTCCATTGGATCTATTCTGTTTCACTTTAAGTGCACAACTTCTGTGTATAGCCATGGCGGGGACTGGCTGCCATGCACTGCATACAGAGGCCGTTACTGTAAAAGATGGGAAAACCCCTGGGAACAAGGTAAGCCAGGAGTGGGTGGTGGTTTCAACTTCTTATACATCGTGTTTGGTCAAGGGAGGATCTCCAACTTACTTTTATCTTTCCAGGAATTACATTCTTTGCCTTGATATCAGGCCATTTTAGTTTATCAGAGCAGTAGGAAAAACACTAGTATTAGATGCTACAATTTGGAGCCAGGGAGGGGAATATTAGTCTTTCTCCTAGCTTTAGCTATGAAAAGAGATTCTTCCTGGCTATGACACTTGCTAGCTGTGTTATCTTGGGGAAGGTATTCCACATCTTGGAGTTCTCATTTCTAAAATAGAGATAGCAAAATTTATGTCACAGGTCTGTTAGGGAGATTAAGTTAGTTCTCAGTACATAGTATTTGGTTCTTAGTTCATAGGTCTTAGTACCTAGTAAGGCTGCAATGAATATATTATTTTTAATTATTGTAATTAATCCTGTGACTGCACTGGCAAGGAGGGCATCGCCTTATTAACAAATACTTTGCCTGTATAGAAAGAACCATTTAAGGATGAAATGGCAGAAAAACAAAACAAAACAAACAAGAAACAGAATGAGGCCTTTCAAAGAATTCTGAAGCAAAAATTATTTATAATCAGGACACAGAAGAACATTTACCTAACACATGCATTTTGGAAAGCCTGGCGTTCATGAAACAAGAGCAGTTAAAGAAAAAGAGATAAGGGAATGAGATGGAAAGTCAACGGATGAGATGGTAAGAAAGCTAATTAAATTAAAAAAAACTTTCAGAAAAATAAAACAAATAAACCTGTGTATTGAATTGTTAGCATAATGATACAGAAAGGAAATATTCCTAAGTGGCACTAAGACACAGTCCTTTGGCATCTCCAGTGGATTATTCCCTAAGACAAAAAAGAACTGCAAAATATCTTAAATTGTATTCAGAAATCATATTGGTGGTAGCAGTGCTGACATTGTTATTCTGAGACTGTTGTGTGTGTACCATGGAAAGAATCAAATGAATGATTATGTTGTTGACATTGAGAACTGAGATTTTTGGTGTGGTTGATGGGAAGAAAAGATGCAAGATGGATGAGGTTAAATAAAAACTCTGTAACTCTGAAGTTGAATTGTCACTGTGTACTGTATTTTATGTATTTTACCTTAAATTTTTTTCCTATCTCTGTTGACTGAAAAGGCCTAGAAAGAATGGCCAACTGGGGGTCAGGGAGCATCCTTAGTGTCCAGATTGTGACCTCTAATGCCATTTACCATGAAGAGGAGCCAGGGCTTCTTGGAGAACTGGCTATTTCCAGCTCTTTTTTTCTTGAAGAAAAAGGTTAAGATGAGCTTAAAGTAACTTGTCATACTAAAAAGCAAAGAAGCTATTGAATACCACTAGGGATGTGTCAAAGGACTTAGGAGAACACCTGGATAAGCCCCCACTGGTCAAAAGTGGGACATATTGATCACCATAAGGATAATAAATGCAATGAATTAAAACACTTCAAATAGGGTTCGATGAAAGTGTTCCTAATGATAGTAAAAATAAAAAAAATCAATTACTTTTGGAGGATGCTAGGCAATCACCTTATTATTTTAAAATCTAAGAAATAAAAGGACAAAGTATCAAACATTTATTCTACCTTTCTTATAGGATTTTTTTTCTCTGAATAATAGGTTGAGTAGGGGTGGTTTCCCTGTGTGGAAGAATTTTAGCTGATAAAAAAAGAATGATAGACTATTTTGCAGTTTCTAAAGCATTAATAAATTCAGGCAATGGAGCCAGACAGTGCTTAATAAATGGTTGATAATGTGACAAAAAGAATGATAACCAGACATTTATTTATGTTTTGATCAAAATAAACACCATAACCTACAGAAGGTAGTTTTCTACATACACATGCACATGCGCACGCACACACACACACAAACACACACAAACAAACACACACATTCTGATGAAGGTTCTAGTTCTAAATACCAATTTTCAGGAAACACAGGGTCAAAGGAATATGTAAATAGTACTACAGGGATGCAACAGTGAAATCAGAGTATAGGAAACTCTACAAGACAAATGGCCTATTGTCTAAAGGGGAGAAAACCAAAGTAAAACAACAGCAATAAAAAAAACATATAAAATCCAAGAAAAATAAGAGAAATGGAGTAATTCCATAAATTAAAAAAGATTTAAAAGACATATCCACAATTTTTGTTTCAAACCAACCAACTATGGGAAAAAACCTGATAAGCATTTGGGAAAATCCGAACACTGATTGTATATGTGTTTGTGCTAAGGAAGTTTAGTGAACTGTTTGAGGTATGATTGTGAGATTCTAGATATGTCTTCAAAGGAGTAGTCATCTTTTAGAGACATATACTGAACACATTAATATTTATAGATGAAATGATAGTTCTACTTTTGTAAATGTTGAAAACATTTCATAATAAAAAGATAAAGAGGGAAAAATACTTTCAAGAAAATGAAACACAAAGCCAAATTAAAATTTGGTGGTAGATTACAAAGAAGAGAAGTGACATTGAAGAGATAATGGCCACTGATGTAGAGGACAATCTTGGCAAGTTGTTTCACAATACACAGGTAAAGTGCTTCACTTGGTTTCTTGACCTTGGCAGGAACTTAAGATACATTTTTTTCTTTCTCTTGAGGTCAAAATTTCTATTTTACTCTACTCCAAACCAAAACAGAGGGGGACTGTATGGGAATGACAATGATTTCCTAGAGCTGGTTCACACTCTCCACCATACTGGTAGAGCTAGACTAGAACCCAAGCTCTCAACTGTCCTACTAGAAAAATAAAGCTCTAGGAAAATAGTTCACTTTCCTGTGGACCTGTAGGCAAAATGATCCCCAAAGCTTGTCCTAGAAGACTGGGGCACCAGGAACATCCTGAAGCCCATATTTATTCATTCTTCCATATTCCTCCTTCTATCTACTCACTGACTCCTAGAATCTTTGGGATTGAAGAATGTAGTTATTTCCTGATGCGTGAAATTTCAGTGGCTCCTTTTTCCTAAAAATAATGTGGCAAGTCACATAAGGCAGTGACATCTCTCTAATCTTATAAATTCCACGTCCCCAGGGTCCTCAGCATGGGACATTCTTCTCCATTTGCTAGCAGCCCAATCCTGCCCATTCCTCAAAGCTCAACTCAACTGTTTCCTTTTTCATGAAGATGTTCCTGATCTCGCTCCATATTTCACAGGCTGTCTTTCTCTTTCTGACCCTATCTTTTTTCTCTCTCTCTTTTGAACTTTCACAAGGTCTGATCTGTGTTTCTGTGTTGGTACTAGCATCTTTGACTTGTGTTTATGTTGATGGCTTATCTTTTCACTAGTGTAGGGCTTTTGTGTTATATTATTTTATGTGTGCTTCTAATAAGCAATATATATATATAAAACCACGTCTTTTTTCTTGACAAATTTAATGCATTTATATTTTCTATGATTGCTGTGCTGTTGACCCTTATTTCTGCATCCAATTTTGTTTTTTTGGTTTACCATACTCTTTTTGGATTTATTTTTATCTTCTTTTCTTCTTTCATCTGAATTGATAAAAAAATGTTAAATTCCTTTTTATTCTTGCACGTGTGAAGGCCTGGGAGTGTGTGCTTCTATGGTTGCTTGACCTGCCGCTAGGGGGAACTGCTAATATATTATTCAGGGCTCTTTCACCACATTTGGAGGGCTGCTCCTGATGGAAGGGGTCAATTGTTGCAATTGCTGAGGTCTCTGGCCAGGTTTTTCCTTCCCTGCCCACAAACCCCAATGCTGGCGGCTGCCCGGACCAGAGAGCAAGCCCTAGAGTTATGTTCTTAGTAGATGGCCTAAGGCGTGCTGGTGGGCTGAATCAACAGGCTGCCAACTATTTCTTCAGCTGAAAAGTCCTGCAGATTCACACCTGCCATGCAGAGAAAGTGGCTTTCCTCACTTTGTCCCACCTCCAAGGACAGAGCCCCCTATGCCATGCAGGAAAGTCCCTGGGCTGGGTGAGGGTGAAGTGGTGCTTGAAACCACCATGGCAGCAGCATCTCTGGACTGGGGACCCCAAAGATGGCAGCCACCCGGCCCTGGAGAACTAGTGTTGGCAGCGAGCATTCAAGAGTTGGCTGAAACCGTCTGGTGGGCTGAATCAGCAGGCCGCCAGCTGTTAATGCGGCATCAAAGTCCTGCAGACTCCTGTCTGCCTAGCAGAGGGCCCGGCTCTTTTTGTCCCGCCCTGAGCTGTCAGAATTGCCAGCAGTGTCCAGGTGCAGAGCCCTATTTTCTGCATTCACCTCCTGTGCTCTGGCCCTGGTGACCACCAGAGGCGAGGCGCCTGTCTCCAAACTCCCTTTCAGGGCCCCGGTTGTGGGAAGTAACCACTCAGACCACTCTGTCCCCAGCCCAGTGCGGTCCCAGCACACAGTATGGGAGAGTTCAAAATGTTTTCCGCCATTGTCTCCTCTCCACAGAGCCTGTTGTCCTGGGCCACGACTTTGTACCTACTTGAGGTGCATCCCTGTCTGACTGGGTGTGGAGGTCTGTGGGGAGCCGGTTGTCCTCCTGTGGGTCAGATGGCACTGCACTGGCTGGCGGGGGTGAGGGGGAGAGGGCAGTGGAGAGGGGGAGAGGGTGTGGAGGGGTAGAGGGCAATGTGGCCCTCCCACGTTGCTCTCTATTCCCTATTGTGTTTTTTGCACTCTCCAGTCTTGGCAAATGTATCTCCCTTTCACCCTTTTTCCTGTGCTGCGTGTCCCATGCTGGTTCTCTGCAAATTCACAATGCTGTTCTCAGGGCAGAGTGAGCAACTTGTGTGTAGCCATCCAAGGTCTTCATCTCCTTCTCTGGGAGCAGTGAGCGAAGGGGCCACCACTAATCTGCCATGCCCTCCCACCCCCCATTATGACAGGAATAGTGCAATCCATATGATCAACTTTCACACTATAAACACACAGAGGTAGCCTGGAGCCTTGTAATAGCTCACAGTTAAATATATGCTCAATAAATAATACATCTCCTTGAGTAGTTTTCTTTTTGAGTTTTCCTTTATTTCTTTTTTTTTATTGTGGTAAGAGCATTTAACATGAGATCTCTCCAACAAATTGTTAAATGCACAGTACATTATTGGTGATTCTAGGCACAATGTGAGATGGCAGATCTTGGGAGCTTATTTATCTTGCTTAACTGAAACTCTGTGTCCATCGATTAGTGACTTTCCATTGTCCTCTCCCCCGAGTAGTTTTAAAACTTATTTTTCAGCCCTGGAATTTTTTCCACAAACAAAAACTTATATATGAGTCCTCAGTACATAAAAAAAAAGCCCATATAAAATATATACAGAAGTGACATTTTATTAGTATACAGTTATTTGATTAAGTTCACATTTATGACATACGCTTATTTTAAAGTCAATTACTGAGTTCAAGGAGACTTTGGAAAATTAATATTTTTTTTCCCAATGCCTATGGATGAGAAAAACATTTTAGCCTCAGTTTTCGATTTCTTTTTCATTATTTTCTTCTTTTAAAAAATTCTTCTCTTTCTTTTTTACTTTCTTCTTTTTTGCTCTCTCTCTCATCTCTCCCTCCTTCCTTTTCCTTTTGAGTTTTAGTTCTATTTGTTTGTTTTTACATTATCTGTAAAGCACTTCTACAAATGGTAGGTTCTATGAACATCACTAGGGCAGTGCAGTCCCCTGGGAGGGCAATCAAATGCCTGTTTTCACAGGTCACACTGTGAGTCAGTGGTAGAAGTGGAGCCAGACCTGGTCTTGCCCCTACCTGGGAGCCTTTTCTCCTCATATAGTGTCATCCCAAAGAGAGACATGCAGTTGTAGGGGTAGGTCTTACCATCTCCTCTCATCCCACGTGACTTGCAATGGGCAAAGCTTCAATCTGTCTTTTTCATGCCCTTACTTTTCTTGCTCTCTTTCAAAACTCTCTTGCTTAATGTGAACAGTGGGAACAACAGGAACAAGAACCAACAGCCCTGTCCTCAGATGGTGGTGGCCTAGCTCTGAGCGCCAGGAGAACAAGGCTTGTGAGCACTCCTGCCTATGTGGAGTGTACCTGGGACAGACTTTGCCGCTCATGTTCCCTGACAGGGTCACAATGATCAAATTTTCTTAATGTTTTATGTTGCTTTATGAACAGAATCTGGAAGCAAACTTGCAGGGTAGGGGGGTACAAAGCTCTCACCCCCACAGAATTTCAGCGGGAGAGCAGCAACCAAAGCCTGGAGTAACGGTTGGCTGGTAAACATCACCAGCTGGCTCTCTGAAAACACAAGCTTTGGTTTGTAGCATTTACCAATTCCCATGGTGTAAACACTTTCATCATGGCCAATTTCAAGCCACCAACCATTGACAACTGGTTCGCAAAATTTCTGAAAGTTTAACCATCTGTTTGCTCAAGCTGGTATAAGCTGGCTCTCGCACATCTTTAGCTCAGAGACACACGGGCAGAGGGCATCCTGGCTGGGCTCTCAGCACTCTCATTTTGTACGGAGCTCCAGATCAATGTGTGAGCCTCTAGCTCGTCAATCATATTCTTTTATAGGATGCCCAGTTGGTTCCAACCTCTTTGACTTTTGTCTCCTGCTGCTCAGCCAGATGGCATGACCTACATCATTGGGCCACGTGACTGTGTTTGTTGGAAGGTCCATAGTGGAAGGTGTTTAGATAAACAGTCCATCACAATTGAATCCCAAATTAGTTTTTTTTATTTCAGCATATTATAGGGGTACAAATGTTTAGCTTACATATATTGCCTTTGCCCTACCTGAGTCAGAGCTTCAAGCATGTCTATCCCCTTTTTAGTTTTTTTTTTTTTTTTTGAGACAGAGTCTCACTCTGTTCCCCGGGCTAGAGTGCCGTGGCGTCAGCCTAGCTCACAGCAACCTCAAATTCCTGTGCTCAAGCGATCTTTCTGCCTCAGCCTCCCGAGTAGTTGGGACTACAGGCATGCGCCACCATGCCCGGCTAATTTTTTTCTATATATTTTTAGATGACCGATTAATTTCTTTCTATTTATAGTAGAGACTGGGTCTCACTCTTGCTCAGGCTGGTTTTGAACTCCTGACCTTGAGCAATCTGCCTGTCTTGGCCTCCCAGAGTGCTAGGATTACAGGTGTGAGCCCCCGCGCCCCCCCACCCCCCTTTTAGTTTTTGTTTGCAATTTGGAATGAGGAAAATGACTTGTTATGAAGGAAAACTTTATTCTTTTTTGAAGAACTATTTAGGAAGTGATGAGAGCAAATGAAACAAAGCCTACCTACTTGGATTACCCATGATTACACCCACTGGCTGAATAACATGGTGAAGAAAGAGGGAAGAAATGGATCAATGTCTTGTCACTCCATAAAAACACTGTGTAATCTCAGTGATGGAGGAAAATTTTGAATAAATAGGTGGATAGCATTGCCTTGGGAAAATGCTTCACTTCAGCAGTTTCTTTTCTGGCTATTTTTATTGGTAGCTCTACTTATGTGTTTACAGAGAAAACCAGTCACAGAAATCCAGTTTATTTTGGTCATGGCGTGGTGATGGTTCAGGTATAGTCAGTAACTTGAAGAAGGCAATTCAGGAAATAAAACAAATGACAGCTGGGACATCAGTATTGAAATTCATTCTTTGCCAGCACGGATCAGTTCAGGGTAAGGTCTTTTAAGTGAGGACAAAGTATTTTTGATCGCTAACAATAATGGCCAATGAAAATCCTAATGACACCTGTTTTCGTAAATTATTGTGCTGAATTTAAAACAGACACACAGCATATATTTGTTGAATTTGTTGAAAGGATACAGAAGAGAAGGCTATTCCCTAAATTACATAAGATAATAATAGGCAAATTAGGTCATAATCAGGATCATTTCCTATGTGTCTTTCACATTGGGAATTAAGAAACACTTTGATGATTGTTTTTATTATCTTTTTTTTTCTTGTTTCATTGTTCTCATCCTCTGGTTGCAAATGCTATGAGAAAAATCACAGAAATGCTAAAATCTCAGTGTTGTGAAGGAAGAAGGAAGGGAAATAAAAGAGCAAATAAAGTCTTATTACTGAGTAACTCCTATGTTCTAGAAACTGTATGAGACCCTTATACTACTGAAATTCTCACACTTTTGTGGCAAAGCTGTGCAACATGGCACTACCTACTGGACACAGCTATTGCCCTCTCCCCACCCCGGCCCATGCCTGCAGGGGTCCCCGGTACCTCTCCCACGGGAAGATCTTACTGGGTCTCTTGCTGGAGTTAGGCTTGGCTGTGTCACCTGCTTTGGCCCATGGAACGTGAGCATAAGTGATGTGTGCGCTTTCCTGGCAAAGGCTTTGGAAGCCACTGCTGCTTCTGCCATTACTCTTTCCTGTCTGCTGTGACAACAGCAGGTCTCAGCTGGGGCTGTCCTTCAGCCCAGGCCCCAGAGTGAAGAAGCTACGGGAAGCACAGCCAGAGCTGATCTGTCGCCAACATGTATGTGGATGAGAAACAAACCCGCTTTGTTGTAGGTCACTGGGATTTGGGGATTTGTTATGGCAGCAAAACTTAGGGAAAAGGTGACCAATATGGAAATTGGTACCAGAAAAGAGGTGCTGTCTTGCAACAGCAAAAACGGCAATGAAATCTGAACTATGTGGCAGTGCCAAGACTAATGAACTTGTGGCTTTATGAGATGGTGGGAAAATAGAATGCCGTGGTGTGAATTGGTTGTTACTGGAAATGTTCTAAGATAATGAGGTTAGCTCAGAAAAGAATTGGCCAATATACAAGCAGAATTGAAAGGGGGAATAGAGAGGCTAGGAATTCCAGGATTTGCATGGTTAGAAGATGAAATTGATTTTCATTTATGACTCGTACAACATAAAGCTGAGAAGTGCTTTGGCATGTCTCAGAAAGAATTGTGGGCACTTGTTACAAGTGTTGCTGATTGGATCAAATGATAAAAAGCTACATTTTTTTTTAATTTTTTTTTTATTTTGGTATATTATGGGGGTACAGATTTTAAGGTTTCAATAAATGCCCATTTCCCCCCCTCCCCCCAAAAGTCTGAGTCTCCATCATGACCATCCCCCAGATGGTGCACATCTCACTCATTATGTATGTATATACCCACCCCCCTCCCCCCTCCCCCCTCCCACCTGCCCAATACCCTATTACTGTAGTACCTATGTGTCCACTTAGGTGCTACTCAGTTAATACCAGTTTTCTGGAGAATATATCTGGTGCTTGTTTTTCCATTCTTGGGATACTTCACTTAGTAGTATGGGTTCCAGCTCTAACCAGGAAAATATAAGATGTGCTATATCACCATTGTTTCTTAGAGCTGAATAGTACTCCATGGTATATATATACCACATTTTATTAATCCATTCTTGGATTGATGGGCACTTGGGCTGTTTCCACAGCCTTGCAATTATGAATTGTGCTGCTATAAACATTCGAGTGCAGGTGTCTTTTTTGTAGAGTGTCACTGGATCATTTGGGTAGATGCCCAGCAATGGGATTGCTGGATCAAATGGTAGATTCACTTGTATCGCTTTAAGGTATCTCCATATTGCTTTCCACAGAGGTTGAACTAGTTTGCAGTCCCACCAGCAGTGTAGGAGTGTTCCTCTCTCTCCGCAACCACGCCAGCATTTATTGTTTGGAGATTTTTTGATAAAGGCCATTCTCACTGGGGTTAAGTGATATCTCATTGTGGTTTTGATTTGCATTTCCCTGATGATTAGAGATGTTGAGCATTTCTTCATATGTTTGTTGGCCATTCTTCTGTCTTCTTTAGAAAAATTTCTGTTCAAGTCCTTTGCCCACTTTTTAATGGGGTTATTTGATTTTTTCTTCCTAATTTTCGTGAGTTCTAAGTATATTCTAGTTATCAGTCCCTTATCGGATGCATAGGATGCAAAAATTTTCTCCCATTCTGTAGGTTGTCTGTTTACTTTCATGACTATTTCTTTGGCTGTGCAGAAGCTTTGTAGTTTGATCATGTCCCATTTATTTATTTTTGTTGCTGCTGTGATTGCCTTTGGGGACTTCTTCATAAACTCTTTGCCCAGGCCGATGTCTAGGAGAGTGTTTCCAACTTTTTCCTCTAGAGTTCTAATAGTTTCATATCTTAGGTTTAAGTCTGTTATCCAGCGTGAGTTGGTTTTTGTGAGAGGTGAAAGGTGTGGGTCCTGTTTTAGCCTTCTACAGGTGGCTATCCAGTTTTCCCAGCACCATTTATTGAAGAGGGATTCTTTTCCCCAGCGTATGTTTTTGTCTGCTTTGTCAAAGATGAGATGGCTATATGAGGATGGTTTTATATCAGGATTCTCACATCTGTTCCACTGGTCAATATTCCTGTTTTTGTGCCAATACCATATTGTTTTAATTACTACAGCTTTGTAGTATAGTTTTATATCTGGCATATTAATGCCTCCCATTTTGTTTTTGTTGCCTAGAATTGCTCTTGATATTCGGGGTCTTCTTTGGTTCCATACGAAGCGTAAAATTATTTTTTCTATATCTGTGAAGAATGCTGATGGGATTTTAATAGGTATTGCATTGAATCTGTAGATCAGTTTGGGTAGTATAGACATTTTGATGATATTGAGTCTGCCGATCCACGAGCATGGTATGGATTTCCATCTGTTTACATCCTCTGCTATTTCCTTCCTCAGTGTTTCATAGTTCTCCCTGTAGAGGTCTTTTACCTCTTTGGTTAAATATATTCCTAGGTACTTTAATTTCTTTGTTGCTATTGTGAAGGGAATTGAGTCTTTGATTTGGTTCTCAATTAGATTGTTGTTGGCGTATATGAATGCCTCTGATTTCTGTGTATTGATTTTGTATCCTGAGACTTTACTAAATTCATTGATCAGTTCCAGGAGTTTCTTGGTTGAATCCTTGGGGTTTTCTAGATACAATATCATATCATCAGCAAACAGTGAAAGTTTGATCTCTTCTGCCCCTATTTGGATACCTTTGATTCCATTTTCCTGTCTGATTGCTGTAGCCAAGACTTCCAGCACTATGTTGAACAGAAGTGGAGATAGTGGGCAGCCTTGTCTGGTTCCAGTTCTAAGTGGGAATGATTTCAATCTTTCCCCATTCAGGATGATGTTGGCTATGGGTCTGTCATATATGGCTTGTATCATTTTTAGGTATGTCCCTTCTATGCCTATTTTCTTAAGTGTTCGTATCATGAAAGGGTGTTGAATTTTGTCAAAAGCTTTTTCTGCATCTATTGAAAGAATCATGTGGTCTTTGTTTTTGCTTCTGTTTATGTGGTGAATTGCATTTATAGATTTACGTATGTTGAACCATCCCTGCATTCCTGGGATGAAGCCCACTTGGTTGTGGTGGATTATTTTTTTGATAAGTGTCTGGATTCGGTTAGCTAAGATTTTGTTGAAAATTTTTGCATCTATATTCATTAGGGATATTGGTCTGTAGTTTTCTTTTTTTGTTGCATCCTTTCCTGGTTTTGGTATCAGAGTAATATTCGCTTCATAAAAGGTGTCGGGGAGGTTTCCGTTCTTCTCGATGTTGTGGAATAGTTTCTGCAAGATAGGTACTAGTTCTTCTTTGTAAGTATGGTAAAATTCAGGTGTGAAGCCATCTGGACCGGGACTTTTCTTTTTAGGGAGATTTTTAATTGCTGTTTCTCTTTCAGCTGTTGAGATTGGTCTGTTCAGGGAATCTATTTCTTCCTGGTTGAGCCTAGGGAGGCTGTGTGTTTCTAGAAATTTGTCCATTTCCTCCACATTTTCCAGTTTGTGTGCATAAAGATTTTTGTAGTATTCATAAATTGTATCTTGTATCTCTTTGGGATCAGTTGTGATATCTCCTTTTTTATTCCTGATGGAGCTTATTAGAGATTTCTCTTTTCTGCTTTTCGTTAGCTTAGCCAATGGCGTGTCAATTTTGTTTATTTTTTCAAAGAACCAACTTTTTGTTTGATTAATCTCCTGAATAGCTTTCCTGTTTTCAATTTCGTTTAGTTCTGATTTGATCTTGTTGATTTCACTTCTTCTGCTGGGTTTGGGGTTGGTCTGTTCTTCTTTTTCCAGCTCTTTGAGTCGTTTCATTAGATTGTCTATTTGTGATCTTCTTGTCTTTTGGTTAGAGGCATTTATGGAGATAAACTTTCCTCTCAGAACTGCTTTAGCTGTGTCCCAGAGGAGTTGATAACTTGTCTCTCCATTGTCGTTTTCTTCATAGAAGTTTTTTATTTCTGTCTTGATTTCTTCATTTACGAAGTAATCATTTAGTAGGAGGTTGTTTAATTTCCACGTTTTTGTGTAGAAATGTGAGTTTCTGTTAGGGTTGATTTCTAGTTTTATTCCACTGTGATCTGAGAAGGTACATGGTATGATTTCTATTTTTTTAAATTTCTTGAGATTTTCTTTGTGTCCTAGGATATGGTCAATCTTAGAGAATGTCCCGTGAGCTGATGAGAAGAACGTATATTCAGTGGATTTTGGGTAGAATGTTCTGTAGATGTCTGTCAGACCCAATTGTTCTAGAGTTTTGTTTAAGTCCATTATTTCTTTATTAATTTTCTGTTTGGAGGATCTGTCTCGTGCCGTCAGTGGGGTGTTGAAATCTCCGGCGATTATGGAGTTGCTATTAATCCATTTGCTTAGCTCCAGTAAGGTTTGCTTTATGAATCTGGGTGCACCTAAGTTGGGTGCATATATATTTAAAATTGTTATCTCTTCTTGTTGGACTGTGCCCTTCACCATTATATAATGACCCTCTTTGTCTTTTACTACTTTTGTTGGTTTAAAAACTAAATTGTCTGAAATTAGAACTGCCACACCAGCCTTCTTTTGGCTTCTATTTGCTTGGAATATTGATCTCCACCCTTTGATTTTTAGTCTATATGCATCCTTGCACGTTAGATGTGTTTCCTGAAGACAGCATATACTTGGCCTGTATTTTCTTATCCATTCAGCCAGCTTATGTCTCTTGAGTGGAGAGTTTAAGCCATTCACATTTATTGAGAGAACTGATAGGTAAGGTAGATTACTGATCATTCTGTTGGGTTGGATGTTGTTGCTATGATTTCTGTCTTGAGCCATTGTAATATCTGGCCTTTAATATCTTTGGGTTTTGGTTGTTTTTATATTCGTGGGTTATTATTATGATGTTCCGTGCATAACGCTGTTTTAAGTACTTCTTGTAGGGCTGGTCTTGTCTTGGTGAATTCTCTGAGCCTTTGCTTGTCTGAGAATGTTTTTATTTCTCCTTCATATACGAAGCTTAGTTTTGCAGGGAATAATATTCTAGGCTGGGCATTGTTTTGTTTCAAAAGAGTGAGAATGGGGCCCCAGTCTCTCCTTGCTTGTAAAGTCTCATTAGAGAAGTCTGATGTTATTCGAATTGGCTTTCCCTTGTATGTTACTTGCTTCTTTTGTCTTACAGCTCTTAGAAGGGCCTCTTTAGTTGATACTTTGGTTAGTCTGATGACTGCATGTCGTGACGTCTTCCTGTTTGCGTTGAATCTCCCAGGGGTCCTCTGAGCTTCTTGAACTTGTATATCAAGATTTTGAGCAAGGCCTGGGAAATTTTCCTCTATTATATCTTCAAACAGCTTGTCCAACCCTTGAGTGTTGTCTTCTTCCCCTTCCTGTAACCCTATGACCCTCACATTAGGTTTCTTCACATAATCCCACAGCTCTTGTAGGCTTTGGTCTTTTCTCTTGTTTCTTTGCTCTATTTCTGTGACTGATTTATTTAATTGGAGGGTGTTATCTTCAAGCTCTGAGATTCTTTCTTCTGCTTCATCTACCCTGTTCTTGAGACTTTCCACTGTATTTTGTAGTTCCTTGAATTGATTCTTCATTTCCAGGAGTTCGGTTACACTTTTCTTCAATGTGTCTATTTCTTTTCTCATATCCTGGAGACTTTTTGTGGTTTCTTGGTGTTGGTTGTTGAGTTGTTGTTGCAGCTGGGTGAGTGTTCTTATGTTCCACATACGAAATTCCTCTTCTGTCATATTGGTTGCCTGATTTTGGTCGGTGTCCGTTTCTAGGGGGCTGGTGCTCCTCTTTGGGGGTGTGTTTTCCGTTTGGTTCTTCATATTTCCTGAGTTCTTTCGCTGATTTCTTCCCATGTCGATCAGTTGTTGTTTCTTTCCTTAGGTTATTGTTTGGGTATTCACACACCTTGTTTAGTTTCTGAGGCGTTAGGTGGTGCCTGTGGGTGAAATTGGACCACTCCCTGTATATTGAGTCAGTGGGTGCCGTGGAAAGGCTGTGCAAGATGCTGTCCCTGTCAGTAGGTGGCGTTTGCTTGGAGGAACAGGCTATGGTGTTGATTTTGAGTCCTGTTATCAGCTCTCATTCTGGGCGGAGCTGGGTTGGGTAAGCCTGCCCTCAGGCCGTTAGCAGGGGTCAAAGTTCTGTTCTCTGCTGTCAGGGCAGGGCTGGAATGGTCCCGCTCAGCCAGAAAGTCTGGGTGTGGGGGTGGGGCTGTCTGAGACCTGCAGTCTGCAGCAGGCCTCGCTCCTTTCCACCCTCCCCAACTCCGCAGCTACTCCTGGGCCTCTGCCAGCAGGCCAGACCACAAGCTACCAGGCCTCCCCGGACTGTGATGCCGGCGGGGAGGTTCCCTGCACAGGAACGCCACCTGGGTTGGGCGCACGGCCTCCTCCTGGGAGGAGGGTTGCCCTCTAGGACGCCGATCCGCCCCTGGAGGCACACAGACCTCAGTAGGCTGTTCACGTATAACCCTTCTGTGCCCCGGGCAATGCTAGCCCTCGGTGCAGGGGATCTGGTCTGGGGTCCGACCTCTGGGTCCCAGAGTTCAAACTGTATTCCCACCAGGGAGAGGATTTCCGGTCCTAATTCACCCACAGGGAGCCCAAGCTGGGTCTATGTCTCTCAGCCTCTGAGTCGGCACCTTTTTCCTGGGAACACGGTGCCAGCAGCACCTGGGAGGGTGGGCGGGGTCCCAAACGGGAAGGTCCCGTTCCCTGGAGGTGCCTCCGGCTGGTGGCTGTATTGTCTCTCTGGGCAGCCGCGGGTAGGGTCGGCGGAGGGGGGAAGGAGGCAATATGGCGCCTGCCGCGGGGCTCGGGTCTGTGCACATGGAGGTGCCCGGAGGAAGTTGGGAACCTGGTGCCACGTCTGCTACAGGCTCACCGTTGGCAGGCGGCGGCAGTCTCTGGGCTGGTGTCCGCAGGTCTCTCCACCCGCTGGGGAGCCCACCAGCAGTCCCGAATGCAGGGGAGGGGAAACAGCAAATCCACCTACCCTTGCCGCTGGTCTCCGGGCTGCTCCGGTGGTCTCAGCCTCCAGTTCTCCTCCGCAGCCTCCTCCCGTGGAGTCTCCCGGGGTCTCAGGTACCCCTCTTTCCGGCCCTTGTCCGCTGTATGCTCGTCTTCTTGCTTCTTTCCTCTAGTTTCTGCTAGAATCTGTCTTTTCTGCAGAGACCCTCTGTCTGGCGGTGTTATTCGTCCGCCATCTTGCTCCGCCCCTGTCAAAAGCTACATTTTTGAGAGAGTCCTAGAGCCAAAAGAGACACCAGCACTGAGTAAAGAGACCGAGACTGCTGAAATGGCCCTAAGGCTCCCCAATCTTCTGTAAGAAATAGCCACCCAGCCTGTAAGATGGGCATGTCCTCCAAAGCCATCTTCAGAGATGGACAAGAAGGATAATTGAACAGGGATGATATTCAAGAGGTCACAGCCATGAAAATCAATGGATTATGTTAAAGGGCTTTTTTAAAAAAAAACATCTGTCCAGCTTGGATTTCAGAAATTTATGTACCAGTAACAGATGTGACCTCCCATTATTTCCCTTTCCAGACAGGAGTATTTGCTTTGATTATGCAGTCCCTCTTGCACCATTGTGTGTTGGGTATATATGTGTGCATGCCTGTGTGTGTGTGTGTGTGTGTGTGTGTGTGTGCAGATACTTTGTCTCCTTGTCACATAGGTCTCCATATCAAGAGAAGCCATGGATAGATCAGATACAGGAACTACCAGAGATCTTGGACTTTGGGTCTGAAGTTGTGATTAGCCAGGCCCTTGGGAAATATTTTTCCTTGGGGTTCGAGGGAGTGTATTTTTCATGTAAAGGGAGGAAAGTAAATACTTGTGATCAAGAAGGCAAATAATGGAATATTGGAAACAATTTCTTCAGAGGATTAGCTGTCCCTCATTTGATCCCTTCCTCCAGACACTCTCGTTTTTGCTCTTTCATTCCATTCGCTAGACACATGACATGCACTGGCTGGTGGGACACGAGTGGCTGTGGCATGTGCTACTTCTGAGCAGCAGCTTTGAGAACCATTGCTGTTTCCACACCGTGTTTTCCCCTGTGCTGGATAGCTACATATCCCGGATAGCTCCCTGGGTCTCAGAAGGAAGATGTGCAGAGCAATGCCCCAGCCAGCCCACCGCCAATGATTACCGTGCATGAAAAGTAAACCTTGATTGATGTAAGCCACTGAGACTTTCGGGTTGTTACCACAGCAGAATCTGATGAAAGCTGATAGACAAAGAGAACGAGAGTCACATATGTGGCGATTTTAACTGCCAAGACCATGCAAGAAAGCTCTCCTGTGATAGCACCCTTGCCAACCCTGGTATTAATCCATCTATTCTTGTATTTAACACCCTGATAGGCACATATAGTATTTTATCCAAATAGTCTCCATTTCCATGACTATTAGAGAAGCCAAACACTTTTTCACATATTTGCATTTTAATTTTGGGAATCTGTTTATTTTTTTGGACTATCTGTGTCAGTTTTCTATTTTTATTTTATTACTTGCCTTTTCTCAGTAAATGGTAAAAGGCATTTTTAAAACTTATTAAAGACATTATCTTTATTTCCCATAGACATTGAAAATAGTTTCTTGTAGTTTGTTGGTTTTTAAATCTTGTATGGGATGACTTTTGATATCCAGAAGTTTAAACATTTCATGTAGTCAAAATGCATATGCCTGCTAGCCCCAATAAATATACGTTTAATGAATCAATAACTAGATTATTTCTTTGCTGTTAGGTATTGAATTGTTTTCTCGTGCTGACATGAGAAGATATCCACCCATATTCTCCTCTCATTCTATTAATATTTTGTATGCTTTGTTTAAATTTCCAGATCAGGAGTTTCCAGCTGCAGTTGTACATTAGGATCAGTATTATTTGGGGAGCTTTTAAAAGTATGTATGGCTTTCCATACCCTCTGAGGGCATGGCTTGAGGTTCTATAGTTTTACACAGCCTCTCTTTCATTTTCCCTGGGATAGTATGATGCAGTTAGTCTGGAGTTTACATATTACTATTCCACACATTTTAATTTTGATGTAGTCTAATTTATTTATTTTTTCTTTTGCCACTTGTACTTTATTGTAGTATCTAAGAAAGCTTTGCCTAACCCAAGATTATGAAATTTGATTCCTATGTTTTCTTCTAAGAGTTTTATAGTTTTAGCTCTTATGTTTAGGTCTACGATCCATTTTGAGTTAATTGGTATGAACCAGAGGTCCAATTTCATGCTTTTGTATGTGGATATTCAATTGTCCCAGAACTGTTTTTGGAAAAGACCATTCTTGCCCCCATTGAAATATTTTGGCTTCCTTGTCAAACATCAATTGCCCATAAATGTGAGGGTTTATTTCTAGGCTCTCAGTTCTATTCTATTGGTTCTGTCTATCCTTATGCCAGCAACACACAATGATGAGTGTATTTTTGTGGTAAGTTTTGAAATCCAGAAGTGTGAATCCTCCAACTTTGTACTTCCTTTTCAAGATTGTTTTGGCTTTTCTGGGCCCATATGAATCTTAGGATCAGCTTGTCAATTTTTGCAAAAACCTCCTCTTGACACCTTCTCCTGGCCACCCTAACCACAATGCTCTTGTTTTCCCCTGGCCATAGGCACTAATGGATATGTTTTTATTAAGGTGAATTATTTCCAAAGGAGATGGTGAGTTTTGCCTGTGTAGTTAGGATACCTGTCAATCCCATAGTGATGTGGAAAACCCAGAAACTTAATCTCTGAGAACTTACTCTCCCTTCTGTTAAATGAAGGGGTTGGAACAGATCAGAGAGCCCCAGTGCCAGTGTGGACGGACACGTCTGCGTCTGACCACGTGTTCCTCTCCTCCGTCAGCAGTGCTTGCGGACAATGGATGCTCTTTCCCTTGCTTTTTTCTCCTTTCTTGTCCCAGCCTTTGTACTCATGTACCTTGGACTACGTCTTCTCTCAGGTCCTTCAGGTTTTTGAAGACGGTGATTCAGTGCAGAGGTCTCCGTCTGAGGAGGCCCCTTCTCAACAACGGAGCAGTTTCTTTCTTCTGAAAGTGAAAAACCCTCTGTATCTATTCCGGTTGTCTTAGTGTGGCGCTGCTTGCAGGCCTGGTGTGCTTGCTCCCGTGAAAGCCCTCGGTACCCGGGGCTGCGTCATGCATCGTGGACTTCAGTCGCATCATGCATCGAAACGGCAGAGCAAGTGTCCAAGGGTAATAGATATTTTATTTCCCCAACATCGCGTGCTCGCCTGCATCATTGATACTTGGCTGCCTCCGAATCGCTGTAGCGGAGTTTAATGTAAATGGGATTCACCAACTCCGGGAAGCGAAGGGAAATCTGTGACTCGGGATATGCTCAAAGCCACTTTTACTGGGCTCTAAGAACACCTTCTTAATCTTTTGATGAGATCACAGAGCACGTGAAACCGTCGGCAGCACAGTCTGGCCTCTGACCACCCTGAGGAGCTCGCCTGGCTGTGGGCCTCCTTTCCAGTTACCCCCTCTCACATCTGTGACAGCAGCCGTGGCATCAGTGCCTGGCATCTAATAAGAGCTTAATAAACATTCATTAGATAAATGAATGGGTGATAAATTCTGTGATTGCGTCTTACGCTTTGCCAAACACTCTGCTATGCGCATTTCACTTCATCTGTGCTACGGCCCATAAGTACTCACTCCCTTGGCTGGTATCAGTACTCTGTTATCTGAACAGCACTTCCACCTTCCCTACTGGAATATTCCGCATTGTCCTGTGACAGGCATGATTGGCTTTATGCCCATGTCACACTGCAGGACACAGGAACCCAGAAGATGTTCAATGTTTTAAATCAGTGTTTCTCCACCTTGCATGTGAGCGTGAACCACTGAGGTTTTTATTAAAAGAGAAGTTCTGAGTCAGCAGTTCTGGGGGGGCCTGAGAGTAGCATTTCTAACAAACTGTCAGGTGGCCCTGGCGCTGCTGTTCTGGGAATTGCACTTTGAGTAGTAAGGCTTTAAGTAGGACCTTTTCTGTGCCTTTGCGAAGCTGAGAGTTTACAAAAATAATAAATGAGACAAACGAATATCCCCCCTGCAAAAAAAGAAAAACCTAAAAGCTAAGACATTTAAAATCAAAGAATCATTACAGACACCATTCAACTGAAATCCCAAGGATGAAGTCTGATAGATCAGGCATTCTTTGGGTCTACAGTGGACCACAGCATACGGCATACTGTAGACTAACAAAGTGGGAGGATTCACATTTTGGATTTCAAGTCTTACCGCAACTACCGTTTTTATTCTAAAAGTAAGAATATAAATATAATGAGAAGACTCCTGTGACTATCTCCAGAAAGGGTTACTTTGGGCCAGTACAATAGAATGATTAATTTTCTTAATATCCCTAGATATTTCCTTAGAGAAAAAAGGGACTTGAAAGCTGTAGTTAAGAGTAAAAATTGTTTTCATTTTACACATGGAAACCAAACACTAACATCACTTGTGGGAAATCCTGATTATCTTCATGGGCTACCTAGGAAAACAAGGTTGTCCCAAAGCATGAAGATAAAGACTTGCTATTTATGACTGTGCACTTGATCAGTTCCCGGGGCTTTTTATGTGGGACTCAACAGGCATTCATCACCGTCGTTATCTCTCACAATCAGGATTCCTCATCTGCCCAGACCTACTCTCATATCTTTTCATGTACTAAAGAGCTCACCATCTTACATGGCCTTTGTTCCTTAAAACGTGGAGGTGCTTTGGAAAGTTAAGAGCAGAAGGCAATAAGGAGATGCAGGTGGAAGATATCCCAGCTCTAGGCTGGAAGATTGTAGCAGAAGGCTAAGTGAGAAAGATTGGGCTATTGGACTTTGTCTATTAGAGAACTATTTTAAGGCTAAAGGCCATTGGTTTCCTTTTTTCTTATAACATTTGCTAGAGCTGCATTGTGGTTAGTGTTTTCCTAGGCACAATGCTTCAGATTATAGCTATAGCCTTGAGTTAAGCACAATGGAAACCCTTAAAGCTACCTGGGATTGAAAGATTTGGAAGAATTATCAGCTCAGAGAGTCCAAACCAAATTTGAACTTCTAGTGGAAGATGGCCTATGATTATCATGGATGAATTCTCTCTGAATCCTGAATCTCATTGCATGGCATAGAACACAGGCTGCCATCAAAAGATGCTGTCCATTTGCCAGTACGTTGATGAATTTTTGCATGAGAAAGTATAGCCAAGACCATACTGAGTGGAGTCTGACTAATTTGTGAGATACTATATATAAAAATAAAGTCTTCCTGAGAATTAATGGATGGGGCTTCTAGTTGAAACTTTCTAATACTATTAATACATGACCAGAGCAGAGGCTAGAAGGAAGTGTATAATGTGGTACAATTTTTAACCCTACTAATATCTAAGACAAACCTACAGTGATGGAAATAAATGAGAAGGGTGGATTTGGTGCTCACTTTCAGCCCATACTTGGCTCAGTGGGCATTCTCTATGAACTGGAACCCAAAGGAATGGCTGGATTTTCAGGGGGGCATTGTCCAAGGTAGAGAAGGACCTTTCTGGCCTTTCAGATTGCAACAGTGAATAAGAAGTAAACTTTGTGCACAAAGGGGAAGCTAAGTGTCACCCAGCTGCCTCCCTTCTCCCCACAAAAAATTAGACTTCTCATCTGGCAAAATAAAATCATAACATTTGAATATCCAGGTGGAGCTGTTAGAAGAGCAGTTGGATTCATGAATTTAGATCCCAGAGAAGTCTGGGCTGGAGCCAGAAGCATGTGGGTGGTAATCGAAACCATACTTGTGTATGAAGTCCCTTGGGGAGAGCGTGGACTCTGCAAAGACAGGGTCTAGACCTGAGCCCAGAGGAATTCAAGCATTGAGAAGAATTTATCTGAGGTTGCATTGAAGGAGAAAACCTCCAAGTACCCTGAGAAGAAGATCCAGAAAAGGAGGAGGAAAGCCAGTATTGTGGGGTGCTTTGGATGCTCAGATATGAGTGTGGAATTGGCTCACATAACTTTGGAAGTTGGCAAGCCCAGAATCTGAAGGATCAGCTGCAAATGGCAGCCTGGAGACCTAAGGAAGAGCTAGTGTCGCACCTGGAATCTTACTACAATCTTCTGGCAGAATGGCCTCTTCCTTTGGGGACCTCAGTTTTTTCCCTTAAGACCTTCAACTAATTGGATGAGGCCGGTCCACACGATGAATGGTAATCTGCTTTACTCAAAGTCCACTGGTTGTAAATGTTAGTCTCATCTAAATAACACCTTCATAGCAACATGCAGACATGTCTGACCAAATGTCTGGGAACTATGGTCTAGTCAAGTTGATACATAAAATTAACCATCACAGTGGTTGAGGCTGGATGAGGGTAGAGAAATTCTGAAGTGTTCACAGAAGACGATCAGATATGGAACCAGGCTAGTGTTGTCGGAGAGTCCAGAGTGGCACGGGCCCATCTGAGGGAAGCAGTCACAGATTCATGGCATTTCCTATTTGTCCTGTTTGAGTTCTTTGGCAGCAATTAGTCCCCTGGGTGCAGAGTTAGAAAAAAAGGATTGTCATTAAAATAAAAATAAAATCTTACGTTCAATTTTTTAGAGAAGAATTTATCTTTTGACAAGTATGTAGTTATGTGTGTGTTTACTTATCTGCAAGTATTTCCACATTTATTACAATAGCTCTTATATCTTGTTTCTGCTATGTTTCCTTGCCACTTTGTGCCCCATTTTTTTGCATTGGCTTATCTAACTACTTCTGCATATCTTAAAGCAAATCAAATAGGTATTGCCATCAAGTCAGAAATGTTCAAAATAAAACCAATGTTTATCAGCACCCTTCCCCTCAAACACAAAAAAACCCTGCTTCTTTTTCCATGTTTAGTTGTCATACTTGTGGGAGGCAGGCAGGGTAGATTTTTAAGGGTTAAAGATAGTTCCTTAAAGGTTAGCTTGTTAATAACCAACCTATAAATCAAATCCAGGGATCCTGGCCTCAAATCTTTCTTTGCCACAGTGATTCTTTAAGTCTTATTAAAAAAACATTAAACACTCTAGGTTCATTGATCTAGGGATTTAAAGGTGCAAGAATGAAGGAGAAAGAAAGTTGGTGAATTCTCCACTTTCTGATTTAATATACAGAGCTGTTAACTTCCAGGGTTTTTTCTTAAGGCTTTTGGAGTAAGAGAGTGGAAGGATTGTGACGGGGTCTCTTGGCTCTATGGTTTGGGCACAGTTACACTTCTGGGTTCTGTAACCACCAAGTTACAGGTTAATTTGTATGAAGAAAAGTTTTACTACATTTTTATTTCAGATAGAAAAACTAAAGGGTTTTAAAGGACAGATACAAGTTTTCTTTTTTCTTTTTCTGTTTGAGTTTTGTGATATTTTGACAGAAGTAGGAGGAAGAAAAAGACTGAAAGAAGGCTGTTGGCATTCCCTTCTCTGGTTTTGTAAAATTTACCACTGAAGTCTGAATGTCACAGTCTTATAGTAACTTGTCATGCCTTGATAGACCATCCCTTGAAAGAATCAAAATACAATATGTCCAGTTCCTCTTGAAATAGAACTACTTACCCAAAAGAGAAAATGCGTTGGGATTGGCACAGGAACATCAAAGTTGGACACTATTTCATTTCACAAATATCCTAAACTTTGGAAGAAATATAAATAATATGCACACATACATCATTTTCTAGCTTATTTCTTAAATAAACCCCAGTGTAGTAATGCCTAAATTGTTTTATAATTAACAAATTAATTATGCTTTGACAGCGAAAATCTAAGTAGTGGCCTAATAAATACAGACCAAAATGTGGGATCCACTGTTTTTCTGTCTGAGTCTCAGTTTGTCCATTTGTAGGATGGAGATGACACACTGTATTTTCTACAAAAAACAGGTCACAGAATAAAGCTATAAAATGGGTATGAACTGCTCCTAGGGAGGGCATCAGGCTCACATACTCATGACTACAGCAGTTGGCAGACAGAACTTTCGTGTAATTGGCGAATCTGAGAATGCAACTTGTGCCAGGGCAAAGCAGTGGCTCTGTGTGGCTCACCAAAGACCCTAGACCCAAATGTCCCACAGTGAGAGTCTGGGACAGCATGGGGTGGTGAACAAGTGGTACACTGGGCAGCAGTCATGGAACCACTAGCTTCTGCCCCAGGTGGTGACCTCCACTGCCCACCAGGGGGTAGAGGTCTCCTCTGTTCTTCCACCTGGGTAGCAGGAGGGCTGGAGGGGCCTGGAAGAAGGAAGTGGAGAGGTGAGGTCTGCATTCCTCACTCTCCCCCACCCTGCAATTCAAAACTAGGAAGCTTATTTTCAGAATCTCTCAACTCTTTGGCTTAAAGCATTGGGTGCAGTAAGTTTTTGTTTGGATTTGACTTTGTGTTGTTTTCATTGCTTTACTAAAATAAATTATGTCTTTCATAATATTTACAGAAGTAAACATTCATCACATTTGCTGTTAAAATGTGGGTAGAACAAACACTCAGAAAAGGAACAAGAAGCCCTTTCTATAACTTCTAGACCTGGTGTTGAGCGTCTTGTTGATGAGATGACCTCAGAAGCAGTGTGCCTGTCATTGCCTGTGGTCTCCCCCGCCGAGAGGTCCCCATCTAGAGAGAGACACCTGTACACACTGCCCTGCCCCGCCCTTCCTCTGATGCTCCAGACTGGAGAAGACCACCCCTTGGGCTCATGGTGTGCTTTAGTATTTGCATGATGGCCTCCACAGATGTTCCAGGACGCTGTCACTTGTGAGTTCATTTAAACCTCTCCTGTCTTCGACACATTTAGCAGGAACACTTCAAAGTGTATGCTACGTGGGCAGAACTCTTCCCTAATTTTGAATACTAGCATACCTCTTTTCGGTGAGTTTGAGCCTCGCATTAGTCTTGAGTTGCAGAGGGAGTTGGATCATCATCATTCCTTTACATTACAGGCGCCTAGTTTGGTCTCATCCCTCCTCATAGTTTTGTGAGTATTTTTTTTGTTTACTTATGGGACATTGCTGGCAGACACCCAGTTAGTTTCAGGCATATCTGACCCTTATGTATAAATCTATCAAAATATGTATGGGGCTGGGCAAGGTGGCTGACACCTATAATCTTAGCACTTTGGGAGGTCAAGGAGAGAGAATCTCTTGAGGTCAGGAGTTCAAGACCAGCCTGAGCAAGAGGGAGACCCTGTCTCTACAAAAAATAGAAAAAATTAATCAGGTGTGGTGGTGTGCTCCGAGTAGTCTCAGCTACTCGGGAGGCTGAGGCAAGAGGATTGCTTGAGCCCAGGAGTTTGAGGTTGCTGTGAGCTATGATGATACCACTAAACTCTAGCCTGGGTGACAGAGGGAGACCTTGTTTCCAAACAAACAAACAAACAAACAACAAAGAAAACCCCAACCTCCAAACAACAACAACAAAAACAAAAAAAGAAAACAACAAAAAAACATGTATGGGACTTACATGCTGAAAACTATAAAACTCACTTTTGTTTCAATTCTTTTCTCTATTTTTTTTGTTTTGTTTTCAATTTTCTTGACTTCTGTTCTTTATTTCTTCCCTCTGCTTGTTCTGGGTTTGTTTTGCTTTTTTTTTTTTAGGTTCTTAAGGTGGGAGCTTAGATTATTGATTTGAGACTTTCTAAAAAAAATAACACATGCATTTAGTGCTGCACATTTTCCCCTTAGCACAACTATTGCTATGTCCCACACATTTTTATATACTTTAATTTTGTTTTCATTTATTTCAGTGCATTTTCAAAATTTCCTTTTGACCTGTGGATTATTTAGAAGTGTGTTGTTTAGTTTCCAGATGTTTGGAGATTTTCCTGTTATCTTTCAGTTAGTGACTTCTAGTTTGATTCCACTATGATTGGAGAACATAATTTGTATGATTTTCATTCTTTTAAATTTTTTAAGATTTGTTTTATGGCCCAAAGTATGGTCTATCTTGGTGTATGTTTTGTGGGGACTTGGAAATATTGTCCATTCTGCTGTTCTGTGGTGGTGTGTACTATAAATGTTGATTAGATCTGTTGATTGATATTATTGTTGAGTTATTCTATACCCTCTCTGATTTTTTTTTTTTTTTTGGTCAAGCTGTTCTATCAATTATCGCAAAGGACATGTTGAAGTTTTCAACCATAATTCAGGATTTGTTTATTTTCCTTTCAGTTCTATCAGTTTTTATTTCATCTATTGGTTTGATATTTTATGCATACACTTTAAGGATTATAATGTTTTCTTGATTGACCCTTTTATCATCATATAATTTTGCTCTTTTTCTCTGGTCATTTTCTTTGGTCTGAAGTTTACCTTATCTGATATTAACATAGTCCCACCTGCTTTCTTTTTATTAAGGTTTGAATAATATATTTTCCTGTTATTTTACTTTCAACATTCCTATATCATTATATTTGAAATGAGTTTCTTGTAGACAGCAGGTAGATGGGTCATATTTTTTAATCCACTCTGCCTATCTATGTCTTTTAATTGTTGTGTGTAGACCATTCATGTTTTATGTAATTATTGATCTAATAGGGCTTAAGTCTGCCATTTTATTTTTTGTTTTTATTTGTTCACTTTGTTGTTTCTGTTTCTCTCTTTTCTTTTTCCTGACGTTCTGTAGGTTACTTGAATATCTTTTAGAACTCATTTTTATTTATGTATAGTTTTTAAAAAATCAATTTTTTTAAAAGACAGAATCTTGCTCTGTCACCCTGGCTGGAGTGCAGCAGTACAATCATAGATCACTGTAAACTCAGATTCCTGATTCCAGATTCCAGATTCAGGATTCCTTAAGCAATCCTTCTGCCTCAGCCTTCTGAGTACAAGCATGGGCCACTGCACCCAGTATATGTAGTATTTTCAAATATATCTTCTTCTGTAGCTTTCTTTGTGGTTATTTTGGGTGTTTTATTATATATGCATAAATTGCTACAGTGTACTGATGCCATCATTTTATTTAATACTAGTTCAAATGAGTGTTGATATCTTACCTCCTTTATCATCCCTTGTTTCCCCCTCTGTTTATAATGTAATTATCTTAAGTATTTCCTCTATATATGTTTAGAATCACATCAGACAGTGGTATAATGTTTGCTTCTACCATCAAATATAATTTTAAAAACTTGAGAAGAAATGTCTTTCATGTTTATCCATATATTTTCTTACCAAATTTTTCTTCCTTCCTGAAGTTACAAGATTCCTTCTTTTAATGTTTTCTTTCTGTATAGATAACTTAATTTAGTCATTCTTTTAGGGCAGTTTTGCTAGTGACAAATTATCATAATATTTCTTCATCTGAAAATGGGTTGGTTCTCCTTCATTTTTGAAATATTTTTATTGGAGTTAAATTATGGGCTGACAGTTCTGTGCTTTCAGCAATTGAAAAATATTGTGCCTCTATTTTTTGTCTTTCATGGTTTCTAATGAGAAATCTGCTCTCATTAAAATTGTTTTTTCCTTATAGATAAAGTGTTGTTTATCTCTCAATTCTTTTGAGATTTTTTCTTTGTTTTCAGAAGTTTGGCCGTGATATGTCTATTTATAGATTTCTTGGATTTATCCTGTTTGGAATTCACTTAACTTCTTGAATCTGTAGTTATCTCTTTTGCCAAATATGGGAAGTTTTCACACAAGAGACAATCAAAATTTTCCACTATTTAATCCAGCAAGATTTCTTTTTAGGATTTTATTCTAAGGAACTGATTTGCTGATGTGCAAAAATTTATTTATAGATATAAATACTTATCATTATTTTTATACTGTCAGGAAACTGGAAAATCATAAAAGGTCCAAAGTAATGGATTGGACAAATGAGTTACTGCTCATTAATTAACTTCTACTATATAATTATTAACTGGGAGGTGAAAGAATAAATAATGGCATAAAAATGATCAAAACACTTGGAATTTTAGCTCTACTCATATCTAACTGTGTAACCTTCATCCAATTACTTATTTATACTTCAGTTTTCTCATCTGTAAGCTGAGGATAGTGATAGAACCTGCTTCAAGAGGTTTTGTGAGTAATTAATGAGTTAATATACATCAAGAACATTGAAGAAAGCCTACTACAGAGTCAATGATACATAAAGACCAATTATTATTGTTATCACTATTATTATTGAAAGGTACTGGAATTTGTATCTCAAGTTGTTGACTATAGATAGAATTATTTATGTGTAATATTTCAGGTGCTTTTTCTTTTTGTGCTTATCTCTATTCCTACTTTTACAAACAATATTAATAAGAAAACGTTTTTAACAAAACAAATGCATAATAAACGAAACTTTGAGGGAAATATTGATAAATATTATGAATTGTGTGTGCACATGTATGTGCATGTGTGTTGGCAAAGTCAGAGAAAATCCAGATCACCCATAAACCCCAAAAAGTTAACTCAGCTGCTTGTGTCATGCCTTCCTAGCGCCACTTATTTTTTCAGTTGAATGTTTGTGCATAGTTATAATCAGAGTGCTTTTATATTAATCTGCTCTTTTATAATATATAACACATATTTTAATGTTGGAAAGGATACACATGCTATTTTATACTTTAAAATAGTAATTTATGAAGTTGATGTAACATATGTAGTACAAATCGCATAGACATGCTTCTATTATTGTAATCTTTGGATACTTCCAACTTAAACTACTATAATTATTTTACACCTTTTAGCTCTTTTTGTATTATTATAGAAGTGAGATGTGGCCAAACTCTAAGACTTAAAAAAAATCCGTGAAATTTATTGCCATATTTCTTTCCAGAAGTCTTTATCAATTTACACTGCCTCTAGAAAAAGTAGGAGAGTACTGATTTTGCCACATCCCCTGACAGGATTAAACATCTTTTTAAAATCTTTTGCTAGTTATTAGGTGAAAAGGGATAAATTGTTACTTACATGTTTTTGTTTCTTGTGAGGTTGAATTTTTTCCCAACATGTTAGTTTGCAGGTTGTATTTTCTCTTTTGTAAATCTCCTGCATCAACTTTAATGTTTTTCTTATCTATTGGTGATAAGGGAAACCCATGCATCAGGCACAGAGACCCCAACACTCACGGAAGACCCACATCAGCATAACACTAACCTGTTTCCTGGCCCATCATAAATATGCTATTGCCTGGCATCAGCATAATACTAAATCTATTGCCTGGTGCATCCACATAATATTAACCTATTACCTGACACATCAACTAACCTATACCTGATACCCCACCCCTTGGATCACCCCAACTTAATAAAAATGACAAAAATTGTGTAGATGGTGCTCAGAATTTGGTGGCGAGGTCCCTTTGAGCCCACCGGTGAATAAACTTTGATTCTCTGACTCTCCGTGTGCTATTTGGTTTGTCCTCTGGACCACCTGCTGTAACACTTGCTGTAACATTGGCATATTCTTTGTTTAATAAGGACATTTATACGTGTCATAGTTCCTGCAAACATGATTTCATCTGCTGTTTGTTTATATTTTAGTTACTTTTTATGTACAGAAATTTTTAATTTTTTGTAGCCAAATCCTTCCATAATTTCCTTTGTAACATAAGAAACACAAGAATTACGTTACTACTAGATTTAGAAAATGATCTTTCTTTCAGAGCTTTGAACACTATGTCATTTTGTTTTCTCCTACTTTTTCCATTGTTTGACTTCTAGAGAAAATAATTAACTCTTTAATCTATTTGAAATCTACCTTGGTGCATTGAGGTGGAGTGGCGAACAAATCTTTTTAAATTCCTTGGAGTGTTATTTTTACTTCTTTTAGATTTACTGGCCCAAATTCAGAGGAAAATGCCTATGATGACAAAAAGATTGCAGTCCATATGTTATGAGAAATGGCTTGAAGACCATAAGCCTGAATGATGGCTGTTTAAAAACCTTTGGATGCTTCTCAACATGTTGTGCTGTAGTTAGAGATTCAAGCTCTGGGGGCAGCAGGAACTGGGTTCATGTCCCAGCTTTGCCACTTATGGATACATGTTTTAGGGCAAGATCCATGTTAAGCCTTGATTTCTTCATATGTTAAATGAGAATAATAGCAGTACCTTCCTCATGATTATGGTGTGAAGATTAAATGAGAAAATGCAGGTAAGCATTTAGGAAGATGCTTGGTTCAGAGAACACACTCAATAAATGCTGGTTGTCCATATCATTAATTTTTGCATTTGTTTTCTTTTGTACAAGCCCAAAGAGAAGAGTGAGGATGAAAAAATGCCAATTCTAGCCTATATGAGGCAGGATTTGCTGAGATTCTGAGTAGTTTCAGGAGATAATGGTTCTTTTCTTATGGAACATTTTAGGCAAGGACTGAGGTAGGGCTGAGGCTCTCCAGGAAAGGCTCATGTATGTTTTTCACAAACTTCCACTCTGCCAGCACTAGGTAACATCTGTGGAAGACTTACCTCTTCCTGCCCCTTCCTTCCCCTGGCAGGTTGGCCCAGGGATAGAAATGAAATTGAGGCTTAGACCAGCCGGTAATAGAGTACTGAATGCTAATTAGCTTGCCAACACTGCAGCTGTTTTTGAAGAAAGGAAGATGTGATGAAACCTATACTTTGGGAGGAAGATGCAGAGTGGTTTGCCTGGGAGGCAGATTTGAGGCAGACAGAGATAGGAAGGGAAGGTTAAAGGCTGCAGGAGTGAGGATGGGGGAATGAGGGGAGGAAGGGCAGAGGTGGCCACTGGGGTAGATTCGAGACACAGTGGAGAGGACAGCTGACAGGGTTAGACCACATTTTCCTCTGTGTGTGTGTTGTCAAAGATAAACAAAGCTAGACACCAGTTAAAAATGGTGAAAACACGTTTTATTCAGGAACAACTGACAATAAGAGAAAGAGATGGCTCCATTCCAATTTGTACAGAGGTGACTCGACACTTTAAAGGGGGAATGAAGGAGTAGGGGCGGCAGCAAGCAGGGGCCCCGTAGAGTTGGGGAAGTGAAATATTACAAAAAGGGGTCAGGGGGCTTAGTCAGTGTAAATGCGATGAGGCCGGCTGTCTGCTAGCAGGAAATTATGGAAGTTAGGGTTCTATCCTCCACAGAGACTGGGAGACAGAGATAGTGATTTTTCCAGACAATTGCATTCAAAGGAAAAGCTTTCAGGTCCTTCAGAAAGCCACATGTAAGTGACTTCACAGACATACATGTGGACAGATGCTCCTTCACTCATGACGGGTTTATGGTGAAAATATTGTAAGTCAAAAATGAATTTACTACAACTAACCTACCGAGCATCATAGCTTAGCCTAGCCTACCTTAAATGTGCTCAGAACACTTACATTAGCCTACAACCGGGCAAAATCATCTAACACAAAGCCTATTTTATAGTGAAAGTGTTGACTATCTCATGTAATTTATTGAACACTCTACTGAAACTGAAAAACAGAACGGTTATATGGGTACTTGAAGTGTGGTTTCTGCTGAATGTGTATGGCTTTCACACCATTGCAAAATAGAAAAACTGCAAATCAAACCATTGTTAATTCAGAGACCATCTGTCTCTCAAAGGGACAGAGGAAGGATCTATAATTTTAAGCTTTCTTTAGTAAATGCTCCAAGAAAGGGGAAGGGAATGTCAGTGGCCTATTGTCAAGTGCTGGCATAGAACAAATGGTCAATTCTTTTGACAGCCATGAGCTTCTTTGGATAGGAACTCCGAGGGGGGCTGGGTGGACTCAGGGAGTCAGCACAGGCTGGCAGCAGCCACGCTAGATTTGGTCAAGACTCTTAGTGCAGGGTGTGACCAGATGCCATCAGCTCTCTGTGCAGGGCTTGGGATAGTACAGAGGGGTGAGGAGTTGGCGTGGTGGGTACTACTTCTGGTTCTACAATTCATGAGAGGGAAAAACACTGCTTCTCTTATGTTGTGATGATCAGAAGGGGTAATATGTGTGAAATGACTTGGAAAATGGAAATAATTATTTTTAATACTGAGAATCATAATCGGAGAACTTGGCTCCCTCTCGTGTTATGAATTTATGTAGCAGCATGAACGGCCTGGTCCTTCGAGGAGAACCCTGAAGGCGAGACTGCCAGACCACTTTTTAAATTCCCTTTGTAAAGGGCTTACTTACAGCTGATGCATCGCACTTGTTATTTTTGTTGTTGTTGTTTTTCCTTTCTTTTTGGACTTGCTTTCTCTGCTTAAGGCATTGCAACCTAAAATCCATTGCCAGCAGGGAAAATGCTTTAGAAAGAATGCTAAGTATGCTCAAAGTGCAATCAAGATTATTTTTTAATTTTAACCCCCCCTTTTTTTTTTATATTAGTATTACACTAAAAAAAGAAAGATAGTATTTGATACTTCTTGCTACTTTTCTGTCCTGTATCCAGGAGATATGTGGTTACTTGGAAACCATTCAGTCCTCTGAGAAAGGCTATGGACTTCATTTCTTGCTTTATAGGATTGACAGAAATATTCAAATGATGTACTAGTTTTTCAATTACAAAGCTTAATTAATGTAAAACACTTTTTGAATTTGAATGAAAACATTACGTGGAGTTTTGTTTTTACTTCGTGTGTACTTAATCTTTTCTTCCCAGGCGGGTGGTTGTTAAAAGCTTCTTGATGGGAAGGAATGATATCTTGTTTTTGTAATGCTTTCGTTTTTTTCAAAGTGCTTTTCATGGTCTCATTTGATCCTCACAACAGACAGAGAACTTGTTAGGACAAGGGTTAGTGTGCCAGGTGGACAGATGAGGAAACTGAAGCCAGGAATGTTGTGTGATTGAGTTGTAGCAGAGGTAAACACAGAGGCTGCATCTCCTACCTATTAATCACAAGGGCCATAAACCTGGTCAAAAGTGGTCAGTTCTTGCAAAGACCATGGCAAGAATGGAGCGCTATAAATCTAGTAGAAATTCATAGTGAAGCTTTACAAGTCTAGTCAAATGCTTGGGGAAACCTTGTTTGGGGATTAAATTGAGGTTACTGCTCAACATGTTGTTTAATATCCCACATAGGGAAATTCTGAAAGGTGGAAATCTAAGAACAGTGTCTTCTGATGTTGAGATGTTTCCTTTCTTTAAGAAAAAAATGGCTTTACCGGGATATAATTTACATACCATATTGTTAGAGCCGGCTTCCTTTGGCCCCAGGAACAGAGAGGCAGGATCGCTGAGCCTGCAAAGCACAAAGGAGTTTATTGGCTAGCTCGAGCCAAGGTCCAGGTCCCAGAGCACCAACGCAGTGGCCTCCCTACAAACCAGGACCCTGCCCTGGGGTATAAGTCAAGCTTTTATACTTTTCTGCAAGTTATACACGCTGGGTACACCTCCCCCCACCCCCTTAGTCCATTGGTTCCTTTAAAAGTGGCTGATCATGTTGGCTCCTGATTGGCTCCTTCAAAAGCAGCACGTGTCATTTCCATGAAGGGTGCAGTCGGCCAAGTTTGGGGGAAACCGAAGCTTAGGCCTACTCCAGGAAGTGCAGCCTGTCATGGAGTCACTCCTGCTCTCATTCCTGTTTTACAATATGATTTGCACGGAGTGCACAATTCAATGATTTTTTAAAAATATATTCACAGATATGTACAACTATCACCACATTTCACTTCGGAATATTTTCATCATCTCAAAAAGAAACTCTGTACCCTTTAACTACCATCCACTTACTCCTCCATTCACCCTTAACCCTAAACTATAACTAATCTACTTTCTGTCTCTATAGATTTCCCTATATTGGATTTGCATATAAATGGAATTGTATAACAGGTGGACGTGAGTGAGGGGCTTCCATTCTTTAGCGAGGGGCATGAAGTGATATCTCATTATGGTTTTGATTTGCCTTTTCTTGATTAAATTCCATATGAATTATAATCAGCTAGTCAAATTCTACAAAGTCGGCAAGAGATCTGATAGAAATTAAATTGAATCTGTGGTCAGCTTGGGGAGTTTTCAAGGTTCATTTAAGTTGTAGCATGTATCAGTGTTTCATTCCTTTTTATGCCTGAATAATATTCTATCATTTGGGTATACCTTTATCCATCTTTTGGTGGACATTTGGGTTGTTTCTACCTTGTAGGTACTATGAATACTACTGCTTTCTATATTTGTATACACATTTTTGTGTGCACATATGTTCTCATTTCTCTTGGCTAAATACTTTGGACCGGAATTACTTGGTCATATGGTAACTCTATGTTTGAGGAACTGCCAGACTGTTTTCCAAAGTGTCTGCACCATTTTACATTCCCATTAGCAGTGTGTAAGTGTTCCCATTTCTCAGTATCTTTGCAAGCACTTATATGACATTTTGATTTAGCCATCCTTGTGGGAATGAAGTGGTATCTCATTACGGTTTTGATTTGCCTTTCATTGATTGAATTCCATATGAATTTTACAATTAGCTAGTCGAATTCTACAAAATCAGTGAGAGGTCTGGTAGGAATTACATTGAATTTGTGAATGAGGTTGGGGAGTATTGCCATCTTAACAGTGTCAAGTCTTCTGATGCATGAACACGTGATGTTTTCCCATTTATTTAGATCTTTAATGTCAACAATGTTATGTATTAATAGTTTTCAGAGTATAAGTTTGGGGCTTCTTTTATTAAATTCATTCCTAATTATTTTAGTTTTTTTGATGCTATTGTGAATGGAATTGTTTTCTTAATTTCATTTTCAGATTGCTCATTTGCGAATGTACAAAAATAAATTTGATTTTTGTGCATTGGTTTTGTATCCTGAAAATTTGCTAAACTTGTTTATTAATTCAAATTGTTTTTTAGTGGATTCCTCAGGATTTTCTATTTATACCATCAGATAATGTCATCTGTGAATAGAGATAGCTTTACTTCTTCCTTTCCAATCTGTATGCCTTTTCTTTTTGTGTGTGTGTGTGATCTGGTTATGCCTTTTCTATGTTAAGAGTCACAATTTTCTATAATTTAAGTCCAGTTTTTTTTTTTTTATTGTGCCTAACTACCCTGGATAGAACCTCTAGTACAGTGTTGACTGGAAGTGGTAAAAGCAGACATTCTTGTCTTAGTCCAGATCTTAGGGTGAAAGTATCTAGTCTTTCACTATTAAGTATGATGTTAGCTTTGGGTTTTTCATTAATGTCCTTTACTAGGTTGAGGAATTTCTCTTTTATTCCTAGTTTCTTGGGTATTTTTATTATGAATATCAGTTATTATCAAATGCTTTTATGCATCTATTAAGATAATTAGGCAAGAAAAAAATCAAAATACTGCATTAAAAATGGGGAAAAGACATGAACAGAAACCTTTCAAGAGAATATAGACTAATGGCTAATCAATGTATGAAAAAATGCTGAACATCTCTAATCATCAGAGAAATGCAAATTAAAACCATAATGAGATATCACTTAACTCCAGTGAGAATGGCTTTCATCAAAAAGTCCCCAAAACAGCAAATATTGGCATGGAGGCAGAGAGATAGGAACACTCATACACTGTTGGTGGGACTGCAAACTAGTACAACCTCTATGGAAAATAGTGTGGAGAAACCTCAAAGAACTAAAAGTAGAACTACCATTTGATCCAGCAACCCTTCTACTGGGTATTTATCCAAAGGGAAAAAAGACATTCTATAAAAAAGAGACATGCACACAAATGTTTATAGCAGTACAATTCACAATTGTAAAGATGTGGAAACAACCCAGGTGCTCATCAATACATGAGTAGATTGATAAAATATGGTATATGTATACATTGGAGTACTACTCAGCTATAATATAATACCTTTTGTATTAACCTAGATGGAACTGGAGACCATTCTTCTAAGTGAAGTATCACAAGAATGGAAAAACAAACACCTCACGTACTCACCACTAAATTAGAACTAATTTAGGAACACTTAAATGTGCACATGTGGAAATTAAATTCATTGGAAATCAAGCAGGTGGGAGTGGGGAGGAAGGGATGGGTAAATTCATACCTAATGGATACAATGCACACTATCTGGGGAATGGGCACACTTATAACTTTGACTCAAATTGCATAAAAGCAATTTATGTAACCAAAACATTTGTATTCCTATAATATTTTGAAATATCAATCAATCAATCAATCAATAAAAACTGTGATAATGCCATTACAAAAAGATGACTAAGTAATTTTTGTTTTTTATTATATTGATATAATGTATTAAGTTAATTGATTTTCAGATGTTCAATCAACCTTGCATTCTTGGGATAAATCTCACATGGTCATGGTATATAATCCCTTTAGTATGCTGCAAGATATGATTTCTTAGTATTTTTTGATGCATTTTACATCTATGTTCATAAGAGATATTGGTCTATAGTTTTATCTTGATGTTTTTATTTCTGGTTTTGGTATTAGGTTAGCACTGCCCTCATAAATGATTTGGGAAGTGTTCTCTCCTCTTCTATTTTTTGGAAGAACTTGTGAAAATTAGTATTAGTACTTTAAATGTTTGGCAGAATTCACATTCACTTTTGGAGACTTCTGGGCTTGGGCTTTTTTTGTGGGTAGTTTTTTGATTATTAATTCAGTCTCTTTATTTGTTATAAGTTGAGTCATATTGTCTATTTATTTTTGGGTCAGTTTCCATAGTTTGTATCACTTAAATATCTATTCATTTTATGTAGTTTATCCAATTTGTTGGGGTATAATTGACCATAGTATTTTTTATGGTCCTTTTTATTTTTGAAAGGTCATTAGTAGTATACCCTCTTTTGTTTCTATTTCTATTGAGTCTTCTCTCTTTTTACATGGGCCAATCTAGTTTGTTTGCTGATTTTGTTTATCTTTTCAAATAATCAGCTTTTGGTTTCATTGACTTTCTCCATTGTTTTCCAATTGTCTGTTTCATTAACTTCTCCTCTGATCTTTATTTCCTTCAATCTGCTTGCTTAAGCATTAGTTAGTTCTTTTCCCAATGCCTTAAGATAGAAAGTTAGGTTATTGATTTGGGCTCTTCTTTTTTTCTTAATATAGGCACAGACTTGCCTTTCTTACGGAATTTTCTTGAATAGATGTTCTGCTGTTTGATAGTATGCTATTAGGACCATTTCCAGAGGCTTTAAATGAGTGTGTGTGTGTGTGTGTGCATATATGTGTGTGTGTGTGCATGTGTGTGTGTGTGTAGTTATATATACACACATGAATAAATATATATGTAAAATATAAATATAACTTTCATCAGTTTCACTAGGGAACAGATCAGCTGAGCTCCTCATGTGGTTATGCTGGAATTTAATCTCATGCTTCCTTTTTATTAGAGGACTTCAGGAGCAATAAAGTGTTGACTGTGTGGACTCTGTCATAGGACGGTGCACTTGAAGGAAGGTAGGCAGCAGACGTTAGGAGCCAGGACACTGAACACGAACAGTGGGTGAACATTTTCAGTGCAAATCTGAAGGCGGAACTTGAAGTGATGGGAGTATGTTTAAGCTGGGTATTAGGACAAAGTTTCCAACAACTGGAATTCTGGCAGTGCATGAAGCTGTCTCCTGTGTTTTGGGCACTATACACACTCCAAGATCACTCACATGGTCAAGGACACTTTGTTGCGAGGCTTTGCCTGGGGGTTGTCTGTGGCACAAAGTCTCCCGGATGGCTATGGGGACAAGGGTTTGTATTCAGTAAGGATCACAGCACTCCATGTTTTATGAGAAACTGGGGGTGGCAAATTACTTTCTAATAAGTATAAAATATGTCCTGTAGACGTGTACATCTGTGTGTACAATTTATTTTTTGCTACTTTATTATCACGTAAAGAAATCAAGACGTCTTCCAAAAACAGTAAGAGTTGACACATTAAGATTTCTTTATTCTTTGATATATATTTTGTTTTTTACAAAAATATGTTTGTTTTTCTTTTGAAAGAAAGGCTATAGGAACTTTTTGAAATTTTAGTGTTCCTAGGAGCTAAAAGTCCAAGATCGAGGTTTCTTCTGAGGCCTCTCTCCTTAGCTTCAGATGGATGGCTGCCTTCTCACCCTGTCCTGGCACTGTCACCCTTCAATGTGTCCAATCTCCTCTTCTTATAAGGACACCAGTCATACTGGAGTAGGGCCCACCCACATGACCTCATTTTACCTTAATCACCTCTTTAAAGACTGTGTCTTCAAATGCCATCGCATTCTGAGGTCCTGGGGATTAGAACTCCAACAGATGGATTTTGAGGGGACACAATTCAGCCCACAGCACCAGATTTTGCCTTTTCCCCAATGCTGTTTCTGTTCATGGTTTTCCTTCAGTAATAATCAGTTAGAGGTTGAAGAAAACTTGGAATTTAGAGAAATTCATGCTGTAACTACTTAACTTCTGCCTACCTTGGGTCATGACAGATTTGGCTTTTGAGTGCCAGATTGCTGGTGCCAGCACAGCCTCTGTCTGGCAGCTCATCCGCTTCTCTGCAGAGGAGTTAGCCGGCTCTCCGGAAGAACATCCTGCCTGTCATTATCAGCCCAGTTGTACCCAAACAAGTTGAGACAGTAGGCTTGCTTTGCAGACATAATAGCCTTTAAGCAGATTGTCCAGGGAAAACAATAACATACCCACTTCTGTTCTAAGGATCAAGAAGACCTCTGACTGCTTTCATGCTTTGCTTTTCTTATGAAGCTGATTACATTTTCTCAAATCTGGGTTTTTTCTTTGTTTTTGACTCCTGCAAGATATATTATTAACCAATCCCTAATACGTTCTACTGCGGCCAAGTATATGGCTGATGTAGAGACCCAGGATAAAATGTTCCTTTATATTTACCCTGAAATTTTGCTGAAGACTCACTCATTGGCCAGGTCATCTCATAAAGCAAAGTTTCGAATGAGTAAAATGATGTAACCGTACATACCCTTTTATGATATATTCTTCCATGTGCTTTCATAAGAATTTATATATTCTTTCACTCATGCTGTCATGAGTATGGTATCTTTTCTCTCCTATTCAGAAAACAGAGTTGTCATTTCAGCCAAAATGTCAACCTAAAATGTATTTTCTAATTACAAATATAATATTCAGAAAACACAGAAAAGTACAACAGAAATAAAAGTCATGTGTAATTGTATTCCCTTAACGTAAACATGGCTATTTTTCTGTCCCATATCCTTCCTGTCTTTTTTCCATGCATTACTTACCTCCTACATCTCTGTATGTTTATAAAATCATAATAACAAGATACTGTTTTGTTTCCTTTTAAAAAATTACATAACAAATTATTGTGAAAATTTTCTTGAATTCACATGATTTCAATGCCTAGTGGTATTCTGTGTTATGGATGGCTCATGATCCTTCCAACTCTTTCCTTTACTTGAACCTCCAGATAAAGAACACTGAGGTTATTATTTCTGCATATATATTTTTCAGCGTATATTTGACAATTTATATCTTCTCAGTCTTCCTTACTAATTTGAAAGTACATATTTAGCATATCAAAAAATGCCTCCATGCAACTGGGTCTATGTATCGATTTTATGTGCTGGCTCATTGATCTGTCTCTTCTTATATTAGCACTGTTTTGCTTTAATTAATAAAATATTAGTTCAGGTTAAAAATCTTGCATTGCGAATAGAAAATATTTTATTGTCTGTTCCCACCTGTTTACTGTTCTGAGAGAAATTTAAATTTAGCAAATTTAAAATCTGTAGTAGTCAGGGTTTTCCTGAGTGACAGAACCAATAGGAGCTATATACACGTACGTGCACGCGCGTGCACACACCCACCCCCCCCACACACACACACGAGAGGAAAGTGGGTTTATTTGGGAGAACTGGCTCACACAGTTGCAAAGGCAAAGTCCCACAGTAGGCCTTCTGCAAGCTGGGGAATGAGAAAAGCTGGTAGCTGGCTCAGTCCAAGTCCTAAGGCCTCAAAACCAAGGAAGCTGACAGTGCAGCCCCCAGTCTGTGGCTGAAGGCTCAGAGCCCCAGGAGGCCACTGGTGCAAGTCCTGGAGTCCAAAGGCTGAAGAGGTGGGAGTCTGGTGTCCAAGAGTAGGAGGAGAAAAGGTAGCCTGCTCGGGGGAGGTGGGGGGGGAGAGAGAACTCTAATAGAGATTGACTTTGACTAATACTAATTCAGAGGACATAATTGGCAACTTTCCCACTAGTACAAAGATCATTCCTTTTACCCAAGATTATAATGTTTCATAAAATAAATATTTTAATAGCACCTTTGCATTGCTGAGATAAACCCTTTTCACATACGTGTGGGTTCCATTTGCTGAAATTTCATTTAGGATTTTTGCATTTTTTAATTTTATGATATCTCTTCTTCTCTTCCTTCTTGTCTTTCCTCTTTGCTCTTCTGATTTTGATTCAGGGGCACTTGATTAATCTGTTCTTATACAGTGAGCTAAAAAGTGTTTTATTTCCCCCTTGTGTATTCTGCAAGAGCTCAGTGACATTGGAAGTTTTAGATCTGTAAAAGTTTATTAAGACTTGCCCTTAAAAACACTTGAACCTTGTTCACACTTAAAAGCGAGAGCTGAACTATGGCCACACAGGGCACACACAATGGTATAATGGACTCCGGAGACTCACAAGAGGGGAACATGGTGGGGTGAGGGATGAAAAATTACCTATGGGGTACAATGTACACTACTGGAGTGATGGGTACAACAAAAACCCAAATTCCACCACTATGCAATATATACATGTAATGGAATTCATCTTGTATGCCCTAAATGTACTAAAATAAAAAAATAATAAAAAAATTTTAAAAATCCCTTGAACCTTGTGTCATGTTAAAGAATTGTATCTTTCATTACCTTTTCAATAATTTTCAGTGATTATTTCTCTTTTCCAGAAAATCATCTATTCTGTATACAATTTTAAATTTATTATAAATTATAATTATTAAAATTTTTATAATTAAAAATAATCTGCCATTTCTCTAATTTGTCTTTTCTTGTTTCAAATGTGTGTGAGAGAGTTTTCACTTTTTGTTTATTGTTATTCAGGCCTGCCAAAAGTTTATGTTTTTAGTCCTTTGAAAGTTTTATTGATGATGTATAGCTTTTTATTTTATTTTCTAATTTCTGTTTCTAATATCCCCCTTTTTTAACTGAACAAAATTTTTGTTGTTAATTCATTAGCATCTTGAACTGTATGCTTAAAGTTATCTTTAGCCTCATTTTTCTAACACGTGCATTTATAAACCACTTTTAGTATCATTTTGGGCTTATCTCACAATTTAGACATTGCAGTACTTGTAAGGTTTGATACTTAAACTCTCAGCTTTGATGATTTCTAGGTCCTTGCTCTTTCTGTTCTGCTTTCTTTCATGGAAGAGTTGTTGTTTTAGATTTTTCTAATAAGTGGTTTTAATTTTTTGGCTTGTCTTTTGTTTTTTTAAATTTCATTGAACTGTTTACAGAGAATGTGGTCTCCATGATTTCAATTCTTCGGAAAGTAATGAGATTTTTTCTCTGAGGCCTTATGGGAAGAAAAATTTTTATCATTTCATATGTATTTTCAAGGAATGTGATTTCTCAATTGGTAGAAAGTTTTATATATCTTTATCCTATCTATACTAATATTTTTTTGGTTATTCAAGTCCTCTTATCCTTTTCTTTTACTTGGTCTCCCTATTTCTGAGAGAGTTGTTATTGTTTTCCACTATGATTTTTTATATTTCTATTTCTTATTGTATTTATGTCAATTTTTAATTTTTTTATTTTGGAGCTGTGTGTTTATTTTTAAAATTTCAGAATATTAGGGATTATAGATGTTTTTGATATATGGCTTGAATCAGGGATATAAGTATGCCCACCACTTGAATAGTGTTCGTTGTACCTGTTAGGTGTATTTTTCCCCTCTTCCTCCTCCCCCTTTACCCCTGCTTGATTTCCAATGACTTTTACTTTCCTCTGTGTACTTGTGTGCCCATCAGTTAGTTCCAATTTATTATAGAGTAACTGTGCTGTTTGTTTTTCCATTCTTGAGATACTTCACTTAGGATAATGGTGTTCAGTTCTTTCCAAATTGCTGCAAAAGGCATTAATTTATCCTTTTTATGGCTAATTGGTACTCTGTGGTATACATATACTACATTTTGTTAATCCCACTCATGAATTGATGGGCACTTGAATTGATTCTGCATCTTTGCAATGGTGAATTGTGCTGTAATAAACATTCGAGTGCAGGCGTCCTTTTGATAAAATGACTTTTTTCCTTTGGGTAGAGACTCAGTAGTGGGAGGCTAGATTGAATGGTAGGTCTACTTTTACTTGTTTGAAGACTCACCATACCGTTTTTCATAGAGGTTGTACTAATTTGCAGTTCTACCAACAGTGTATAAGCATTCCTTTCTCTCTGTATCCATGCCAGTATCTATTGTTTTTGGGCTTTTTAATAAAAGCCATTCTACTGAGTAAAGTGATATCTCATTGTGGTTTTAATTTGCATTTCCCTGATGATTAGTGACATTGAACATTTTTTAATATGTTTGTTGGCCATTTGTCTGTCTTTTGAAAAGCTTATGTTTGTGTCTTTTGCTCACTTTTCAATGGAGCTGTTTGTGTTTTTCTTGATGATTTTTTTGAGTACTTTGTAGATTCTAGTTATTAGTCCTTTATTGGAAGGGTAAATTGTAAATATTTTCTCTCATTCTGTAGGTTGTCTATTTGCTCTGTTGAGAATAGCTTTTTAATTTAATCAAGTCCCATGTATTTATTTTTGTTGCTACTGTAATTGCCATTGGGTCCTTAGTCATAAATTCTTTGCCTAGGCTGATAACTAGAAGAGTTTTTTCCTACATTTTCTTCTAGAATTCTTATGGTTTCATGCCTTACATTTAAGTATTTTATCCACCTTCAATTAAATTTTGTGAGTGGTGAGAGATAGGGGTCCTGTTTCATTTTTCTGCATGTGGCTTTCCAATTTTCCCAGCACCATTTATTGAATAGGGCTTCTTTTCCCCAGTGTACATTGTTGTTTGGTTTGTCAAAGATCAGTTGGCTGTAGGTAGATGGTTTTATATCTAGATTCTCTATTCTGTTTCATTGGTCTATGTCTCTATTTTTGTGCCAATACTATGCTGTTTTGATTATCCTAACCTTGTAGTATAGTTAGAAGTCCGGTAATGTGATATCTCCAGCTTTGTTGTTTTTGCTTAGGATTGCTTTGGCTATTCAGGCTCTTTTATGGTTCCAAATGAAATGCAGAATTATTTTTTCTAGATCTGTGAAATATACCATTGGTATTTTGATGGAGATTGAGTTGAATGTGTAAATCACTTTGGGTAGTATGGACATTTTAACAATGTTGACTCTACCAATTGATGAGCATGATGTTTCTTCATTTGTTTGTGTCAGCCACAATTTCTTTCCTCAGTGTTTTGTAGTTTTCTTTGTAGACATCTTTCACCTCCTTGGTTAAGTATATTCCTAGCTACTTTATTTTTATTGTACCTACTGTGAATGGTATTGAGTCTTTGATTTGACTCTCAACCTGTTATTGGTATATAGAAATGCTACTGATTTGTGTGCATTGATTTTGTATCCTTAGACTTTGCTGAATTCATTTATTAATTCCAGGAGACTCTTACTAGAGTCTTTGGTGTTTTCTAAATAAAAGATCTAAATATAGTCAGCAAAAAGTTTGATCTCCTCTTTTCTGATTTGGATACCCTTTATTTATTTCTCTTGCCTGATTCCTCTGGCTAAGACTTCCAGCACTATGCTCAATAGAAGTGTTGACAGTGGGTACCTTTGTCTTGCTCCATTTCTTAGTGGGAATGCTTTTAACTTTTCCCCATTCAGTATGATGTTGGCTGTGGGTTTGTCATACATGGCTTTTATAATTTTGAGGTATGTTCCTTCTATGTCTAGTTTGTTGAAGGTTTTTATCATGATAGGGTGCTGACTCTTGTTGAATGCTTTTTCTGCATCTATCAAGATGATCATATGGTCTTTGTTTTTGCTTCTGTTTATGTGGTGAATTAAATTTGTTGGTTTATATATGTTGAACCATCCTTGCATCCCGGGATAAAGTCCACTTGATCATGGTGGATTATTTTTTTGACATGCTGTTGAATTTGGTTTGTTAGTATTTTATTGAAAAATTTTGCATCTATATTCATAAAGGTTATTGGTCTGTAATTTTCTTTTTTTGTATGTGTGTCCTTTCCTGGCTTTGCTATCTAGGTGTTACTGGCTTCATAGAATGAGCTGGGGAGAATTCCATCCTTCTCAATGTTATAGAATAATTTCTGCAGTACGAGTACCAGTTCTTCTATATAGGTCTGATAGGATTCAGTTGTGGATCCAGCTGATCTGGGGCTTTTGTTTGTTGGAAGGCTTTTCATTACTGCTTCAATCTCACTGCTCATAATTGGTCTGTTCAGGAGTTCTATTTCTTCCTGACTATTAGAAGGTGGTTTGTTTCCAGAAATTTGTCCATTTTTCTACATTTTCTAGTTTATGAGCTTAGAGATTTTCCCAGTATTCACGCATGATATTTTTGTTTCTGTGCTATGAGTTGTCATATTTCCTTATTCATTTCTGATTGAGCTTATTTGGGTCCTTTCTCTTCTATTTGTGGTTAATCTGGCAAGAGGTCTATCAATCTTGTTTATGTTTTCAAAGAACCAATTTTTGGTTTCATTAATGTTTTGTATTTTTTTTTTCTACTTCATTTAGTTCTACTCTGACCTTAGTTATTTCTTTCTTCTGCTGGCTTTGGGTTTGGTTTGCTCTCCTTTTCTAGTTCCTTGAGATGTGATATTACATCATTAATTTGTAATCTTTCTGTCTTTTGGATGTGCACATTTAAGGTTATAAATTTTCTCTTTAGGTATGCTTTTTCTGAGCTCCAAAGATTTTCATAGCTATGTTTCCTTTGTTGTTCAGTTCAAGGAATCTTTTGATTTCCTTCTTAATTTCATTACTTACCAATAATCATTCAGTAGCAGGTTGTTTAATTTCCATGACTTTGTGTAGATTTGAGTGTTACTCCTAGAATTTATTAATAGTTTTAATTGACTATGATTTGAGAAGATACATGATATGATTTTGATTTTTGAAGATCTGTTGAGACATGTTTTGTGGCCTAAGATATGCTCTATCTTGGAGACTGTCCCATGTCCTAATGAAAAAAATGTATATTCAGCGGTTTTGGGGTAGAATGCTCTGTAAATACCTGTTAGGTCCATTTGTTCTTGGGGTCCCATTTAAGTCCAGTGTTTCTTTATCCATTTTCTGCTTTGATGATCTGTCCACCTATGATAGGGGGGTATTGAAGTCCCCAGGAATCAGGATGCTATTATTTATGTATGTTTTCTTTTATATTTTTACCTACATGATTATTACTTTTCCATTTGATTCTTTTCCCTCATATTGTATTTTTCTGATATCAATATTTTTGCATTTTCTAAATCTTTGTAAATATTTTTATAGTATATCTTTTTCATTTATTATTTTCAAGTGACATCATCTTATTTTAAATATGTCTCTTACTGGTAGCATGAGCATGTAGCTTCTTAAAAAATCTGATTTGAATATCTTTATATTTCCATATGGAAATTAATTTACTTATATTTATAATTTTAACTGACATGATTTGTCTTATTTGTAATTAATATTTACTTGATTATTTATATTGAAACTTTGAGATAATTGTATGTTGTAGGAAATACAGTTGTAGGAAATAATACAGAGATCCCTTGTACTTTTGGCTAAATTTCCCCCATTGGTCAATTTTGTAAAACTATTGTATAATATTGCAACCAGGAGATTGAAATTTATATAGTCCAACTATCTTATTCAGATTTAGCCATTTTTACTTGCACTCATTTGTGAGTGTGTTTCTGCTAGAGCCATCTCATCCTAATGGGTTCCCAATTGATTTTTTTTTAACAACCTTTATTACTCCCAGGTTATGGTCTATACTTATCTTGTGTGTGTGTGAGAAAGAGACAGTGAGAGAATGAATCTAACTTTGGCAGATATCGTCATCTTATTTGGTTTGGATTATTTTATGTCCTCTCAGCTCCTATCATCACCTCATTTGTGGCATTTGAAAAAAATAAATACTCTGTTAAAGAACACAGTGTTTCACCATAGTCTCTCAGCAAGCCTGTGAGCTAGTTATACTTGGTGCTCAAGGAAACTGTGACTTAGAGGCACTGTATGCTTCAGATTGTTACACAGAACAATTACATGATAATCACTGATAATAATTCTACACACTACTTGACTTGTAGTTGAGTGAATTCAAAAGTGATACTTATCTTTCAACCTTTTCTAATACATAAGGATAAGCAAACACATAACTTGCATACGGGCCAAGGCAAGGTAGAAAACTTTCTTTGTAAAATTTTGAACAAATTTAAATTTTTATAGTTGAATGGTTGCTATGGTCTGAATGATTGTGTTTCTCTAGAATTTATGCATTGAAATCCTACCCCCCAGGATGATGGTATTAGGAGGTGGGGGCTTTCGGGAGGTGATTAGTGCTCTTATCAGAGAGACCCCAGAGAGCCGCCTTGCCCCTATGGGGACAAAGCAAAAAGGTGCTGTCTATGGGAACACGGCCCTCATCAGACACTTACTCTGGTGGTGCCTTGTACATGGACATCTCAGCCCCCAGAAATGTAAGAAATAAATTTTTGTTGTTTATAAGCTACCTAGTTTTTGGCATTTTGTTGCAGCAGCCTGATAAGACTAAGACAATGACAGATAGTTACTTTATTGATTACTCAGATTTACAGAATTTTCTAAATATTATATTTAGTTGAAACTTTGTGTCTGCTCTGACTGTCTTTACTCAATAGTCTAACACTCCCAGCATCCAATAGATGTAAACTGTGTTCACTCTAAAGATGGTAACAGGAATTGAGTATCCTTTCTGACAGCTTCCCATTATTACCACTTTCTGTCTGACTTCTGAATCTTACCTCAAAATCTCATTTGTGGTTTTGGGGTTGCCCTTTGGACTTGGCATTTATATAGGCTCTCACTAGATTTTAATTCTGGGCCATTTTTCATGATCTTTAGCTCAGACTTATATTCCTTCTGTTTCTGGATTATGATGTAAGCTCATTCCTTCTATAAATGTCCCAGTTGGGTCTAACTTTTCCTTATTGAGGGAAAAGAGAGGACTGAATGCTCAGAATGCCTACATAACCAGGCTACATAGGGGATGCCTGTAGATATCTGGATACAGGATACTGTAGAAAAAATAAATGGCATTGGGATGGAAACAGGGTGGGGGAGGTAGGTAGGATTAGATGGAAAGAGAAATAAAATATTGGAATATTGGTAAAAGGTATAGAAGCCTCTTGTTATTGGCCAAGCCATCAATAGGTAGACAGTGGTACCTGGTCTATAAAGTGAAGAGAAAGTTTTTGTACAGGTGTAGTTAACTATCACGGATATATAATTAGTTTTTAAACAAATTATTTTTAAAAAAATAAGATTTTATATTATAAATAATATAAAGTATACATAATTTAGTATACATACATTAAAGGATGCAGTGGGATTTCATATCCTTCTTTATTTCTTTCTGCCTAAGAGGCTGGTAATAATCTTGATCACCAATATGGCCAAGAAAACATTCTGATACCGTCTGGGTCATTTTCAGACCTTATGTCACAAGTTTATGCTAAGATATTAAGTGTTTAATGTTATTGTTGGTTAAAATATGGGTATTCTCCCCTTCTTTACTGCCTGGACTACCTTTCAGAACTCACTTCATGCTCACATAATCACAATTTAACATGGTTTTGCCTTTTAGTAGGACTTTGCAAATGATATGGACTTGTGCACAGATGTTAAACTTCTCCCTTCCAGAAACCGTCTGAAACATAAACTGTTAAAAAAAACCTGCATTGACCCAGAAATACTGTAGAAGGAACTACCAATATGCCAAAAAACAAAATTCTGCTATTTGTCCGTAACTGCCACTAAATTCAGTGATGTTGCCAAGGGGTGCCTTGCTGCTTGTCTTTCTGAGAAAGCAAAGAGCTACCTCAAGAAAATACTAGAGGAGATATTGGGTACCTCGCTCCCCTCTTTCACTCAGGGCGTGGGGCTGGAGATGAGGCCGGCCATGGCCAGGAGGGGCATGATCTGCCGGGATCCCTTTTTGCCACTTTGAACCAATGGCATTTGGCAAAGCTCTGATGGGCCACCGAAATGGTGGAAATCCCCAGAAAGCTAAGTGCTGTTCCCATGGATGACAGACAGTTACGACACAGGAGTGAGGCCCGTTGTGGCCTGACAGTGTATCTCAGGGGAAGCCAGGAGAAACTGGAAGCCAAGTGTGTAAGAATCAGTTCTTCATCTCAGAAATGTAGAAGTGGCATCCTGGGCAGGTAGTCATAACCTAAGAAGTTAGCCACGTGATTTTGTGTTAAATAAAATCCTTCGATAATAAATCTTTTTTGCATTCAAATGTGACTAAAAAGAGAGGGAAAACCAATGTAGATATATTTTTCACAAAATTGATTATATCATTAAGGGAAAGGAAAAAGCCATTGATTATCTCAATTAGAGATCAAAATGTTCTTTGAGCAAATTCCATATCTATTCCTAACAAAAATAACTCTTAATAACTGGGCATAAAATTACATTTTAAATGACTTTTATATCTATCTCAAAGGTATGGCAAAGTAGAAATATTCATCAAAGCCTTAAAATGTGGTTATCTTTTGCTCCAACAATTCCATTTCTAAGAACTTATCTAAGGAATAGTTCAGAAATGCACACAATATTTCCTTTGGAAAGTTGTTATCTGTAATACTAAAGATTGAGCATGACCATCATGTTCAACATTTGTGGCTTAGATCCTGACAGTATGGCCACAAGACAAAAATCACATCACCGTTCAGCCTTTGCAAGTCACACTGTAGAACAGGGTTGGCAAACGTTTTCTGAGAAGGACCAGGTAAATATAAACTAGGCTTCCAGGGTCATGCGGTCTCTGACTGCAATGATTTAACTTTGCTGTTGTAGTGTGAAGGCAGCCATACACAATGCATACACGAATGCATGTCGCTGTATCCCAATAAAACTTATTTATGGACCTTGAAGTTTGAATTGCATACAATTTTCTTGCACCACAAAATCATATTCTTCTTTTGACTTTTCCCCCAATTATTTGAAAATGTAAAAAGCATTCTTAGCTATACAAATGCATGCAGCATACAGGATTTGAACCTCGCCTATAGGAATATTTTGTAATAGCAAATAAACTGATCATGCATTGACACAGGATAAAGATAAGTTATAAAGCAATATGTACACTATCATCATCACTTTCTAAGTAAAAATTGAATGTTTTGCTAGGGCCTGGGCTGGAGAGGGGAGTGACTTGAGATTCCTCTCTGGAGGGCAGGGCATGCAAGTCACAATCAAACAGTGCAGACTTGGTACAAGCTGAGGCTGGAAAAAATGCTCACATGTTTCCTCTTTCTTTCCTGGACCCTGCCACTGCCATGAGAAAATGTCCAGGCTGGCCTGCTAAAGGGATGTAAGACACAAATGGAAGAGCTACGTTGTCCCATTTCAGACTGTCATAGATCAGCCAGGCCCCAGGAACCTGCCAACTGAATCCCAATGGGTGAGTGACCTCTGCTGAGGTCAACTAGCCCAGCCCCAGTGAGCAGAACTGTTCCCTGATCCATAGACGTGTGAGAAATAGTAAGTGGCGGTTGTTTCAACCACTGAGTCTTGGATTGGTTTGTTATGCATCAGTGTTAGCGGAATCTGATAGTTTTGAGTGATGGTACTAACAGCTAAAGTTGTAGATAGCCCAACAGGACTAAGAGGTGGAAGAACCAAGGTGAGAGATCATGGCGGGTATCAGGGAACTGGCCCAGTGCAGAGGGTGGATCCCACACCTAGGGTGGGAGGAACACTTATTATTTTGTCCCCCTGGCTGCATGCCACCATGTTATTACTTTTTCAATTGCCAGAAAATCATCTTACTAGCCAAGAGTAGATTTTTTAGGAGACATTCATGCTTGTTTATAACTCCTTTTGCCTGGAAAGAACCATGGAGCTTCTTTGGAATTGTGGTTGCAGCCATCTTCAGTATTGGTCTCTGTATGCTAATTTGGAATTTGGGCCACAAATCCCCATTTTTTTAAATAGTTCTAGAGGAATTAGGGACTTTCATATAAATGAGTGTCCTTGGGCTTGTCACAAATACCTTTATATTCCTAAGATGTATATAAATAGTAGTGTCATCTCTGACTCTAGGCTATTTTGACTCATTGGTCAGGGATGGTAACTTTATTCTGTGTCCAAAGGAGGACCTCTGAAAATGTTGCCTATATGGTTGACCCTTGAACAACACAGGTTTGAACTGCCTAGGTCCACTCATACGTGGACTCTTTTCAACCAAATCAGGATCAATAATATTGCATTCAGTGAGGTGCGGTGGCTGACACCTATAATCCCAGCACTTTGGAAGGGCAAAGTTGGAGGGATTGCTTGAGGTCAGGAGTTCAAGACCAGCCTGGGCAACATAGCAAGACCCTATCTCTACATAAAATTTAAAAATTAGTTGGGTGTAGTGGTATGTGCCTATAGCCCCACCTACTTGGGAAGCTGAGGCAAGAGGATCCCTTGAGCCCATGAGTTTGAAGGTGCATTGAGCAATGATGATGAATTTTACTCTAGCCTGGGCTAAAGAGCAAGACCCTGTCTCTAAACAAACAAACAAACAAACAAACAAACAAACAAATAAAAATATTGTATTTGCAGGATTCAAAATCCCCCTATGTGGAGGACAGACTTTGTTTCTGTTGGTTCCACATGGCAGACTGCAGGACTTGAGTATGCATGGATTTTGGTATTTGTAGGGGTCCTAGAACCAATTCCCTGTGGATACTGAGGGAGGACTATACATACACAATGAATGCAGTAACCTGAAATTGCTTGGGTGAGCATAAAACTTGTTTTCCTCCTTTTACTGAATTCTTTTCCATCCAGAATATATAATCAATTATGGGCTTCTCACTCTGCTAAGTAGAAATAACTTTAAATCTTTCACTTTTGCATAGCACTTTACAAAACCCCATTCACGTGGAGTACCCCATTTATTCTCATTACAGTTGTATGAGATACCTATTAGTATTCACATTTTAAATAAGAAGAAACTGAAAATAAGAGAGGGGAATAACTTATTCCAGGTTCAAGTTCATTAAGTGGCAGATATGGTGCTGGAAACCCAGGTCCTTTGATTTAAAATCCCAGCCCCTCTCCCTGACAGCACAGCTTTCTCCCTGAGCACAGCTTTGTAGGTTGGCTGTGTATGATTGATTTAACCAATTTTCTCCCTCCAAACCAAAGGAACTGGTTTCTCTAGAGCACCACTCGCTGTGTCCAGGGCTCCTAGATATAGAGCGAGTGGGAAGATTGGTCGCGTGTTAGGCAGTCGTTCAAAACACTTGCAAAACTCCTCATCTGTGTACTGTGGGAATGTGATTTAGGTTCCTCGGTCTAGAATTATTCTCTAGAGGTCCTCTGTAGAATGTGTGTTAACTAAATTGTGGAACCATGCTAGCTCCTTCTTACTCTGACTTCCTTCTATCTCCCATACTTCTTTTAATGGCAACATCATTCTTCTCTTTCCCTAGGATTTACTTTCCCTGTTTACTTTTCCTGTCATACTCATCTTCGGATGGTGGTATCTCTTGAGGTGCTAAATCATGTGGGACCCATCCCTGTGATGTCATTGATTTCTTCCTGTCCCTCCATTCCAGGGCCACGGCCCTGTCAAGCCCCTTGCAATCTTGTGCATAGACCAGCCAGTGAGCAGTCACTTGGGATTTCTGCTTCCTTCTCCCTCTTCTTCCCCCATCCTTACTGCACATTGCTCCCAGATTAACCATGGGAAAGCAGAGTTTTATGACTCCTGTGTTTGTGGAAATCTTCAGTGGGTCACCACTGATCACGAATAAAGTAGTAACTGTAACTAGGCCTCTTAGGATTTTTTTTTTTTTTTTTTTGGCTTTTAAATAGACTATCTTTTGGAGCAGTTTTAGGTTCCCAGCAAAAGTGGGCAGAAAGTACAGAGTTCCCAGGTCCTCACACACACACAGCCTCTCCCACCATCGACACCCCACACCAGAGTGGAACACCTGTTGTAACTGATGCACGTGCATCGACACATCGTTATCACTCAAGTCCACAGTTGACGTTACCGTTCATTCTATGGGTTTTGAGAAATGTACGATGACATATATCCACCATAATATTATCATACAGAGTAGTTTCCCTGTCCTAAAAATGATCTGTGCTCTGCCCGTTCATCCCTCCCTCCCTGCTAGCCCCTGGCAACCACTGATCTTTTTACTGTCTGTATAGCTTTGACTTTTCCAGGATGTCATATAGTTGGAGTTATATAGCATGCAGCCTTTCAGATGGGCTTTTTTCACTCAATAATAGTTTCCTCCATGTATTTTCATGGCTTGTTAGCTCATCTCTTTTTAATACTGAATAAAGGTTGTACCAGACAATGGAATATTTATTTTTCCATTCATTGAGTGAAGGACATCTTTGTTGCCTCCAAGTTTTGGCAATTATAAATAAAGCTGATATAAACATTTTTGTTTTTGTGTGGACATAAGTTTTCAATTCATTTGGGTAAATACAAAGGAGTAGGAATGAAGGATCATACTGGCAAAAGTATAATAGTCTCCCCTTATCCACGATTTTGCTCCTGGGTTTCTGTTACCCATGTTCAACCATGGTCCTAAAATAGGTAAGTATAGTGCGGGAAGATATTTTGAGAGTGCGAGAAAGAGGGAGAGAAGGGACAAGATCACATTCTCACTTTTATTACAGTATATTGTTTAATTATTCTATTTCATTATTATTGTCATTTGTCTCTTACTGTGCTTAATTTATAAATTAAACTTTATCATAGGTATGTATGTATAGGAAAAAACTATATATAGGGTTGTTTAGTACTGTCCTAGGTTTCTGGCACCCGCTGGGGGTCTTGGAATGTATTCCCCTGAAGTAAAGTGGAGATGACTGTATATTTAATTTTGTAAAAAAGTGCCAACCTGTCTTCAAAAGTGACTGTACCATTTTGCATTCCCACCAGCAATGAATAAGAGGTCCAGTTGCTTCATGTCCTCGCCAACATTTGGTACAGCCAGTGTTCTGGATTCTGGGCATTCTAATAGATATGTAGGGGCACCTCATTGTTGCTTTAATTTGCATTTCCTTAATGACAAATGATATGGAGCATCTTTTTATGTGCTTATTTGTTTTTTGTATATCTTTTTTGTGAGGTGTCTGTTCTGGTCTTTTGCCTATTTTTAAGTTGGATAGTTTGCTTTCTTATTGTTAGTTTTAATAGTTCTTTATGCAATTTGGATAATAGTCCTTTATTAGATGTGTCTTGTGCAAATATTTTCTCACAGTTTGTGATTTGTCTTCTCATTCTCTTGACGGTATCTTTCATAGAGCAGAAATTTTAAATTTTAATGAAGTTCAGCTCATCAATTATTTCTTTCATGGATCATGCTTTTTCTGTCATATCTAAAAAGTCATCACCGTACCCAAGGTCATCCAGATTATTTCCTAGGAGTTTTATAGTTTTGCATCTCACATTTAGGTCTATGTTCCATTTTGAGTTATCTTTTGTTAAGAGGGGAAGGACACTGCCTAGATTCATTCTTTTGCATGTGAATGTCCACTTGTTCTAGCATGATTTGTTGAAAAGAGTATCTTTGCTCCATTGTATTGCCTTTACTCCTTTGCAAAGATCAGTTGACCATATTTATGTGGGCCTATTTCTGGGCTCTCTATTCTGTTCCATCCATCTATTTATCCATCCTTTTGCCAATACCACACTGTCTTGATCTATGTGGCTTTATAGTAAGTTTTGAAGTCCAATAATGTCAGTTCTTCAACTTTGTAATTCTTTTTCAGTATCATGTTGTTCATCTGGGCCTTTTGTCACTTTGTATAAACTTAGAATCAGTTTGTTTGTATCCACAAAATAGTTGCTGAGATTTTAATTGGGATTGCATTGAGTCTCCAGATCAAGTCAGAAAGAGCTGACATCTTGGCAAATTTGAGTCTTCCTAGTCTTCCTAAACATGGAAATTCTCTCGATTTATTTAGTTCTTCTGGAATTTCTTTCATTACAGTGTGTAGTTTTCCTCATATAGATCTTGTACATATTTTGTTAGATTTATACCTAAGTACTTTAGGGGAGTGCTAATGTAGATGATATTGTGCTTTTAATTTCAAGTTCCACTTGTTTATTGGTAGTACATGGGAAAGTTATTGGACTTTTGAATATTAACCTTATATCCTGAAACCTTGCTATAATCATTTATTAGTTTCATGAATTTTTTTTGTCAATTCTTTTAGATTTTCTCCATAAATAATCTTGTCACCTGCAAACAAAGGCCTTCTAAGAATTTTAAAATTTGATCTTAACTTTGTCCTTAGCTTCATTGTCTGCTCTGTGCCTTCAACCACCCAATATTTGCTACTTTCTGGTATATTTTATTTAATCTCTGGAGATTACTCTCCTTTTTATTTTTGTCCATACCCATGGGAGGCAGTAGTTCCAGTGGTGCTATGGGTAAGCTCTGAAATCAGATTATTCATAGTTCTGTCATTTATCAGCTGTGAGACCTTGGGCAAGTTACTAACACCATTCATTTGTGAACTTAGAAATAACAGCACCTTCCTCACACATGTCAAAAGTATTGCTTGTGAGAAAGTACCTGGCAGAAAGTGGATAAATTCGTAGTGAACACCAGGTAAGATGGTAGATAAATTAAAACTTCCAAGGCATCAAGGAAACCTCTTTTGTGTTAAGGCCTCAGAACCTTGGCACAACTCTAGGGTGCAAGAGGTGAGGGCTCACGAGTGATTAAGGATGCATTTCCCATTAGCCTAGCAAAGGAGGTTGGAATCATAAGTTGATGTATGGAAAATAAAGAAAATACATATTGCATACCTAAGCTTGTTGACTGATACATAACAACTACACTATCATCATCATCATCATTATTATGTTATTATTAACACCCTCTGCAATGCAATCTTTCCTTATGCCCATAAGCCTAAATACTACCCATATTCCCAGGCCCAACTCCATTGCCTTCACCAGGAAGCACTGCCTGGAATTGCATCTCTCCACACAACAAAATTTGTAACTAACTATTAATGCTCATGTGTTGCTTCCACTGGTAGGCTAAGTGAGTTCCTAAGTGTGGGATTTACTTCTGATCCGGCATTTATTCCTGGTGCTTGTTTACATATCCTGGACTTCAATATTAACACAAAATGAGGGAAATTATGGGTTCAAGTAGGAAACAATGGGAATCTCTCCCTTTCTCCTTTGCTGCTAAGGGTTTGGCATTACCTTAGGATGCCAGAGCGTGAGTCTCAGACATAGGTGTTCTTTTGGCTCATTTTCTTTAACAAATTAATTCTTTTAGGCCATTTCTTTTAGGCTAGTCTCTTGTATCATCCTTGGGCATAGCTGCTGAACTGATGTCTTGATATTTAAATGTTAAGCAATTTTAAATCTTCACAAGGAAGATGGAAGCTTTCATTTCAGAAATCCAGGGTAGTTCGCAACATATGGAGGTCCCATTTGTACACAACCCATGAAGATTAGGGGGAAGGGATACATAATCTATATAAATCTCTCTTTACATAAGTTAAAAGTATCTAATTTTACTCTCCTGTGCAATTAACTTGATGAGTTAATTTAGCATGAGCCAGCATCAACTTTATCCTATTATAGGTTAACTTAGGACCAAGAAGTTGCTTTGGCTACTGGGTATAAAGGCCCTGGGTCCACAACTGTGCCTGCCTGTACAGGGCCTTGCAAAGCAGAGTGCATGGCACCTTCATACTCAAAGAATGGGAAGCTGCTTCAGTTCTGGGTAAATTCACAGGGTTCTTTATTTTCAAATCATTTTTTTTCTTCTTTAGAAATTTAGCTATTAAGTCTCCACTGGTTTAAAAGCTGTGAAACATTGAGCATTCATTTGCTTTTGAGCCCTAAGTGAATAGCCAAGAGGATCTGTTCCTTTAGAAAAATATATATTTTATTCTGCCCATTGCATCTAAATGAATCTGCTGCAAAGCTGTGTTTACCCACATCCATATGCAAATATTGACTTATGCATTGCAACGAAGTAAGCTTGATAGGTTTCAGAAGGAAAAAAACATAACACAGATAAACACTTATAAGCATTTCAAATATTAAAGAGCTTAAACATTTCGAAAGACATTCACATATGAGCTTTTCTGGGATGTCATTATGGTGCTGCAGTCATTTGCAAAATATAGTTACTGAACTACATAGCTTTTATGTATGAGAGTATGCATTTATTTCTGACAGCGATAAAGTCAATATGTTAAGTATTCACACCATGCTTTATAATAGTCCTTGGGGAGATATACTCAGCTCTATCTTCTTTTTTAAGGTGATACTATAGTAAAATGGGACAGTAAATTTCATAAACTGTCATAAGTGTTGCTAAATATTTCTGGTCATCATGGATAAGGATTATTTTAAATGTGTATTCTGATGTTAAGAGGTATATAACTTTACAGCAGAATATGTCATTTTACTCTTCTTGAGTCTGGTATTTGTTCCTCTAATATGACTTTTATTAAAATGTCTTAGAACTTGGTTAGTGTTTATGTCATTCTTTTGAATCTCGATAACTGCTTTCTTTCTTTTTTCCCTTTTTTATATGAAGTTATATTAAAATGCAGTTTTAACTTATTCTGAGCTCTGAGGAATGCAAAAAACTGGTTAAATCCATACCTCAAGATAAACTTCAGAAATGTGAGAGGGGTTCCTGAAGATCTGTCACTATCCTCACCCCTCCACCCCCCACCCCTGTGGCAAATCCTCCATGATCATGCTTCACAATAAAACATACGGTACTATTACGAATTATTAACTACATAGGATGAGGGCTTAAACTTTGTTCACAAGTCTTTTCTTGTGTCACTTTTATTAAATAAAAAACTCCCACTGTTATTAAAAGAAATAGAATTGACATTCAAACTTCTTTTAGCTTTCAATAGCAAAAACAAGGAGAGACTCGAATAAATAAGTGACGCTGAAATATGCTAATTACCAAAAAGGTTACAGATAATTTATTTATTCAGCTATGTTTATAGTGAGTTTATTTTTGAAAGTCACTGGCTAAATCCTGTTTAGGATACATGACATGAGACAGAGAGGCAGCTCTCCAGGGAACTGCGGTCTCCAAGTTGTCCTATGGCACTGCGCACACATCAACAAAGCACGAAGATAAAATGTTACCGCTGCAAGGGAAATATAAATAAGAGCTGGAAGAGTGCCAAGAAGGAAGAGATCATTTTTGACAGGGTGATCCAGGCAGACATCATACAGGAGGTAGCATACAAGGTGGTCTTCAAAGAATAATAGAAATTCAGTAGAGGTGGTGATGATGCTCCAGGAAGAGGAAACGCGGGAGCAGAAGTGTGGAGGCCGGGAAGGGGAAGCGTGCTTGGGTACTGTTCTGTGGGCCTTTCTGGCCTCCAGCAGAAGGTTCATGAATAGAAATAATGGAAAATGAAATTGGAAATGGGGGATTAGATCTCACTTGTGAAGAGTCTCTAATTCTTGGATAGGGTATTTTCTTAATTAGTTTCATTCGATAAATATTTATAAAGTTACACCATGCCAGGCACTGGGATTCATAAGACACGGGTCAAATGGGGTCGTCACACTCAGGTGTTTAAAGCAGAGTGCAGGAACCAGATGACCAATGAGCAAATGCATAGAATAACGGATGTGCTGGATGTCATGTTTGCCCTACTGATCCACTCTCCACCAACTCCTTCCACTGTGCTCTGTGCTCTGACTTTTATGGGAAGTAGGAAAAGACTCCCTTGCCTGTGGCTTGTAGAGCTCAGAGGGTAGAGGCGGGTGAGGGTTCCCCTGGCTCTCTCCCTGCTGGGTCACTTTGAGTGGGCCGCGTCCCTGCACTGAAGGCCACAGCTCCTGAGGAGGAGTCCTCCCCACACATCTCCTTTGAGTCTAGTTCCTTCTCCCTTCTCTTGCACTGCCAGAAGTCATGATGGCAACTTGTCCCTCACTTAACTTGTTTTGTTATCTGAGCAATTTGTTGCCTGATGGGCCTTTGACTGACACAGCTGTGATAGTGTGTTAGTTTCCCGAACCTGCCGCCACAGATTACCACAAATTTGGTGGCTTAAAGCAACCGAAACAGGATTTGTTCTAGTAGAGTCCTGGAGGGCAAAAGTCTGAAATCAATATTTTGGGGTGAAGGTCAAGGCCTGTATTTTCTCTGGAGGCTTTAGGAGAGAATCTGTTTCTTGCCTCTTCCCGCTTCTGGTTGGCTGCTGGCATTCCTTGGCTTGTGACCAATCTCTGCCTCTGTTCCATGCCACCTTCTCTTCTATGAGTGTCTTTTCCTCTTCCATCTGCATGAAACTTCCCCCTGCCTCCCTGTTATGAAGACATGTGATTGCCTTTAGGACCCACTTACATAATCAGGATAATCCCCCACCTCAAGATCCTTAATTTAATTACATCCGCAAAGATCCCTTTTCCATATAAGGCAAGAGTTACAGGTTCCAGCAATGGAGACCCAGTATCTTTGAGGGGGTTGTCACTGAGCCCACACAGAGAGGGAAGTACAGGTGGTAGGGTGGCAGGAAGCAAGGAAGGTCCAGCAGCCTACCAGATCCAGGGATGGATTCCCAAGGAGCAAGGAATATTCAAGTTGACATTTGAAGGATCCGAAATTATATAAGGAAAGTGGACCCGGGGATGGAATTGACGGGGGGACTGGTCAAAGCAATGAATGGCTGGAGCAAAGGCCTGGAAAAGGGACAGATCGTGCAGGACTCATTCCACACACTTGAAGATGTGACCGTCCTTGAGTGTGGCTGGCAGGTGGAGCTGAGAGGGTGTGAGAAGCGAGCAGGGAGGGTCCAGAACATGGAAGATCTTGTCAATGACCTTATGGAATTCGGACACAGTCCAACTGGCAAAGAGTATACATTACACACTTTTAAACAAGGGAGGAATACGATAAAAGTAGAGCTTCAGAAAGATTATTTTAATGGTGAGGCACAGGGTAGATTATAGCAGGGAAAGCCTGGAGGCAGGCAACCCATTTGAGCCATGAGATGAAAATTTCACTGATGTTGGCCGCTCAGGGAACATCTCAGGGTATTAGACTCTGAGTAGAGTGTGCTCAACGTCATCAATCACTGATGAATATTTATTAACTTCCATGAGCATGTGAGATTGCGACTAGTTGAAGAAGATGTAAAAAAGGCCTGGTACATGGTCCAGGAATATATATCAGTTTTGCAATTTAATTGCACTTAGCTCTCTTTTCCTCAAAATATTATTTCTTATTACTATTTAGGAAATATTTAATCTACGTGTTATGAGTGTTTTTGTTAGATACCACATTGCTGAATCTACAAAGAAAGGTTAGTGTTTGAAACTTAATCCTGGAGGTCAAAAACCAGGAATAACACATCTGTGGGCTCTAGGAAACTATTTCCAATGAAATCGTCAATGACATTAACAAGAAAAATGGTAACCAGAAGCATATGATTTTGAGTCATTTGAAATGCATGTACAAGTGCTGCACAAATACAGAACAAGTGCTCTGTGTAATTTTAGAAATGTAATTTGAAATATCTGACATTTTCTTATGTACCGTAATAATGGATAAACACAAAAGAATCTTCACAATATGTTGATCTGGAAGAATGTGAGCAATTGACTTGTTACTAAGTTACTTTTTACCTATTGAAATATACGCTTCTGAAATAAAATCAACGAAGTAGGAAAATCTTGTTTATTAAATTTAAAAAAATCACAAACAAAAATTAAATACTAATATGTCCCAATTCTACTTCCTCCCCCAACAAAGTCATAGTATAAAATAGCTTCTATCTTAAAGGGAAAATTTTTCTATATTCACTTATCTACTATTCATTTTTAACAATTTCTTAATTAAACGAAATGGGTATTTGCTAGATTATAGTTAGCTTGCAATTTGAGCTCTCCCAAAGAGATAGTTGGTGAGTTTTCTCTACATAGATGATATGAGACTAAATTCAATTTTTTGAAAATTAGACAATTATGAAGAGAAAATGGAAAGATAGCAATAAGGATGCCCAGAAATGTGCCTGTAGCCAAAGTTTAGAAGTGAAGATGAGCTGAGATATGAACTTGCCCAGCCACAGCCCAAGAAAAGAGAAATATGCATTATAGAAGGATTTACACTTGACAGAGGAAAGCCAAGATTGAGTTACTCCACATCCTGATTCTTAAAAAAAACTGCAAAAACAGCTGTGCTGATAGAAAGTACCTCATTAACTAAATTTTGAAAAGAGAATTGGAATATATTCGGTTCTGATAGAAAAACAGTAGCTAATACAAAGTCAAACTATATTTTGGACAAAACAGGAGGTGATGAGATGGAGATTAGGATTGAAGGGATGGAATTGCTTGTCATTATTGGGAAATCACGGAGGTTTTGAGCTTCACCAAGTCAGCGAAGGTGGAGCTACATCTCCCAGAATTCTCTTCCCTTTATAGTTCCAGGGTAGGGTTGGCCCCAAGAGTGATTTGTGTGTGATTTGAAATGGGGAGCAAAGTAGGAGCTCATGCTCCAAGGCAGGGCTCAGATTGCACATGGCGTTGACCAGCCGGCCCACGGCATTGGCCTCAGGCAGCAGCCTGGCCCATGGCTCCTCCAGCTCCAGCCAGAGCTTCTCCTTCAGCTTCTGCGAGTCCCAGGCAAGACTCAGGGGCAGCTGTGGCCAAGGAGGCCAGCTTCTCCCGCAGGTCTCTCACACCACTGAAAGAAAGATACAAGTTCTAGTCTGTTCTCAAAGGTTCCAAACCATGCTTATGGTTTCACTCTCATCACTATTCATTGTTTCACTTCCCAATTTTTTTTCCAACTGCTGGGCCTGCAGAACTACAGTGACTTTAGGCTTCCCACCAGATCCAGACGCAACAGCCTTCCATAGACTTCTCTGCAACCTCCTCTTCATGGTTCCTGGGTAGTGACTTCTTTCTGGTCTCCAGCCATCTCCTCCTGGACCTCTACATCCTTAGCTTCACCCATAGTCATGTAAGGTCTAATCCTTATACTAAATCCCTTATTTGATATTGCTCATAGTGGGTCTATGTCCCCAGTAATACACTAGTGAATACAAAAACTTCTTTTGCAAATTCACCTTCTACTAGAAGGACACTATAATGCCTAATTTAAAACATCATATCATATGCGATTACAAAAGAGGATGCACATGCATGCACACATTTACATGACAATGTTCTTCTGTAAGGGATGAAGGCCTATGTTCCCTCGTGGCTTCCTACCCTGGTGAACTGGGCTTAACCCTTTTGCCCCTCCTCCTACCCTGCCATAGTTCTCTTCTGATAAGGTTCTTTATTTCTAATAGGATGCGGTCCAGTACTGTACATGAAATTTTAAGAAGTAAAGAGAATGGCTTTTTTATTAGCCCACATGACACATATCTAGAAATATACAAAATATTTATACACATACACACACCCTATTGGTTCTGTTTCTCTGAAGAACCTTGACCGATACACATACTTCTTTGCTTCTGGAATCCCAATCCTATCTTGTTTGGGATTTTCCCAAGAACACAACCTCGGCTGTTGTGAAAGTAGAAAAATTTCGAATTAATAACAGATAACCTACAACAAATTCATGGCTTTGCATTCCTTATGATACTGGTCACCTAACTATGGCTGAGAAATGGGTTAATGCGGGGAAAATCTGGGGTAGCAAAAATGTTTCCATCCACTAGTGCATGGTGCCAACAAAAGTTCTTGCTTTTTTCCCAAGTACCTTTGCTGATCTTATTGGTGAATCTTTCTCTTTTCACAGGTGATGATGACCAGCTATGTTGCTGTTCTTGCTGTTTAAGTGCACTGGCCTTGGGAATGAATGCATCATGAATGGCTTAGAAATGAATGCATTGTGATTACCTAAGTTAGCGTCTCACATTTTAACCTCACATCCTTAACTCAGCTCACTTTGCCAAATTATCTCAGATAGTAGCTGTAATAATATGGTGAAACAGCCAGGATTTCAATCCAGAAATCTCAGAGCCACTCACCTGCTTCATAGCTCTCTTTGCTGAAGTTTCAAGAGATCCATGCAGAGGGCACTCAAGATGAAAAGATGCATTGTTGTTTACTTAGGAAGGTAGTTCTCTTGTTGCGGCAAGGTGTACAGCTAGTGTTGCTGCTCTTGACTGGGGAAATAACCAAGGGGCACTCGAAAAGTCAGAGAAAAGCCTTTATTCAGCCAGCAGGCTCAGGCAACTTCTGATCTTCTCTCTTCTCAACTTCTGATTTCGGATCCCCCTTCCTTGTTCTCCTACTGCTTTTATGCCCATGGTAGGACTAAAAAATCGTCCAATCAACTACAAGCTTTAACATCCAATCAGCATCAAGCTTTAACATCCAATCAGCAACAAGCTTTAACATCCAATCAGCAACAAGCTTTAACATCCAATCAGCAACAAGATTTAACATCCAATCAGCAACAGTGGGATTCAAAAATTGCCCAATTAGGATCACCCGAGCAGCACAGCCGGAGGACAGGAGCAGGTGGCGGAGCACCGAGGGCAGCCCCGACAATGGACATTTGCACGGGGGTCTGGACAGCGAGTGTTGGATGTGAGGCCTGGCCCCAGCAGCGCACACCCGTTGCAGCCTCCAGCTGGCTCCACACAGCACCGGCCGGTGGGGATGCGGAGCGGTGGGGAGACTGCGAGCGGCCGCATCCAACCTCTCAAACTCTACTGGGCCCTTTATCTTCTCTGGCTTAAGACCTAGCTAGACTACATTTATTCTTCATGGTCTTTGTTACCTGTTTGACCTTTTTAACGAGGAAAGGACTGGCCTCTTCCTAGTCAGAAGGAGAAGGGCCTAGGTCCAGTTGGCTACACCAGTGGATGCAGCTCTGTTGGAGACTGAGAAGCAACTCTCCTCCTTCCTCCCCCAAAAGGAAATTCTACATGGAAAGCATTTAAAGCTCTTTGTTTTGCTTAGTGAAACTCCCACAAATGGCACGTGGCCCAGTAGTTCTTGCTTCATACTTTTCTTTCATCCATTCATTTATTCAATGAATATTTGAGTGTTCCCAGTGTTCCAGGACATAGGGGGTGTAGCAGTAAAAAACAGACACAGTCCCTATTGTCATGGAATTTATATTCTAATACAGACCTTAAACAAATACACAAGCAAATACATAATTGCAAATTATGTTGGGTCTCTGAAGGAAAGGTAAGGTTTGTGATTGGGGGTTTTAACAGAGTAAGAGTGGGAGACAGAAGGATTCACCAAAGAAGTGATATTTCAGCTGAGGTATGAGCAATGAATTTGAGTTAGCTGTTCAAAGAGTTGGGAGGGCATGTGTTCCAGGCAAAGAGGACGGTATAGACAAAGGTCTTGGGACACCACCTATTTGAAGAGGGCTGGGTATGAGTGGTATAGAGATTACAGTTGGAAGTTACTCTGAGAATTTAGCCATGTGTAATCCATTGGGTCACGCCAAGATACTAAGTTTTTGAAGGCACGTCCAACTGCAGATCCCACTTTTGCTGGTCTCACTTGGGTGGACGTGGCAGTGAGGTGTAAGGCTAAAGCATGTCACTCTTGCTTTCTGTCTTCCAGAATGTCAGTAGCCTCTCTGCTTTGTTGAGCATTTCTCTTCCCATCTTCAATGCACTTTAAACATCATCAATTTCATGGCAAATTTCCTTTGTCCTTATTTGCTGATGGAAGACATGTTAGGTGGGTAGGACACATTGGGCCTGTTACTTTTAACTGGAAGCCACTAAATATCTTGAGAATTTATTCATTTTACACCTTTACCACCACTGGCATAGGCCAAGACATTTTGACTTCTGTGCCAATCTTCTTGTGCTGCTTTCTCCTCTTTCTGTTCTCTACATCCTGGAAGCTACAGTGATTCTTTTTTTTTTTTTTTTTTTAAAGCACATCTGACCCTGTCACAGCACTACTGAAAATCCACTCTCTAGCATCACTCAGGGCCACTCAACCCCTCAATTACTTTGTTTTATTGATGCTAGGTGATTTCCAGTCTTTGGAGGAGCCGTGTTCCCTGCCAACCCTGGACATCACACTGTGGCTCGTCTGTGCCTGGATGCTACGAGAAAGGGCATAATGAGGTCATCTTGTGGGCCAGAAAGGGCTTTGCCTGAGATAAAATCTGAAGGATTCTGGGCGTTAAGCAATTAAAGAAGAGTTGGGAGCTTTACAGCCACACGGGGAATAAATACCCTGAGAAGAGAGGGCAGGTAACATGTGAGGCTTCCCTAGGAAGTGTCTGGAGGTGTCAGGAGAATGTGAGAGGTCACAGTAAAGATTTAGTCTTTCATCTTAAGGTCATTTGGAAGCCACTGAAGATGAAAAATATGTCTGTAGAGATTGCTCCATTGTCCAGGCATTGCAACTAGTGTCCACACCCAGGCACAAAGGTTCTTATTTACCCATATTCCAAGTACAGAAACCCCCCAGCTGAAGGGTATAGCCATCTCAGCACAGGGTCTATTAAAAGGCTTCTGTCTTAAAATCTGCCCTTCCACCAGCCCCAGCACAAATATTAATAATGGTAGAGAAATAGGAGGGAGGTGGTTTTTTGGTGGGGCCCAGCGTTGCTCATGGAGAGAGAGGAGTCTCCAAGAGATCGGTTCTATATACTGAGATGGGGGCCAGGGTGGTGGAGGGTCGCCAACAGAAAAAGAGGACTGATGTTTTCCACCTAACTTTTAGTGTGGAAAAATGTCAACTTCAGAAAAGTTGCAATTAACATCTGTATAACTTTCACTTGAATTTACCAGTTGTCAACATTTTGCCACATTTGCTTTATTTTTTTCTCTTTCTATAAATGTATTTGCCTGAGTGAATATTTATTTATGAATGATTAGAGAGTTGAGAATTAGTCATAAATCTTCATTGCTAAATCCTTCAGTTCATATCTCTTAAGACTAAGGGCATTTACCTACATTAGCATAATAAAAGTATTATCCTTAAGAAATTCAATATCAATATAATACTTTTCTTTCAACATGGAGAGACCCAGGAGGCTGGTACTTAGATTAGCAGTAAAAAAAATAAAAAGAAAAACAACAACTTTGAACAAATTTAAGTGACCTTTGGTTTTTGCCTTGTAGTTTTGTCATCCAAATCTTTTCAATATTTGTTTTACTTATTTAAATTAAATACAAGTTACATAAATATATATAAGTGTAGCATTCAATGTTGACATGAGTGCAGTGAAACAGACTTTTTATTCTTTTCTCTTAGTGTGAAAGTTCTAAAACCTATCAAAAAGGCAGACAAGTAGAGCCTATCGAAAGCCTTAAAAATATGCACGTTTGACCCAAGAAGTTCAGTTCTAGGAATTCATACAAGTGTAAATCATTTGCATGGGAGGCATATTTATATTTAGAAAAAATATTATAATATATAAAATGCTCATATTTAGACAAAATATTAAAACAACTTAGAAGCTAAATGACAAAATTTGGTTAAATAAATAATGATATATCCACACAATATAATCTTATTTGTAATAATTTTTAATGTCATGGTAAAGCTTTCATTAAGAGAAAAAAGGCTAAAAATTAAAAAATTACAGTGTCAGTATAATTTTGTATACACATACATACTCATAAACCACTCTAATATATATATATGAAAAAAATTGGAAAGAATGAACCAAAATGCCCAAAGTGGTTATCTCTGGGTGGAGAAATTATGAGCCACTTTAATTTTCTTATTTCTTAAATAATATTTATTTCTTATACAAAAATTATATTTCTTGAATTTTCTAATTTTTTTCTAATGAATAGCTTATTGTTATTTTTGAATATATTTTTATTACAAAGTAAATATATTTACATTGTAAAAAATGAAAACAAAAGAAAGAAGAAAATTAAAATCTCCTGTAATCTTGAGCATTTAAAATTGTAAACATTTTCCTTACATCCCTTTGTTAGCGGCCTCCATGTGGAAGTTTTTCCAGGTTTTTGGTGATTGTTGTTTCAGGACGCACCTTGTTAGCCAAGCAAGTGACAGCTCTTTTTACTTATTTGCTGACAGTGAAAGTACACTCCCAAGAGAGAGAGAGGGCAGGCTGGAAAAGAGCAGCTGCACTGGGAGGGAGTGGTTTTGATCCTTTGAAGTCTTACTATATAATTGAGGGGAGAAATAGTCAAGGCTAAGGGGTTGGCTTTTATTAAGAATTTGGGTAGTAATTCCTAGAACTAGATTCTTTCCTATTTTCATACTTTATATGGTTGTCTCAGAACTGTCATGGTGATTTCAAGGATGGAGAAATTTTAAAACCACAATGTAAATGATATTATATAATAATTAGCCAAAGTTCATTTTAGGTGGCAGAGATAGCTGACAAGCCAATTGAAGTCAGTTCTTGCCTGCAGTTATCAGCCTCTCTAGTTAGCTTCTGCTTGAGGGTTTTTTTGTTTTTTTTTTTAATTTATAATTTTTTTTATTTTAGCATATTATGGAGGTGAAAATATTTAGGTTACATGTGTTGCCTTCCCTCCTTTCCCCCCCTGGAGTCAGAGCTTCAAGCACGTCCATCCCCCAGATGGTGCGCATTATACTCATTATTATGTATGTATATACACATCCCTTCCTCCCCACTCCCATCTGCCTGATGGCTGATAAATGTTATTCCTATATGTCCACTTAGGTGTTGATCAGTGAAACCAGTTTGCTGGTGAGTACATGTAGCACTTATTTTTCCATTCTTGGGATACTTCACTTAGTAGAACGGGTTCCAGCTTTATCCAGGAAAATACAAGAGGTGCCAAATCACCATTGTTTCTTATGGCTGAATAGTACTCCATGGTATACATATACCATATTTTATTAATCCACTCATGTATTGATGGGTAATTGGGTTGTTTCCACATCTTTGCAATTGTGAATTGTGCTGCTATAAACATTTGAGTGCACATTTTTTTTTTATAGAATGTCTTTTGGTCTTTTGGGTAGATGCCTAGTAATGGGATTTCTGGATCAAAGGGTAGTTCTATTTTTAGTTCTTTGAGGTATCTCCATATTGCTTTGCATAGAGGTTGCACTAGTTTGCAGTCCCACCAGCAGTGTAGGAGTGTAACTACTTCTCTGCATCCACGCCAACATTTGTTGTTTTGGGACTTTTTGATAAAGGCCATTCTCACTGGAGATAAGTGATACCTCATTGTGGTTTTGATTTGCCTTTCCCTGATGATTAGAGATGTTGAGCATTTTTTCATATGTTTCTTAGCCATTATTCTATCTTCTTTTGAAAAGTTTCTGTTCATGTCCCTTGCCCACTTTTTGATAGGGTTGTTTGATTTTTTCTTGCTGATTTTCCTGAGTTCTAAATAGATTCTAGTTATCAGCCCTTTATTGGATATATAGTTTGCGAAAATTTTCTCCCATTCCGTAGGTTGTCTGTTTGCTCTTGTGACAGTTTCTTTGGCTGTGTAGAAGCTTTTTAATTTGATCAGGTTCCATTTGTTTATTTTTGTTGTTGCTGTGATTGCATTTGGGGTCTTCTTCAAAAATTCTTTGCCTAGGCCAATGTCTAGAAGAGTATTTCCAATGTTTTCCTCTAGCATTCTAATAGTTACCCAGTGTGAGGTGATTTTTGTGAGAGGTGAAAGGTGTGGATCCTGTTTCAGTCTTCTATATGTGGCTATCAAGTTTTCCCAGCACCATTTATTGAATAAGAATTCTTTTCCCCAGTGTATGTTTTTGTCTGCTTTGTCAAAGATTAGATGGCTATATGAGCATGATTTTATATCTGGGTTCTCTGTTCTGTTCCACCGGTCAATGTCCCTGTTCTTGTGCCAGTAACAAGCTATTTTAATTACTATAGTCTTGTAGTATAGTTTGAAGTCTGGTAAATTGATACCTCCCATTTTGTTTTTATTGCCTAGGATTGCTTTTGCTATACGGGGTCTTCTTCTGGTTCCATATGAAGCATAAATTATTTTTTATATATCTGTAAAAAATGATGATGGTATTTTAATAGGGATTGCAGTGACTCTGTAGATCTTGTTGGGTAGTATAGACATTTTAACAATGTTGATTCTGCCGACCCACAAGCATGGTGTGGTTTTCCAACTGTTTATGTCCTCTGCTATTTTCTTCCTCAAGATTCTTTAACTAAATGACAAAGGAGACACAAGTTGTCAAAATATGTGGGACACAGCTAAAGCTTTCCTGAGAGGAAAGTTTATTTTCATAAATGCCTATATCCAAAAGTCAGAAAGATCACATATAGACAACCTAATGAATCATCTCAAAGAGCTGGAAAAAGAAGAACAGATCAACCCCAAACCCAGCAGAAGAAGTGAAATCAATAAGAGCAAATCAGAACTAAATGAAATCGACAATAAGGAAACTATATGGAAGATTAATAAAACAAAAAGTTGGTTCTTTGAAAAAATAAACAAAATTGACACACTTTTGGCTAGACTAATGAAAAACAGAAAAGAAAAAATCTCTAATAAGCTCCACCAGGAAAATAAAGGAGAAATTACAACTGATACCACAGAGGTACAAGATATAATTTATAAATACTACAACAACTGGAAAATGTGGAGGAAATGGACAAATTCTTAGAAAAATACAGCCTCCCTAGGCTCAAGTAAAAATAAATAGAATTCCTGAACAGACCAATATCAAATACTGAAAGTGAAACAGCAACAAAAACCTTCCTAAAAAGAAAAGTCCTGGACTAGATGGTTTCACACCTGAATTTTACCACACGTACAAAGAATTGGTGCCTATTCTGCAGAAATTATTCCACAACATTCCCCAACACATTTTATGAAGCCAACATAACCCTGATACCCAAACCAGGAAAGGATGCAACAAAAAAAGAAAACTACAGACCAATATCCCTTATGAATACAGATGCAAAAATTCTCAACAAAATCCTAGCTAATCGAATACAGGTGCTTATCAAAAAAATAATCTATCACGACCAAGTGGGCTTCATCCCAGAGATGCAGGGATAGTTCAACATATGTAAATCTATAAATGTAATTCACCACATAAACAGAAGCAAAAACAAAGGCCATGATCCTCTCAATAGATGCAGAAAAAGCATTTGACAAAATTCAACACCCTTTTATGGTAAGAATGCTTAACAAAATAGGCATAGACGAAGCTTACCTAAACATGATACAAGCCATGTATGACAAACCCACTGCCAACATCATACTAAATGGGGAAAATTGAAAGCATTCCCGCTTAGAACTGGAACAAGGCAAGGTTGCCCACTATCTCCACTTCTATTCAACATGGTGCTGGAATTCCTTGCTATATCAATCAGACAAGAGAGTAGAATTAAGGACATCCAAATAGGGGCAGAAGAGATCCAACTCTCACTCTTTGCTGATGATATGATATTATATCTAGAAAACCCCAAGGATTCAACCAAGAAACTCCTTGAATTGATAAATGAATTCAGTAAAGTCTCAGGATACAAAATCAATACACACAAATCGGGGCATTCGTATATCCCAATAACAGTCAAACTGAGAACCAAATCAAAGACTCAATTCCCTTCACAATAGCAACAAAGAAAATAAAGTACCTAGGAATATATTTAACCAAGGAGGTAAAAGACCTCTACATAGAGAACTATGAAACACTGAGGAAGGAAATAGCAGAGGGTTGTTTACTTAACACCTGCACTCACTCTGCAAGCCCCTGCATCCCATCTCAGCCCTGTTTCCTAGTCTCCTACTCTCACACCTTCATCATGTGTATCTGTACATATGCCATTTGTATATGTGTGTGTGTATATATATATATATATATATATACATGTACCTATGTACGTGTGTACTACATATATGTGGGTAAGTCATATTCATCAGTGCGAGGGTTAAATTTGCATCATGATAATTCAGAACCATCTTCTTATAATGGTCAGATATGAACATTAACTGGAAATAACAAGCTATATATGGAGAGGATTATAAGTTAATTGATTTGTGGCCCTTAGACGTGTGTACACAAAAATACATAGATATAACATATTTTAATTAAGGCAACACTCTACACAGTTTTCTTTTTCATTTAGCCTCACATTGTAACTTTCTATGTCATTCCATATTCATTTCTGATGCCTGCTATATGCCATTGCATGGGTTATGCTGTTAAAGCAATATTTCTTAGGTAAATTGAAATTTACCTAAGCTTATTACTTACTAATGAGAGAACTATCAAGCACCCATGGTCTTCATGGTTGGTTGTACATTTGAATCACCTGGGAAGTTTTCAGAAATACTGAATCCTGAAGCTCACCTAAAGGGATTCTTTTTTTTAAATTTAATTTTAATTTCAGAATATTATGGGGGTACAAACGTTTAGGTTACATATATTGCCTTTACACCACCTAAGTCAGAGCTACAAGCATGCACATCCCCCAGACGGTGCACACTGCACACTTTAGGTGTGAATTTACCCATCCCCTCCTCTCTCCTCCTATCTTCCCAACACCCAATGAATGCTAGCTACTACTATATGTGCACGTAAGTGTTGATCAGTTAATACCAATTTGATGGTGAGTACATGTGGTGCTTGTTTTTCATTCTAGTGATACTTCACTTAGTAGAATGGGCTCCAGCTCCATCCAGGGTAGTACAAGAGGTGCTAGTTCATCATTGCTTTTTGTGACTGAGTAGCTCACCTTCAGGGATTCTGATCTCATTGAGCTGAAATGGAATCCAGCAATAGGTATTTTTCGCAAAGCACCCCAAAGTGTTTCACATGTGCAGCCAGGATTATGGACCATAGAGGAAGATATGCCAGTTTGAAATACTATGGGAGAAAAGGGGCTTAAAATATAAGACTTCTAACTCAGCACAGACTGCTGTTTTGCTTTCTGTGGCCCTATTCCTTAGTGACAGTGTTAAATTTACAACATTGATGATTCCATCTTCCCATAATGATCAGACATGAATCATTAACTGCAAATAACAAGCAGTATATGGAGATACATATGATAAGTAAAGTGATCTGTGGCTATTAATTAGACATACCAAAACCAAGGAGTTATTCCCTGATAGGAGCCAATTATTAATAGTAAACGGGTGCAAAATGTATCAGTGAGGTAAGCTAACAGAAACATCATCTTGCTTTTCCTCAAGCAGCTGTTGATGAGTTTTTCTAGCAAGCTCTCAAAGATGCTGAACATTCAGTTTGCTTAGTTCTCAATGTTTTGGAAAAAGAGTTTCTTCCTCAGTACAGTAGTATATTCAACCAATATATCATATTTCATCAATTTTAACATGCACATTTTCATATTTTAACATCTCTGAAATTTAAATGCATTTTAAAATTCAAAAGATAAAAATTATAATAATCGTTTAACTGTTGGCATTGTTTTTCATAGTGGCACATAAAATAGTGGGGCATCTTAAGATCAATGGTGCAATGAAATATGATATTAACATATAAAATATTCAGAATCTGACTGTTTCTTAACACCTTTGCCGTCATCTTCCTGGGCTAAATCTCCATCATCTTTTGCCCACATTATTGCAATAGCCTCCTAACTGATCATTCTACTTCACCCCCTTGTCTGGCTTCAATCCATTCTACACACAATGGCCAGAGTGTTCCTGTTAAAACTGAAGCCTGGTCTCCACCTCAGGATCCTGCTTCCCCTGCAGCCCTTCCAAAGGTGGCTCCCAGATGGGGAATTGTCCTTCCTCCTCCTCATTGCCACTTCCTACCATTGTTTGTGTTTCCTCCACAAGACCCCTGAGCTTTGCCTCTCGTTAGCCAATCAGAACTCATCTTTGCTGTGGTCCTCTATGCCACCAGGTCACGTCCATGAACGTGTTGGTTTAGGTTCTGTCGTGTTACTTCTATTGTAATTCTTGGTGATTTTACACATTAACTGCCATGTGAGTTGTATTTAACTCACACTAGTTTTGAGACTGGGGCCTCGTGAAACATATATAATTCATACATGTCTTTACCTTGGAAGCCTCGTGGTGCTCAGGCAACTCGTGCTGCCAAGCTATGGCACACATGTTACTTGAGGGGTGGCCCCCAGGCAAAACCCTGCAGGTGGTTGGTGCAAATTTTACTTATGAATGTCCTTATTGTTACACTTAGTATTGACAATTTAATTCTAAAAACTTTGACTAAATGAACAGAAGTCAACAAATTTCATTTTTCTATTTATGTTTACCTTTAAATTACACTTAAGTCTGACAAGTCAAGGAAAACACTTTACCCTTATGAACTATTTTCAGGTTTTCATATTACTTTGTAACTTACTAATTTTCAAGATTTTATATTACTTTCTAATTTAAAAAACAAACACAGAAAACAATAAAAATAACAACTTTTTCATTAAATTAGAAAAGATCATTCTGTGTTTGAAGTTTTTTTCTATTATCATAATCAAACATCATGACCCCAAGGAAATTTTTTTTTTCTAGGTGGCAGTCAATGTGTTAAATATGCACTTGGATGATCCTTTCAGTTCCCTGGACTTTTGGTGCCTTAACCTGTTCTTTAGTGATCTTGTCCTTCCCCTACATTGGTACTCACTTTCACCATAAACCTCGATCGTGTCCCCAAACTATATTCCCTCCCAAATTGCAATTTCAAGCACACTACAACTCTCCTACCAGCTTTCCTGCTCATCCTTTTTAGTACTTGACTTCAATAATTTTAGTCTCCAACAGACCTTCAATCCATTATCCTCTTCACATCCTCTGTAACACGTGACCTAAGCTTAAACTCTGTGGTCCATCACTTAATGGTTCTCTTGCATACACCTTCCACTCATGTCTCTTACCATCTTCACTTTGTCATAGTGCTCAGTAAAACCCCTGATGAAACCCCTCCCAGGCTTGGAACTGCAGCTGAAAATGGCTATGGTGAAACATACAACCCTGCTGACTGCTCTCACTTCACGCTGATGATCAATAAACTCAAGTGCACCTTTAAAGCTGCAGGGCGATCACATCATATTTTCCAGGTTTATTTTCCCTCCTACTGTCCTAGATGGATATTTCTTACTTTCTCTACTGCCCTTAAACTTCCCATATTTTCTCCCTATCTTCACTTAGCTGGTGATACCAAGATAAGGAAACAAATCAAAGAGTTTCCGCAAACTCTTACCGCCACATCTAACTCCTTACTTGCATTGGTGTCTATATATTCCATGTTCTACTTTTTTTTTTGGTCATTCTGAACTGTCCGTGCTCCCAGCTGCAAGCAGCCTCTCTTCCTGTGCAAGAGAGACCTCATCCTCTTTCACTCACATCCCTCCAGGATTTTTCCTATCTTCCCTGCATTATCCCGATTTCTCCCTTCTTCTGGGCCATTCCCATAAGTCCAACAACGTGCTTTTATTACTCTCAATTTAAAAAATAAACAAGTACACTAACTTCCTTGACATCACCACTCAATTTCTTTCACCTCCTATTTGCAGAGAAGCTATAGGGAGAGTTGCCTGTTCCTGTTTCCTCTGGTTTCTCGTCAATCCTCTCTTGAACCCACTCCAAACAAGCGTTCCCTCCACCCCTCCACTTTGAATGCTTTTGTGACGATCACTAATGACCTCCACTTTGCACAGTCCAATGCTCTTTCTCCATTTTTACTTGAATCATCAAAATAGACACTTTTCCTCTTAGAAACGCTCCTCCTGGCCCCCAGGATCCTGCTCCTCCTGTTTTCTCTCCTCTCCCGGGCTGCTCCTTTTCAGTCTCCTTTCTTGATTTCCCCCCTTATTTTTGTAACCTTGATATGTTGAGCTCTAGAGCTCAGTCTCAGGACCTGGCCTTGTTGTTTATAGACACTAACTCCCTAGGTGATCTTATATGTCCCATGGCTTTAAATATACTAAAGGCTGATGACATAGAAAATCACATCTGCAGCCCAGACCCTGCCTGGAACTGCACGCCCATATGGCCAGCTTGTTGCTGAACATCTCCATGGGGATGGTTAACGGGCAGCTGAAAGTTAACGGGTTTCAAATGTAACTCCTGATATTTCTCCCAAAACTTGTTCCTTGTGGGAAAATGTGTATTTAAAAGGATCCTGGATCTTGCATGACAGAACATGGGAGGAAAGCAGTGGCGTATTCAGGTAAAAACACTATGCTACTTACACCAGAGGGAGAACATATTTTAAACTTTAATTAATGCTGTGGGTGGATTTATATATTTGGAATTGTAGCAATTCCATCAAACAAGAAAATATATTTTTACCTCCTTCGAACATCTGTGGGTTTAAAAATTCCATTTTAACAGGGTCTCAGAAAAAATAGGATTTTTCCTTACTTGCTTTCTCAGCTTTCTGTGTCTTACATTTTTATTTGCAAGATGATTTATGGTATTTAATGAGCTATTTCTTTTAATTTGGGCTATTGAGCCATCTTTTGACTATGCATATAATCGCAAACAGTGCAAACCTCCCTGCATTTTCTTTCCCAATTGAAAATGAAAAAAAATATGGGGAGGGACGGAGTTAGGGTCTGCGAAAGGTTTAATTATTACTTATACAAAATTAGACACAAATAAAAAATTTTAATATGTAGAAGTTACCTGAAAACCCCCTGAGAAAACTCATGAAATTTAAGTAGTTTAGGTGATATAATAGATACAAATTGCTCTTTATGTCAAAACAAATGTAGCTCTAAGGACCACATGTCAAGGTGGGCACAGGACGCCTTCTCTTGCTGCCTACTCATGGGCATTACTTCAATAACTTCCCCTCCCTTCTGGATCTATCACTTTTTTTTTTTTTTACTGGATTTTTCTCATCATCATATTATATCAATTTTATATGCTGTAATATTTTCTGCTTTAAAATGGAAAGGAAAACTTCCTTAAGCTCTTGCCCCTGTTTTTTTTGTTGTTGTTTTTAATGTTTAAGTTTCAGAATATTATGGGAGTACAAACATTTTGGTTACTGTATTGACTTTGCACTGCCCAAACCAGAGCTACGAGCATGCCCGTCCCCCAGACAATGCGCTCCACACCTATTAGTTGTGGATTTGCCCATCTCCTCCTCCCCCCTCCCTCCTGCCTGACACCCGATGAATGTTACTACTATATGTGTACATAAGTGTTGATCAGTTTGTACCAGTTTGATGGTGAGTACATGTGGTGCTTGTTTTTCCATTCTTGTGATATTTCACTTCAAAGACTGGGCTCTACCTCCATTCAGGGTAATACAAGAGGTATTAGTTCACCATTGTTTTTCATGGCTGAGTATTACTCTATGGTATACATATACCACATTTTATTAATTCACTAATCTATTGATGGGCACTTGGGTTGTTTCCAGATTTTTGCAATTATGAATTATGCTGCTATAAATATTTGAGTGCAGATGTCTTTATTATACAATGACTTTTTTTTTTTTCTTTAGGGTAGATGCCCAGTACTGAGATTTCTGGATCAAAGGGTAATTCCATTTTTAATTCTTTGCAGTATCTCCATATTACTTTGCACAGAGGTTGCACTAGTTTGCAGTCCCACCAGCAGTGTAGGAGTGTTCCTATCTCTCCGCATCCACGCCAACATTTATTGTTTTGGGAGTTTTTGATAAAGGCCATTCTCACTGAAGTTAAGTGATATCTCATTGTGGTTTTGATTTGCATTTCCCTGATGATTAGAGATGTTGAGAAATTTGTTATGTTTGTTGGTGCCCCTTCCTGTTACTATCTCATTTCTCTGCTCTTCTATATAGAAAAATTCCTTGAAGGAATTTTTTCCATACTCCTCCCATTCTCACTTACACCTAGTTGTGTCCCTCAGTATTAGGTTTGCCTGCATATAGTAGAAAATACCATATAAAAATAAATGAAAGGCAGAAGTAATTTCACTGTCTTATAAAATAGGGTGAGGAATAGCCTGGTTAGGGTTAGTGTGGCGAATCCATGACCATATGGGATATACTTTTCTATTCCACCATCTTAGCTCAGTGCCTCTGAGGTCACATGGTCCACAAAGGCTTTTGGTAGTCCAGTCATCACATCAAATTTTAGTGCATAGATGGTATAAATGAAAGGTGTGGTGGACTTTACTATTTGTTCACAGTTCTTCTTGTCTCCACTATGCTGCCCAAGTTCACAGTTGGTGGAGAATAATAACTCTCTTCATTGACTTTGGGCTGAGACATACAAATTCTTTGGCCAATGGCAGAAGTGACGCAGGTTCTAAGCTGAAGCATTAGGAGGCTTGGCAAGTTTCCACAAGGCCTCTTGGAGCTTCCAACCCTGCTATCAGAACAGCATGTTTTTCTTTCAGCCTGGATCTGGGCTGAAGCAGCCCAGACTGACCCAAAGACTAGAGTGCAGCCTCACCCAGCCAAGCCCAGTAAGTTCAGCTCAGATCAGCCAAACTGCTGATCCAGAAGCATGAACCAAATGTTGGCTGCAAGCCACTGAGGTACGTATTTTGGGGTTGTTTCATGGTACTGGAACACTCAAAATCTGGCTAATACAGAAGGGCTATGGGGGGCCTCGTGGCTTCCTGGAAATCCCACATACACTTCTGCTTCCACACATGCACACTTTGAAGAAAAAGACTGGAAAATGTAACTGGGTGCATTTTACCCCACATAAAACTGGATTTCTTGTTACTAAAGAACAGGACAAAGCTTTGGGTGGAGTCCAGCAGTTGCTGCCACGTGAATCTGATCAGGCTTTTCTCCAGTCTCCCACTGGGACAGCCCTCGTCACCTCCTCCCCGTCTTTATTGGCCTGTCAGCAAAGGTTGCCACAGTTTCCTTCCTGGAAACTTTCTTACTTTACTTCCAGTGCATCACTTGGTTCCTTTCCCAGCCCACCAGCCATGCGTCTGTCTCCTTTGTATTTTTGTTCTTCTCCCTAAGCTCTCAACGTTGCCAGGGGCTCAGTCCTCAGCCTCCTTTACTCTGCAGGCACCTTCACTCTCTGATAGATCCCGCCCAGTCCCAGCGTCTGGATGCATCTATCACATGATGACTCCCAGGTGGGTGTCTTCAGCTCAGAGCTCTCTCGGAACTCCAGATTTGCACACACAACTGCCTTCTCAGCCTCTTCACTCGAGGTCTAGTAGGCGCCTCTTGTGCAGCGTGCTCCAGACAGATCTATTCCCCACCCCATTACCTGAAATGTTTTCTCCTGCAGCCTTCTCCATGGTAATTGCAAATCCTCTAGCAACTCAGGCTAAAAATGTTTCTTATCTTTCCCTCGGCATTTTCAAGCCATCAGCAAATACTATCAGCTGTGTCTTTAAAATATAAATAAATCATGCTCTATTTATGCAATGGGACAGTACACATCGACGAGAAGGAATGAACTCCCTGCTTATGTGAACAACGTGCATGAACCTCACAGACATAGTAAGTGAAATATGACAGGCATAAATGTGTGCATATTATATTATTCTGTTAATATAAAGTACAGAAAGAGACAAAAACCAATCCTTTGTGACAGAGGTCAGAACAGTAGTTATCTCTGAGGAGAGTGTTGACAGGAAGGGCCACCAAGTGACCTCAGCCAAGGCCACATGGAGCAGAAAAATTCCATAGCTGAGCCCTGCCTGAATTCCTGAGCCAATAATCACGAGATATGATAAGATGGGTGATATTCTAAATCACAAAATTTGGAGGTGGGTTGTTAATTAAGCAGCAATAGTTACTCAAACAGAGATTGTCGGTGTGTGTGGTGGGGGGACCTGGAGGACTGACTGGCAGGTTTGGTTCAGGGGGTGTCCCACCAAGGAGCCGAGGGGCCCAAAGGGCTTTGCCCTGGGGCCCTGACACCCACACCGGGATCCTGGCTCCCTTTAGGTGGATCATGCAATTTCACTGGAGAAGAGGTTGTAGACTTCAGGGTGGGGACAGGTGCCAACTGCTACCGGTGTGTGTGTGTGTGTGTGTGTGTGTGTGTGTGTATGGAGTGCCGGCGAGGTGTCCCAGGTGTCTCTCACATGCCTCCATTTGTCGTGATCACTGCGTGGAGACCGGAGGTGTTGCCCGCAGCTGTTGCCCTTCCTGGGTGTTCTTCCTGCAGTCTGGTTTCTGCTTTGACACATTCTTTTCTTGCCTATAGAAATTTATCACGGCGCCTAAGTCTGCTCATGGGTTCCGGTTTTATTATCCAAGCAGTCACGGGGTTATCCCTTTCTGTACAGCTTTGCGGTCATCTCGGTGGGATTTGAGTGTGAAGAGAAGGAAACACATAGCCTTAATTCTCCCTCTTGCACCCAAACATGAACTTCTACATTAAAAAAATATACAGCAGGCATTCTTCAAATGAAAGGACCTTCAAAGAAGCACGTGTGTGAGGAAACACTGAAGTGTGGTCACTGCGTATCCGCTTGTTCAGATGCACCCTCAGAACTCAAACTCAGTCCAAAGCTGCCTTCTCTCGCTGTGGCCAGAGGTAGGGATGCGGGGTGGGAGGGGTAGGGGGGAAGGAGAGGGAGAGAAGAAGCTGTTCCTAAACCAAGTTCCCCAACAGGGCTTTCAGGCCAGGCAGTGAATCTGCCCCATGGAGTTGAACTTCATGGAATGGAAGGTCTAGGTGAAGCATATGTATGTTTTATTTATTCTCCAATCTCATTCTTCAATTAACTGAATATTACGATTTAGAGCAGCACACATCCTTTTATCGCACAACCAACTAAAATGTTCATTAAGCATTTTTAATGATGTGAGAAAATGCTTATGATAAAACATTGAGAATGAAAGCAAAAAAAGGAAGCATAGTTCAAAACGTTAGCTAGCCTGTGACTATGACTTCAAGAATGTGAAAAAGCATAGAACCAGGATGGCAGGTGGGAACGCTCATTTTATTTGCTTAGTAAGATTGAGGTTTTTTTTTTTTTTAAATTTAAAAATTCTTCTTGGCTGGGCACGGTGGCTCATGCCTGTAATCCTAGCACTCTTGGGAGGCCGTGGCAGGCTGATTGCTCGAGGTCAGGAGTTCGAAACCAGCCTGAGCAAGAGCGAGACCTCATCTCTACTATAAATAGAAAGAAATTAGTTGGCCAACTAATATATATATATAGAAAAAATTAGCTGGGCATGGTGGTGCATGCCTGTAGTCCCAGCTACTTGGGAGGCTGAAGCAGGAGGATTGCCTGAGCCCAGGAGCCTGAGGTTGCTGTGAGCTAGGCTGATGCCACAGCACTCACTCTAGCCTGGGCAACACAGTGAGACTCTGTCTCAAAAAAAAAAATAAACTTTTTTTTTAAAGCAAGACTATGCGTGGCAAGATATATGGCTTCTCTAAATCTGATATGAAATGGATAAATAAGGATCTATGGCCAGGACCATGTCTGGCTAGTAATTCAAACCGATCATCCCACTGAAAACAACTAGAAATACTAGATAACAATATTTAAAACGTTCTAAAAGTATCTAAGCATACGGATACTGTGAGGAATTTCCAGGTCAAATTTCAGCGAAGGTGGCAACCCTAAGAGGTCAGTGAGCATCAACTACTCTGACTTTTGTCCTGCCGCTTTTGCTGAATTTGCCAAACTGACTGGCAGTTTCTGGAAGTTGCTGGGAAAGGGGGAGAGAAGTCCAGTACTCATATGTGTCTCACATTCCAGGAGCAGAACATCCCCCAGAAAACTGGGGCCCCAGAATCCCATACTCTCCACGGGACTACAAAGACCTGTCTTGGTTTCCAGCTGGGAAGGGGTTAAAAATATCCCCAAGAAATTGTGACCACATGCCTGCCTTCACTGGGATTCACAGTTCCAAGTCTGACCTCACATGGGTACAGGATGTGTCTAGGTTGTGTGGGGGTTGATGTTTATGCAATTTGGGGTGGGGAGCTCATTAAGAGAAAAAAAATACACAATTAAAATACATGATAAGGTATAAATGTGAATATTCATCTGGAAGAGAAAAGAAGTCATAACAGATTCCAAATTAAAATAGCTGACAAATGTCACAAACATCACAAAATCCAGAAAAATAATAAAATATGATGCTAAAATAATAAAATATATTTTAATTTATTAATGATTCGACAGCAATAGAATCCCTTTTTCCTTACTTTTTTTCTGGCTGCTTTGGTAGCCTCTTTATATGGCAGGGCCTTTGTAATGTAACTTGCTATACAGAGTACATAAAGATGATTTAGTCTGTACTCTAACATGGGTGATAGAAACTTGTTTTATTATTGATGGCTTAGAAAAATTTCTTTAAGGTTCATAACTCATTGCTGGTAATGTCATGTACATTTTTAGGATTATTATCAAATTGGGAAATTATCTCCAAAGTTTCTTTCATATATGTGCTATAAAATTTCAAGGCATTTCAAATTTTCTTGGATAATGATGAATCTTAAATACTCTTTAAATTAATGACTTCCATTAACTACTTTGTTGTTGATGTCTAGGTTGTAGTGGCATGTTATCAGTTTTATGTTATCTTAGTTGATGTCAGTATTTTGTGTCAAATTGGCAAGAAATTTAAATCTTTTTTAAAGTGTTTAGATATTTCACTCCTTCGTTAATTGCATTTTCAAAATTCCCAAGAACCCATTTCTTACTTTTGACTAAAATTTCTTTCTCTTAATCATTTACTGCTCTTGATATAGTCTAAAAATTTTTTCTGCTACTTTTCTTGATGTCAGAGTAATTTTTATTGATTTCATCACTCATCTTTATCACCTTGGCTGTATATTCCATTAATGTTTTATCAAAATTTCATGCCAGTTCTTTTGGAATAAATTTAAAGATGACAAGAGGTACCCATTGTATGGATCTATTTCAGGATTGTAATTTATCACTTGTTTTATTGAAACATTCCAAAATGTTTTTCCAAATTGAAGTTAAAATGGCACATTTGGACTTAACTTTTTGAACAAATGTTTTTGCACCTCATTTATGTTTGGATTTCTCTTCTCAATCTTTGAAAATTTCTTAGATTATGTAAAGAAAACTCTACATTGAAATGACATCACTAGGATGGTGGATAGAAGATCACCTGCTCATATCCTCCCAACAGCAATGAGAATTCTGCACCTATCTGTGGTCAGTCTCTCTGTAGGTGCCTCAGGATTCATTTGGGAGTTTGTGAAACCCTGGTGGAGTCCAGGACTAAGGAAGGTCGTTTTTAGAATGAAGACTGACAGTCAGCTGGCAGATCCATCCCACTGAAATTGCTTCACTGAGCTTGTTTCTGGGTTCAAGCCCAGCAATGGCCCAATCCCCCAAGGATCTTGGCTACAGCCCCTTTTGGCCTTGAGTCTGCAACCACAAACATCTGTCATGGGGGCCAGAAAAAAACTGTGTGCACTAGTGCCTTGGCGGTAAGTCTTGTTTGCCCCCTGACATTAGTCTTGACAGTGAACCTGAAAGTTGGTCTGTGGCACTGCACCAGCCTTCTCGAGCTGAGATCCCAGCTCAGAGCGACTTGCACAAGAACCCACAGAGAGACTCACCCATATCTTGCAGCCCAGGAGTCTAAGCTTCCTTGATGAGTTTGCACCCTCTGTCCCATAGCACATCCAGAGAGGGCCCAGTCCTGGAAGGCTTAAAATCTCCCCAATTTGGCTCCTCTAATTTTTTTGCTCTTCTACTCTTCCTTCCTTTTAGCCACCTTTGATACCACGTGAAGAAATCTAGGGGAGACTTCTAGTGGTCCTGAGGCCTCTGAAATAATAGATGCCACACCCCTTTTGGAGGGTCTTTTGCCATCCTTATGGTGTCCCAACAGTCATGAAAAGGTTTCTCTCGGGTATAACGCTCTTCTCGCTTTTTCATCCAGTTCCCTGATCTCTGTGGCTTTTGTGGGTGCCAGAAATTACTTTGTACTATGGGAGAGCATGATCTTTGGGTGTGCAATGGTTGACAAGTCACTGGTGAGGGCTGCAATTTTGGAGGTGAACGACAGCATTTATAATGAGTGGTTATTACCATAGGGGGCTACTTATTTCTTTGTGTGTTTGCATAAAAAACAATATGGTTTGGATATATACAGGATTTGGAAACACTCACCACCAAGGGATGAGACTCCCATGAGGAACAGGCTGATCACAGGGTGGCCTGATTGACATTGGGTTACCCACCAGCCTTGCTGGAATGTCCTCGCAGTGAGGTGCACTGTGGAAGCATCATACTGTCCAGTCCCATGATGTTTTCCTGGTTTTTGGGACCCTGGATTCAGTGCCAAAATGGTATTCTTGATAAGTGTTCTGCCTTCCAGATGCACCTGCTTTTCATGTATATAAATATTAGGTTCTGAAAACTGCATGCTTTCTTTGCTGTATTCTGTAAAGGGCTTGCTATATTTGGGATATTTGATTCCAAATCTCATGTTGAAATCTGATCCCCTGATATTGGAGATATTTGGGTCACAGGAACAGATCCCTCATGAATGGCTTGGTGACATCCTCATGGTAATGGGGGACTTTTTGCTGTATTAGTTCCATGAGATAAGGCTGTTAGAAAAGAATTTAATAACTCCTTTCTCTCTGTTTGCTTCCTCTCTTGCCATTTCTTTGCTTCCTCTCTTGTCATCTCTGCACAACAGCTCCCCTTCACCTTCTGCTATAAGTGGAAGCAGCATGAAGCCCTCACCACAAGCTGATGCTGGCACCATGCTTCTTTTATAGCCTGAAGAACTGTGAGCCAAAGAAACCTCTTTTACTTATAAATGATCCAACCTCACATATTCCTTTATAGCAGTATGAATGAACTAAGACAGGGCTCCACACTGAAGTCAGGAATCCAATTAAGAAACAAGCTAAGTTGAAAAATCCACCTATCAAACTAAACCAGTCTCCATAGTACAACATTCTGACAATTAGGTGGCTATTTGAAACTCTTGCTAAGAGGAATTTACATGTATAAAGGTAATGTTCATTTGTAATGTCGTCTTCCTCTCTGCATCTAAACGACTAGAAACTTTTATGATGAATGAGACATTGACTTAAAGTTTACAAACCTTGTCTTTAAGACACTTCTACTGGCACTCTGACACCTAGGATTCCCTGGAGCTTGGGGTTCATGCCCACTAAAAAGAAACAGTATTTTGTGTGCCCCAAGGACAAAAGCTACTGGCTCCCTTAAGGAAGGATGGGGCTGGCTGTCCTCTTCCCAGGCTACAAGCTGCCTATCTCTTCTGTAAGGAGCCTATCCCCTCTGGAAGAAAGTACCTGACACAAACTCACTTCACCTGCTGGAGCATTGCAGCCATACTGTACACCCAGTCTGGCAAGCCCTACACACAATGGGTTGAACTGCCTCCGCTACCTCTACTGCAGCTGGGCCAGGGTGGGAACTGGGAATCTGGGTGCTTTTGTGCCCCTGAAAGACAGAGATTGCTGTCAGGGGAGGTACAAGTGGCTTGTGTGTCCCACAGGTGACTGCCTCTCCTAATCTAGTCAAGAGGGGCCCACCCCTCCTGTCATAGGCTCACAGTTTATCCACCCTTCTCCTACTTCAGCGTTACCTAACTTAGTCCACCATTGGCACCTTATCACTCTCTCAGGAGTCTGAGGTCCATCCAACACAAACTGCTAGCAACACCACACTGGGTACCCACTTGCATGTGCTGAAAGGCAGTGTACATCTATCTACCTCTCTATACTGAGCAGCAGGATTCCTGGCAGAGGAGAACAGGTGAACCACAAACGTATCTTTTTTGAGCTGAGGAAAAACATTCCAGATGAGAAAGAACCAGCATAGTAACTCTGGCAATATGAAAAAGCAGGCTGTATCAGTACCCCCAAAGGGTCACACTAGCTCTCCAGCAATGGACTCCAACCAAAAAGAAATTTTTAAATGTTGGATATGGAATTCAAAATATGGATTGCAAGTAAGCTTAATAGGATCAATGAGAAAGTTGAAAACCAACACAAAGAACCCCCCCCAAAATAATAATCTAGGACATGAATGAAAAATTCACTAAATAGATAGATAATTTAAATAAAAACATAACAGAACTTCTGGAAAAGAATCATTTAAGAAATACAAAATATAATGGAAAGTTTTAGCAACAGTCTAGACCACAAAGAAGAAAGGATCTTGGAACTTGACGAAAAGGCTTTTGAATTAACCCAGTTGGTCAAAAATGAAGAAAAAAGAATTAAGAAGAATGAACAAAGTCTTTGAGAATCATGAGACTATGTAAGATGACCAAATATAAGAATTATAGATATCCCTGAGAGAGAAAAAGAGAAAGCAAAAAGCCTAGAAAACCTATTGAGAGAATAATGGAGGAAAATGTTTCTAGTCCTTCTAGGGATTTAGATATCCAGATACAAGAAGGTCAATGAACTCCTGGAAGATTCATTGTAAACAGGACATCTCCAAGGCACGTAGTCATTGGACTGGCCAAATTCAAAGTGAAGGAGAAATCCCACAAGTTGTGAGATGAAAATATGAAGTAAATTACAAAGGAAAACCAATCAGACTAACAGCTGACTTCTCAGAGGAAACATTATAAAACAGAAGGGAATGGGGCCCTATCTTTAGTATTCTTAAACAGAGTAACTATTAGCTAAAAATTTTGTACCCTGCGAAAATATGTTTCATAAATGAAGGAGAACCAAGTATTTCCCAGCAAACACTAAGGGAATTTGTCACCACTAGACTTGCCCTGTAAGAGGTCCTCAAAAGTGCTCTATACATTGAACAGAACAATTCATACCTACCATTATAAAAACAACCTAAAGTAAAATAACTCTTATAAAACAGTAACACAAGGGAGAAAGCAAAGCAACTAGGTAGCAATCAACATGATGACTGGAACAGTATCTCACATATCAATATTAACAATGAATATAAACAGTCTGAAATGCCCCACTTAAAAGATATGGATTGCTGGAATGGCTGAAAATATGCAACCCAAGTATCTGCTATCTCCAAGAAATATTTAACTCATAAAGATTCTCACAGACTTAAGGTAAAGGGGTGGAAAAAATATTCCAAGTGGCAACCAAAAAACAAGTAGGAGTAGCTATTCTTATATCAGATAAAATAGACTTTAATTTAAAAATGGTAAAAAAGACAAAGATAGTAATTATATAATGATAAAGGAATCAATTCAACAAGAAGGTATAAAAATCCTATATATCCACCTATCACGGGAGCACCTAGATTTATAAAACAAATACTACTCGACTTAAGGAAAGAAATAAACAGAAACATTATAATATGTAGGGATTTTGACATTCCACTGACAGAACTAGACAGATCATCAAGGCAGAAAATCAACAAAGTAACCTTGGATTTAAACAGGACTCTAGAACAAATAAACCTAATAAGACATTTACAGAACATTCTACCTCCAAACTGCAGAATATACATTCTTCTCATCTGCATATGGAACATTTTCCAAGATAGATCATATGTTAGGCCACAAAATAAGTCTCAGCAAATTAAAAAAAATTCCTACCATTTACCTTCTCATACCACAGTGAAATAAAACTAGAAATCAATTCCAAGAGGTACTATCAAAACTACATAAGCATGTGGAAATTAAACAAAATGCTGGTGAATGATCCTTGGGTCAATGATGAAATCAATATGGAAATGAAAAAAAATTCAAATTGAATGACAAAAGCAATAAAAGCTACCAAAATACCTAGGATACAGAAAAAGTAGTGCTAAAAGGGAATTTCATATCACCAAATGCCTACATAAAAAAGATAGATCACAAACTAACAACCTAATGTCACACCTCAAGGAACTAGAAAAAGAAGAAGAAACTGAGTCCAAAAGAAGAAAAGAAATAATAATGATCAGAGCAGAACTAAACAAAATGGAAACCAAAATAAAAATAAATAAATAAATAAATAAATAAATAAATAAATAAATAAATAAATACAGGATCAAGGAAACAAAAATTTCGTTCTTTGAAATGATAAACAAAATTGAAAGACCACTAGTTAGATTAACCAAGAACAGAAGAGAAAGAATTCAAATAAGCTGAATCAAAAATTAAAAAGGATGCATTACAACTGATACCATAGAAATACAAATTATCATCTAAGACTATTATGAAAACCTCTATGCAAATAAACTAGAAAATATAGAGAAAATGGATAAATTTTTAGAAACACGTAACTTCCCAAGCTAGAATTAGAAAAAAATAGAAATCCTGAACATACCAATAACAAGTAGTGAGATTGAAACAGGAATAAAAAAATCTCCCAAAAAGAAAAGTCCAAAACCAGATGGATTCACAGCTGAATTCCAGCAAAACTACAAAGGAGTATTGGCATCTATACTAATGAAAATGCTCCATAACATCAGGAAGGAGACAATCCTCCCTAACTCATTCTACAAAGCAGGTATCATCCTCATAACAAAACTGGGAAAGAACACAACAACAACAAAAAGAAAACTACAGACTAATATCCCTTATAAACTCAGATGAAAAAATCCTCAGTGAAATACTAGCCAACCAAATCCAACAGTACACCAAAATGATAATTCACCATAATCAAGTGGGTTTCATCCCAGGGATGTAAGGACTGTCCAACATGTGCAAATTAATAAATGTGATTCACCACATAAACAGAATTAAAAACAAAAATCATACAATCTCAATAGATGAAGAAAAAACATTTGATAAAATCCAGCTCCCCTTTAAGATAAAAACCCTCAAGACACTAATAGAAGGAATATACCTCAAAATAATAAAAGTCATATATGAAAATCCCACAGTCAACACCATACTGAATGGGGAAAAGTTAAAAGCATTTCCTCTAAACTGAAACAAGACAAGGTTGCCTACTGTTACTACTTCTATTCAACATAATGCTGGAAGTCCTAGCCAGAGCAATCAGGCAAGAGAAAGAAATAAAGGACATTCAAATCAGGAAAGAGGAGGTCAAACTAACCCTGTTTGCCAAAAGTATGATCTTATATCTAAAAAACCCTGAAGACTACAAGAGACTGCTAGAATTGATCAATAAATTCAGCAAAATCGCAGGTTGCAAAATTAATGTACACAAATCAGTAGAATTTTAAACACTAATAACAATCAAGCTGAGAGTCAAACCAAGAACTCTATACCATTTACAATATCTTTGAAGAATATAAAATACCCAGGAATATGCTTAAGCAATGAGGAGAAAGGTCACTACAAAGAGAACTCCAAAAAAAAAAAAAAAAAAAAAAAACCTGATGAAAGAAATAATAAATGACATAAATAAATGGAAAAACATTCCATGCTCATGGACTGGAAGAGTAAATATTGATAAAATGCCCATACTGCCCAAAGTGATTCACAGATTCAATGCAATTCCCATCAAAATACCAGCATCATTTTTTACAACTCTAGAGAAACAATCCTAAATTTCATATGGAGGCACAAAGGTGTCTGAATAGCCAAAGTAATCCTAAGCAATAAGAACAAATCTGTAGGCATCACATTATGGGACTTCAAATTATATTACAAGGCTACAGTAACTGAAACAGCATTGTATTGGTATAAAGGTAGACACATAGATCTATGGAATAAAATAGAGAACCCAGAAATACAATCATATAGCTACAACCACCTGATTTTTGACAATGCGGACAAGAACATACACTTGGGAAAGGACAGGTTATTCAATAAATGGTGCTGGAAAAACTGAATAGCTATATGCAGAAGAATGAAACTAGATCCCTATCTCTCACCACATACAAAGCATAATTCAAGATAGAAAGGCATCCCTGGGCTCAACCCTCTGCTAGGGACCCAACGCCTTCTGCACAAATGGAGCTAAAATGGTCTAGGGGTAAAGAAGAGAAGTTCTAGAACACAAAATATGTAAGAATTTATAGGATCATAAAAGTTGGAAACTTTAAACAGGCTTTATATAAGGTAGTTGTGTCTCCTTTACCTAAATGTTTTATGGGAATGGACTTGCAACTGACAGCGGAATGTTTTCCTTGCCTAGTACTGTAAAATAAGGCATGTAAATCTGCTCTTCAAGCAACATTAATTAGACAAGCTAAATGGGAACCAGTAAGATTGCCCAAGCCCACAGAGTGTAGAGTAGAAGCTTGTGTGCTTGCTGGTAGGAAAAAGTTGTCCACTTGATACACCTTTGTGGAGTGTTTATAGCAAAAGCCCATGAGCACCTACCTGTAATGACTACTGGGACTTTAGACTAGAGAACGTCCGCTTGAGGGGCATTTACTGCCTTGCTACAGAATGTTATTAATAACTGAAGTTACCCCTATGACTAAAGGACATAAAATGATCTTGACACCTGAAATATCCATGCTATCTTGAATGATGTCAGAGAAACACTTTTATGGGACAGCAGTGCCCACAGAAGTTTCATAACAAAATGAAAATTGTTTATACAGGACCATGCTATCTGGGGAGTACAAAGAGGAGATATTCATGAGCAGGGAGCCTCTTTTCCCCTAGGACTGACTCTGGAGCTGTGTGAAGAGCTGCTGGATTCCACAGTGCCCAATAAGCAGTTCTCACCTGACTGACAAAGAACTGCTTGATTTGAGGATGCCAGTTCCAAGGTGAACGAACAACATCCTGTTTGGGTGGCTGCTACTCTGATTGAAGAAGAGACAAGAAAACATTTTAAAGCTATTTTAAAATAGCTTAAAAACTATTAAGCTATTTGTATCTTACAACAATTGGGTAAAGTATACTTTTGTGAACAAAATTGAAATATTTACCTTTCTCTCTACCTAATTTCTCCAAAATCTAGAAAATATTCATATCTTTATCTTATGGCAATATAGTTATTAGCATAAGTTCAATAAGAGTATGTTTTCTTTTGTAACAAGACATATTGGAGACTCTGGTTATTTTACTAAGACTTTGACTGGAATAGCTATACTTTCAAATATAACCAGACTATGTTGAGAAATTGAAGTTGACTTTATAGCCAATGAAAAGCCCATTGGAAAGACTGACCTGGTACCTTGTCTGTACAGTGGTTCCTTTATAAGGTTCCTGATCTTGTGGCAAATAAAGACTATCACTTTCTGATGGGCCCAGGGACCTCAAGATATTTTGAGACCTTGAGAAGAGAAGAATTCACCCAATTCATATATTACATCTATAGTCTAGTGACAAATCCTTGGCTTCCTAGCCTTGAGGCTTTTAAAAGTCTAATCTGAAATTCCTTATGAAAGTTCCAGTAAAGCCAACGTTAAAGAGCCTATAAGACCAATCAATATTCTTGGTGCACTTTGTGCAAATAATCAGCCCCAGCATAATAAGATTTAAAACTTATTTTGCAAATAAATTAGTCTTATAATGATTTCTCTTTAGTAGAAAAGGAGGACAGGAAAGAGAACAAATGATGTTCCAGAAGACAACTATAGCATATTTGTTACTAGATTTTAGTCCTGAACATTGTCTTTGAGTTTTTAGTATTTGCCTACAATTTAGATTGAATCTTGAATTGTTTCATGGCTACAACAAGTCTCTAAAGAAGAACCAGGATTTAATTTTCTTCATGTTGTTTATAGTTGGCTCCATGATGGAATAACTTTTTTTCTTTTCATTTTGGCACACAAATTGTCTTTTTGATTGCAAGTCCTGTGTGCATTGTATTTATATTATTCAAATTATCAATGTTATATATCTCTTGCTGTTTTACTTCTTCTGGGAAAAAGAAAATCATGGTATTCTGAAGCCTAGAGATGATTCGACAAAGCCTGAGAATCTTCCTCATTTGGGATCCCATTGGGCCCAATCTGTTTTGCCAATGTACCACTGCTAAAGCTATGCAATATCAAGCACTATCCCCTTAGGCTAGGGACTGTTGTGGAATAGTGAGCATGCCAGATTGTAAGAGCTGGTTTTGAGGGGCGGAGTGCAGAAAAATAGTCTGTTGCATAGCAAAAGTGGCACCATCTTGAAATGAAACCATCATGATGACCAATGTTTGACTCCTGGCATACCTAGGTATTTCTGTAGTGCAGACAACCCCTTGTAAAGAAACAATGCTTGGAGCACAGATAACCCCTCATAAAGATTTTTATCTAATCTCCCCAGTGGTTGCAATTTTGTAAGAAAGTCTGAGGCATGGCTAGCTGCACATGTCCTTATCCTAAAAGCTTGCTATATAAAGGATACTTTTTGGAGGGCAAGTACAGGGATTCACTGACTCTGTGTTCAAAACTCCCTAAGATATGTTTCTTTCGGAGAAACTGGATTTTCAGCCTTTTTATTTGGCCTCTCAGCTCCCTTAGCCTTTGAGGGTAGGTTTGAATATACCTGCTCACCACAGAGCACCTGTCCACTAAGATCTGGAACAAGTCAAGGATGCCCACTTTCACAACTTTTCCTCAACATGGTACTGGAAGTCCTAGCCAGAGCAATTAGTCAAGACAAAGAAATAAAGGGCATCCAGAGTAGAAAGGAAGAAATCAAATTATCTTTCTTTGCAGACCACATGATCTTATTTTTAGAAAAACCCAAAGACCCCACCAAAAAACTGTTAGGACTGATAAACGAATTCAGTAACATTACAGGATACAAAATCAACATGAAACTTAGTAGTATTTCTCTCTCTCTCTCTCCTTTTTTTTTTTTTTTTTTTTTTGGTAGAGATGAGTCTTGTTATGTTGCCCAGGCTAGACTCTTAACTCCTAGCCTCCAGCAATTCTCTCACCCAGGTCTCTTAAAGTGCTGGGATTATAGGTGTGAGCCACTGCACCCAGCAAAAATTAGTAGCATTTCTATATGCTAGCAGTGATAAATCTGAAAAGAAATCCAGAAAGCAATCCCATTTATAGCAGCTAAAAAATACCTAGGAATAAATTTAACAAAGGAGATGAAAGATTGTTATAGGGAAAACTACAAAACACTAATGAAAAATACTGAACAGGACACACACACACACACACACACACACAAAACCCAGAAAGCTATTCTGTGGCCATGAATTGTAAGAATTATTATTTCTAAAATGTCTACATACCCCAGGTGATCTACATATTAAATGTATGAAATACCAATGACATCAAAATATTAATGACATTCTTCACAGAAACAGAAAAAAGATTCTGAGAGGGTCTCTGCAAAAAAGACAGATTCTAGCAGAAACTAGAGGAAAGAAGCAAGAAGACGAGCATACAGCGGACAAGGGCCGGAAGGAGGGGTACCTGAGACCCCGGGAGACTCCACCGGAGGAGGCTGCGGAGGAGAACTGGAGGCTGAGACCACCGGAGCAGCCCGGAGACCAGCGGCAAGGGTAGGTGGATTTGCTGTTTCCCCTCCCCTGCATTCGGGACTGCTGGTGGGCTCCCCAGCGGGTGGAGAGACCTGCGGACATCAGCCCAGAGACTGCCACCGCCTGCCAACGGTGAACCTGTAGCAGACGTGGCACCAGGTTCCCAACTTCCTCCGGGCACCTCCGTGTGCATGGACCCGAGCCGCGCGGCAGGCGCCATATTGCCTCCTCCTCCCCTCCGCTGACCCTACCCGCAGCTGCCCAGAGAGAAAATACAGCCACCAGCCGGAGGCACCTCCAGGGAACGGGACCTTCCTGTTTGAGACCCCGCCCGCCCTCCCAGGTGCTGCTGGCACCGTGTTCCCAGGAAAATGGTGCCGACTCAGAGGCTGAGAGACATAGACCCAGCTTGGGCTCCCTGTGGGTGAATTAGGACCGGAAATCCTCTCCCTGGTGGGAATACAGTTTGAACTCTGGGACCCAGAGGTCGGACCTGCAGACCAGATCCCCTGCACCGAGGGCTAGCATTGCCCGGGGCACAGAAGGGTTATACGTGAACAGCCTACTGAGGGCTGTGTGCCTCCAGGGGCGGATCGGCGTCCTAGAGGGCAACCCTCCTCCCAGGAGGAGGCCGTGCGCCCAACCCAGGTGGCGTTCCTGTGCAGGGAACCTCCCCGCCAGCATCACAGTCCGGGGAGACCAGGTGGCTTGTGGTCTGGCCTGCTGGCAGAGGCCCAGGAGTAGCTGCGGAGTTGGGGAGGGTGGAAAGAAGCGAGGCCTGCTGCAGACTGCGGGTCTCAGACAGCCCCACCCCCACACCCAGACTTTCTGGCTGAGTGGGACCATTCCAGCCCCGCCCTGACAGCTTTCCCTGGAAGCTGAGAACAGAACTTTGACCCCTGCTAACGGCCTGAGGGCAGGCTTATCCAACCCAGCTCCGCCCAGAAAGAGAGCTGATAACAGGACTCAAAATCAACACCATAGCCTGTTCCTCCAAGCAAACGCCACCTACTGACAGGGACGGCATCTTGCACAGCCTTGCCACGGCATCCACTGACTCAATATACAGGGAGTGGTCCAATTTCACCCACAGGCACCACCTAACGCCTCAGAAACTAAACAAGGTGTGTGAATACCCAAACAATAACCTAAGGAAAGAAACAACAACTGATTGACATGGGAAGAAATCAGCGAAAGAACTCAGGAAATATGAAGAACCAAACGGAAAACACACCCCCAAGGAGGAGCACCAGCCCCCTAGAAACGGACACCGACCAAAATCAGGCAACCAATATGACAGAAAAGGAATTTCGTATGTGGATCATAAGAACACTCACCCAGCTGCAACAACAACTCAATAACCAACACCAAGAAAACACAAAAAACCTCCAAGAAATGGAACAAAGGTTCAACAAAGAGATTGACACAGAAAAAAGATTCTAAAAGTTCATATGAAACATCAGAGGACCCTGAATAGCTAAAGCAATCCTGAACAGGGGGAAAAAAAGCTGAAGGAACCACACTATCTGATTTCAAATTACACCAAAAAACTATTATGAACAAAACATCATGGTACCAGCAGAGAAACAGGCACATAGACCAATGGAACAGCATAGAGAACCCATGCACACATAGCCAATTCATTTTCGACAAAGACATCTAGAACATACACTACGGAAAGGACAGTCTCTTTAATACATGCTGGGCAAACTGGACTTACATATGAAAAAGAGTGAAACTTGATCTCCATCCTTCACCATATAAACAATTAACACAAAATAGATTAAAGACTTGAATGTAAACCTGAAACTATGAAACTACTAGAGGGAAACATGGGGGAAATGTTCCAGGACATTGGTCTGGGCAAAGATGTTTTGGGTAAGACCTCAAAAGCACAGGTAACAAAAGCAAAAATAGACAAATGAGATCACATCAAGCTAATAAGCTTCTGCACATCAAAGGAAATAATTAACAAAGTAAAGAGCCTACAGAATGGGGGAGAAAATATTTGCAAACTATCCTTCTAATAAGGGATTTAAAACCAAAACATATAAAGAAATCAAGCAATTCAATAGCAAAAAACCCTCCCAAAACAACAACAACAAAAAAACCAACATATAATTCAATTAAAAATGGGCAAAAGACTTAAATAGACATTTCTCAAAAGAAGACATACAAATGGCCAAAAAATATTTGAAAAAATGCTCAACATCACTAATGATCAAAGAAATGTAAGGCAAAACCATAAAGAGATATCTCATCCCATCCCATTTAGAATGGCTATTATCAAAAAGACAAAAACAAAACAAAACAAAACAAAAAAAAACCCCAAATGCTGGCAAGGATGCAAAGAAAGGGAAATGCTCACACACTGTTGGTGGGAATGTAAAGTAGTATAGTCATTATGAAAAATAGTATGGAAGCTCCTCAAAAAAAGTACAAATAGAAATACCATATGATCCAGTAATTCCACTGCTGGGTATACATCCAGAAAAAAGGAAATCAGTATATTATAGAGATATCTGCACTGCCATGTTTATTGCAGCACTATTCACAATAGGCAAGCTATGGAATACATGTAAGTGTCCATCAATGCATGAATGGATAAAGAAAATGTGGTATATATACACAACAAGATCTTATTCAGTCATAAAAAGAATGAAATCCTGTTATTTGCAGTAACATGGTTAAAACTGGAGCTCATTATGTTAAGTGAAATAAGCCAGGCATAGAAAGACAAATACTGCATGCTCTCACTAATATGTGGGAGCTAAAAAAGTAGATCTCGCAGAGATGGAGAGTAGAGTGGTGGGTACCAGAGGCTATGAAGGGAAGGGAGGATGAATAGAACTTGGTTAATGGGTACAAAAATACTGTTAGATAGAAGGAGTAAAGTCTCTAATCTGATGGTACAGCAGGAAAATTATAGTTAACAATAATTTATTGTTTTATTTTTCACAATAGCTAGAAGAGAAGAATTGCAATGTTTTCAACACAAAGATAAATGTTTGAGGTGATGGATATCTCATTTACCCTGATCATTACACATTGCACAGATGTATCAAAATATTACACATACCTCCTAAACATATACAATTATGACTTATCAATAAAAATACATTTTTTTAATTTTTAAAAATACTCTACATAATGGACAATTTGAAAAGAAAAATTGTATCAAACTACGAAAGTAGTCAACAATTTCAGGAACTGTGGAGGCAGATTTTTGTCAGACAAGACAAGGGAATGAGTTGCTGACAGAAATATTAAGGGGCTTCAGCTTTGCACCCAATATTCCCATGTATCTGTCTGTGATTGTTATTCAACAGCAGGTTGCACTTGTATAGAAGTTGTTTGAAGTTATTGAATAAACTTACTGATAGAAAATTTTCTGTCGATGAAAAGAAGCCATGCTCAAAGTTTTGTTTTCGCTAAGCTATTTGTGGTGAGAGTTCAAATAATTCCCAACTGATTAGTGCTTGTCCCATATGGTGACAAATATGCAATAATGTAACATCATTTGCTTTCCGGTTTATTTATAATACAAAGTGATGTAAAGATCAGTGTATTTTATACATATTATCCATTATTTTTAATAATTATTCACAAACTGTTTTAGATAAGATATTACTGTCTTTGCATTCGAGATTTTGCAGGTGCTTATGCAAGAAATGTATCAAATTAAGCAGGTAGATGGTTTCAATGACATTTCTGTCATTTGAAAATTACTATTTATTATTATTTATTATAAAGAATGCTATTTTCATCATCACCTCTGAAACTCTTTCATTTGAACATACAATACCTGAAAATACCCTTTAGATCACTTAAAAGAATAAATATTCTGTATTTCCTATTTGTCATTTTTTCCTTGGACTTATATGATTTTATTAATTTTTTTCCCTAGCTGCTTATAGTTTTGGATGCTATCATAAAGGGTACTTTAAAAAATGTGTATACCATCTTTTTAAATTGCTGTATAGAAATGTAATGGACTTTTGCCTGATTTCATATCTGCTAAATTCCTAATTCAAATAATTTGTCTGTGGTTTAGTATAAATTTCTATATACAATATCATATCATTTATGATAATTACAGATTTGTTATTCTTTTTCTATTCTCATGATTTAATTTTTATTCTTACTGCACTGGCTATGACCTCAGCACAATGTTGAATGGAATTGATGGTGATGGACAACTTGGTCTTCCTCCTGACCTGAGGAGGGAACATGATTAATATTTCTCCATCAAGTACGATGTGTGTTGTAGAATTTTAATCCTATAATTGTTTACCTTATTGATGCTCTGAGCTGAAAGGGTCTGCAGTGTCTCAGAACTGGGAGAGGAGGCTGGGCGAATAGCTACTGCCCAGGATTGAATGGCGATGGGGACTTCATGGAGTCAGGAAGAACAAAGAAGCCTGGCATTGGGTATGAATGTTGGTGGAAGAGTTAAAAGGTGGTGAGCAGGAAAACAGGCAATGTGAAGCAGGGGCAGGGAATGCTGGGTTGCTCTCATCAATCCCAAGAGAGTTTTTGCAGGAAACTCTGATGCCTGGATAGGAGGTCGTCCATCTGTGCAGAGGATACAGGGACTGTGCATGGCTGTCACAAAGGGCCATTCCTGACTTCCACCCTATTAGACTATGAATCTGTCCTATTTATATTCTCTGACACCAAATGTGAAGTAAAATAGTCATTGAACTTTCTTTGAGGTTGTCAGACTGGCTTTCCTGGCAGAGAGTGGGAGGTGGGTGACCCCACACCCCTTATTGCAAACAACGGAGCATACCTCTCCATGGGCAACAGGGCTGCAGATGTCAAAGAACTATCTTAACCATCGTGAGTGAAGGAGACTACACACACTGTTCATTTTTTTTACACATTTTTTGTTTTAGAGTTTTAAAATATATTCTTGTTTTGATTTTCTTTGTAAAATGTTAAGACATTTCAGACCAGGCAAAAATCCCCTTCCGATTCATCCTATCCCTGTCCCTCTCTCCAGGAGCTCACACTAGTTCTCAGAGGAAGCCACAATTATCAGTATGTTGTATCTCTTTCCTGATATGTTTCCATGAATTTGTGCTCATAAATATGGCTACAGAAAATGTACGGTGTTCTTGTTGTAGTGTGTGTGTTTAATACTAATTCTATCACATTTAAGTTATATTTTCTCTTTCTACCTTTTGGAGTGTCAATTTCCTCAAGAGATATATTCACAGAAAATGCTGCAAGAACTACAGTGAAACACTTTTCTCCAGAAATGTTTGTCAGGGATGATAATGAACATGGAAGTGGAAGATGCTAATGCCATGGAAACTGAGGACTAAGAAAATTGAAAATGGCTTAATTTTTAGTGGAAACTATATGGCAGATAAAAGGGAAACATCTGCCCTGAATTTCCTCCATCTTTGCCTAACGCCCCAGGGCACCAACACATCTTAGCAACAAGGAGCACAAGTGAGGGATCTGGTTGGCACCAAAATGGCTATTAATTGTTTCCTCTCCTTAAGATCAAATCTGAACGAAGAGGCTAAATGAGTTTCCTTTAAGCATGAAAAGGCTCTTGTTCAGTGGAGATAGGACTGCTGCAAAGATGAGGGATGAATATGAGTTGTGTGTTTTAAGGACCCAGCTTCCAATTATTCTCATCCCTTTATTGTTGATAAGCAGTGCCTGCATTAGAAGGATCAGGGACTGAATACTTTTCAGAAATCCATTATATTCAGCCATCACTTTTTAACCTTTGCTGTGAGTGATTTTTGTAATGCACTCATAGTGGACGATTTTTAAATTCTAAAGGTGAATGAAATGGCATTGTCAAAGCAGTTATGTCTATGTTGATGAGAACGCTAGTGCCTGGAAATTGAGTTCTTCAAGGGAGGGATATCATGGGAAGAGTTAGAGAGAATTGTGTCTTGATTTCCAATATATTAATTTATTTAAAGAGCTTCCTCTGTTTATATGTAGGAATCATAGAATGTTAGATTTAAAAAGACATTCGAATCAATCCAGTTATTGAAATAAGTTTTATGGAGGTAACGAGAGATGCAGGCAAACCATGTGAGCAGTCCAAGGTCACACAGCTGGTTAGTGGAATGAACCAGAAAAACCCCATCTTCCTGAATTATGGGGGTACAATGGACTCTCTCTGCAGTGTGCAGAATACAGTCATGCATTTCATAATGGCATTTCGGTCAATAGTGGACCTCATATGTGATGGTGGTCCCATAAGATTATAATACCATATTTTTACTGTATCTTTTCTATGTTTGGATATGGTTAGATACACAAATACTTCTCACTGCGTTACAATTGCCTACAGTATTCAGTACACTAACATGCTGTACAGGTTCGTAGCCCAAGAACAATAGGCTATACCAAATAGCCTAAGGATACAGGAGGCTTGTGTAAGTAGATGATTTGATGTTTGCACAACAACAAAATTGCTTATTACATTTCTCAGAATGTATCTCTATCGTTAAATGATTCATGACTGTGACTCTTATTGGAAATAATTCCAATCTTAGGCTATCTATATTTCCCCCCTTTTTTTCTTCCTTTTCTAATTAATCAATTAATGTAAGTAACCAGCTATAACTCCAGTTTTGCATAATCTGCAAAGTGATCTTGGGACTTTTGCCTTGCCAAGAAAGGCTGCTATGGGTCTAATTGTATACAATAACCCAAGAAATGAAGAAAGCTCTAGAACTTGTGATCAGGCCCTGAATCACTTAGATTCAGGCACCCAGCAACAGAGAAGGAGGAACAGGTCTCCTCTCATTTCTCAGGAAGTGCCCTCAGTGTACAGGAAACTCACTTTGAAAATGCAGGAAGAAAGGTTATTACGTTTTATCCGAGAGTGATTGCAGGTAGGCATGGTTTTCTGTGTGCTCCTTGATGAGGTCATCAAAACTCCCCGGATGAATCCCAGCTCATGCAGTTCAACAAGCATTTTTGATCCTGCCCCCTACTAGCTGTTGGGGAGTTAAGGATAAACAAGCCATGATGTTTCATTTTTGGAGAAACTGGTCTTAATCCTTGCAAGCAGGGCTATGAGAAACCAAGATACAAAATCAATATGAAACAAAGTAGCAGAAACAAAGACATATGCCAGTCCCTACTCCTCTGACCCTGATCAAAATGAGAGGAAGTGTCAACATGTTTTCAGTTAGAGAAGAAGGGCCATCAGCTAGTAGAACCAGCCTCACTGCGGGTGGGACCATATGATGAAGAGGACTCAGAGCACTACTTTGCACTTTTCTCCTGAAGAAAGTGGCGGGATCTCATGGGAATCAAGTAGAGGGGAACTCAGACATTCCGAAGAGGAGAGAGGGCTCAGGCGGTAAGCTATGCGAGAATGTGTTGCACATATTGGAGGCTGGAAGCCACGTGCCAGGTGAAGGTACCGTGCTTCCCCTAAAATAAGACAGGCTCTTATATTTATTTTTCCTCAAGAAGACACCCTAGGGCTTATTTTCAGGGGGCGTGTTATTTTTTTTAAGTACAGTACAACAATCTACATTTATTCAAATATAGTTAAATTGTCTTTTGGAACATCATCATAACTCTCCAAACCCCAAATTCCATCCCCAATTTCTTGCGACTCTATTTCCTTTAGAACCATTGGCCCCAATCTCTCATGTGGAGCAAAAGAGCTGTCATGGGGCAGATGAGAAGGGCTGCTCATCTTCTTTACAGCTCCGCCATGAAACGCATGGGTTGTGCAGACACACTGCAGAGTCACGCCCATCACTAGGTCTTATTTTCGGGGTAGGGCTTATATTGCACAAATGCTTAGAAATCCTGCTAGGGCTTATTTTATGGGTAGGTCTTATTTTTGGGGAAACACGGTAGCAGCAGCAGAGGCCTTTTTACAAACGTAAAGACCTTTTTCTCCCAGTAACGATGGCAGAATCTAGAGGGGAACTTAAATTCCAGGGAATTGGGGAGGGAAGCGTTGGTGCACGGATTCCCTGGCAGATGAACAGCAGGTGGCAGCAACAAGGGACTTTTGCAGACTCTGGGTTTCTCCCTTGGCACTGAACAGAGGCACAGGCATGAATGAAGTTTACAGCAAGCCCCAAATTAAGGTTAGGTAGAACCGGGGTGCTGCCCGGTCACGGCATGGGGTGAAAAGGGGCCATGGGCAGGTCCAGTAGCACTAGGAAGGGTCTTGCCTCACTTGCCTTCCCGGAAGCACGAGTGCGCACTGAGAAGAGGCACGCAGGCTGCTGGGGTGAGGGTGGTGACCAGCAGGGGGCGCCTGCGACCGCCCTCTGGGGAAGCCTCCCTCTGGTTTCAGGAAAATGTTCAAAAGCTCCCTCCAGTTTTCTAGAAATTAACTGTGGGGCTTTTGAATGGATTCTTCGTACACCTGCATCACGACCTCTAACTTGAGGTTCAGACGGTGCCCCGGGGATTGGAACCTGGCAAGCAGGGGTGAGACTATCGTAGAGACGAAATGCAGGCAGGGTGGAGAGAAAGAGCAGACGTTGTCAGGGTGCCTGTGACAATGGATGGAAGCAAAAACCTGGTCAGAATTCGGGAGAGCTTCAGCTAAGAGACCCGGGCTCTGCCTCTGCGTGGGGGCTATGAAGCTATGAAAAGCGGGTAGTGGTTTGTTCATCAGAAGTAGTCGCTGCAAACAAACTGACAAGATGTTCCCGGGCGGTCTGTATGCCACCGCGGGCAGGGAGCTATGTTTGAGCAGCACGGGGAGACAAGATGTGAGGTCTTGTGGGCTCAAACAGTTTAACATTGGCATCCGCAGGCAAGGTAGGAGGGGTGGAAAGCTCCAAGCACCTTAAGGGAAGGCCTGAACGTCACATGCCTGGGGCCACACTCTCCTTCCCTAACCCGAGCTTTCTTGTTGGCAGCCACGGGTGCAGGGAGCTCTCCCAGACTGAGCTGGAGCGAGCCCACTCCACTCCTCCTTGTGGATGGGGGCTGGCTCTTGGTGCAATCCCGAAGAGATCAGGGTCTCTGGAATCCATGCCCTCTTTCCTCCTGCCTCCTCCTTCCCCCACTGCTTTGCTGTCCCCTTAGCCCTGACTCCTTCAAGCAAGTGGCTGTAAGTGGGTTCTTCCTGGCTTTTTCATTATCTTCCAGGCAGGCACTTCCTTCACACACTGCGGACTGGCCAACCCTTCCCTCAGTCTGACCCTACCTGTGCTCACATAGCAGAATTCATGGACATCTCTGGTTCGTGGTTCAAGGATGTTGAAGGATGTGTTTACCTTTGTACATCTAGACAGGTCTTGCCTCCCTTATAATTTGTTCTAGATGGGGAGTTGTCAAATATATAGGCACATGGCAGGAGAGAAACCCAGCATGTACTTGTATTTGGAAAGCACCAATTATAAAAAACAAACAACTGCCTTTGCAGAGAGCAACATACTGGGAAAAATGATAATGGTATTCTGCTAATTCTAGCCTTTTCTGTCTCTGTCACTTTGTACATCTCTCTCACTTAGTGCTTTGCTGTTGTTTCTCATTTGCTTTTTGACTTTCCACCATTTTAGTTGCCATTTTGTTTCTTTTTTTGTTGTTGTTCCTTGTTCTGTTTGAACTATTGTTCTTTTTTATGTGTAATTACAGCATAAGCCGGAAGTCCAGATAACATTAAACTAGAAAACCCCTGTTAAAATGCATTTGTATCACAAAAAGGAAATTAGCACATTTGTATGATAAATGAAAATGTGTTATCTTGCAGGAATGGTGAACATGAAGGTTAGGCAATGTGAAGATTCAATGACATTTTCCCAAGTTCAAGGATTGCATTTGGGAACCATATTTCCCCTGGGTTAGAGGCTGGTGTTAAGTAGGCAGAGAACTGGAAGCTGATAAAGGAATTACTAATACTGCCGTTTGTTTTACAAATTTCAATTAAAGGATTTAATACAATGGTTAAATTATAAATTGCATTTAGTAAAGCTACAAGACTGGCATTTCCCTTAATTTAATATTTCTGCTGAATGGCAGGAGGCGTTAATCCCTGAGGCATTGAGTGGTCTCAAACTCAAACTAAATCCCTAGTATTTATGATTCCTGGTTACAAGACATACTGTGCATTCGACTGCAGAGTGGAATGAAGTAATATTATCATTTTTTTTCTTCACAGTCCGGAATTTAATATGATCCCATTGTACTTTAAACATTTAAAAGATCTCAAAATGAATCAAATGCTTGGATAAACCATGTGAATTTCTCTTTCATTTGCTAGACAATTGCAAATGAAGTATGATATCATTTTGTTAGGTTTCCAAGACAATAAAAAAAACTTAAGGAAAATGAGCATCAGGACACAAATATATACTTAATGTGATCAAACTATAAAAGCTTAAAAAATAAGTTTTGCAGAATGTATAGGAAGAATTCCATGATATTTCCAATCAGGCAAAGAGAGCTTATCTTGTTCAACCATAGGGTTTAACATAATTTCTCTAGTTCTTTATATTTTTCATTCACACTGTATTAAAGGGCTAAATGCAAGTTAATATTTGTATGTATATATATTTTATAAATATAAAACATATATAATATATTAATTATATGATATATTAATATATACTATGTAATATATTATGTAATATATTAATGTATTTATTCTCCAAGTTTATTTAGTCAGATTTTTCACCTGAGCAGTCTTCAGTGAGGTCAGTCACAGGGAGAGGTAAAGGTTTGAATCAAGCGCTCTGTGCCTTCTCTTACTTGAGCTCCGGAGAGTGTCCTGGGTATTAGAACCTGTCACACATGGAGAGGAAATGAAGGCATGGTGGAGACAATGAGCAGGGACCAACCATGATGCTATTTGATGACAACAAATAGAGGAGAAAACCTGGCCAGAATCTGGGAGAGCTGTAGCCTAGAATCTGCTTTTACCTGGGAATTATGCCGCTATGAAAATTTGTCAGTGGTTTATTCAGCAGAAATGGTGGCAGTAACAACTGACAATACTTCTATACCAAAAATTCTTCTACAGATGCTCTTAGGATCAAGTTCTTTACAGCTACTTTGTGGCCTTGGAAGTTTGGTCACTTTCCATGCCCTGGCCCCTTGCTCTCTCTGTTCTAGCCATACTGACCTTCTTTTAATTTGCCCAAGTGTCCACTTCCTTTCTGCTCTCAGGAACTCTGCATATCCCATGACCTGCGCCCGGATTGCTCTCCCCTACCTGACTCCTTGACCTAGTTTGTTCTTGCTCAGCATCTTGCTCAGCAAACTCTTATTTCCCAAGGAGTAGGTTAGGGCTCCTTGCTCTGCGTTCTTGCAACACCCCTGTCCCTCACTACCATGGTAGTTAGTTACAAATTTCTTTAGTTATTTCTTTAATGTCGGTCTCTCTCCTTGGATAAGTATTTCTGTGAGGATAGGGACCATTATCTGTCTTGTTTACAAGCATGTTGCTTGACACATGATTAAAAAAAAAGACACAGTTAATTAATTGCATGTATACATAAACAAGGCAGAAACCTGGTGTTCTGGGTGGAATTGTGTCCCCCCCCCCAAAAGATATGCAGAAGTCCCTAACCCACAGTATGTGAGAATGTGACTTTATTTGGAAATAGGGTCTTTGCAGATGTAATCAAGTTAAGGTGAGGTCATTAGAGTGGGCCCTAATCCAATATGACTATTGTCCTCATAAGAAGAGGAAACCATTACATGAAGGTAGAAAAAGAGAAAGAAGTTCATGTGATGACAGAGACAGAGACTGGAGTGATACTTCTATAAGCCCAGAACAGAGTGGGTTGATAACCACCAGAAGCTGGAAAGAAGAAAGGGAGGATTCTACTAGAGTCTTAGAGGGAGTATGGCCCTACTGACATATTGATTTCAGACTTCTAGCCTCTAGAACGGCGAGAGAATAAATTATTGTTGTTTAAAGCCATCCAGTTTATAATACTTTGTTAGGCCAGCCCTAGAAAACTAATTCATCTGATCATTGGAGCTGGTGCCAGAGATTATAACAAAACCAGCAGCAAATGGCACCGACTTCTAGAGTGATAAGCAGTGGTGTCCCAAGCCAAATTTACTCTTAGAACCTGGGATTAGATTGATCTGGTGGGCGATGCATGAGGTAACTAAGCTGAGAAGAGAGTTTCAGGGGTTTGGCTTGGTAAAGCATGAGAAAGGGCACCCCTGAGAGAAACAAATAGTTAATATTTAGTGGTAATTCTATATATTAACATTATCTACACATTATACCTGCATGATTTTACTTATCCCTGAAATTATCTCATAGTTTAGATTCTATTATCCTTATTTTATAGATGAAGAAACTGAGTAACAGTGAGGTTAGGAAATGGCAGAGCCCTGACTTGAACCCAGGTACACATGAAGGACAGATAGTAGGGAAAGATGTCCCAGAAAATGCCAGTTTGTATATAGGTATTCGGTTCCCAAAAGCATTTATTAAGAATCCATATGGGTCAAACTGTTTCACAGGCTGCTGCTGTTACACTGAGATCCAGCCTATTTCAAAGCTGTTATTGATGTATAGGTATATGCTTTCTATTTTTAAATTTATTTTTGACGATACTGTCAATCAGTCTATATGTTTCGTAACCCCCTAGGCAATGCGGTGTGATATTGTCATCATGTTGACAATTTTGGTTTTATATCCACCTCATTAAAACCCAGAAGCACTTATGACATTCTGGTGCCAGTTCCTTCCTCTCCTACAGGTTCCTATTCTTCTGCTTCCAAACTAGGTCAACCAGGAGCCCAGGCTCAGAGGGAGGACGCAGAGGAATCAAAAGCTAGAAGGAATCTCAATGGGGCAAGAGATCATTAATCCTCCCTCCAGAGCGAGTTGCATCTCTCCAAGGTGAAATCTATTCTTGGAATTCCCAAGAGAAAGACCTTCCACCGGGTCTTGGAGAGCAGAGAACGTGAAACATTGGAAACAGGGCAACGCAGTCACCCAGAAAGTCTTCTCTTCACCCCCACGCCTCGCACTTTGGAGCCATCACCCTGATTTGCTGAGTCTCCATTTCCTTGCCTGGGAATTGAAACTAAGCGTAGCTCCCTGCCGTCAGAGTGTGTGTGAGACTAAACTGAGGACACGTAGAGGAAGGCATTTCTTCATGCAGGGGAATCCACTAAAAACCTCCACCAGGAGGGAGCTTCTTTTCTTTCACTTTAGGAATATTTTTATGATTGTGTCCAAGGGGCCTTTAAGCTTTGCTTTTCTGTCTTTAAAAACATTTTATTTAAAAAAAATCCTCAATCACTCGTGCTGCTCTTTTGGAAGCTTTTCAGGTTTTCATTTGCCCGGTGGGGGGCGGGCGCGGCAGAGGCTCACGCTGCGCACACCAGGTAAGTCTTACCTGTACGTACACATCAGCAGAAACGCTGTTTAGAGGAACTTTACATGCTTTTTATTCTATTGTGGTTTACTAGAGCCATGGGTTAATTTTGGCAGTTTGGGATATGTCAGCAATTTTCACAGCTCATTTTTTCTTCTCCAGATATACTTCTCAGACTTCCCTTTTCCTGTTAGCTTGACTTTTAGCAATTTCTTTGTTTTGTTAAGATAATCTTAAATACTAAGGGTATTAATTATCCCCCCCAACATGGACAGTCCTGTAAAAACTCTGTGATGTTTGCCCCTACAAAAAGTGTTCATTATTCAATCACAAGTCCAAGTAATGTGACCATGGATCTCAAGCAGTAACCTCTGAAAGCTCTGTCCAGCATTTTTGTAGGAACGCCAACATGTAAGTACTAAGGGCTGATGTTCGTAATAATAAAATTAGAGACAATTCATCGAGGTCACACAGTGTGCCAGGCACTGTGTTAAGTGCTTTCTGCATTACCATAGACACCCTCAAATGGTTTCATTATCCTTTTTCTGCACACCTCCATTACCAAAGTTGAGGTTTTCAAAAATTAAGTAAGTCGAAGAAAAACAATTGAAGTTATTTAGGTTTAGGGACTTAAAAGGCCATGCATTACCCTCTGCCCTTGCCTGCCTCCTAAGGATGTTACAACCCGTTAAGGACCAAACAGATCTGATTTTGGAATCTGCGTGCATATAGGTTCAGGGCATCAGAATATGGTAAAATCTTCTTCCTGATATCTGTAAAAATCTGCTTCTTTGCCCTTTACAGTCACCGACTCATCCATCTGTTCCCAGTAAATTTCTTAATCACCTCTGGTGATTCGAGTCTGACTCCTTAAGTATTTTGTCCCTGCCACGTGTGGGGAATGGATATTCTTAAAGCATCTGCTCACCCCCTTCCTCCTGGTAGACTCCAAGGCAGACAATTCACTGGAGAGTTTTTAGCAATGTCTACCTTTTCTGGCTGCAAGGAAAGTTTGCCATCTGTCAGTGGTCCTGGAGTATCCTTCACTGACCTCTTGCATTTAATTTCCTGGACTGAATGCTCCTACCTGTACCCAACCCGTTTACTCTGGTGGCTTTGGCCTCTCCTTACACAGACAGTTAAGAAATTGTAATTCCTCCAGGAAGGATGAAGTCTGTGTTTTTCAGCAAGGTGGAGAATATATTCCACTCTAATATGACTCTGGTTTCCTAAAGCATGGTTTTCTTATTTGTGCTTATTGTGATATTGAGTTTCTTTGAATTTGCTTATCACAATAGGGCATGGGCCATATGAAGTCTAGTGTACAAAAGTGTAGGCAAAAAAATCTCTCCCTGGTCACTCTCTCCACCTTCCTGGAAGCTCAGCATTTTTGTATGAATAGATAAATTAGAAAAATTTAATTGTATTTTCGGCTAAGGGATTGGCTTTTTACAATGGCTGACTTTTACTCTGAAGAACAGAATTGGGATGAATGCGCCTTCTACCTTATTTTCTGCTCTGTGAATGCATGCTTTCCCTCTTCTTAGAGAAGCTCCCAGAATGATCCTGCTCTGCTGCATGTGCATTCTTCTACATCCCTGGATTTGGGTAACAGCCTCCTAACCCTTTGGATACATAAAGTGTGACCCAAAGACGGCCAGTATACAAAATCTTCTGAGAGTTTTCTGACATGCACTCATGGAAAAGTTTCATGAACAATAAAAATCAGCACAACTGACACATGTGCACACTATGGCCCTTGATGACTCTCTGCTTTGAGTCTCTTCAGGTATTTCAGCCTAGTGACATTTTCACTATTCAGCAGCTAAGACGGTGGCCTTATCCACTTTCTCTCTCCAGTCTAGCATCTGTTGCTCTCTTCTTCATTTTCAATTCTATGAATTTCCTCCTCCATATTATTTTAAGATTTAAGTGTCCAGATGGATACCGAATTCCTTCCTCACACATGCGGCTTCCTGAGCAAGCAGTGAGTTTTTGATTTTTCACTGGGCCTGAGCCATCTCTCCTGGCCTGCTTTTTTTGTAACACATAACGCTCTTTCCCCTCCCTGATTTTAATGGCTTCATTAAGGGTCTTAGAATTGCTGGCTCTTGAATATCATTTACCCAAGTACCATCAAGGTTTCAGTGGAGAAGGAACTGAGAGAAATAGAAAAACACAGTCCCATATTTTTATCCATTCACAGCCGACCTTGTCACGCTGCCCTTTCTAGGGTGGCTGCCTAATTAATATGGGTGTCAAAGAGTCTAGCAGTATCACTAGCTGCCCAAGCAAATCACCTAAATGCTTTTATACTGTTAATAAGACATAAATGTGGCTAATAGCAGCTTTTTCATAGGGCATTAATGAAATAATTTCTACATGTGATATGAACCTTACCCAATTAGTCACTTTTAAAATGCCCTCAGACCCGATTTCAAAGAGAATTTGATGCACTGAAAAGGAATTCAGGAGTCAGAGACCCCAAATTACTCAAAGTCTCAGGATACTCAAGACACTCTTATTCTGGGAAACCTGATAGAGCATAAAGATTCTAAAGTATTTTTACCCCAGTAGAACAGTACCTTGGATTCCTTATATCACCATTCCATTCCATGCATGAGCTAGAAAAACAAGAAATACCAGTAAGCTGGACCTTTTATAAAGCTTGAGGTACTCATAATTCCTGATGCTTTGCTCATGGTATAGTATATCATACAATCTGAAAAAGAGCCAGTAGATGGTGTCAAAGATGGATAGGTATTTGTATCCCCATTATATGATAAAATAAAAGGGAAAAAAATATGGATAAGGTTAGCTCCAGCAAAGAGGTTCTAATAGCTCCCTGCAACTCCCAAGCTCTTTAGCTAGAAGAAACACACACCTGTAGCTATTTGCCTTTCTTCCCTTTACATCATCTCCCTCTTTTCTCTGCTCTCTGTATGTCTTTGGTTAGTTTGTTTCTTCCTTTCTCTCTACCTGTTTTCTTTTTTGTGGACCTTAGACATTGATAGTTGTAATCATATTCCTCAGATCATGATTCATCAGGATGAATTGTTTTATCTTACCTTTTTTTCTCCTTCATTGTCCCTATTTATATTCATTTCTCTACCTTTTATAGGCACCCACCTCAGAATATTTATTTACTATGTACTTGCATAGGTATCAGTAAGACGTGAAGTTTTATTTGGCAAATGTGTCTTTTAAATTTATATAAATGGTATTGTGTTACAGAATGTAACTTTGTTTCATTTATTTACTCAACCTCATCTTTAAAAAGATTCCATAATGTTGTTATTTGTAAATCTTAGCCTCTTCTGGCTGCTATTTTCCATCATCTGTCAAATATCTACACTACATTTTAGTTATTCATTATTCTAGTGATGGCATCTACGTTTCTTCTAACTTCAGTACCATAAACAATATTTTTTATTTATTTATTTATTTATTTATTTATTTTTTTGAGACAGAGTCTCGCTTTGTTGCCCAGGCTAGAGTGAGTGCCATGGCGTCAGCCTAGCTCACAGCAACCTCAAACTCCTGGGCTCCAGCGATCCTTCTGCCTCAGCCTCCCGAGTAGCTGGGACTACAGGCATGTGCCACCATGCCCGGCTAATTTTTTATATATATATCAGTTGGCCAATTAATTTCTTTCTATTTATAGTAGAGACGGGGTCTCGCTCTTGCTCAGGCTGGTTTTGAACTCCTGACCTTGAGCAATCCGCCCGCCTCGGCCTCCCAAGAGCTAGGATTACAGGCGTGAGTCACCGGGCCCGGCCCATAAACAATATTTTAATGAACATCATTATACATGCCTCCTTATGTTCCCATATGAGAGTTTCCCTAATGGGGAGTAAGATGGTAAGCCTGTAGGGTACTAATATTTTTAATTTCAGCAAGTTTTGCCATTTTGTTTTCAAAAATGTCTTCTTTAAGAGATAGCTGCACTCTGTTTATTGCAACACTAGTCACAATAGCCAAGATATGAAATCAACCTAAGTGTCCATCAAGATCAACAGATGAAGAAAATTTGGTATATATACACAATGGAATAATATTCAGCCATGAAAAAGAATGAAATTCTGTCATTCACAGCAACATGAATGAGGATATTGAATTAAGTGAAATAAGTCAGGCACAGAAAAATAAACACTGCATGTTCTCACTCATATGTGACAGCCATAAAAGTTGAACACATGGAAGTTGAGAGTAGAATTGTGGTGATTAGAGGATGGGAGGGGTAGGAGGCAGAGGAGGCTATGGGAATTTTGGTTAATCAATACAAAATTACAGCTAGATAGGAAGAATAACTTCTAGTGTATTACAGCACTGCCTAGTTAATAATTTATTGTATATTTTCAAATAGCTAGAGGATAGGAATGTTCCAAACACAAAGAAATAATAAATGTTTGAAGTAATGGTTATGCTAATTACCCTGACTTGATCATTACACATTGTATGTATGTACTGAAATATCACTCTGTATCCATCACTATGTATGATTATTACGTGTCAAATAAAAAATAAAAGAGCCTTCTTCAGCAAAAGTGCATAAAGGTTCTTATTTATCCACATTCTTGCTGTTGCTTGGTTTTATCTGAACCTCAGCTCAAAGTTTAGAATCTCATAGTCTAAGTCAGGTCCAGGTGAGTATGAGGCTGCCTGGATAAAGTTCTTGAGGACAATTCCCAAGTACAATTCTTCTTGATCTGTGAAATTAAAGACACAAGCTATTCATCCACCACATACCTGACAATCTGGATGACACAAGCATAGGGTGGCCTCTGTAGACATTCTCATTCAAAAAGGGGGGAAATAGGAGGCACAAAGAGTCAATGGGAGCAAGGTGATTGACTAGAGATGTCTGGCGCTCATTCCCCCTGCAAGAAAGAACCAAGGGAATGAATAAACACCTAACACTTGACTGGAGTGTCAAAAGGAGAGTGCTGGGGTGCAGCAGAGAAGTGGAGATGAACCTGTAGTGATTGAAAGCCCAGGAGGGCAGCATGAGGGCAAGTGGCTTCTGCACCCCTGTCTCCCCTGCCAGATCCTATTAGCTTCGAGTCAGGAGGGACTTCCCCCTGCAGAAGAAAGTACTCAGAAAACTGCACCAGCCCCCATTGCCACCACACACACCTACAGCCCTTACTATAGGAGAATGTCATAGTCTTTGCAAGCCCTGAACCCAGTGTGGAGAGCTGTCGGGGATTCACTCAGTTGCATTGCTTAGGTTAGGAGCACAAGGTGAGCACTCTCCATCCTCATCCACCCCCATGAGCCAAGCTGCTGTAGCATGACGCCATCTTGAGAACAGAGCCTCTTATGGAGTGTGCCTTGCTCTGGGGGCCAGTAGCCATTGCACCTCTTACTACTGGGGATCCATTGTCATTCCAGAAAGCCCATGTGGGTAGTTGAACACCACAAGCTCAACTGTGTGGAGTCTGGGCCCAGGATCACCTGTGGTTCTGGTAATGCACAGCAAGGAAACCAATTCCTACTACCTGAAGTTCCAGCCAGAGGAACGGTCTGGCAGTCCTGCCCAGGGTGAACTCACCCTTGAGTGAGCCGAACCACTGTATACCCTCCCTGGAGGGGGAAAGGTCCCTGAGAAACAGCCCCATGACACGTGCCACCCCCTCCCCAGGGACATTCCTATGGCCTGTCCAAAGCTCCCAAGCCCATAATAAGGGCCTGAGAAACAGCTCCATGGGCACCACTGGAAGGCATGCTTCCGGGCTGGCCGTACAGCTGTGTGCTCATGTTCTTGGCTGAGAAACAGCACCACAGGCTACTCCTGGCAGACACATTCCCAGGCTGGCTGAGCAGCCTTTTGCTCACGTTCTGGGACTGAGAAATAGCCCTGTGGTTTACACCAAGTAGACCTGCATCCGGGCTAGGTGGGAGGCCATGTGTCTGTGTCCTAGGCCTGAGAAACATTCCCGCAGTCTATTCCTGGCAAGCAGAACACCAGGCCAGAGACAACACTCCTATTCTTCTTAGAAGCTCTATTGTTTTGTTTAAAGAATGTGAGAGTCACACTCTTAAAACCTTAAGAGGGCTATTTTTTTTTTTAAACTGACTCAGTGATACTGAGGCACCACCTTCAATTTTTATGAGGTCTTACATGATTTTATGCTCACACCCTCAGCTTCATTTATACTCCGTGCTTTCTTGAAAATGTCCTGGATTTGATCTTTGCTCAGAAGCATTTTTTTTTAATATTATTTGCCATCTGAAGAGGCTGGAAATCTTCAAAAACTCACAAGTTTTGATTCTTTTTGTAGAACATTTCTTTCTTTAGAGAAGCACTTTCTTCTTGGATTTTACTATAAATAGCCTTTACGTGGCATTTTCACCAGTTTGGCTGGAAATCTCCTCCACTGCATCAAGTCACTAGGTACATTTCCTACCTTCCACATTACTTCTGGTGACCATTCTGCCAGTACGTGGCAAAGATCTCCCTTTCCCCCAGTTTCCAGTGGTATTTTCCTCATTTTCTTTTCAGCCCTCACTGACAGCATCTTTAAAGTCTAAAATACTAACGTCTGATCAAGGCAATTAGACTTTCACTAATGCTCTCTTCAGAAAGTTCTTTACCCATGCAGTTTCTGCCCACTTTTTCTCCCACATTTTTGGTTCTATTATGGCATATCCCACTTAGGGTACCAAACTATAATATTTTCAATTGCTGCATAAAAATTATTGTAAAACTTAGTAGGTTAAAACAACAAATATTATCATACATTCTCAGGTCAGGAACCTGGGAGCTGTTTCTTTGGGTGTCTCTGCCTCAGAATCTTCCACAAGGTTGCAGAGAAACTCTTGGTCAGAGTTGCAATCATGCCATGGCCTAACAAGCCTGGAAAATCTGATTCCGAGCTCACGTACATAATTATTGGAAGGCTGGAGTTTTTCACTGACTGCTGTCTGGAGGCTTAAATTCCTTGCGATGCAGACTTTTCCACAGAGTTGCGCACAGTGTAGCCATCTGCTTTCTCCAGAGCAAGAAGAGATAGAGGGAGAGACGAAAGAGAATGCACCCAAGATGTAAGCCACAGTCTTCCAGAACCCAACCTTGGAAGTGGTATACTGTAACTGCTGCCATATGCTACTGGTTACATAGACCAACTACCATACAATGTGGGAGATGGTTGTACAAGGTTAAGAATTCCAGCAGGTAGGATCATTGGGGAGTACAGCCATGACACCATTTTCTCAACACTATTATTAAACAATCCATTGTTTCCCTATTGAGTTTTAGGTATTATCCCCAGCCTATAGAAAATTCTTATATAGATAATTCTTGGATTTTTCTGCTCTCTTTTTACACCTGTGATCTTTCAGAAGGTCACATTTTGTGACCTTTTGGTATGTCTTATCTGAAAGGACATGATGACAGTAAATGATTAAACAGCAGGTCTGTAGTCCTGTCTTTCCCAAAGGGATTTTCCTGGGAAAAAAGATGGGCAACGCAATCAAATCCCCTGGTAAATACGCTAATGGCAGACTTCTTGATAAATAACCAATAATAGTATTTGCTAGTGGAAGAGTTCAGTAGGATATCTGATTGTCTAGGATTGTTCATGGTAAGCAAGCCTGGGAGCTATAGATTTATGGGGCATAGCTCCCTAGAAACTGTCATGTAAGCTGTTTAACTCTCTTATTCTATTAGATGAGCAAATATTTTCTGCCAACTTGGCAAACAGTTAATCATATTCAGGGGCTTGCTCTGATTTGGTTTGTTTTTTCCTTCAAGAATACACCATGGGTGGGTTATCTTCTGCCGGAGACATATATTTCTCTCTTTTTGTCATATTAAAAGCCATTGATAATCAATGCTTAGATTAATTCCTTAGAAGTTGCAAAGCGGCAGAATTCTAGCATTTCTTCATTTATTAGTTAGAATATTCCTATAAAGGGAAACGTCCCTTCATCTAGTATTTGGTAATCTATTGGTATAGTTCTTATAGGAAAAGCAGGATAAATGCTTTCGTTTTTCATTTATTGATTAGTTTTCAAATGATGAATTGGTTTGCTATCATTCTTCAATGTTGACCTACTGTGGTATTATGATAAAATCATGAATTTAAACATGTTTTATGTATTTTAATCCATTGTAGTTATTATTCATATTGATGTTGAAATTGTACCATATTTGGTAAATAGAACCTTTTGGAAGAGGATTCTTCAAGGAATGGATGCTTAAAACCCAAAATCTGAATGCTAAGCTGCTTACTATTTATTCTTGGGTTTCTCTATGATCTTGGCAACAAAGCTCATTGTCAATTTTCTGAGAAACTTTTTTTTTTTTGTAAATGGTATCTTGGCATAATTTTATGTTTTTCTTAATATGAGCAAGATTGAGCATCATTTTCATTTTTCTTTTGTTTGTGTGAATAGTTTGTTCATCTCACTAGCCCATTTAAAATTAACACTGTTGGACTTTTTCTTTTCTATTTTTAGAAGCTCTTTATACCAGGCATTCTCAAAGTATGATCTAGGGAAACCTAGGGTTCCCCAATACTATTTCAAGGGGTGTGTGAAGTAAAAAATATTTTCATGATAATACTAAGATAATATTTGCCCTTTTCACTGTTATTATCTCATGAGTGTTCAGTGGAATTTTCCCAGGCTACATGATGTGATGCTGTAACATTGAATGCAAAAACAGCTATTTTTTATTAAGCCAGAAATTTTAAAAAACTGCAAAAATATAAGGCAATAACTTGCCCCTAATTTTTAAATTTCAATTTTTATGTAATTATTCAACTTTTTAAATGAACTCTACAGGTATCAGACTTCTTGCCAGTAACACTAGGTGCAACAAGATAATGAAGAAATGTTTTCAACTGCTGAGAAAAAAATTGAATTCGTGTCATACATCCTCTTAAACTATTGGGATGAGTTAGAAAAGATATCTTTTGGACTGTCAGTCATGGCCTCAAGAAGTTTAGTATGCAAAGGTTGTCCTGAAATCCACTTAGATTGGGGCAAGGGCAGTGAGGAGGGTCAAACCATGCCCTGACTTTGCTAAATTTGAAGCAAGCAGAGCAATGCATAGGGTACAAGTGAGTGGAGGTGGTCTAGGGGCATGAACATCTCTCTCTCCATGGGCCGTGGGTGCTGCTTAGTGTTTTTGGCATGGTTGTTGGTAGTCATATCACACTGTTGACCTATTCTAACATTAAGTTTTTTCTCTTTCTAAAATATCCTGTAAATGATCTATTGCTTACTCTTTCCTTAAGCAGATTGGGGGGGCACCGGGGGTACTAACTAGATGATTTTAATTTTTGAACTTTGCATATTTAATCTTATGGATATCTAGGGAAAGTCAGTTTGGCCACTACCACGACTCAGACATGTCTGGAGGACTAGTGTCCCCTCTCCATTAAGGTGTGTGCATACAAGAATGAGTGGAGATCCTGGCTGCTTTTGTATCCTAATGACATGGAGTAGCTAATACTCTTAATTCTATACTATAAACTCCAGAGCTGCCTCCCTAAGCTATAAAAAGAACTGTGCAGGGAGGCCACTGCGGTGAAAATATTGGATTGCTTCTGAAAACCTGCTTTTTCAGGACCTGCTCCCTGTGTCATTAGCTTTATTCTTATGGAAAATAGCAGTTCCACATTAAAGATTTTCAGCAGTCCCCATCTGAGGATGCACACTGTCTCAGCCTTGTGGGAAACGCAAAGAGTCATCCGTTACTGTAGTAATCAAACAACCTTGGGAACACAGAGAGATGGGCTTCAGGATGCATTCCACAGCTGTGCTTTCCCTTCTCATCATTTCTTCCCCATGGTTTAGGGGAGAACGAACTAATCTGTATACCAATCTGTCATCTTCATTACCTAGGAGATAAACCAATTCTCTAAGGATTTCTTTCCGTCCAGCCACCAGTCTTCCCCTGCAGTTTAATTTGCATTTGTATTACTCATTTGGTTGTTATTTATAAAGTGGCAGAGATTAGGTTTCAGTGTAAGGTTGAATTTTGTGCTAGCGTTCATAACTACTTTTAAAAATAAAGTTTCTTTAATAAGCTCATATAAGGGGGAATTGTTCCTGGGAGGATGCCAACTTGGTCTTAGGATCTAACATTCTTTCTGCATAATTCCTGACTGTGGTCATTTACCTTGCATTCTTTGGCTACTGGTGCTCCATGAAGCCAGAAGCATCACTCTGGAGGTATGTTTACAAGTGATTAAATGATGAGCAAGTATTTCTAGAGCTATCTGTTTTTATTAAAGTAGAAAGAGTTGAGAAATCTAGCTTGCTGGCTTAGAGGAGAAGGACCTTGGTCAAGTCCAACAGGAAGATCTTGTCTTTGGGTTTATGCCACCCAATGTTGCCCAAACTAAGGGCTAGATTTGTAAACCAGATTATTTTTTATGGATTCTAGATAACAATTAAGCCCATTGTCCTGAGCACTGTTACCTGAAATGTAGCTCCATGTAGGGGAAAAGTCAGTAGTTGAAGCCTGGTGAACTGGATTCCCGGTAAAGGGATTGGGCTACTATTGCAGGGTACGAGCAAGGCACAGAAGTGCCTTCTTCCAGTGTCGGGGATTCTGTGTCTTTTTTCATAGCGATGTAGAAGGAGCACCCAACTGCACTTACATTTCAGCTATTCTCTATTTAGTCTTCACTTCTGCATAAATTCCACAATTATTTTGTAACACCAAAGATTGGTTTTCAGCTTTTCATCAGTAACATTCGTGTCCTTCTAGGTTTGTATCCTTAGAGGTTGAAAATCTATAGTTAAGTGCTCAGACTAGGATATCTGGTTGAACTATTGCAACACTTGCTATCTGTGGGCTTTAGGTCCATTATCATAGCCTAAGTTTTGGTTTCCACATCTATAAATGGGGGTCATATTAGTAACTATCTTATCTCATGGGGCTATAATGGGATTGAAAGAAATGGTTCCTGTGAAGTTCTATGTATGTGTGGTAGGTAGCCTCCATAATGGCCCCAGTGAGCCTCACTTCTTGGTATTCATATCCTCACATAGTGCTGATAGGTTAAACTCTAGGATATGGTAGATATGACAGGGTATGCCTTCTGAAACTAGATCATAAAAGACATAGTGTCTTCCATCTTGCTTTCTTGATCACTCACTCAGGAGGAAGGCAGAAGACACTAACTAGCCTTTAAGAAGCCCATGTGGGAACCAGCACCTCCAGCCAATAGCCACATGAGCGCACCATCTTGGAAATGAAGCCACCAGCCTAGTCAGGCCTTCAGATGAGCAAATCCCTGGCCAATACCTAACTGTAACCTCATGAGAGACCCTGAGCTGGAAGTACACAGCTGAGCCACTCTTGAATTTCTGATCCATAGAATCCATGAGGTAATGACTGTTTGTTGTTTGAAGCTGAAAATCCTTGGGGTAATTTGTTATGTGCCAATAGATAACTAGTATAGTATAAAGGTACTCAATAAATATTATTGCAGTCTCGTCAATTAGGTTAGATTTCAGTTTTTTTCTGGTCTCGTTTAGATGTGGGAGAAGTGCCAAGATAGTCAGGGACACCTGATAAACCATTTTAGTGTGGGACATTTCTCTAAGTGGCTGATTTGTCTTTCAGTATGCAGTGGTGATTTTCATTAGCTTCACTTATGATATCTTACTATAATGATTTGAATACTAGCTACACCATTTATTTATGCCAGACAGATTGGTTTGGTGGTTTTAGGAGCAAAACAACTTTTAGAATGAATGTAAAAGAAGGCAGAAGTAGAGCATTAAATGCAAAGTGTGCATGAGCCCTTTGTCAGTTGCATGTTCTGAGGTCTAGTTCCCAAAAGGCGTCACGTTTTTGAGACTGATATACAAGAAGCTGAAATAAATTAAGATAATGAAGAGTCCTATTGATTTATATTCCAATTAGCAATCAAACTTATGAATATATGGGAAATTGGATTATCTCTGAAATAAAACTAGGTTGCAACATTGAGTGAATTAGGCAGAGATTTTACTTACAGATGAGTAAAAGGAAGTACTTATACCATCTTGGGTGTATATATACCTTGGGAGACTATAGGATAGAGGAAACTAGCCCTTGAGATGTCTCCTAGCTATAATTTTATGCTCTTCCAGTCTGATACTCAGGGACAGTCCTACATAAGATGCTGCAGCAGTATTGTAGTGCACAATTCCGGTACCCCAGGATAAGTGGCAGGAAAATTAGGTTCATATTTTAACCCCATTTCTTACCAATTGTGTGGGTTTGAGGAGATTAACCTCTGTATGAACTTTCTTTGATGAAAATACAGTAAAAATTACTTTAAAATCCTTACCATATTATTTGCCACGTAAATAATGTGATATATGTGTCTGTGTCTTTAGTGCAAGGCCAAGCATGGAAACAGTAAAAACTGAATCTGAATGAATAGGGAAGATTGAAACTGTTGAGGGGAGCAACCTGTGTACAGTGTTTGCCTATTGAATGAAAGGTTTTTTGGTGGGTTCTTTATCATGGAATGTGCAGTTTGTGTGAAGAAAGTTTCCCAGACTCCTTTGTGTGGTCTGTGGTTTCCCAGAGTTTGGGTTATACCTCCATTATATAATAGCACCGGTTGTCCTGTGTCTCGATAATATCTTTATGGGCCTCTGGTTTCCAGTAGGTTCTGAAGTTTTCTCTGGAAAGAGAATGTGTCTTTTTTTCATTTTTTAAAAGTTCTCAAGACTTAACACGTAGTAGGTTCTTATTTATTTGTTAAAGGGACGAATGTCACAGATTTTTAAACAGCGCTTATTCTTGAAATCACTGCCGTGAATTTTTTCCAGTCCAGAGAGCAAGCAGCAATTGTTAATTTAAAAAATTTAAAAAAGACAAAACGAAATGAAATGGACAGTAGGTAAAAAAAAAAAAAAAGGTGACTGTTTCTACAGAAACATATCACTGTACTTAGTGACCTTGAACTGAGTCAAAGTCTCTGTGGTTTAATCAATGCAGATGAATAACTCTTTTATAAAAAGACTCAAAAGCCTGTGCTTGCATGAACTGCTGTAAGGATTTTTAAATAGATGTTCAGATTGCCCAGGGAAAGGAACTTCCCCTGATGATTAACCTATGCTCTGGATTTGTTGGCACAAACACTTTTGTAGTAGTTAATGTATATGAGATTTTTTGACAGAGCGTGGATATACAGGGAGTATATACGCCTTGGGAGAAGGCCCTGGCTCACAGTGACGTGCATTAATAATAGACATGGGAGTCAGGTGGAGGGAAATCAGCCCCCGTGCAACCTGCATAACTCAGGGCTTGGTAATGAAATACAGACTATCTTCACTGCTTAAATAGAAATGTTAGGAAAGGTCAGATAATAATTTAATTCATTGAAAAAAGTAAATTACATCAACAACAAAACCTTTTGCTTTGCATAAGTAACTGAAAAGGGTCAAGGTTAAAATAGCAATTAAACTATGCATTATATCTTTAGTGAATAATAAAGTGGCATTGCTTTCAGCATTATTTACTGAAGAAGTAAATGGGTCTGGGAATACAGATGTTGTAGCCAGGCCCCTTAAGATATTAGTACCCCAGCATTTTTAGCAATGCAAATTTCGACTAGGCCCTTGTTTGCTTACACCTGGAAACTGTACTTCCTGCCCTGCACCCCTTGTTCTCACAGTCATTAACTGATGCTGAACTGTTTCCTTGTCCAACAGGAAGAGACAACTCCAGGGTTACAAGGAAAATGTGTGTTTGTTTTGCAGAAGGAATGAATGCCTTTGAGCAAGTTATCTGTGGACATTCAGAGCTCTGGTTGCTCAAGATGTTATCTGAAACTGAAGAAACAGACCCTTGGTTCCCTGAAACCCCCTCCCTTACTTCCCAGCAGCAGAAAACCTCCCTACTTTCCTCTTTGGTAAGATGGATCTGAGAAATCTTGCTCTCCCATCTTCTTGCTTTGGCTAAACTAAGTAAACCTTTCTTTATCTCCAAGCAGTGGTGTCAGAGTGTTTGGCTTTTGCTGCGTTATCAGGTACATAAGCTTGAATTTGGAAGTTCAACAACAATGCCAGCAAACTCAACAAAGTACTTGTTATTGTATAATGTTGGGGCACTTCAGGCCTCAGGACCAGGCCTTGGGAGGTAGAATCTCTCTCTGATCTTCTCCTGTCCTCCTTTTGTGCAGTGTGTGCTGTTTCAGGAATGGGCACGCTTATAGCTCTGACTTGGTCGGTGCAAATGCAATTTATGTAACCAAAGTGTCTGTAATATTCTGAAACAAATAATAAAAAAGAACAAACCTCACTAACAATGTTAGAAGACAAATGGCAGAATAGGAATAAAATGTTATTTATAGAAAAAGACCCAATTCCTTTAAAACAAATAACTTTCCCAAATAAATAGATTAACCCAATTGAAAAATAAGCAAAGACTTAAGCACTGTACACACAAATTGTCAATTTTCAAATAAGAACCATGGAACATTATCTATTTCCCATAAAGTTGACAAATTATTAGAAGGATGTTAGGTAACATATAGAGTTACCAAGTATGTATAAGAAAATGGGAATATTAATACACTATTTGTGAAAAAAATACACTATTTGTGGAAGTAAGCTGGTATAATGTTTGTTGGAACGCAAACTGTGAATTTGAATTAAAATTTTAAAAAAATCATGCCATTTGAACCAAGAATTCCACTTTTACAACTCTCCTGATCTACTGATATGCTTTTGCACATGCACAAAGATTTGTGTGCAAGCATGTTGCAGTGTTTTTTTTGTACATGCAAAGAACTGGACCTAGAATATATACAAGGCTCTGAAAAGTTTTACAGGAAAGAAACCTTCTAAACTTTTTTTTAAAAACTAGCATTTACTAAACTTTGGCTTCTGAATCTTACTTTATAAGAGTAGCAACTTGTTACAGTCCATAGGAAGTAGAATTCTGTAAAACACCCTGGAGAAAATGCTCTTGATTTTTTTTTCCAGCATATTATGGGGGGACAAATATTCAATCTTAAGGGCTAAGCATGGACCAGTGCGGCCGTTTAGAAAAGCTGGGCGCCCTGGACATCAGAGAGACGACTGCTGTCACTCAGCAGCTGTTCTGCAGAGGCTCTCCCAGAAAGGTGGGGCCAGGCAGATGCCAAGGAGGTGGCCCTTGGAGGAGCTGGGCCTGCCATCTGCGCTGCCAGAGACCGCCCTCCTGGGAAGCAAGAGCCGGAAGCTGCTGGCAGAGGGGAGGAAGCCCTTTGCTCCCAGCACCCAGGCCAGAATCCATTGCTTCTGGGGGAGCAGAGGGAACCAGAGTTGTCTACAGCCGAGGGACCAACAGGAGAAACTCTGTCCTGGCCTGGGGGCGTGGGGGAGGGGCAGGATCACTGAGAAAGGCTCACCCTCAAAGAGACCCAGGTGCCCCAGGTCTGTCTAGGTCAGAGGCTGCCTCGGGCGGAAACACCCTCTCTCCTACCAGGAGTGCGGCATCAGGTGGCAAGCGCTGGGCAGGGACAGAGAGGAGACCCCGGTCTGTGGTGCAGGCTGAGGGCTGAGGGAGAGGCAGGAGCACCGAGAGGGACCTCCAGCACCCTAAGGCCGGCGCTAGGCACCAGGCAGCAGCTGCCCACACTCAGAGGAATTCGGATCCCTGCAGCACTGAAGGTAACTAGCACCCAAACCTCAGTTCTGCTCAACTCCTCGCCTGTCTACTCAGTCCCTACCCTCACCCCTCACGGACTGGACACACCCGAGGAATGAAATGCTGAACTCTGAAGACAGGCCAATAGAAATGACCCAACTGGACCCCAACGAGAAGCAAGAGTAGAGAAGAAAGGGCAAGGGGCTCTCCTTCAACGCTGGCTTGGGATCTAAGAATTGAAGATGACGCTGTGAAATTATATTCTAGGTAAATGATTCTACCTTGGCATTGTTTCCTGATTTCGTGCAGCTGTTAACACATTGAAGGATGGCATCAGGTGACCATCCGGTGCCTGGCGTTCCTAACACCTGATGAGAGGAGTTGTAAAGTCCCAGTGTGACGGTGACATTGGAAGTTCCTTAAAAACAAAACAGAACCCAGCATGGTGATTGCACGTAAAGAGTTTGGTAACTTTTACCTCTAACCTCTGCTGTGACTGAAACCCTTGGTGAAGAAAGACTGTTTTTTCCACCAAATGTGACTCTATTTGTCTCATTTCCCTTTGCGCTTTTATTATTCAGACAAATCTACCCTATACAAGGGACATGCTTACATATTTTTGTACAGTCATTTTTCTTTATAAGACTGTTTATTTCAGAATCTGTAGCCATTTCTGCCTTTGTTTCCCCTAAATACTTGGCAGCGAGCAAGAAAATTACTCATTTTCTGAGTGATGAAACTAAGGCTGAAGGAGGTTTGTGAATATTTTATGTTAAAGAGACAGGAAAAAAAATAATCCTCTAATGCGTTGTCTTTGACTAAACTGTAAGGCTGCTCAATTTTTTATCTTAGCAACTTATCATTTTTTCCCGGGTCAATGACTACTTGCAGAAAACAGTAAGTCTATATTCACCCAAGGAAAAGATCTGATCTGAATACCAGAATACCGTTGGTACATGTAGAGATATGGCCCTCCCGTTTATAGTTGGTATTTCCACATTAAGATGAAACAGCTGCCAATTCAAAACCACAGCCCTCCAGCAAAGCCCCATGGCATTATAAAAACGCATATACTTCTGGCACTTTCCAGCTGTCAGCCTCACTGCTCACCTTTCTTCTTGCATTTTATTATAGATATTTTGACCAGCATTTTATAATGTGGAGCAGGAAAGAAATTTCACACGTTCCCTGTCATAAAACATGGTCTCGATTGAGGAGACTGAGGGAAATCAGAGCGGAAGTTTGGTGTCTGGAGAGTATGATTTTGCCTGGAGCAGATCCACACCTGTCATCTCCGCAGGTAGTGGGGTGTGCCAGCTAGCTTTAGCGAGCTGGACGGGCCTGGTTTGACTGACTGCTGGCTCCCCTGTTACCAGCAGTAACACCTTGAGCACATTATTTGGTAACAATGAGCCTCAGTTTCTCATATTTGAAACAGGTAATATACACATCTCATTGAGTTGTGGGGAGGGTTATATGAGGTGTTAAATGTATATCTTTTGGTGCAATACTTGGATCAAGTATTTTGTTTTCTTTTCTTTCTTCCTTTTTTTTTGGTGGTGTGGGGGGACAGGGTCTTGCTCCACCGCCTGGGTTAGAATGCAGTGGTATCATCGCAGCTCACAGCAACCTCAAACTCCTGGGTTCAAGCGATCCTCCTGCCTCAGCTTCTCAAGTAGCTGGAACTACAGGCGTGGGCCATAATGCCTGGCTGATTTTTCTGTTTGTTTGTTTGTTTGTTTTTGTAGAGAAGGGGTCTGGTTCTTGCTCAGGCTAGTGGATCAAGTATTTATCTGGTATCGAAGTAAGTAACTGAGTTGGTGGTGTGGCCTAAAGATTAGGCATGCCCATCATGTTATGAACAGTATTTTCCAAGGGGGTGGGATAGACCCAACTGCAGTGGGGAGGATGAGAGCCAGCATGGCTGGGCAGCCTGGTGGCAGGAGGTGGCATTGTGTGGCTGTCCATCAGTCATGGAGAATTCTGGTAGGAGAAGGCAGAGCCCAGACAGGGACTAGCATTCAAGAACATCTGAGTGATGTCTGGAAATCAAGGTAAGAATGAAACAGTGTACTCTAGTCCCTGCTAGAAGGGACTATGTCACCCCCTCCTAGGATCCCTCCTTATGTAATTGGTATAAGAGCAAGGGACTGATTAGTTTCCAAAACTGGGGACTGAGATGAAATCTAGGCTGAAGTAGCAATCTTTAAGTCCCTCATAAGGTGAGGAATATGGGACATGGGGCAGGGACGAGACAAAGCTCTGCAGAGAACCAAGCAGGTATTGCAGATTTTGGCCTCATTTACCCAATCTCTGAATAATATTTTGTTTTCTTCTAGAAGCCAATGGGTGGGTTATAACTGGATGGGTTCCACGTAATTTTTGCAACCAAACCTCATTTCAAATGCTGTCTCTTCTTTTTCAGGTCTGTTGTTCTGCCCTTTGGAAACCTCCCGCTGTAGACAGGCCTTTTTCTCCAGTTCTGTGCGGGGATGAACTTGCAGATAACACTTCACCTTTATGGCAGAGAAACAAGGTTTTGCCTGTGTCTTCTCAGGTGCTGTTTGCTTGGGAAGCTGGCTTCCTAAGGGACATTCCAGGAGATCCCCTGCTGCGCTATCCTGGGAGCCTCCTGGAGGCCTAGGGGACAAACTTTGGCTCTCACATCTTTGAAATTCACACAGTTTGCCAGAATTTAAGCTTTTATTTCCACTCCAGGTCCAGTGATCTAGTGTCGCCATCACAGATTCTAAATATGGCTGCAGATATATATGATTACAATGCAAAACACATACGAATATCATGCTAGTCAAGGAAATGTAGGGTTTTTCTGAAGGATAAAAAGGAGATAAATCATGTACGTATCTTATGGTTGCAATAATAGCTACACTGATGTTTATGTCAAATCTCAAAGGAGAACAAATAGCTGAGCTAATGGCGTATAACAAAGAATCTCCCAGTGGGAAATACAATAAAACTTGTTAGTTCAGAATGTAGAGTACCTGGGGAAAAATAGATTTTCGAGTTATCAGGGATAAGCTAATCTGCTGTTTTTTAAATAAGAGGAGAATACAAGTTGCTTTGAATTTAACATGCTTTAATACCAATCACCTATAAAGTTTTACTTTGTAGATGTAAAGTCTCAGTAATGAGAAGATATCTTGGTATATTTATAACGTTTAATTGCAACAGATCTATTATGTGTATGGTTTGTATTATGTCTATAGGTGTGTGTGTGCGTGTGTGTGTGAATATGTTGAGTGTGTTATATGTGTGTGTTTTAAAAAGGGACTGCTGTTCACCTGATTGGATAATTCAATTGAGTCAAATCATGAAACTTTATGTCTAGACTCTATGTATTTCAAAATCACCCTTTTAAATTTGAAAATATAAACTTTGGAGATACTATAAAAGTTGTTTTATAGATTCATTTCATTTTGAATATGAATGATTTAGTTTCCTTGAGTCACACATTTCAAAAGGCTGAAATCATGAAATATTAAAAAGAGAAAAATGTTACCCTTACTTCCTTGCAAGTGAGGATACACATTCTAATGGATGGTCTTGGTTTGCAAAAAAGTGTCTCCAAACGCTATCGCTAATAGCTTCAACAAAGGATGCTATGACATCCACATTTCTTTTTGGTGTTCACTGTTCAGCACATTGATGAAGGGTTATAGCGGGTCCTCCCTTGGAATGGTCCTGCGTATGCATGTTCCTTAAATTTATCACACTGGAATTTACTGACAGCTATACTCTATGAATGGAGTCCAAAGTTTTGCTATTGGATAAGCTCTGAAAAGACAATGGGATGGGTTTTTTTTCTCCCTATAGTTCCCTTAGCTGCTTTCAAGTCCTACAGTCACGTTGAATATGTAATGTAAGAAAAATTTTGGGTTAGAAAATCTACTGAGGGACTCGGATGAGCTCAGGAGTGTTCTCAATGCCTGCTCACAAACAGAGCCCAGCCTTTCCTAGTCGAACGTAGTTGGTTCTGTGTTCTCCCAGGAAAGAATCCTAATGCTATATGAGTAACTTTTAATCAAATGACTGAAAAACTTGGAATTTTGGAGGATAATCTTTGGCATAAGCCCGTAAAATCATCTGTATTTTAAAATTTTTAATAATTTTGCTAAGGAATGTCCTGCAGTCACCAATATGGATCACTTTTTCTAGATACTACATGCTCTTTCATTATTGAGATTCAAATTTTGTTTTATTTCAGGAAAAATATTTTTGAGCTATAACTTTAAATATAAATTCTGTTTTTTTTTTTTTTTATTATTTTCATTTTTAGCCACAGGAAGGAGGCTGGGGACCTGGTAATACCCTGAGGTGCACAGTTTAATTGATCATAAAAGCATGTTTCCATCCTCCTCAGCCGTGGGTGTCTGCAGGTATCCACTCTCTGCGTCCAATTCTGAATACTGTTGATTCCCTTCATAAACTACCAGGGAAGCCTCCATTCCAGGGACAGGGTATTGATCTACTTTAATATAATTATTCTGCCTACGATGATCTATACCAGTTCTAATTTTACTTTATATTTGCCGCACCCCCGTGACAGGGGATAGGTACATAGGGCTTCTGAGACACAGATATAAAGCTATTGACTAAAACTTATTCAATATCATCTCTAAAATCATTAATCCATGACAGAGGCATCCTTCTTGAAAAGTTCTAGGATCTTGCAAAACTGGATCAAGCTGCTCCTCTTTCCTGCAGCTCCCTTCACACTCAGTTATATATGTAGCCCTTCACACCTAGCCAGTGGTGTGCTGGTAAATGTTTAACAACGGGCTCGCTGGGAGAAAAACCAAACCAAACCAACAAAAGTCCCTCATTTATAGCTCTTGCCAGTTTCTGTGGTGTAAACCCTCTTGCCGCAGCTGATTTCAAGCTACCAATGCGGCATCATGGTACATGGAGTTGGGGAGAGATTCTCACAATTGGCTCTTGCAGGAAGATGAGAGCTGGCTCCAGAACGCCACTGCTCCTAGTCCAAAAGCTTCGCTTTTAACCTCTGCTTTCCTGCTTCAAGTGCTGGAAAACTTTTGGATTTGACGTGATTCAAACTCGATTTCCCCAGATTCAACTCTGGGGAACCTATCAGCTGGAATGGATCTGCTGTTATTTCGTGGTTGCATATGGGCATGCAATATTATACAGCAGGAACTTAGCTAAAAACATTTCCTCAGCTACTGTCAACAACATGAGTCTGGTGTCAGTCCCAATTATTTTTCCTAGTCAATTCCAGTGGTTCTCAATTAAGGGTGATTTTGCCACTTGGAAAACATTTAGCAATGTCTGGAGACAGTTTGTCACAACTGGGGAGGTGGTGCAGTGGCATCCAATGAGTAGACCAGGCTCTAATGCCAGGCTGAGTCCCCAAGTTGGTTCATCTGGCCATCCTGTGCTCACTGTGTCCATATCTGAAAGAAATTTGGAGAAGGCTTGCCAAAGTATGCCTACTACCTTTAGAGCAGCACCCAACATTTCAACAGGGTATATCCCAGTCCAGTGTAGTCTCAGCACCTTTTTCGTATCTGATAAATTTCCATAGCTTACTTTGTGCTATCTACCACTTGGATAAACTGCATTAGAAGTTCCTGAGATTCCTTAGGCCATTCAGAAAACGTAGAGATGTATTGCACTTCTTGGCTATAAATGCCTCCTGATTTCATTTAGTAATTTTCCTAACCTGAGCATTTAAATGTCTGGTCTTGCTTCTCTGTTCTGCAAAGTCTCCATAATCTAGGAGGCAAGTGCCACACTCTCCTGTGGTCTTTCGCTCACTCAAGACTGACAGCAAGGATCTACACCATTTAAATGACATTTGTGGATTAAATATTATTTTACTTTGAAATAAATGACTAGGTTCTTCTGGGTTTTCAGGAATCTCTTTTATTTTCCAATCTGAAGATAGTGCCTAGTTTATAGCAGAACGTCTACACACCAATCAGAGCAAAGTAGGAGGGTGGGCCAAAGACGTAGGCACAACACCCAATTAAATGGTCCCATCTTTTCCGACCTGTTCCTTATTGTTAATACTCAGCATTCCTATGATTTCTGTGTATTAAGTCTTCTCTCTTAGACATCCACAACTGTGAGCTGCTGCCGTACACCAGGAGATTCACTTTATGGCAGGTGAGCTGGGCCGTGTTTTTGAATATTTTGGGGGTTTTTATCTCATGGGCAAAAGTAGTTTTGACTTCATGGAATCCCTAAAATGATCTCTAGGATCTCTGTGATCAATTTGGGAACTACTGGTCCAACTCAATTACGTCAGTCATATTTATCTTTCCAGAGATTGGTACAATTTAGGCCAATGAGGTGTGAGGAAAGTTTTGCTGGAGGCTCCTGAGTGAAAGAAGTTTCTTCACACCTACAAAGAGCCATAAGGAGTCAATCTCCTCTCCCTGCCACAGGTGAACCAACCACTATACAGCCTTATTTGCTTCCCATAGCCATCTGTGGCCTGGGGGAAACCAGTTTCAAACTGACTTTAACTCCCTGTGTGGCAGAGGAGAGAAGACACCTCAGTCCTTGAGGATGCCATGTGATTCCTGGTTGGATCTGTATGGAAGCCCTCTCCACCTCTGAACTGGTACAAATTTGAGACACTATCTCAAATAACTAGAGTGGCTTTAGTTGGATTTTTCTCTTACATCCTGCCAAATGCATGGACAATGACATATGTTTTTGTAAAACTTGTATTTTTGTAGATTTCTAGTAGATGACAGAGTGAGTTCCCATAACCCTTCCTGTCTCTTGTGCAAGCATCAAACAATTAAGATAAAAGATAAAAAAGTTAACAGAACTGATAAATGTCTTTATAGACTAGAAACAGAAAGTGAACTTTCTGTTCACTTATAGATAAACATAATGGAAAAATGGATAAATCTCCCCACGGCATAGAAACACCAATGGGGAATGGTTCTAAGGCTAAAGGCTTACTGGACTTTGGGAATGGAAACAGAAAGTGACGGCAAGGAGTTTAACTCTTGTGGGAAATAGGAATAAATACAGCAGAGCCAGATACCTCGTGAAATGGTGGTAGGGTGGTAGAGTTGGGTGTGGCCCCCAAGACAAATTAAAGGCTGAAAAATTTTTAAACGCTTTCAGAAGCTGAAACTGCTAGAGAACTTTTACCGAGGGTGGCTGGATTGAACAGAAATAACTGCATCTCCAGGAAACAGACCAAGCCTGGTAATGGCTTCAAGCCATTCATCTTTGATGTCCTATTTCAGGATTTAAGATTCTGAGATCTTGGGCCACTGCTGGCTTGTGTTTAGGCACCTACAATTCCATGAAATAGGTAAGGGTGAACATAGAAGATTCTTTCATTAGAAAACTCCCACTCAATGTGAATTTTCATATAAAACTTTCAAAGCATATAAGGAATTGTAACCAATATATTCAATAAATCCAACAAGTCTGAAAATCATCTCTGAAGGAAATAAAAATAAAATTCTGTAAAAAATACTTTAAAATATCTTCTGTAAAACAGTGTAAGATATTCAAATGTGTAATCTAATATATACTATCCATAGAAAGAATAGAAGATTATGCAACAAAAATGGTTTGATATGAATTTAAAAAATGCATGTATAAAAAAATTTCAGACTTTAGAAACATATGTAAAACTCTGAGGAAACCATGAAATCATTTCTACTTTTAATTCTTCAAGTGGTTAAACTCAAATACTAAGAAATATTATTTTTATTTCTCTAATTTATCAGATCAGTCTCACAAATGTGCTATTTTTTTTTGGAGACAGAGTCTCACTTTGTTGCCCAGGCTAGAGTGAGTGCCATGGCATCAGCCTAGCTCACAGCAACCTCAAACTCCTGGGCTCAAGTGATCCTCCTGCCTCAGTCTCCCGAGTAGCTGGGACTACAGGCATGCACTACCATTTTTTTCTATATATATTACTTAGCCAATTAATTTCTTTCTATTTATAGTAGAGACGGGGTCTCGCTCTTGCTCAGACTGGTTTCGAACTCCTGACCTCGAGCAATCCGCCTGCCTCGGCCTCCCAAGAGTACTAGGATTACAGGCGTGAGCCACTGCGCCCGGCCACAAATGTGCTATTATCATCTGCAAGTTAGTTTTCTATTCCTTTCTACCATCTTAATTTTTGTTAGATTATCTTTGTCTTCTTAGGGGCAATCCCAATAATAGTAAGTTTGTAGACAACATTTCTTGATTTAGTTATTTTAGCAGCAAAAGCATGGGCCACTCTTATGGGGAGCACTTCCTTTCAAATGGTTTCCGAACGAGGTGAGGAAACCGGGCTTTTTTATCCCTTGTTAACCAGTCACCAAATGCAGACTGACCCTGAGGAGTGTGTGTTATCTTGGGAAAGATAGTTCCCTATGTAAGTGTTTGGGTTCAGTTGATTGTGTCAGTCTTTTAAGATTGATTCATATTAACTGAGCAGCACCTAAGTGGTCACATAGGTACTACAGTAATAGGGTATTGGGCAGGGGGGTGGGGGCGGGTATATACATACATAATGAGTGAGATGTGCACCATCTGGGGGATGGTCATGATGGAGACTCAGACTTGTGGGGGGAGGGGAGAAACCTTAAAATCTGTACCCCCATAATATGCGGAAATAAAAAAAAAGATTAAGTGATTCAGAAATCTCACATTGTCAATGTAAAAGGACTTTACCTAGTCTGTGTCTTTGCATTGATTTTCTAGACAGCTGAACCTCAGGAAAAGATGAGCGTGCTCATTCTCTCCTGTAGACTGACAGCTCAGGGCACTGAGACTGTGGGGAGGGAGGGACAGGAGGCCAGGGGAGGTGTAAAGCAATGGGATGCTGTCTGTGCCCTGCTACACAGCTGACTGCTACGTGATCATGATGGCTATCATTGTGGGGCCTGCCTGAAAAATTTCCACAGAGCAACCACCCCTTGCAGCACTCCATGCAGCAGGAAAAGTAAAGGGAATATATCTGTTCATTTCCCTTCATCTCTGTCTCCCATTGTTGAAGTTCACCCCATAGGAAAGCTAACCAGGCCTCAGATAAATCCTTCTGGAACTCGATTATATGTGTTAGACCAGAGCTGCATTATCTAGTTTTCTAGTGGCAACTCAAGAGACCAGAGTCTACATTTAATTTTTTGGTATTTCTCCTATAACAAAAATGGTTGGGCAACTCAGCTCAAGTGAGAGATTAGCTGAGTGAGAAGAATGAGGCAGTCAAAGAGATCTTAGCAGGCAAACAAAATTTGTGTTTCACTCAGCTTGTTTTAATTCTAAGTGAAGAAACCTTTTCTGTTATTCCCAGATCTGAAAGTTCAGGGCTTTTACAGTTTTGGTATTCAATGTGTTGTTTACTGTAGGATTTTAGTGGATAATCTTTATTGGTTTATGGAAATTTCCTTCTAAGTATGTTACATTTTTCTTTTTGTTTTTAATAAATTGACTGGGTGCTGATTTTTTTGAGTCTTTCTTTATATGTGAATATAATATCATTTTATTGCTTTTATTTCTTTAATTATATTGATAGAGTTTTTAATTCTAACATTGGATTTCTGGGATAAAGATTGCTTATGGATGGCCTATTTTTAAAAGCACATTGCTGGAATTGAGTTATTAATTAATTTATATTTTTATTTAAGATACTTGTTTCTAAGTTGTAAGCTCAGTCCATCATTGTCTTTTACTATCTTCTTCCATCAGTTGTTTGTATTGAGGTTATATGAGGCTTATGAAAGGGTTTGGGAAACTTTATCTCTAATTTTAGTGTCTGGAATAATTTATATAAAATAATGATTATCCCTGGTAAGGTTAGCAAAATGTTTTTGAACCCTGTGCTTTTTCATAAATAAGGGAGATTTTAAAAAATTGCCAATTCAACTTTTTTCAATAATTACTGGATTAATAAAGTTTTTATGCTTATATTGAAATAAAAAAGTTTATTTTTATAAATAATTTTACATTTTATCTGTTTTCAAACTTATAGAGTTACTCATAAAATTATTCTATAGTTTTATAGCTTAAATATATATGTCTAGTTATGTACTCTTTTATTCTTATATAGTTTATTTTTTACTGATATCTCTTTTTAAATGTATCATACTTGGCATATATTTACAAACCTTTTCAAAAAACATTTTTGGCACAGTTGGGGAAATTTGAATATAGACACTATATTAGTTGGTTTACAAAATTATCCTTAATTAGTTTAGCCATAATGACAGTACTGTGGTTATGTAGGAGAATATCTTTATGTCCAAGAGATGTAAGCTCAAGTATTGAGGGATGAAATATCACAATGTATAGGGGAGGGAGAGAGAGAGAGAGAATGATAGAGCAAGAGATTGAGAGAGCAAGAAAGCGGAAAAGAGAGATTGAGCAAAGGAGGTAGATGTTTACAAAGTTCAATGAAGAATCCAAATTAGTATGTATTTGCAAGGCACTGGCAGAATATTATATGACATCCATAAAACATAAGTGTTTAATATTAATTCATTAAATCTTGGTGGAGGAGTTCCTGGTCATGAAGTACTTGCTTTTGGGCTTGACATTCAGCTTTTTGTCTCCTTGAGTCCATGGAAGCCAGCCCGGAAGAGGAGGCTGTGCCATTGGGCCATGATCTAGAAACGAGCAGGACTCTGGTTCAGGAACTGGAGGAGTTCCCGAGCCACAGCCGCACCAGACATGGCCACCCCAGGAAGGTCGGGTCACCTGCAGGGGCTTTTGGTTTCATTGTGGGTCAGACGGACTCCCACGCCAGCAAAGCTCAATGAATCTTTTCCATAGGGTAATTTTTGGCTTTTAGCAACAACCTCAAATAACAGTGATTTAAATAAGATAGAGTTTCATTTCTCTCTCATGTAAGTGACACTAGGGTTCCTAGTTTAGGGCCATTTTGGTTGCTTCACAGTCACTGCCATCTTCCTGCTTCATCATTCTCAACATAAACCTTACATTGGACTGTGACAGCTTTGGCTTCAGGATTCACATTCATGTCCCAGGCAGTGGGAAGGAGGAAGAGGCAAAATTGGATATGCCTGCCTTTTAGGATTCTTCTCGAAGACAATTCTGTTCAGATTCCAATGTCCAGCACGTAGTCATATGGCCATCATATTTACCTACAAGGAAAGTTGCAAGTGTAATCTTTAGTCTCAGCTAAAATGCGTGCACAGACAAGAAGAAGGTTCTATCACTAAGGAAGATGGTGAGCACTAATACTGCAGCAAAAGCTAGCAAGTTTCTTCTCAGATTTTTATAGGGCTATGGGGATTAGCTTCTGCCATTTGCTGTATGCTGCCATATTTCTGACGTTGATGGTAATAAAGCATCTTAAGAACCAAAGAGGAAGGAGTTTCTCCCATTTTGGCTGCCCAATCTGGGGCACCTGCTGTGATTTCTTTCAAATGCTTACATGTCATGAGTCTAGAAGCTGCATAAAATCCCTGCTGTCTTGCAAATTGTCAAAAACCTAATGATTACAAACAAGAATGCTTTTCATTTCCTAAGAGGGAATTTAGTTTCCTTACCATCATTTTCTCTTTCTCTAATATTATTATTTTACCTTCTTCAATTTCATTTCTTTCATTTTCCTTTCTGGAGAGCCATTTCCAGTCTCTTTTGTATCCATTTTCTCCATTTGCTCCTGAAAGGCCTTCCCACGCTGAAGTTTTTTCCACTCTCATAGCATGCCATAACATGGAATCCATTTGAGCAACGCTTTATCCAGACCTTTCTGATTATGTCACTATCAGCATCCTCATACTTTCCCTTCCTAATAAAGAATTAAGTGTTTTATGTCTGCTTTAAGTCATTAGTGTTCTTTTGTACTCCCTAGGATAAAAGTGAATGGTTTATGGGAGGAAAAATATGGTCTGTTCTCTGAATAGCTACTGTACTCTTCTCTTCAGATAAAATATGTTCTAAGGTAGACACACAGTTGCAGATTAAAATGTTCCCCCAAGGATTAATACGGATTTAGCAGTCCAGAATTGCAGTGTTGCGTGGCTATTTGTCATGGGTGTTTCTTTCCCCTCATGTCATGTTGGGATGGAGGTTTCTATTACTATTTTTGATGCCATTTGCCCCTATTTCTCATGTTCTCACTGATGAATCACCATGGTAACTAAACAGTGGTGCTACTAATGACTAAATAGGAAAAAGTATTAGAGACCCTGATAATGTGTATGTTGTTTCTTGGTATTTTCTGTAACTCTTGAATGTTATAGTGTCTACATTTAAAAAAAGTAAAAATTTCCCTCAGTGTTAACTCACAGGGAAAATTGAAAATTAATTAATTTTAATTATTTTGTATAAACAGTAAAATTGTAATTTGTGTAGCATTATGCACTTTTTAAAGTGTTCTTATGCCTATTCTCATGTTTTATATTTTTAGAAACATATGACATTGTTATCATCTAACAGGGAAAACAATCTCCCAAGAAATGAAGGAATTTATCCACAGAGTGATTATATGTCTTGGTTTATGCCTGTTTCTCTGGTGTTATTGCCCTTGTTTATTCTCATACGTGTCCAAATTTAGACAATAAATAAGTCACCCTACTTTCCTACTTGGACTGGATCCCAAGCCTCCTAACTTAAAGAATGAGATATAGACACTTTTGGTGGTTGCTTCCCTAGCCTAAGAGTCATGATATTTAATACTAGTTGGAATAGGAGAATTCCTATGGACATAACTACAGGTTGGTGTGTCTTATTCAAACACAGATTTATGAATAAATCAGAAATCCCTTAGCAAAATATTTAAATACCTCCACTTTCCAGCTTGATCTAATTTCCAGCTATAGTCAGCATTAACCCTACTTATTCTTTTGTTAGGTTCATTTATACTACATTACTTGCTCCAACCAAAACATACACTGTGTTTTTTCTTATCCATAAATTCATATTTCCAGGAATGTCTTCTAAAATATGTGCTGGAAAGCTTCCATGTTTTCTTTGAATCCAAAAGTTGGGGGAAGAAATAGGTCTTGATGTCCCAACAAAAGAACAACCCATTACATTGTAGTCAATGGGATAAGAGAGAAGAAAGGTTCCAGTGAGATCTTCTCCCAGGCTTCAAAGGGCTCTGCCAGGTTCTAGAGATTGCTCAGTCCTGGTTGAAAATGAAGAGGCAACTCCAAATATTCTCTTGGCTGAGTACATTGAAAGAGTGGCAGGACTGAGTCTGTAAGCAATCGTGATCGAAACTTGGCCTGGGAGGTTGAAGAAGGGCCCTGAAATGTGTCCACATCTCAATCTCTGGAGTTTTATCTTATTCTGCAAAAGGGATGTTGCAGATATGATTGAGTTAAGGATCTAGAGATGGGGAGAGCATCCTGGATTGTTTATGTAATGATGCAGGAAGAGCTAGAGTTAGAGGAGAAGGCAATGTGGTGATGGAGGCAGGGATTGGAGCGATGCACTTTGAAAATGGAGGAAGGGGCCACATGCCAAGGAATACAGGCAGCCAATGGGAACTGAAAAAGGCAAGGAAAGCATTCTCCCTGAAGAATATAGAAGTAACCAGTGAGGCTGACAACTTGGCATTAATCCTGTGAGACCATGTTAGACTTCGGACCTCCAGAAATGTAAGAGAATAAATTTGTGTTAGTTTAATATGTTAACTGCCATGTGAGTTGTATTTAACTCATGCTAGTTTTGAGCCTGGGCCTCGTGAAGCACATAGAACTCACATCTCTTTACCTTGGGAGCCATGTGGTACACAGACAACTCATGCTGCCATGCTGTACCACACATGTTACCTCATGGGTGGCCCCCTGGGCAAAATCTTGCAGCTGGTTCCAGAAAATCTTACTTGTTGCTATTCTTATTGTTACAAATTAATATTGAAAATTTAATTCTAAAAACATGGATTAAATGAATAGAAGTCAATAAATTTTGTTTTTCTATTTATGTTCACCTTTAAATTATACTTAAGCCTGACAAGTCAAGTAAAACACTTTAACCTTATGAACTATTTTTCAAGTTTTCATATTACTTTTTACATGACTAATTTTCAAGTTTTTATATTACTTTTTTAAAAAAACAGAAAACAGTGATAAATTATTCATTAAATTAGAAAAGATTGTTTTGTTTTCAAAGTTTTTATTCTATTTTCATAATAAAACACCATGGCCCCAAGGAAAAAATTTTTTTAGTGTGGCATTCATTGCGTTAAACCACCAATTTATGGTAATTTGTAACAGCGGCAACAGGAAACTAATATATTTGATCAGGACAGAAATGGTGTCTGTAGCAAAGACAATATCCTAGAATAGCAAGATATTGAAGAACAAGCTCTTTTTCTTTGAACGACAAAGCCATGATGTCTTGGATGTTGATTATTTTTCTCTCTCCTTGGATTTAGAATTGAGGGCCATTGGTGACACTCAGAAGACAGTCGCCATAGCTGTCCTCACTAGAGCAGCTTCTTGTCGAGTTCCTAAAGGACCATCACAGGCTGGCTCCTTAATGCATGTCACCTTCCACATTATACCCCGAACCTAGGCATTGTTTTAAGATGAGAAAGTGAGGCATGCAACAGTAATGTAACTTGACATAGGCTTCACAGCCAATAAAGAGCAACGCATGGATTCTTATCCATTCTTACACTTAAAAACATTTGAACGTCTTCACAAAAGGGCTGGTTTTAAAATTATCTGTTAAGACAATTTGTTTTATGTATTCCATACAGATGGAGAGACCACAGGAGCTGAGCCGATGCATTGGCAGGTATCCGGGGCCAGCAGTATGGGTGGATCAAGCTCAACTCCCTCTCTCCACCAGTGAGCGGGCATATTCCATGGCAAAGGCAGAGAAAAACAGTGCTGGAAGGTGAGACTCAGCTGTGCACACCTTTTGATTTCTACTCTTGTCTTGGGCTTTCCTTCCTAGAACTCTAAGTAGCTATATGATAAGACAGACCTGCAACCAGCTCTGGCCTGGGAAGAAGGAAAACCCTTCTTGCCCTAATGAGGCTTGGGGGGTGGGGGGGGTTGGTGAATTAGGCCAGTTCTGCAGTGAATGTGTAGAGAAGATTATTTAGAACTTAAGATTCTGATCCTAAACACAGTGGCGACAGGGAGAAGGGCACTGTTAGTGTGAGGAGAGTCGTTAAGAAAGTTTAATGGAGGGGCGGAACTGAATGATTAAATAGCAGATGTTAAGAGCAGTAATGGACCTGGAGGGTCCTTTTGCCCATGTGGGCCCTGAGCTTGAGCAAGTGGCACCTAGTCTCCTGAACTCCTATGGTGGCTTTGGGCAGAGGTGGCTCTCATCCTGGCATCCCAAACTCAGGCCACTGCTGTTCCCAAAGTGCCGTGACTCGTGCTAGGAAAAGATTTTGTCTTGAAGAAGGTTGAGCCTTTCCAGATAAGTAGGAAAAGCAGGAAGAAAGGCCATCACCCAGGATGACATGTGTGTTTTTGAAGGACCTGTGGAATGGGTCTGTTGGGAAGTCCGGGAAAGTGAGGTTGGATAGATGGGACGGGGCTCCTCTTACTGGAAGTATCACGTATTGGTTTATTATCCCCAGGAAGGGTACTTTTATTATCTTAAGCCTTATTTCTGGAAGACTAGCATCATCTTACACAAATGTAGTGCTTTAAAATGCAAGTGGATTTCAATATGTAAAATTAATAATAATTTTGCTACAATTTATAAGGGCCTGGCTGTCTATGGAAAGTATAGTAGTTTGTGCTGTCCATATATTATCTAATGAAATCCTCAAAACAACTTTGTGAGTTGGATAATGTCATCTCTTTTTTACAGAGGAGAAAAGTGAGGTCCATTTAATCTTCTTAACAACCCTTGTTTTTCAAAGCATGTAGCAGATCATTTGCTTAGAATAATGTGACAAATACCTAGCAAAGGTAAGATGTGGACATGGATTACCAGCCACTAAGTGGCTGGTAATGAATTTCTTTCATTGCTACATAACCTCAAACATATTCCAAGGACAAAAGCAGAAGGGCAGGAACAGGCTCTGGCTTTGGAGGACCCAGGTTTGGATGTTAGATCTGCTATTCCCCTGCTGTAGACCTGGGCAAACTAATTCACCTTTCTCAGTCCCAATTTGCTAATCTGTTAAAACATAAATGGATTATTGGAAGAATTAAGTCCTATAAAGCATTCAAAGTGCCTGGCACAGTGTATGTGCATGATAAAAGTAAGCTCTTCAACTTCATCTTATTTTTATTTATATCTGAGGACAACTTTGAGTCTAATTCAAGGTGAAATAAATCCATTAAGGATGACTCAAAAAGGACCTGAAAAAGATTGCTTTGTATTTTCAAGTACCTTGGAATAATTTATCAGGTTTCAGTTGTCTCTTTCCACAGCAACAGGCTTGCGTGTATATATTATTTTAAAAATAGAATTAGATCACACCCACATGTAAGGTAAAATGTTTATATCTCTCTTCTCTTGTCCAATTCATTTCTGAAATACAGTTTTCAGGTAGAAAATTTTGGGAAAGGCTCTTAGGTCTCAGTGATAAATAATGGCAGCCTAAGATGCAAGGATGCTTGTGTTGGTTAAACTCAGATTTGCCAAGTAGGTTGTGAAATAAAAATATAGGAGCAATGTTTTAAGTAAAATGCTCCAACAGCTTTTGAAGTGTATTGAAATGCATAGTTGCCTGGGAATTTTCAAGACTAGTTAAGGTTTCAAAAATGAATGTTTTTTCGCTTCCAAGGAAATGCAATATGTTATCATTATAAAACAACTGGCAAAATAAAAAGGAAGAAAAATGTGTGTGTGCATGTGTGTATATATTAAGATAACAAATTCCATTTCATTAACTGGGGCGTACAAAGCAATTTGGTATTTATTCCTTTATAAGGGTTCTGATTTTCCTCGTGAGCTCCCCTCTACCCACCACTCAAATGGGTAAAGGGGGGGCGAGTAAGAAGGGAATAATTATATTTATTCCAAATTTGTAATTATTTCCAATAATTTAAACTGCCTTTTAAAGAAAATTAGTCACTGCTGGTATGGCTTGGGTAAATGATTATTCTTGTGATTGCCTTTTCCAAGATCACCCTAGCAGTGTGGGGAGTGGTGATTTGGATGATATGACTGTGATTACAGAAGAAGTGGGTTCCTTGGATCTACACAATGTTTTGGGGATTATTTTGTGTGACTGCCATGCAGTGGCCAGCCAGGACTGATCCCTCCCTGGTGACTTTTGTAGTATCACTGGTTCCATCTGACTTTCTGAGGAGATGTGGTGACCATACCCACTATAGTCAACAGTCGTCTTTTCTTGCCTGTGGTTTCAAATTCCCCACATAATGGTGTGTGTGTGTGTGTGGTTGTCTTTGTTTGAATCCAGGCTTCTTCTGGCCTGCCACCTTTGTACCTTCATAGAGTCAGGGACACATCTGGGACCCTCTCAGGTGCATTCGCATGTGGAACTGAAGAGCACGACCCCAGTCCTGTCCGTCTGCTACAGCACGGGCTCATACCACGTTAGCACTGGCCACATCAAGGAATTTTGCAAGAGAATCATGTAAACTATGCTGCTGGTATCAGACTTTCTAAACTTTCCCTGCGTATCTGGATGTGTTTCAATGAACGCCTCTGTTTTAGTCTGTTCAGGCTACCATAACAGAATACCATAGACTGGGTGGCTTTCAAGCAAGAGCGATTTATTTCTCACAGTTCTAAAGCTTGGGAAGTCCAGCCTCAAGGTGTCAGCTGATTTGGTGTCTGGTGAGGGCTTGCTTCCTTGCTCATAGATGGCCATTTTTTCCCCTGTGTCCTCACATAGCAGAAGGAGAAAGGGAGCTCTCTGGGCCTCTTTTGTAAGGGCACTAATTCTATTTGTGAAGACTCCATCCTCATGACCTAATCACCTTGCAAAGGTCCCACCTCCAAACACCATCACCTTGGCAGTTAGAATTTTTAACATCTGAATGGGGGGGCACCAACATAGTCCATGACAACCTCCTCCTCACTGTCACTTCCTTGTGTGGTGTTGGAGGTAATGAGAAATGGCTCTTCACAGCCCTTTCCTTCTCTGTCCTCCTCATCTTTATACAATCCAACTGAGTCAAAGGGAAGGGATTTTTTTCTTCTCTTAGTTGTTCCTCTTATCTAATTTTGTCCTCCTCAAGTCAATTTTTCCTTCTTCCTAAATCCAGACTCAAAACTAAATTAATACTAGATAGGGTGTAGAGAGTGAGAAACCTATTTATTGATAAGGGAACAGGAAGCATATACAAATATTTTACCTGATCTGTATTTTTCTTTTATCTCTCTCTCTTTTTTTTTTTTTAGTAGCTGGGACTACAGGCATGCGCCACCATGCCCGGCTAATTTTTTGTATATATATTTTTAGTTGGTCAATTAATTTATTTCTATTTTTGGTAGAGACGGGGTCTCGCTCAGGCTGGTCTCGAACTCCTAACCTTGAGCAATCCGCCCGCCTCGGCCTCCCAAAGTGCTAGGATTACAGGCGTGAGCCACCACGCCTGGCCCTCTTTTATCTCTTTTATTGTTCTTAGAACAAATATAACAAACAATAATGTGGACCTATATAATGCAAGACAAAGCACTAATTTACTTCATAAATAAGTCTAGAGAGATTTCATGTTTCTAAATTCTGAAAATGCTGGAATATTTGCAGAGTCATATTTTACATCATACAAAATTCTCCATTGACTAAAGAATTCCCTGTGGGACACAGACCCAATATGTTTATGGGATTTCTTGGTGGTAGAGAAATTTCTAAGCCTAAAATTAGAAGTAGAAAATCATATAGGAATCATATATCACATAGGAATTATTGGTACATTTGATCATGTAAAAATCCACATAACCTAAAACACCAATAAATTTGAGACAAATTACAAACTGGCAAAATACTACTGTAAAATCTTTGGCAAAGGAATATTTTAAAAATCTTATAATAAGTCTTTATCAATAATAGACTAAAACTCAGTGGAAAATTAGTAACAATTATAATCAGGGAATTAACAAAATAAGACAAAAATATATTCATGAAATCTTGTTCAATCTTGCTAAAACAAATAAAATTCCATTAATTCCAAGATATTCTAGATTCCAATGTCAAACAGGCCAAGATTTCTCTTCGCCATTGTCATCCTTCTATGTTGCTGGGTGTGACCTTTTCTAGATAGCATCATGCTGTCTAAACATGCTTACATCATTTTCACCACTTTCATTTCTACAAATTTTATCTAAGGAAATTATTTGAAATATGTACAAACTTTTTTCTCATTTCTATTCCTCGCAACATTTAAAAATAATCCCAAACTGGAAATATCTAAATTGTCAAATATTGAGCTTGATTAGATAGATACATCCATATAATGGAATGCCATTAGACATTAAAAATGCTGTTGTAGAAATACCAACATGCTAACACTACCTTGTTTAGGTGAAGAAAAGAGGTTATAAAAAGATATATTTGAAATATATAGGTATATATGTATGTGTGTGTCATATATGTTAAAATAGCATCTTGTCATGTCCCTCCTGACTGTGTCCCAAAGCTGCTACTTCTGTCAGTGCACTGAAAGTTACATGTGAGCTTAGTCATGTTAGTCTTTTTTATTTGGTTTAACTGGTGTTTCCCTGGACCAGAGGTCTAAGCTGCCTGCAATGCTAATTCTAGCTACCAGCTCTGCCACTGTGAAGTCATTAGGAGGAGGGCATCTGAAGGGTGGCAAAGGCTTGGCTTGGGTGTCTCCCCACCTGCAATAATGATGAAGAGGCTGTGCTTGCCCTTGATAAGCTCAAAGCTCACTGCTGCCCTAGGTCAATTTACCTCTGCAGTCGGAGCTGGGCGGCCTGCCTCAGACATGATAGATAGGGGAGCTGTTGTTCGGGGCAAACAAATGTTTCAGAGACAGGTAATTATGTTGTCCTTTCATCCTCAGCAAAGATAAGGGCTAGAAAGTATCTTCTTGAAGCTGAGTAGCCTGTAAGCTGACACCATTGTACAAGCTTCATTAAGTCAACAATCTTAAACGATAGTGGATTTGAGGGCCTTTATATTTAGTGAGAAATAAAAGGCAGTGTTGGCTACAATATTTCTTTATTTAAAATGAAAGAAATTTTAAAATATAAGCCTATTGCATTTAAAATATAAGCCTATTGCATTTAAAATACCAATATTGAAATTATTCTACATTTATTGTTAGGGATGTACTTAAAAATTCTGACTTATAGTGTGTCTTCACCTCTGATAGCCAGTACTTTTCTGCTACTCTGATTTAAAAGATGAATGTGAATTGAGCACATCCTGAAAAGTCACAAGACCCCATTAGGAGTTTGGTGTTTTTTTTTTTTTTTTTTTTTTGAGGATTTTTGTTTTTATAAATTAAGGAGTTACAAATGCAATTTTGTTACGTGGATATAGTGCACAGTTGTGTAGTCTGGGCTTATTATAATGTAACCATCACCTGAATTGCAGGTGATGTACCTTACTGAGTAATTTCTCATCCCTTACCACTCTCCTGGTCTCCCACCCTTTGGCATCTCCAGTGTCTACTATTCCACTCTCTATGTCCATGTGTTCACATTATTGAGCTCCTGCTTCTAAGTGAGAACATGTGGTATTTGACTTTCTATTGCTGAGTTATTTCACTTAAGAGACTGGCTCTAGTTCTATTCATGTTGCTGCAAAAGATATGATTTCATTTTTGACAGGGGATGAGTAGTATTCCATGGTATATATGCCATATTTTCTTTATCCAATCATCCACTGATAGACACTTAGATTGCCTCCATATCTTTGGTGTCGTGAATAGTGTTGCAATAACCATATAAGTACAGGTATCTTTTTGATATAATGATTTCTTATTCTTTGGGTAGATATCCAGTAGTGGGGTTGCTGGATCAAATGTAGGTCTATTTTTGGTTCTTTGAGACATCTCCATACTGTTTTCCATAGAGGTTGTAGTAATTTACATTCTCACCGACAGTTCGTAAGTGTTCCCTTTTCTCCACATCCTCACCAACATTTGTTATTTTTTGACTTTTTAATAACAGCCATTTTGATTGGTGTAAGATGTATCTCATTGAGGCTTTGATTTGAATTTCTCTGACGATTAATGCTGTTGAGAATTGTTTCATATGCATGATGGCCATTTGAATGCCTTGTTTTGAAAATGTCTGTTCGTGTTCTTTGCCCACTTTTTAAAGGGTTCATTTGGTCTTTTTTGTTGAGATGCTTGAGTTCCTTGTAGATTCTGGATATTGCTTTTTTGTCAAATGTACAGTTTGCAAATATTTTCTCCTGTCCTGTTGGTTGTCTGTTAACTCTGTTAATTACTTATTTTGCTGTGCAGAAGCCGTTTAGTTTAATTAAGTCCCATGTGTCTATTTTTGGTTTTGTTAGATTTACTTTTGAGGTGTTAGTTATGAATATTTTTTGCCTAGGCCAAAGTACAGAAGAGTTTTTCCTATGTTTTATTTTGGAGTTTTTATAGTTTTAGGTCTTACATTTAAGTTAATTTTTGTGTATATGGAGAGATAGGGGACTAGTTTCCTTCTTTTGCATATGGCTGTCCAGTTTTCCCAGCAACATTTATTGAATAGGTGTCCTTTCCCCAGTGAATGCTTTTATTGACTTTGTTGAAGATCGGTTGGCTATAGGTATATGGCTTATTTCTGGGCTTTCTATTTTGTTCCATTTATCTTTATGTCTACTTTTATATCAATACCATGCTGTTTGGCTACTAGAGTCCTGAGTATAATTTGAAGTCAGGTAAAAGTGATGACTCCAGCTTTGTTCTTTTTGCTTAGGATTGCTTTGGCTATTTGGGTTCAGTTTTGGCTCCATATGAATTTTAGGGTTTTTTCCTAATTCTACAAAAAATGATGTTGGTATTTTGATAGGAACTGCATTTTCTATAGATTGCTTTGGGCAGTTTGGTCATTTCAATAATGGTGATTCTTCCAATCTATGAACACGGGATGATGTTTTTCAATTTGTGTCATCTATGGTTTTTTAAATCAGTGTTTTGTAGTATTCCTTGCAGAGAACCTTCACCTCTGTGGTTAAATATATTCCTAGTTTTTTTTTTTTAGTTGCTATTGTAAATGGAATTGAGTTCTTGATTTGATTTTGATTTTGACCATTATTGGTGTTTAGGAATGCTAGTGATTTTTGTATGTTGATTGTGTACCCTGAAACTTCAGTGAATTTATTTATAAAATCTAGAGGCATTTTGGCTGAGTCTTTAGGATTTTTTACATATATGATCATATTGATGGCAAACAGAGATAATTTGACTTCCTCTTGTTCCACTTTGTATGCCTTTCATTTCTTTTTCTTGCCTAATTTCTCTAGCTAGGACTTCTAGTACTATGTTGAATAGAATTGGTGAAAGTAAGTGTTCCAGTTCTTAGGGGAAATGCTTTCAATTTTTCTCCATTCAGTATGATGTTGGCTATGGATTGGTCGTATATGGCTTTTATTATTTTGAAGTATGTTTCTTCTATGCTGAGTTTGCTGAAGGTTTTTTATCATGAATGGATGCTGAATTTTACTGAATGCCTTTTCTGCATCTATTGAGACTCTCACATGGTTTTTCTTTTTAATTCTGTTTATATGGTGGATCACATTTATTGATTTGCATATATTGGACCATCCTTGTATCCTTGTATTATATTGGACCATATATCCTTGCATGTATTGGACCATCCTTGTAACCCTGGAATAAAACCCACTTGAACATGGTGTATTATCTTTTTGATGTGCTGTTAGATATGGTTTTCTAGTATATTGCTGAGGAATTTTGCATCTCTGTTCATCAGGGGTATTAGTCTGTAGTTTTCTTTTTGTTTGTTGTGTACTTGCCTGGCTTTAATATCAGGGTGCTACTGGCTTCATGGAATGAATCAGGGAGTATTCCCTCCTCTTTGATTTCTTGAAACAGTTTCAGTATGAATGGTACCAGTTTTTCTTTGTAAGTCTGGTAGAATTTAGCTGTGAATCCTTCTGGTCTTGGGTTTTTTGTTTGTTTGTTTTTTGGGAGGGACTTTTTAAATACTGATTCATTATTCACTATTGGAATGTTGAGGAGTTCTATTTCTTCCTGGTTCAATCTTGGAAAACCTTTTCCAGGAATTTATCTATTTCCTCTCGGTTTTCTAGTTTGTGAGCGTAGGGTTGTTCATAATAGTCTTTGATGATTTTTTTATATTCCTGTGGTATCAATTATAATGTCTCCTTTTTAATTTCTAATTGTGTTCATTTGAATCTTCTCTCTTTTTTTCTTGGATCGTCTGGCTAATGGTCTGTCTTTTCAAAGAAACAACTTTTCATTTTACTGATCCTTTGCATTGTTGTTTTTGATCTCAATTTCATTTAATTCTGCTCTGATATTTGTTATTTCTTTTCTTCTGCTAGCTTTGGGTTTAATTTGTTCTTATTTTTCTAATTCTTTGAAGTGTAATGTTAGGATGTTAATTTGTGATCTTTCTTTCTTTGTTTTTTTTTTTTTTTATGTAGGTATTTAACACTATAAACTTCACTCTTGGCACTGCGTTTGCTGTATACCAGAGGTTTTGGTATGTTGTGTCTCCCTTTTCATTCACTTCAAAATATTTTTTGATTTCCAACTTAATCTTGTCATTTACCCAAAGAACTTTCAGGAGAATGTTGTTTAATTTCCATGTATTTGTATAATTTTGAGAGTTCCGCATGGAAATCATTTCTATTTTTATTTCCCTGTGGTCCAAGAAGATACTTGATATAATTTTGATTTTAAAAAATTTGTTGAGACTTGTTATGTGGCCTAACACATGGTCTTTCTTGGAGAATGTTCTATATGCTGATAAGAAGAAAATATATTCTGTGGTTGTTGGATAGAATGTTCTGTAAACGTCTATTAGGTCCATTTGGTTGAATGTCAAATTTATATACAGTGTTTCTTTGTTGATTTTCTGCCTTGATGATCTATCTAATGCAGTCAGTGGGGTATTGAAGTCCCCTACTAGTATTGTATTGTTCTCTATATTTTTTCTTAGGTCTATTAACATTTGTTTTATAGGTCTGGGTGCTTTTGTGTTGTGTGTATAAATATTTAGAATTGTTATACCTTCTTGTCAAATTGATCCCTTCATCTTATATTATGACCTTCTTTGTCTTTTTTTTACTATTACTGGTTTAATATCTGTTTTATATGATATAAGTATAGTAATTTCTGCTTCTTTTTAAATTTGGTTTGTGTCAAATATTTTTTACCATCTCTTTGCCTTCAGTCTATAATTGTCTTTAATAGTAAAGGTGGGTTTCTCAGAAGCAGCATATCATTAGCTCACATTTTTTTAAGCCACTCCATCAATCTGTATCTCTTAAGTGGGGTATTTAACCCATTTATATTCAAAGTTAATATTGGTATGTGAGGTTTTATTCCTGTCATAATGTTAGTTTTTATCTAGTTGCTTTGTAGCCTCATTTGTGTAATTGTTTTATAAAACTTGAAAGTTTTATACTTTCATGTGTTCTTGAAATGGTGAATATCAACCTTTCATTCCCACATTTAGAACTCCCTTGAGCCTTTCTTATAGGGCTGTTCTAGAGGTGACAAATTCCATCATCATTTGCTTGTCTTGGAAAGACTTTTTTTTCTCCTTCACTTATGAAGCTTATTCTAGTAGGATAAAAATACATGGTTGGCAGTCTTTCTCTTTTAAGAATTCTGAAAATAGGACCATAATTTCTTTTTGCTTGTAAAGTTTCTGCTGAGAAGTTTGTGGTTAGTCCCATGAGATTTCCTTTGTACATGACTAGACACTTTTCTCTTGCTGATTTTAGGACTTTTTTTCCCCTTCACATTGGCTTTAGATAGTGTGATGACTATAGTCTGATGTCTTGATGAAGTCCTCGCTTCAGTGTATTTCCCTGGAGTTCTCTGAGTCTATTGTGACTGGATGTCTAAATCTCTAGCAAGGCTAGGGAAATTTTCCTCAATTATCTCCTTAAATAGGTTTTCCAAACATTTTGCTTTTTATTCTCCCTTGGGTATACCTATGATTCATAGGTTCAGGTGCTTTATGAAATGCCATAGCTTCATCAAAGCTTTGTTCATTTTTAAAATTCTTTTTAAAAACATTTTATATGGCTGGATTAATTAGAGAGATGTGTCTTCCGGTTCTCAGATTCTTCTGCTTGTTCTAGTCTATTGCTGCAGCTTTAAACTATATATCATAATTCCTTAATGAATTTTTCATTTATAGAATTCTGTATCTTTTTCTTTAAAATATCTGTCACTTTGGTAAATTTATCATTCATAGGCTTGTTTTTCTAACTTCTTTGTATTGATTTTCAGATTTCTCTTGGCTCTTATTGAGATTCTTTATAGTCCATATTTTGAATTCTTTACCTGGAATTTCAGAATTTTCATTTTGGTTAGGATCCATTGCCAGAAAGCTAGTGTAAAGCTAGTGTGATCCTTTGGGTGGGGGCGTGTCATAACACTTTTTTTTTTTAAATTTAATAATTCCAGAATTGTTATGCTGATTCCTTCTCATGTGGAAACTATCTCTTATTATTTTGAGATTTACTTTCATTTGGATGACATTTTGTTTTCTTTCTTGAGGATGTAACTTACATTTTGCATATGGTTGTTGGGCTTTGCTTCTAGGTTCTTTCAGTGGCAAAGACTCTATGAATTCCTTGGTTATATGTAGCTTTAGTGTGGTGGCTTTCTCAGATGCTGGTTGTATTAGTCATGTTTCAGGCATGTGAGCAGGCTCCCATACTCCAGAAGGCCTGGCAGAGGTCTCAACGATCTTATCTTGTACAAGTGCTGACACTGTGCACTTGTGTCAGCAGATTCTGTATTTGCTTGTGCAGTTTGACCTCCAGGCCAGTAGGTGGTGGTTGCAGGTAAGAACCGGTTCTGGGAGTAGCAATCCAGTTTATGCTTGGTCTTTGTTTACCAGTTGAAGCTCTTTTATTGCCATAGGCAATGAGCTGGTCTGTGGAGTGAACTTCCTGCTCAGCCCTGGAGAGGGGGATGAAGCTGGAGAGAGCTCTACTGGGTATTCTCATCCTCGGGTTCCCAAATGGCGAGCACAATCACCAGCCCATGGGGGGGGGGGGGAGTTTCTGGTGGAGTATGCTGAGGTCCCCGCAGTGGGTGAGGGGGTTGCTCCAGCATCACAGCCTCAGCAGGCAGGAACACAGTCTGTTTCCCTGTCATGCCCTTGTCCCAGTGTTTGGGAAGCTCAGATCAGTCAGACGCTGCTATTTCTAGGTTGCAATGTAGCCAAGAGTCATAAAAGACACTTGCCTCATGGCTCAATGCCGAAATGGTTGTGTGCAAAGCTCCCTCCCTCAGCCCAAAACACACAGCTCCCCAGCTCTCCTGCTCTCTGCTGGAGGGATGTGGCTGCTCCACGCAGAAGGAGAGAGGAGCCCGGCCTTTCACAAAAGCTTAAGCCCAGTGACTACACTACTAGTGAGGATGCAGTTGCCCCATCAGCCCCAAACATCCTCTAGCATGTTTGCGGGAACTTCTAGTGGGAACAGCCATGGCCGTGTCTGCAGCAGTGGGTGGAGGGGTGAGAGGAAGTCTCCCTTTCCACGTCTGGATGCAAGCACCAAGGCAGCTTGGCTGGTGGGATGGATTTACACTCTTCCCTTGCAGAGCCAAGCACAGCCTTTGTGTCTCTGCGGGAGGGTGTTGCTACCCACCCATAAGTAGCAATCTCTCAGACTCAGGAAAGTGCTCTGGTTTCCTTTGTCGCAAGGCCCCTCTTCCTCCCTAGACTGGCAGCAGGTATAGACCTCTGGGGTTTGGGTTCTCCAGAATGGCAACAGTGCCAGGGCTCGGAAGGCTGTGGGGTTCTGCATGAGCTCCCTCTCTGGAACATGCCTCTGCACAATCTCTAGGCAGCTCCCTTTGTTAGTCTGGAGGCCCGCAAGGGTTGAGGGGCTCATCCATAGCTAAGATTGTAAAAGTCCCTGGTGGGAATGTGGAGCCCTCTCACTCACCCCCTCCCTGCATCCGGGAACTTCTCCTGGCTGCCAGCCAATCCCAGCCAAGCAAGTTGCCAACTTCCTTTTCTTTGGTTTCTGTGCTTCCCAGCACTTCTCTAGTGAGTCCCAGTGTCCTCTTTTAGACAGTCCATTTGATGTGTTGGTATCTACCTGCTATTTTGGCTCTTTTAAGTGGAAGAGGTACTAGCTGCCCCTAGTCAGCCATTTTGGGTCTTCCAGTGACTAACAGGAGTTTTGTGTCTGTCTTCTCTGTGATTGCTTTTAAGTCACAAATTAGCTGGTCATCTTCAGAAGTGTAGTGGAACAGAAAAGGTTAACCAGGACAGTGCTAATCGTCTCTTGGTGAGTCTTCACAATTCGATTTTTCAGTTGTAAGGGATGTTTCAGATTAAGGACAGATTTGTTACAAGGACCTACTTGTGTATTTAATTTTTTGAATTTTGAGATAAATTTGTGAGTTCATTCCATTATCAAAATTTTCCAGTCCTATGGCGATATGAAGCATATCTGCATGGATGCTTCTATGTCCTTTCTATTAATGCTGCCCAAAGGCAGGGTAATTAAGGCCTGTTTGTTAACCTAAAAAATTAAAAGGAAACCAAGTCATGGATTTGAATCTATATTACAGAACTTTATAATTTTGGACAATTCAATAACACCTCAATTACCTCTATATTTCCTTTATTTGTTAACTGACAGGCTGGAAGACGAATTAATGAGAAATTTTATTTGAAGTGTTCCATAACGTCTATATTAAATTAGATGCCACTTAAGCTTGGAATTCTTTACAGTTATTGTTTTTATTATTATTGACTGTGAAAATGATGAAACATAGCATCCTTGAATTATAGATGTGAATAGTTCAGTTCAGCATTTTAATAAAAACGCCTGAGCATCTGTAGACTTCCAGCATTCGTATGTGCTGTACACAGAGTGTGCTATATATAGAGTGGTGCATTAGGCATGGTTTCTCTTCTAGAGAGACTAATGAACTAGAGAACAGGACCTTGCAGAGTTTTCTATTCCAAAGTATAAATGAGGAAATGACTTGATGACCTTACTCAATTAGAGCTCAATAAAAGTATGAGTCCTCCATCCTTGTCTACCTATGAAAGAAGGGGTGGTGGGGAGACTCTGCATCACCAGCTTGGCCACAGATGAAATGACCTATTTATGATGAGAGAACACTTAAATATCCTTCATTTTTTATCTAAGATTCCAACATTATTTCTGGGGAGAAGAGACAATGGAGTAAAGCAAAGTCAGATTCAGGAACCAAAGAGACATGGCTTCAAATCCTTGTTTGGTACTGAACACACACTTTGTGTTTGGGGGCAAATGATGACTATGTCTGACCCTCAATTTTCAAATCTATAAAATGGAGGTAATGCAAAGAGGCCGAAAGAAGATAACAAAAAGCAACAGCTCAATGTCTTGCTTCTACTCTGTGTTGGATGGATAGTAGCTTTTGTTTATTATGGTGAGGGTTAGTAAGGTGGTGATGTCTGGATAAGAGAAATTTAAGAGATCCACGTTCCTAAGTGAAAGCAGAGAACAAAAGGACATCAGGTTATCTGTACACAGGATCACGTTTTAAGAACTGTAGAGCAGAGATGAGAACTCCAAAAAAAAAGAAGGCATGGATTTCCAGAACCTTTGCCATATCCCTGTATCGGTTATCATCACTTCCTCTTCATATTCTTCTCCATCTCTTTTCTCAGAAAGAATAGCAGTGAATGTTTTGAATAATAAAATTCTATATAGTTGTGTTTCAGAGCAAGGAAGGATGGTTGGTTGGTGGAGTGGGAATACTGAGGGCGGTCAGTTTAAGAGCTAGAATCAAGGGAACCACTGAGAGAGAAGGAATGTGGCCCCGAGGCTCAAGGCTCAGGAAAGAAGCTGAGCTGACCGGGACTAAAATGAGAGCCCCGTGGCTCAGCTGCAGGAAGCCCTCGGGTTTCAAGCACTGGCCTGTTGGGGGGCCTGAGATGGCAGAATGAGAAGTAAAGCCTGGAAACTTCTATTTCTGGCCTGACCCCACTACAGTGTCTTCCCTACTCTCACCTTTCTGAGGAAGCTGAAGGGAATTTGGTTCCTATTCTAGGAATATAATTTTAATAATTATATAAAACCAGAAGATGCAGCCAGCCAGAGGAGAAGAAGGTATAGAAGTGAGAGAAGCTAGGAAAACTTCAGTGTTCAGTGTCAGCCTGAAGGCTTAAATGTTTTCATCCCAATGAATGGAATTCCAATCACTACATATTAGGATAAGCACAACTAGTTTGCTAAGTTTAATAAACTGCCTTATTTTCACCTTTTATATAACATATAATTTCTATGAATTGCCTAATGTCCAGAAATGTATGCAATGTCTCTATGGGAAGAAGCCCTCAGTATGCTTAAATGGACTATGATGATTGCCTTGTATGGATTAGTAATTGATTCAGATGGAAGGGATTACCAGACCAGATTAGAAACTGCTAATTGTCTCATTAGTGACTTGGGAGGAGGGCAAAAAACAAACCCTTACATCTTAAACTGTTGTCTTTGTTTGACTGTAGGAGGAAATTTAACTTCTCTGAAATAAAAAAATTAAAAATTAAAAAAAAAAAAACACCAACATTTCAAACCACCTACTTTATGTAGAAAAAGTAAGGGCTATTTCTTAGGCTTTTTCTTTAGATATAAATGTATTTCTTGTGTCAAGTTTCTAATCAGATTGATATAGATACAGATGTAGATATTGACTCATACATCCATGAATCCTTATATCCAGCACACTGCCCCTATACCCCTCTGATGTTCCTGGCTTAACCAGACGAAAAAAGCTTGTCATTATCCTTGAAAGGGAAGGAGTCTTGTGCAGTGGATAAGGTTCTGGTCCTGGAGATTCAAGGACTGGGCTGCAATTCTGACCCTGTTGCTTACTTGCTGTGTGATCTTAGATAAGTTATTGAACCCCTCTGATCCACTTATTCATGAATAAAAATAGATAAAATAATACCACTGTTATAAGGATTATATAAAATAATGCTTTTAAAACACTTTACACAGTATCTGGTACATGGCAAGCACTCATAAATATTTGGTCTCATCATCACTAATGTTGTTGCTGATAATTATAACAACAGTAAAAGTTATTGATAAAATTCAATGATAAGAAAGCAAAGAACCTAATTTTAAAAAAAGACAAAAGATATTAACAGATACCTTATTTAAGAAGGTATACAGATGGCAAATAGGCATATGAAAAGACCTCAAGATCATATGTCATTAGGGAACTGCAAATTACAACAAGGTACCATTGCACACTTATTGGAATGACTAAAGTCCAAACACTAACAGCACCAAATACCAGTGATGATGTGGTACAACAGGAATTTTTGTTCACTGTTAGTGGTAATGCAAAATGATACATCCATTTTGGAAGATAGTTTGGCCATTTCTTACAAAGCTAACCATGTGCTTGCCATATGATTCAGCAATCACACTCCTTGGTATTTACCCAAATGAGCTGAAAACTTATGTATACACAAAAACTTGCACACAAGTGTTTATAGAAGCTTTATCTATAATTGCCCAAACTTGGAAACAACCAAAATGTCCTTCAGTAGGTAAGTGGATATTAAAAAATTGTGATACATCCAGATGATGGAACATTATTCTGGAATAAAAAGAAATGAGCTGTCGTGCCATGAAAAGACATGGAAGAAACTTAAATGTATATTATTAAGTGAAAGAAGCCAATCTGAAAAGCCTGCAAACTATATAACTCCAACTATGTGACATTCTAGAAAAGGTGAAACTATAGAGATAGCAAAAAGCTCAGTAATTTCCAGGCAGTGGGGGTTGGAGGAGGAAGGAGGGATGAATAGGTGGAGTACAGAGGATTTTTAGGGTAGTTAAACTATTTTGTATGATACTGTAATTGTGAATAAATATGATACATATGTTAAAGCCTATAGAATATACAACACAAAAAGTAAACCCTAATGTAAACTATGGACTTTAGTTAATAATAATGTATTAATGCTGGTTCATCAATTGTAACAAATGCACTCCACTAATGCAAGATGATAATAATAAGAGAAACCATATGTGTGTGTGTGGAGAGGTAAAGGAATGTATGGAAATTCTCTGTGCTTTCTGCTCAACTTGATTTTTGTGTAAACTAAAATTGCTCTAAAAAATAAAACTATTAATTAAAAAAATCACTGAGGGTAAAGAGACCTTAAAAAGATTATAAGAGACAATAGTATCCAAAGTACCAAGAATCAGATTGGTATCAGACTTCTCAAAAACGGTGGCATAACACTTTCAAAATTGAGGGAAAATGATTTTAAATGTAGAAATGTCACCTAATATGGTAGACTAAAATCATCTTAAACAGGATAAAAATGATGATTGGTACCATGATCGAAGTCTATACAGTGAGGCAGAAAAGAGAAGTCAAGTATTTGGGGAGAGAGATTTAGGAAATGCTTGACAAAGTAAGTAGCCCTTGAATTTTAAAAATGAGTAGGTGACTGAGAAATAGGTAAGTAGGGGAAATATATACTGGGCAGAAGGAGCAGACGGAGCAACAGCATTAAGAATAAAGCATCCTGAAGCATTCTGGGAACCGCCAGTAGTTCCATATGGGTATGATTCAGAGTAGTGGTGGGGTCACGGTGTAGAGTGGTTAGTTACCTCATGAAGGGCCCTGTGTGCCATGCCAAGCTTCTGAATTTTACAGTTAGACCATGAGTTGACAAACTTTCTCTGTAAATGGACAGACGGCAAATATTTTTGACTTTGTGAGCCATATGGTCTTGTTTGTAACTACTTGACTCAGCTATTATAGCATGAAAGCAGCCATAGACCATATGCAAATGGTGGGAGTATCTGTTCTAATAAAACTTTATTTATAAAAGCAGGCAGAGGGCCAGGTTTGTCCTGCCGGTCATAGTTTGCCAATCCCTGTTCTATACCATGGAGAGTTAAAAAATAGTTTTAACCAAGCAAATGATATCATCATATTTGAGTTTTAGGAAAATTATCTTGATGGTAGTGCAAAGAATGTACCAGGCAATAACAGGACAAGGGAGAAGAGGATTAGTTAAGGGACTCTGACAATAATCCAGTAAGATATAGGGAACCCGTGAGCTAATGCATTGGCAATGGAAACAGCATGCAAGCTATGGAGTAAAAGATGTAAAGAGAATTCAATCAATGAAATGGTCATGGATTAGAGTGAATGAAAGACACAAAGGAGGGGTACCTTAGCTTCAACAACACAGTCTATTGTATTCCTTTCACTGAGATAAAATAAGATAAAAAGAAACTATATTTAGTAGAAAGATATTGAGTTTAGCTTTGAGGTTCCTGGGGTTTATCCAGGAATCTGAGTTATCCATACACGATCAAAGATGGCCTTAGGAGCTAATGTTCCTAAATTGTTTATTTCTTTACAACAGGCTGCAACCTGTTAGCTCAAAAGCCTGCTAATGCCAACTTCAAATTTTTACACATCCAATTATTTTAAATAAAGTCCAAACAAGCAGATTTGTAGCCTTTTCGAGACTGCCTGCTTTGCACATTCCATGGAATGCACCCAACATCTGCTAGCTAGCTATAGATAAAATATAACCTTGGGCTACCCATACCCCAAGTTACTGCTGCCTTTTGGAGCTCTCTGACCCAGAGACTTCTGCTGTGCTGTTGACAGCACCTAGATAGGTAAGCTCCTCTCTGATCCCCCTTTTCCTAAGGGTTCACTTACCATCCTCCCCAGTGGTCTCATGGGGTAAAGAACTTCTCTCCACATGCAAACCTTTCAAAAGCATTACGCAAATATAATAAAACTCGTGCATGCTATTGCCACCTCGTGGCCCTATCTTCTTCCTTGATCAGTTTCTCCCCCAAACCCTAGCTCCCTATAGTGACAGTGAGCCATGCAAGCTTTATTGGCATATGTGGGATACTTGATGTCGAAGGAGTAGATTTTTCTGAGAGAGACCAGACAAGGTTTGAAGAGGAAATCAAGGACAAAACTTTAGCAATTCCTCAGAAAACATCATTACACAATGAACAGGAAGAAGATGAGAAGCTTGAAAAAAAATTGCTAAGAAAGAAATAAGACAACCAGTTCAAAATAGTATAAAGGAGGTCGGGCACGGTGGCTCACACCTGTAATCCTAAGCACTCTGGGAGGCCAAGGCGGGTGGATCGCTTGAGGTCAGTAGTTCGAAACTAGCCTGAGCAAGAGTGAGACCCTGTCTCTACTAAAAATAGAAAGAAATTATTTGGCCAACAAAAAATATATAGAAAAAATTAGCCGGGCATGGTGGTGCATGCCTGTAGTCCCAGCTACTTGGGAGGTTGAGGCAGAAGGATCGCTTGAGCCCAGGAGTTTGAGGTTGCTATGAGCTAGGCTGATGCCATGGCACTCTAGCCCAGGCAACAAAGTGAGACTCTGTCTCAAAAAAAAAAAAAAAATAGTATAAGGGAAAGAAGCAATTTCAATAAAAGGGAATGGTCTAGCATCAAATTCCACAGAGAGGTCAAATAAGGCCAGAGCTGAAATCGATTCACTGCACTTGGATATTGGGGGCTCCTTGCAGGATCAGTTTCAGTAGAACAGCCCGGAGACACGCTTGATGATAGCGAGTTGAAAATTGACTAGAAAGTGGGAGAAATTTTGAAGTGTTAGGCAATGAGGGGTGAGAAAAGCATAAGCCCCGAAACAGATTGCTGAGTGACGCACAGATTCTTGAAGAGGCTGGAGGCTGTTAGCAGAGGTTCGCACAGTGTGTGCTTCTGTCTGGTAGTCTACAGACAGCCAGAGAGACAACCAGGGAAGGCACGATTGTGCTGATCTAAGGAGGAAGATTTTAAGGGCAGGAGACTTAGATAAATAAAGGGATAGAACCATTGTAAATGTTGGTGAGAGTATGTTTGGTGGGTTGAAACATAGTATTTCCAATGGATAGAGAAAAACATAAATCCTCGACTAAGTCACGGCCCTAAAATACAGAGCATTTAAAAGACGTGGGTTTTCAAAGAGTGTCAGCTGCACAGCAGTTGGGAATGAGGGATGAGAACGGTGTATGGGCAGAACATTGCAAAAGCTCGTATCTGGCGCTGTGGAGAGAGAGCTGGGCTTAATAGCAAAGTAAATATCGTGTCATTTCCTGGCTGGCTGACCTTGGGTGAATCTCTCATTGTGTCTGAGCTCAGCTGAATGGTAAAATGGGCAAATTTACCTATCTATGGCATTCTTTGGTATCAGACTCAAGGGAAAAAATAGGTATGAAGATGTTTTATGCACATGTAAGACTGATGCACTGTAGAGTCTGTGAGTGTTATGATGTCCATTTAACCGTTGCTTCTCTTTTATACATAGCCACCCCTTTCCCACGGGTTCACTTTCCATGGCTTCAGTTACTCATAGTCAACCACAGTCTAAAAATACTAAATGGAACATGCCATAAATAAATAATTCGTAAGTTTTAAATCATACGCTGTTCTGTGTAGTGCGATGAAATCTCATGTCATCCTACTCTTTTCCACCTGGAACGTGACTTATCCCTTTGTCCAGTGTATCCACACTGTAGACTCCACCTGCCTGCTAGTCACCTATTCATAGTAGCCATCTGGGTTGTTGGATGGACTGCCATGGTATCACAGTACTGTGTTCAAGTAACCTTTATTTTACTTAATAATGTCCCCAAAGCACAAGAATAGTGATGCTGGCATATTGCTATAATTGTTCTATTTTATTATGTTACTATTGTTAATTTCTTATTGTGCCTAATTTATAACTTAAACTTTATCATAGGTATGGATGTATAGGAAAAAATTCAGTGTGCATGTAGGGTTTGGTGCTATCTGGGTTTCAAGCATCCACTGGGGGTCATGGTACATATCACCTGTGAATAAGGGGGGAATTCTGTGTAATAATATAGAAACACTAAAAATCAATGGTTCTGAATCCTGACTGCTTATCATAGTTTTCTCTAGAGCTTTTAAAAAATATATACGATTGGCTTCTACTTCTCATTCCAAAGTCGGAAAGGGATCTGTGTTAAAAAAAAAAAAATCCTCTAAGGTAATTTTCATGCATGATTCTGACAACAAGAACTCTAAACTCTCGAAACTGAACTGGGGCAAGGAAATTCCTGAATACTTGAGTGGAAGTGTTTCTGAACGAGCAGAAATCTCTATTTGATTGCCTTTGAATGGAACAAAATGAGCAGCACTAGATATATTTTCCCTCAATAATATTAAGACATGCATTATCCTATTTTACAATTTTATGAGATATTTTTGGCTTATTTTCTTCATAAATTCATTCTCAGTTAAAATATTTTTGTGGTAAACAAGTAGCAAGACTATGATAATCTTTGGAAAGATTGACAGAAAAATTATCAAACAAAGGTCTAATACTTGGGAAGATTTTTGTATAGAATTGAATTGCAGAGGGAGTGGGAGGTAAAACACAGCTTTTTAAAATTTTGCATTTTAAAACAATTGCAATATTTTTCATGTTATGTTTTAAAAACATTTTAAAATGCTATTTCATTTTGTACACGTGATACCCCCTCAAAGCTAGAGATGGTTGTCCATCCCGAGTTTACAAATACTGAAACCAAGCTTCATGGAGTGACTTGCTGAAGGTCACACACCATGTAAGTGAAAGAGCGGACACTCCAAACCTGAGGGTCTTACTTAGAATGCCACACTGTTTCAAAAGCTCCCCAAACTGGGAGGCAAAGGCAAAAAATGGGCCAGATCTGTCGTGAAAACTACAGTGAGTTTTGTGACAGTGAAAATGGCAGAGTAGGGAGCTCCAAAGCCCTGTCTCTTCACAAAACACTGAGAAATGGAGCAAAAATGGTCAGAATTGTCTTTGTGAGAACTCTGGAAAATGGTCAAAGGTTTGCAGCAAACAAGCAAGCACTGACTCAAAAAGAGCCAAAATAAAAATGGTGGGAAAGCTCTGTGACTCTTCAATCTGCCCTTACCCCTCTGTCATCCCTGACTCAGTGGTGGTCTTAAAGACAGATTATCCTGTTTCCAGTGTGAGGCCTTAGTTCTTGATTTTGGAGGGAGAAGAGCAGACCTTTTCAAAATACTTTTTTTGGGTCTATTTTGACCAGTTTGGGGACTACCTGAATGACTGATGCAAGGAATTGTCTTTGTTTTTACCTTATTTGGAACAAGTTCAGGGTAGGAAAGGACCTATGCGTGGGGCATTTTTTAAAAATAAGAAAAGAAGCAACCCCCCTTCCACCTGGGGCTAATAATTACAGTTGACACAAATAGTAGACATGCTGAAAGACTGGGAAGAAAAGCTGGAAAAAGAAGTTCCTTGGGAAATTAGGGAAAGGAAAATCATCCCTGTATATCAGGGAATTTAGAAAACAGGCCAAGGGCAGAAAGCATGCTTAGAAAAGTCCTGAGAAGACCCCAAGCTTTCATCTCTGGTTGGCCTCTAAGCTCAGCTAAAGCAGAAAGTGAAGGATAAGGCAGAACTCTAAATTGCCTGGCTAAGCATTAAAAGAGTGCCGCAACATAGAACCAATCTGCAAAGACCTGAGAAAAGTTTTTTTTCTCCCTTCTTTCTCTCTTTTTCTATTTCTTTCTTCTTTCTCTCTCTCACTTTCTCTCTCCTCTTTCATTCTCTTCTTTCTTTCTTTCTTTCTTTCTTTCTTTCTTTCTTTCTTTCTTTCTTTCTTTCTTTCTTTCTTTCTTTCTCTCTCTCTCTCTCTCTCTCTCTCTCTCTCATTTTCTCTCTCTCTCTCTTTTTTTTTCTTTTTCCCCAGGTGGTCAAGGTAAATATACTAGTAGCTGACCACAAGCTAAAAAACAGAGTCTTTAAAGACAACACGTGACTAAGAATATAGATTTTACAAAAATAATTTAGGAAATTAGAACAAACAAACAACTATACCCAAAGCAAACAACAAAAATAAACCCTGAGGAGAGGAGTAGAATTAGATTTCTAGAGTTATCACTTCATACTATCTAAGATATTCAGTTTTCAACAGAAATAAAAAGCATGCCAAGAAACAAGAAAATGTGGCACATGCATAGGAGAAATTAATGGAAACTATTCCTGAGGAATCACAGACACTGAGTGACTTACTAGACAACACTTTAAGTCAACTGTTTTAAATGTACTCAACCTAGCTCTCTGGGAGGGTGAGGCAGGTGGATCGTTTGAGCTCAGGAGTTTGAGACCAGCCTGAGCAAGAGGGAGACCCTGTCTCTACTAAAAATAGAAAGAAATTAAATGGCCAACTAAAAATATATAGAAAAACTTAGCCGGGCATGGTGGTGCATGCCTGTAGTCCCAGCTACTTGGAAGGCTGAGGCAGAAGGATTGCTTGAGCCCAGGAGTTTGAGGTTACTGTGAGCTAGGCTGACGCTATGGCACTCTAGCCTGGGCAACAAAGTGAGACTCTGTCTCAAAAAATAACAATAAAAATAAGAAATAAAAAAATTAAATGTACTCAAAGAACTAAGGGAAACCAGGAGAATAATGTCTTATCAGATAAATAATATTGATAAAGAGATAGAAATTATAAAAATGAACCAAACAGAAAATCTGGAGCTGAAAATTATAACTGAAATGAAAATCCAATAAAGTATTTCAATAGCAGATGTGAGCAGGCAGAAGAAAGAATAAGTAAATTTGAAGATAGATCAATTGAAATTTCCTGTCTGAGGAGCAAAAAAGAAAAGAGAATGAAGCAAATTAACAGAGCCTAAGAAACCTTTGTGACACCATCAAGCCTACTAATATACCCCAAATGAGTCTCAGAATAATAAAGAGAGAGTAGGGAAGGAAGAATATTTGAAGAAATAGTGAATGAAAATTTCCCAAATTTGGCACAAGACACAAATCTACATATCCAAGAAGCCCATTGAACTCCAAAATGGAAAACACAAAGATCCACACTGAGAGACCTTATAATCAAACTGTCAAAAGTCAAAGATAAAGAAAAAAATCTTGAAAGCAACAATAGAGAAATGATTTGTCACATACAAAGGATCCTTCATGACATTAAAAGCCAAATTTTTAGCAGAAACCATGGATAGAAGGCACTGGGATAACATATTTAAAGTGCTTAAAGAAAATAAACTATTAACCAAGAATTTTTATATCCAGCAATATTATCCTTCAAAAATGAAGCGGAAATTAGGAGAGTCCCAGATAAAAGTGGTGGAATTTCATCACTGGTAAGCATACAATACATGAAGTGATAAAGATAGTCCTTCAGGCAAAAGTGAAAGGCACTAGACATTAACTTGAAGCCATGAAGAAGAAGAAATAGAGAATATGAACAGACCTATAACTGGTAAGGAGATTGAATCAATAATTAAAAATCTCACAACAAAGAAAAGACTTGAACCAGATGGCTTCCTTGGTGAGTTATACAAATCATTTAAAGAATTGACACTAATTCTTCTCAAATTCTTCCGAAGAATAGATCTGATGAGCACACATGTGCATGGAAGAAAGTAAACTGCAAAGGAAATCAGGTGGGGGAGGGGAAGGGGGAAAGGGGGATGGACAAAAACCTACTTAGTGGGTACAATAAACACTATCTGGGTGATGGGCACACTTTTAATCTTGACTCAAGCATTACAAATACAATCCATGTAACCAAGAACATCTGTACCTCCATAATACTTTATGAAAAAAGAAAAAGGATAGAAGAGGGAACACTTCCTAACTCATTCTATGAGCTCAGCATTACCCTGATACCAAAACCAAAGACATCACAAGAAAACTATAAATTGATATCTCCTATGAACACCAATGTAAAACTCTTCAAATAATGCTAGAAAACCAAATCCAACAGCATATTAAAAGGATTATATACCACTATGACCAAGTGGTATGTATTTCAAGAATGCAAGAGAAGTTTAACACTTGAAGGTCAATGAATTCAATAAATGTCAATAGAATAAAAATTAAAAAACCACACAACCTCAATAAATGCAGAAAAAGCATCTGACAAAATCCAACACACTTTAAAGTTCAAAACATTTGGCAAATTAGAAATAAGGGAAGTTCTTATCCTGATAATGGACATTTTAAAAAAAATCCAGAGTTAACATTATACTCAATGGTAAAAGGCTAAAAGCCTTCTACCAGAAATCAGAAATAAGACAAGGATGGCCACTTTTGTCCTTGTCAACATTGCAGTAGATGTCTTATCTAGAGCAATTAGATAAGAAAAAGAAATTTGAAATTCTAAATAGGAAAGAAAGAAATAAAACTACCCCTGTTTGTAGATGACATGATAATCATAAAGAAAGTCATAAAGAACCCACAAAAAAACCTATCAGAGATAGTATATGAATTCAGCAAATTTACAGGACAAATGGAGAGAAGTCAGATGTATTTTTACAAGTTAGGAATGAATAATCCAAAATGAAATTAAGAGAAAATGTCTGTTTGCAATATAGTCCAGAAGAACACAATACCTAGCAATAAATGTATCTAAGCAGGTATGTTATGGGCTGAATGTATCTCCACAAGATTCATGTTGAAGCTCTAACCCCCTAGTACCTCAGAATGTGATTGTATTTGGAGAGAAGGTCTTTAAAGAGGTGATTAAGTCAAAGTCAACCCCTTGGTGTGGGAATTAATCCAGCATGACTGGTGTCTTTATAAGAAGAGAAAATTTGAACACACAAAGAGACACCAGCACAAAGAGACACAAGCACAGAGAAAAGACCATGTGAAGATAGAGTGAGAAGGTAATCATCTGCAAGGCAAAGACAGGCCTCAGAATGAAACCAACCCTGCCAATACCTTGATCTTAGACTTTTAGCCTCCAAAACTATGAGAAATAAATTTCTATTATTTAAGATGCCCAATCTCTGATATTTTTCTGGCAGTACTAGCGAAGTAACACAAAGTAAAGCTACAAACACTGGTGAAATAACTTAAGGAAGATCTAAGTAAACGGAAAAGACCTATGTATTATACATGGGTTGGAAGATTTAATATTACTAAGAAGACAATACTACCCAAAGTGATCTACAGATTCAATAAAAATCTATATTAAAATTCTTATGACCTTTTTTACATAAATGAAAATGCTTATTCTCAAATTCATAGGGAATTACAAGGGTACCCAGATAGTTAAAACAATCTTGAGAAAGAAGAACAAAGTTGGTGGACTTATACTTCCTGATTTCAAAACATACTATAAAGTTACTGTGATCAAAACAGGGTTGTACTGGCATAGGATAAACATATAGATCAATGGAATAGAATTGAGATCTGAAAGAAAACTGATACATCTATGGTCAGCTGGTTTTGGACAAAAGGGAAAGAATAGACTTTTCAACAAATGGTGGTAGGACAACTGGATAGCTACAGACAAAAAAAAATGTGGACCCCTACGTCACACTCTGTATTCATATGAACTCAAAATGAATCAAGGGTCTTAATAAAATTTTAAGAGAATATATTGATCAGAATTTAGAAATGGATTTTTTAATATGAAACCAAAAGTATAGTCAATAAAAGAAAAAATAGATAACATCCAAATTAGAAACTTTGTACATTGGAGGATGTTACTAAGAAAGTAAAAGACTATACAGAGTGTAAGAAAATATTTGCAAATTATATAAATGATAAGGGTCTGATGTCTAGAATATGTAAATAAGTATAATAACAACAAAAAAAGACAAAAAAAACCAATTAAAAATAGGTAAAGGACTCGAACAGGTATTTCTTCAAAGGCATAAAAATGGATAAGAAATACTGGAAAGATGCTCTATATCATCAGATATTAGGGAAATGCAAATAAAACCCATAATGGCATACCACTTTATCCCCTAGGTTGGCTAAAATTTTTAAAAAGAAGAAAAAGAAGTGTTAGGATGTGGAGATATTTAAGCCCTCATACATATCTAGTAGGAATGTAAAAGATACACCTGCATTGGAAAATGGTTTGGAAGTTCCTCAAAATCTTAAATATAGAACTACTATTTGACTCAGCAATTCTACTCCTAGGTATATACCCCAAAGAATTAAAAGTAGGTACCCAAATCCTTTTTCATGGATGTTCATAGCAGGACTATTTAAAATAGCCAAAAGGTGGGAACAACTCTAGTGTCCATCGATGGATGAATGAACAAAATGTAGTATATGATGGAACATTTTTCCATCACAACAAGTCATGAAATAACGATGCATTCTATAACATAATAGAACATCGGAAACATTTTGCTAACTGGAAGAAGGCGGACACAAAAGGTCACGTGTTGTATTATATAATTCCATTTACATGAAATAGAATAGGTAAATCCATAAAGATAAGAGCATGGATTAGTGGTTGTCAGGGGCTGGAGGAAGGATGAATGTGGAGTGACTGTTTAATTGGTTTTCTTTGGAGGTGAGCAGACATAGATATAAGTTGCACAACCTTATTAGGGTACTAAATGCCATGAAATTGTACACGTTGGGCATGGTTAATTTTATGTTATGAGACTTTCACTTCAATAAAATAATTTTTAATGTTACACTATCTTTACCACATCATAAATCATAAATTCCTGCATTTTTATGACATTTGAAGGAAATATCCTACACTGGTCTCGAGGACAGATCCTCTTTCCTGATTCTGGGGTGGAAAGTGGAGGAAAGCAAGCCGGTGCGATTATTGGCTTTAGACCTCACAGCAGAGGCATCTGGGAAGAGTCACTGTCATTTAAAATGGCTATCACGTTCACCCTTAAAGAAAATCATCCCAAAGTATAGGACATAAAAGCAAAATTGTATACAACATGTCTATACAATCTAGTCTTCTGTCTTGTCATGGCCTCTTTCTTTATTAAATTATACAGTCTGGGAGGAAGGAAGATCTTGTCTCCTTCAGGCTTTCATCATTCACTGTGTGAATAAAACCCAGGAAGGGAAAATGGCCATATTGAGACAGGCAGCATGGCAAGACCACAACCTGGGGCTACTAGTGAACAACCAACCCATCATTGGTACCACCTGATAGATACACAGACTACACACAGGAGTGCTGGTGTGTAGACACAGGTGGTCCGTATCTCCCACCTGGATTTAAGTGCAGGTGCATCTTGGCTGTACCTGCCAAAAGATAGGGGCTATCTTTTAGAGAGTAACCCTGTGAAACTTAAAAATATCTCTAGCTGGGTTGAATAGAAGTTAGAGAGAAAATGAATGTCTTTCCCTACAAGGTTGTTTCAATGCCACAAAAATGATGTAGAAAGACATGACCTGAATTCAAGTTAGAATTTAAGAATAGAGCTTATCTTTAGAATCTGGAGAGATGTCACCTGAAAAGAAAATTTTCAGTACCTAAAATCTGTGTTTTTCTAAAATGCTTCTCTTGACAGGAAAGTCTTCCTTTCTTCTTTACCTCTTTCTCCTTGGCTAACAAGACTTACTTTAAGCCCTGCTACATCTCAGAAGCTTTTTGTGAGTAGGTCACCTCCTGACAATTTCTCTTTCCTTAAAAGTTCTGAAGTTTTTTCTGTCTAAATACCTTATTTTCCATTTATTAAAAACACTTACATTGATAGATAACTATATGTTTCTGATCATTGCCAACTAGACTGTGAACTTCTAGAGGGAAGTTCCATAACTATCAACTGTTTACTACAGTTGGGTTTGCAAAATTTATCAGTTAATATATCTAGTTTTGCATGGAAGTAGGCTCCAAATGAACTGATGTTGATTTTTAATTGACTTATGATAATTTTTTAGTGCTACCTCTAAACCCACCACCCAGTGCTTGTGATATTAGAAAAGCAGAGTCTTCTGGACTGTTAAGGAGAAAGTCCTTGGGGGTGAGTTAAAATTCCAGGCAAGTCCATGATGCCTTCACTGGAGAGCCTGGCTGTCCAGTGCCCTTGCTCCATGTTCCCAAATGGAGTGGATATTCCAAAGTCTCATGCTTCCTTGCCTCTCCATTGGCAGCAGGGCAAGAGATCTTCTGTATGATCATATGATCATGCCATGTTTATCTTCCTTTCCTTCTTCACCACATTTCAAATTATATTGCTGAAATCAAGTTCCTTAAAGAACAAATAGCTATAACATTGTCAATAATTTTTTTATACTCTGCTTTGATTTCAGCTATTATCTGTTCACTGCTTCAGACATTATAAAGTACTTTTATACTCATTATCTTATTGGATTCTCACAGAATCTCTAGGAGGTAGATCACTCTTGAATTTACAGAGGAGGCTGAGGCTCACAAGAAACATTATTTTCTCCAATTCATAGAGTTAGTAAGTCAGCTGGTATTCAAGCATAGATCCATATGTCACTCGCAATGGACTGGATAACTGTACTATTTTGCTTTTGCTGAAAAATTTTTTTTATATAATAAAATTATATGATACATGAATGTTGTAAAAAAAATCGAAGTTGGAGGGGCGCAAAATGAACCTTAAGTCTCCTATCTCTAGGCCCATTGCTCGAAAGAAAGCTTTCTTAATCATTTTTATATTCAATTTCTTGGTATATCCATAATTTGATGGAATATATCAATATTTCTTGACTTGCCCATCAAATATCTCCTGTGGCCTCTCTCTGAAGGATAAGACATTAACTCTATACAACTCTCACACAACTTTCCCCTAATGCTTCTTCCCTGTTCTATTTCAAATTTTGTTAATTTTTTACATTTTTTCAAAAATTAATTTTAATACATGTTTTGTTCCATTACTTTTAGATGTGTTTATCCTCTGCTCTAGACAATTAGAAAAAATGTGTCCCAACACTTTCTTACAGTTTCTTTTTTCCCTCCTCACCCCCCTCATGTTATGCTTATTCCTTGATGTTGTTAAGATTGTTTACATTTATGATCAGTTTGGTAACCACAGTTATTAATTCTTCCATGCTTTGCCTATAGTTTGATTCTAAAAAGTAAAAATCAATAAAAAGCATATTCAAAATTCTGATTATGTTAAAAATATTCTTTAGAAAACCAAATAGGATGAATGATTCAGAAAGACTAAAATAAAATTCTGTATGCTGGTGTACCATGGCTCACTCAAAGAAAATGTATGGTGGAATGAATTTTCTTTTTATAAAAATATATAAATTTCTTAAGTCATATAAAAATCATGCCACAGTTCAGTTTGCTTCATATTTGTGCTATGACTTTATTGTGTAGTTCTGTTTTCCCCCGTAGTTTCCCTTTGCCTCTTCTTATTCTTTTAGAGACATTTAATTGAGAAATAAAGATTGTATGTGTGTACAATATGATTCATATAATGTGATGATTTGATATACATATACATGTGTAATGATTACCACAAACAACTTAACACATACATCACCATTCTATGCTAGACCTTAGATGCCCGGAACTTGTTCATCTTATAACTGAAATTTTGTTCCCTTCAACCTACATTTCCCCATTTCCCTCACAACCCAACCCTGGAACCACTGTTCTACTCCTTCCATGAATTAAATATTTTTAGATTCCACATACAAGTGAGATCACGTAGTATTTATCTTATCTTTCTGTGTCTGGCATATTTCACTTAGCATAATGTCTTCCGGGTTCGTTCATGTTGTCACAAATGGCAAGATTCCCTTTACTTTTATGGCTGAATAATATTACATTGTGTATAATGCTACATTTTCTTTACTCGTTCAGTTTTGGATGGACACCCAGGTTGCTTCCATATATTGGTTATTGTGAATAATTCTGCAGTGAACATGGGGGTGCAGCCATTCCTCTGAGATTCTGATTTCATTTCTTTCAGTTATACACCCTAGAAGTTAGCCTGCTGGATCATATTGTAGTTCTGTTTCTATTAATAACTTTTTGAGGTACTTCCACATTGTTTTCCGTAATGACTGTAAGAAATTTTCTTTTTAACAAAAAGAAATGTACATTTTGCCATATCCCTGAATTTAATGAGCTTTTTAAATAAGTGATCTGTTTCATAGACTTGACTCTCCTGTTGAGGAGATGCTTTTCACAGTCATTTGATTCCCTTGGTAGCATGTGCTGGTGCCTCTTGAGGGTCATGGCAGAGCTTTCTTCCTGGGGCTGCCATTTATTTCCTTCCTGAAGTTTGTATCCCGTGTACTTTTTTTCACCCAACTTTTCAGCTTAGTTTTCTTAAGTACCTCTTCAAGTAACTTCATGAATGTATCTGAGGAAATTTTCTCATCTTTTTAGGTGAAAGATGTTTCTTTCTTTTATCCTCACACATTAATATTTTGTTTGCGTATGAAACGTAAGGGCCCTGAATCTTCTTTATTCAGGAAGAATTTTATATTGCCATCTTGCACCATGCTCTGTATCACCTGTTGTTGATTCCTAGACACTTGATGGACTGAAATTTGCACAGTGATGTGTCTAGATCTTTTTATTTTTAATCATCCATTCTTTTTCTTCTGAATATTCATGTATTTCTGCAGCTTTGGGAAATTTTCTGTTATTACTCCTTTAATAATTTATCTCCTTCCAAATTCTTTTTGCTTTCTTTTTCTAGAATTCTAATTAATCAGCTATAATTATCTTTTGCAGTTCCCTTCTACACTCTTTACCTTTCTCATTTTATTTTTAGTCTCAACTTTTGATCCATATTTTTAAGGACTGCTATAACTTTTTCTTCAATATTTCTGTTGATTTTTTTTAAGTCAGATTTGAGAAGTACAGTTGACCCTAAAATAACACACATTTGAGCTTCATGGGTCCACTTATCCATGGATTTCCTTCTGTCTCTGCCACCCATGAGACATTAGGACCAACCCCTCCTCTTTTTCTTCCTGCTCAGCCTACTAAACTCAAAGACAACTAGGATGAAGACCTTTATAATGATCCACTTCTACTTAATGCATAGTAAATATATTTTCTCTTCCTTATGATTTTCTTAATAACATTTTCTTTTCTTTAGATTATTATAAGAATACAGTATCTAGTACATATAACACACAAAATATGTGTTAATGACCTGTTTGTATTATCAGTAAGGTTTCTGGTCAACCGTAAGCTATTAGTAGTTACAATTTGGGGGAGTCAAAAGTTATACACAAATTTTTGACTGCACAGAGGTTCCCCAACCCCTGCATTGTTCAAGGGTCTACTTTTTGTAATTTCCCCAGCTCTAGTTCTTCAATTTCTCTCTTATTTATAGCATTTGCTCTTATTTTAATAATGCTGTATCTTATTGAATTGTCTGGAGACACTAAAAGTAGTTCTTGTCTTTTGGTTTTAAGTTCATTATTTGTTCCTAAAAATATGTTTCTAGGTGGCTTAGTTTCTTTTTTCCTTTGTTTACTAGTTTGTTTTCACTAACAATGCTGCAGGTTTTCTCATTTGCCTGCTGATTACCGACTGGGTTTTACTTTCAGCGGGAGTGAGCCAGGAGGAGGGGATTTGCACAAAGGCAGTAGAAGGAGGGTTTACTCTGACAACAGCAGCTTAGTTTTCCATGAGCATTTTGTTTTTAATTTCTTAACAAAAGGGCCCTTTTCCTTTTGCTTTTAGCTGTTTGTTTTGTTTGAAGCACACGTGCTGTACTGCTTGCTGTTATGCTTGTGGGGGGGCAAGGTCGAGGTGACTGGCACTGACTGATGGTACTGACCTCAAACCATCCCTTCTACTTCTTAGCATGTATAGGAGCTGTGGCTTCCTCTTTTGGTTTCAAATAAAAATATATTTCCATCCAGTTTTTTGTCTTACAGAAATTTTTCTTACCTTCCATATGCTGATGATGCTGTCTCTCCCCCTTTCCTTTTATGGGTCAATTCCATTATGAATTCTTTTACTTTACTGGATCTCATCCTGGGGCGGGGCGGGGGGGGGTTGGTAAACGTTTGTGCTCAGGCCATCAACTGACGCCAGAATGCTTGTGAAATTAACAATCCTCCTTCAGACATTTTTAAAGCCATGCTTCTTAGCTTATGGCAGCCGTTATGACTTGGGTCTCCTTATTGCAGGAACTTTCACTTACGCCCAAGGTGTTCAGCCCCCCACCCCTTGTATTCCCATATTTGAGACTCTGAAATTAGACCCTCTGTGAAGTTCTTCTGAGCCAATGAGAGGGGAGATGAAGGTGTAGGTGGCCTAAGTGAAGCAAATCACTGTCTTTCATAATGGCAAGCCAACACATTTTGAATAGAGCACGTAAGTCAAGAAATAGATGTGCAAACATATTATTAGGTATAATGGAAGTATTGCCAGAAGAACAAGTTAAAAGTGTTTGCTCCTGGAGAGTGAGATTATACGTACGGTGAGTTGAGAGCATACTGCTGTTGATTATAAGCTTTCATGTATTTTTAAAGATTTTACCTACATGCCTCTTTGAATTTTCTATTTTTAGTTTTTCTTGTGGTCATATACTTAAGTGGTCATATACTTAAGTAATATGCTATAATTTAACTTTTCATTTTTTCTCAACAGTAGACATTATCCACCGACTCTGCTTGCTAGGAAAGATGAAGAGCTCCCTCACCCTTGGCTTTTTGGTTTCTCCTTTTCCCAGTTATTAAGGTCATGTCCATGCATTTAATTGTTGTTATTATTGTTGTTTTCATGGCTCTTCCCCCCTCCTCCTTCCCCTTTTCCACTTCTTCCTCTTCTTCTTCTCCCTCCTTCTTCCTCTTCCTATTCGTCCTCCTCCTCTGCCACCACCTCTTCTTCTTCTTCTTTTTTTCTCCTCCTCCTCCTCCTCCTTTTTCATCATCTCCTTCTTTTCCCTTCGCTATCAATGCTGTAACAGAGCCATGTGCAAGAAAGCCATGAGACAAACATGAGGCAAAAATATGTGGGGTGATCTAAAGCCATGTGGTGCTGGGGGTGCTGCCTGGATCCTCCCTGCAGGGCTGAAGCGTGTCCCTCCCCCAGTTACGGGAGCGTTGACTAGATTACAGCTGCGATGCTCTCTAGTAACTGCTCTTGGTCTGGGAACTATCTTACCCAACGTTCACCCTCTCCCTGGGGCAGCCTACATCTAAAGACTGCTCAGTGAAAATATGAAAAGATCCAACTCCCTTATCTTAAGATCACCCTGAAGGACCATTCTAGTTCCAGAACTTTCTGTGGGATCAGTTAAGGTCTCTGGTGCAGCTGAATCATATTCAATTAATAGCTTCTCGTCCTGCCTAATCTTGCTTCCTTCAATGCCTTACTGGGCTTGACCTCCAGAGCAGCCCCTATACACTTCCTGCATACAGTCTCAGTCTGTTTCCTGGGGAATTGAACATACCATATTAGAAGTCATAAAAGTAAGCACTGGAAGAAATAAACACAAAAAATAATAAAAGTAATTGCTTTGAATTAGGATAAAGGAGAGTTTGAAATGGTTTATATTACAAACCATTGGCTTTTCACCATGTGAAACAGCAAATAAAATTCAGGACTGTTAATGTTTAAGGAAAACATACTAACTGTAGAGAGGACTGATGGTTCAATGTGGCAATTTTAGAACCACATTTGTCACCCAGGTTGTATCAATTCCCATTGAAATTATACAAAGTGTCAACCTTAGAAACCATGTCAGCAATTTTTCAGAATTTATCTTCAGCAGATATACCAGAAAAGCATACTGTACTAAGAAAAAATCTAATGGACCAAGATTCATTTTATGTGGAGGAAAATACTTATTCATTTAACAGATATTTCTTGAATACCTACTATGTGTCAAAAAGTTCTAGTGCATGTAGGTGGGGGACAGACAATAAACAAATGAACCTGAAAATCTAAAGCATGTCAGATGATGGTAGCTGCTGGAGAGGAAGATGAAACATAGTCAGTGGTAGGTGTGGCTGTAGAGAGGAAGGTGGGCCATGGGGAGATTTCCAGAGGAAATGAATTCAATGCTTTTGGCAAGTGCTCTCAGGACTGTCAAGCTAAATAAAAGGAGAATTCCCACAGCTGCCTCTTAGCCTGGAGGTTGCCAGGTAGAGGAAGGGAACACTGCCTCAACTAGCTTCGTGCTCTCATAGAAAGTTCAGAAAACTAATAATTTGCAAAGTAATGAATTCTCTACTTCCTCCCTACTCCACACAGTGAACTAGAATTCTAATAAAGAAAAAAATCTAAACTGACTTCTTATTTTTTCATAAGATTTGAAAATAGTGGAGAGGCTCAATCTCTGAAAGAAAGTATCTCTGAATTTCTGAAAGACCAATCATCTGACTGATCATCTCGGCAAATCATAGACTCCTGCCACCTGTCCCTCTGTAAAGATGGACAAACAGAGGAAAAGGGTTACCAGACAGAAAAACATTTCAATGTTTGTAAACATTGGCTTGATTCAAGGAAGCAAGGTGACTGAAACATTTGAGTAGATACTACAAGTGAAAAAAGAAAATGGGAGAAAGTATAATTTAAATGAGTTAAAAAAAAACTGAGAGAGAAGACTGCAGTGAATGAAAAGTGGAATGATCTGGCATCCAGAAAGTTTGCCTAGAAATGAAAAACACTGATTTCCAAAAATTTAAAGAAAATTAGAGAAGACGGTGAAAAGCAGACTAGATTCTGCAGAAAAGCAAGTCATGAAATGTGATGACAAAGTAAGAAATTCTCTCAGATTCAGAGGAAAAGAATGAGGTAAATAAATGGGAGAAAAGATTCAAAAAGACATGAAGGACATGTCTGGATTTTTAAGTTTATTTGTCATTGGAATCACAGGACAAGAGAAAAAGGAAAATGAAGGAGAATAATTAAAATGGGCATTTATTAAGTAGTTACCATATGCTGGACCCTGTTCCAGTTACTCAGCATGTCTTTCCTTTCTTAATCCTCATAACAATCTTATAAGGTAAATGCCATTCTTATCTTCATGTTTTACAGTTGAGGAAAGTTAAGCATGGAGTGGTTATGGAACTTGCTCAAGGACACACAGCTCAGAAGAATGGAGCAGGGACCTAAATTCATAATTGTAACCATCATGTTATATTGTCTTTGAAGATTAAATGAAACATAAAGCAAAAATGACTCCATTTTACCTTCACCATCAGATTGAAAGGACTTTGTAAGTAACTTTATTACTTCCCACTTAGGTATCACGGTTTGAAAGGATTAATATACCATGAAATTATTTAAATGTGTTTATTTTCTTCTGGTGTTTTACACTTTTATATTGGATGATTTTCTTTTTAATCCATCTGGACTAAGCATTAGCACATGGTGTTAGGTAAAGATGGTATATAATTATTCCTAAGTAATTAAATTATTATCACAGCCCACTTACTGAATTTCACAACTTCCCCAATGATTTGACATGCTATCTCTAAGCGCTAAAATTGGCGAATACACATTTCTACTTAATCCCGAGTGTATTTTCATAATTAAAACACTTCTTTATCTTTCTTTCTTTCTTTCTTTCTTTTTGAAATAGGGTCTCACTCTGTCACCCTGGGCTACAGTGCAGTGGTGTCATCATAGCTCACTGCAACCTCAAACTCTTGGACTCAAGGGATCCTCCTGCTTCAGCCTCCCAAGTGGCTGAGACCACAGGCTTGTGCAGCTATGCTTGGCTAATTTTTTATTTTTTGTACAGACAGGGTCTCACTACTGCTGAGGCTGGTTTCGAACTCCCTCCCACCCTGAGGCACGTATGTGGTCCTGTATAACAGAATGTGGTTCCCACAGTCTGGAGCTGGGGCTGAGTGGCTGCGTGGGCCCATGGGGCCGTCATGCTTCTGGTTAATATGCTCTGCCTTTCTGTGAGGTTGTAACCATGGCATTCCGGCTGAGCATGTAAGGCTCCGTCCAACTCAATCCAATATGATCAGACACCAGAGACTGTTGAAAAAGATGATTTTCTTTGGTTTTATGCCACAGTGGTACTCAGGATATGCTCCAGGGAGAACTGGAACTTGTAAAACATGGATGGGGTGTGCATCACGGTGCCTAATAGCCCATTGCCTTACTTAGTCTTTCTGCAGCTTCACCCAGCTCTTATGCCTCCCAGTTATTTGTAGGTGTGGATGGTTCCCATGAGCTGAACGCTGGTGAATGTTCAGTGTATATCATGCTTCTTGGGAACTGGATCAGCAATCATTTTTCTACAAAATTCTTAGGCCAAAATTCTGTGCTCAAGTTTTATGCAAGGATGCTCATTGTTTTATTGTTTATTGTAAACAAAGAAAAAAAAAGCCTGAATGGATAATGGTAAGGAATTAGCAAAACAAACTATTGGAGACACATCATGTATAGTAGACAGAATTTTGGTTCTCATAATCTCTGCCACTTTGGTGTTACTCCTGTGGTTATGTTTTGTTACACGGGGAAAGGGACTTTGCGGATGTCTTAAAGTTACTAATCAGTTCATTTTAAAATATAAAGACTACCCTGGGTATTTGGATGGACCCAAGGTAAACGCATGAGCTCTAAAAGCAGAAGAGAAAGGTAGAGACAGGCAGTGGAAGGGGAAGTCAGAGAGATGTAAAGCATAAGAAGGATCTGCCACTGTTGTTGGCTTGCAGATGAAGGGGACCCTGTGTCAAAAAAACAGAGGCATCAATCCTACTATTGCAAGGAACTGAATTCTGCCAATACCCAGCAAGCTTGGATGAGGCCCCTGAGCCCCAGGTGAGATCTACAACCCTTGCCAATACCTCGATTTCAGCTGTGTGAGTCCCTTGAAAACTCTGAGATAATAAATAACGGTTATTTAAACTGCTGAGTTTGTGGTAATTGGTTATGGCAGCAACAGATAACTAATACATGGTATGAAATACCATATGTCTCTTAATATTATGTCAGAAATAATTATGTAGTGGGATTGCAAAACTAAATTCAAACTATGACTCTGATGTGTAGAGAAAATGTACTTTTCTTAATTTCTATACATAATATTTTTTGAATTAAAATTATTTATTCATATTGATATATAATTATGAAATCAATTCACTAAAGAAAGTCATGCTAATTAAAAATATGAACTACAATTTGGCTATTTTAAATGTGTATGTGTGTATGTGTGCATGTACATTTTTTTCAACATATTATGGGGGTACAAATGTTAAGGTTACATACATTGCCCTTGCCCTCTTCCCCCCTCAAGTCAGAGCTTTAAGCATGACCATCCTCCAGAGTCAATTTCTATACATAATATATATAGCCTTCTCTCTCAAATCCCTACCCATAGCTTAGTGGGAAGAATGGCCTGTGTTTAGTCTAGTTTTAAGCCCAGTCCAGGCTGATAACTTAAACGGTCATTCTTTGGTAAAAATTCTCAGTTTCTCTTAATTTCTCCCCTCCTCCTGTTGCAGCAAGTGTACAGCTAGTGCTACAGCTCTGAGGGGCACACAAAGAGTTGGAGAACAGCCTTTATTCAGCCAGCAGGCTCAGCACAGCAATAGTTACAGCTCTCTTCTGATCTTCTGACCCCCCCTTCCTTGTTCTCCTCCTGCTTTTATACCCTTGGTAGGATTCAAAAAGCATCCAATCAACTATAAGTTTTAACATCCAATCAGCATCAAGCTTTAACATCCAATCAGCAACTAGCTTTAACATCCAATCAGCAACAGTGGGATTAAAAATTTACCCAATCAGGATCACGTGAGCAGTGCAGCTGGCAGGATGACAGGAACAGGTGGCGAGCATCCAGGGAGGGCCTAGACAGCGGACAACGGTGCAAGAGGCCCAGAAGCAGGCTGCAGCATGCGGGGCCGGGGGCATTCTTCCAGCACGAGGCCAGGCGGCCCGGCGGCACACCAGCCCAGCCCCAGCAGCATGCCCTCCATCAAGCCACACTCAGAGCCCGCCTGCAGGGATGCAGAGCAACAGGGAGGCAGCAATAGGTCACGTCCTGGCGCCTGACATTTTCCACGTCACTCCTGCTTCCCTTTTTCAGCCGCTATATATTTGAAAGTGCAAAACAATGGATGATTTAGGAGAATGTATGGCATTGAGGAAAAGGTCCTATTTAATCTTCATGGTGACATTTAATCTATGCTTGATCTGTTGGTCTTCGGGACAATGTTCTTTCCACCCAGACTCTAAGGCCCATTCAGGACAGAAAATTTTGTCTGGCATGAGTCATATTCTTATTTTTCTCAGCTATGTTGGGCCTCTGCTCTCTCTGGCTGACTCCTTCCCCACTATCTCCCCACCCCTATTTGTCTCTCCCTGGCAGAATAAGACTTTTTGAAGTCTGGCTGTGTCTCTGCCATAGTTCAGTTCAGAGTGTTATGGCAACGTGTACAGCTAGTGTTACAGCTCTTGACCGGGGAAAGAACAGAGCAGCACTCAAAGAGTGGGAGAACAGCCTTTATTCCTCCACGGCAGACTCAGCACAGCTAGTGTTACAGCTCTCTTCCTGTCTTCTAATCTTCTGTCCCCGCGGCTTCCTTGTTCTCCTCCTGCTTTTATACCCTTGGTAGGGCTCAAAAAGCGTCCAATCAACTACAAGCTTTAACATCCAATCAGCAACAAGCTTTAACATCCAATCAGCAACAAGCTTTGACATCCAATCAGCAACAGTGGGATTCAAAAATTACCCAATCAGGATCATGCGAGCAGCACAGCCGGGTGACAGGAGGCTGCTGAGCACCCAGCATGGTTTCCACCAGCTGCCTCCTGGCACCTGACATTTTCCGCATCAAGAGGAGCTGCTTTGTGGTGACTGCTGAAGACCCTTGCTTCCTCCCGGTGTCCTTCAACGGATTCCGCAGCAGGACTCAATACATTTCCGAATCCCATCCATATTACATGGAAACTAAGAATGGCTCCGGAAAAGCCAATCTCTCTGGTGTCAGGCCAGTGCCAAACCTGAGCTGGAACAAGAGCATTTTTCTGCGTATCCCAATGCCTTCCTTCTGTTTCGCCTTCTCCTTTCCTAGTACCTCTTGTACGTCAAGCTTCCTTTCGTCAAGGAAAAAAGCCTTATGAATTTATTGTCACATGGAGAAGGTGTATCCCTGCCAAACTATGGGAGGACTCTCTAAGTATGCATCTGTCAGGAGTGGTTGTTGCAATTTTAAATAGAGGAGATAAGGAAATTCTGAAAATCCCATCTCCAGAATGCTTGCCTCTCAAGCTAATTTTCTTGTGGCAAAATCCTAGTTTTCTTATCAGAAGCTGATTATTGCTTTGTTCTTTCCCTTTTCATTTCTGCTGAAACACACGTTCAACTCCCTGCAGGACGATGGATAAGGTAAGAGAGAGAAAACATTAATAACGTTCAAAGTATCAACACATTAAATTACCTACTGTCTTAGTAAAATGATCATATCGCATTAAATAAAAGAGTAAAGTTACAAAATAGTAAGCAAATTATAATCATGTAGAAGAAAATTGAAAACCTGAACACAAAGTTAACATCAACTGCACAGTGGTAGACTTTTGGAGATTTGGGGTTTTTTTGTGTGTCTTTCTTTTCCATTTTTTCTTCTGTGAATATAAACTATTTTTATAACTTGATAAAATAATGACATATTATATTTTACACATAGGACACTTAATCCACATATTTTTCCTTTTCTCCCTCCTTTTTGCTCTGTTATCTCTCCAGTTACTTCCCGGCTCAGGTTCTGAAGCTCCAGATTGGTTAATCTTTTGCTCAACTCAGCATTGTCATGCAATTTGGAGTCACAATTCAATGTGAATTCAGAGTTTTTCAACACAGTTTCACTGCCCTCTCAGCATGTCGATATTTACAACTTTTCATGTTTCTTGAAATGCATCAATAGTCCATGTTTATTTGGCTTTATATTATTTTAATATTGGAATAGCTAAATTCTTACAGCTCAGATATATTCTTCTTAAACACAAATCTAATTCATTGTTTCTAATATCCAATATTGCACCAGTTCTGGGTGTACTATCAGGACATAGAGAACATAGTAGTTATTTGAACAGAGATAATTAACTATAAAGAATTGTTAACCAGGTACTGTTAAAGAAAACCAGAGCCGCACAGAAGTTAAAGGGGTAAAGATAGATTTCATTAAAAAGGAACAAAACAAAACCTATTGCAATAGGGTAAGAGAGACTCCAGAATAGAACTGGGCTCAATTCCAAGTACAATCAGAACAAATGGAGATTTATAGCCATGGAGCAAGGTGGTGGGGAGGGGTGTATGGGGCATCCACGAGTGGAAAATTACTAAGAGGAGACATCAAGTCTTCATGATTCTGGCTGAACCATCTAACAGGATTCTTGCTGAAGGTAGGGTGATCGGACATTATCTGGGGGAGGGCGGAGATGAGGACTTTGATCAGATATCAAACACGGTCAGAGAGGAGCTCTGCTAAACTGACCGAGCAGGACTCCAGCTAAAACTGGACTCTACAGCAGGGAAGTACATGCACGGGTCCTGTTGAGGAGAGGGTTCAGGACTAAAGTTCAGTGAAGCAAAGAATCTTTGTCAACACGATAGCATTTAGTAGGAAGGATGAAAAGTCAACTTTAAAGTATCAAGGCAGTAGCAATTGCAGGAAACAATTCTCACTCCCAGGGTGGGGGAGAAAGGAAAGACGTCTGCATCACTAAAATTTAGTAACTTACAAAAGCAGCCCCACAGAGACGAAACTCAGGCCTCTGAAGAGAGAGCACTGGCTGGCCTGTGCTGCTGTCTGTAAGGTCGGGGGAGTCACGAGACTGATTTTGGAAGTGCTGGAAAAATTGCAAACTAAGTAGAACTGCTGCCACTGGTGCCACCAGGGTATATAAGAAAGTCGTGGGCGTGGCTCCTTGCAGGCAGGCGGGAAGCAGACAGGAAGGGCAAACCCTCCGCTCCGCCCGCCCTGCAGTCCCCCTCTACTGCCCTCTGCTGGCAGAGCCTAACAGGGACAGCTGGCAAAGCAAGGATGTAGGTAGCATTTAAGCACCAGCATTAAAGAGCTGAGATACAAGACATGGTGCAGAATTGAGAGACAGTTAGTAACTGGCACAAATATAAAACAAGGGAAATATTTACGTTTAGATGAAGTAAGAGAATCATCTAAATTTCAAATAACTGTTGTACGATAAGAGTGTTCATCCTCTCTTTGTGAATTTTGTAACCAGTTGCAGGACTCAGGAATTTAAACCTTGAAGAGATCAACCGCTACTTCTAATCCCCAAAGAATGTGAGTGCTACTGTAAAATCTGATACCAAGGTTGAGGCCAAAGACTAAATTATGTTTGTGGGAGTGGCCTCAACAGGAGAAGGGAGATAAATTGTCTACATCAAATGTTTAGCTTCATGAAAATTGACTCTGTGACTTTTGTAAAAAGGTAAATATAAGGGAATTTTAGAAGTTTAAGTAGTTATTCCCAAACTCATATTTTTTGTCATGCCATGCCATAGTCAATCAGGTATTTGCTAAGATTATTTTTGAAGTGAGGGTCAAATGACACAAATTTTTTTCTTAATGCTAATGATAGACAGTAGTATCTGCTTGATTTTTCTGACCATGTATGTTCAACACAATTTCACATATGTTTATTGAGAATTTTTCAAATTGCCAGGAACTATGATCAACAACAATACCATATTCAAGGAGCTTAGAAGTTTCAAAAGACCTTTTGACATTCTACTTTTTGTAGAAGTAAAAGAGGAATTTATTTGTTTATATTAAGAATAATATTTTTTGCATTACAAAAGAAATGTATATATACTATAGAAAATTTAGGAAGTTTCAGTTTTTCAGTTTGAGGCTATGTAATATATATACACACACATATGTGTAATTAATATGGTGTTAAGATGTATGATCATTTTTTTATCCTGTATTTTTCACTCAATAATAAGTTATGTATATGTTCCATGGGACTAAAGCATTTCTATAATATAATTTTAAATGAATCCATGGCATTACATTATTAGAATAATGTAATTTATTTAATTGATCTCCTATTGGTGGCTATAAAGAATGTATCTCATTCCTTCTTGTATAAACAATGCTATCAAATACATATATTTAAAACTGAAGTTCTGTATAAACAAACTGGGATGATTTTCACTTTCATTACTTGCTATCGAGGTTTAACCTCTTTACCTACATTTATCTGCCATCTGTATTTTTTTCTTTTAAGTGTGTTCATGAAACCGCCTTTTTCACAGATCAATAAATGGGCACAAGGTGAGAACTGTGGTAAAGGCCTAGCTAAAAATAATTCATAGGCCTAGCTAAAAATAATGATAATAATTAGTAACTGTCCCCATGTTTGCTTATCTATAATTTCCACTCTGGAGCCACACAACTGGTGGTCATAAAGATTCTTAATTTCTCTCCATAGCTGAGGTCCATAAAGATTTGTCAACAGAAAAAAAGCCAAACTCTGTAAAATAATTTTAAAGAGATTTATTCTGAGTCAAATTTGAGGATCATGACCTTGAGCCGTGCCCAAGAAGCCTTGAGCAAGTGGACTCGCTGTGGCTGGGTTACAGTTTGCTTTTATACATTTCAGGGAGACATGGGTTACAGGTAAAATCATAAATCAGTACATGAGAGGCATACATTGGTTTGGCCCGAAAAGGTGGGCCATCTTGAATGGGGGGTGGGGGCTTACAGGTTATAGGTGGTTTTAAAGATTCTTTGACTTGTAATTTGTTAAAGAAATGAAGCTTTGTCTAAAGGCTTAGAATGTTTTAAGATAAGGAAGTCTGTTAATCTGAGACTTAGCAGACATATATTTGTTGTGTAAATTGAGACCGGCAGGTTGGTCTTGCATATCCTTAGGCTTGTTAGTAGGTTACAAAAGATGTCTCCAAGAAGGGAGGGAGGCATGATGAGGCATGTCTGACCTCCCTTCCTGTGGCAGGAAATTTAGTTTTAGGATATCCCCTTGGCCAAGAGGGGGTCTATTCAGTCAGTCAGTGGGGGGGGGGACTTAAGATTTTATTTTATTTCACAGATTCTTAACTTTATCCATAGATAACATCATCTTTTTGGAAAAGGTAGTAGTCTTTAAGATATCTTCCAGGCCCCATGTTCCAGTGGATTGGTGGACCAATCACTGGTCCACCAGTGGACCAGCGGTCCACACCAAGAAACCTATTCAACTGGAATTGTGACCCCAGGGACTGAAACAACACAAGAAAATGATTTCTACACCCTATAATTTCGCCCCCATTAGCAAACCTAGTTGCCTACTCCCTTGCCTGTCCAACTATCCTTAAAAACCCTGTCTTCCAAATTCTTGGGGAGGTGGATTTGAGGATTTGAGAAATTTTCCCTGTCTCCCCACTTAGCGCTATGTGGAATAAACACTGTTTCTCCACCTTGTAAACCCTGATATCTCAGTGTATTGGCTTCCTCTTGGGTAGCGGGCATATGAACCTGGTTAGGCGGCAACATTCACATCTTTCACCCATTTTTATAATGTGTTTATTTGTAAGACCTACTTATTATTCTTATATTTCATTGACATTGATTCATGGTTTGGAAATCACTTTTCTCTGAGAAACAGCTTCTAGGATTGTTAGGTTTGCCTCTTTCTTTAGGGATTTAAGTTTGGACAAGATGATAGATAGTCAGATATTATTTTAGACAGGAGATAATTTATTCTAAATGGATTAATGAATAGGTGGGTGAAAGGAGGGATGGTTGAAGGCAACTGAAGGTCTCTTTCTGGAGGTTTTCTACTCTGTTGGTCACAGGGCCTCCTTTTCACAGAGTCTCTGTGAAGAGTTTGTCTTGGTAGGAGTAACGTCAGTCTGGATTCTCAAATGCTTTAATCACCATAAATCACTTCTACAGACAGTCATTAATTCTGGGTTGCAGTCATGGAAAGGAGGAGATATATCATGATGAGTGTTTTAGACATATCTCTTTTGATGGTATTCAGGACATGCCCCTCCAAAATATGACTTTAAGAGAATAGAATATCCCACCCCAAAATATGGCTGTTTGGCCTAAGGATTATTTTAGGAAACTGCAGTCACAGGAGACTGAGAAGTTACCATTTGTAAGAGAAATTTACATCTATAACAGAAAGCTCCATTTGTAAGAGTGTCTTCTTCTCTGTGTAGGAACAGAAGGCTGACTAAGTCATTAGAGACTCTTGGTCAGTGGAGAAGGCATCAGACTTAAATCTGCATGACAAATCTTACTCTTGTTTTGAAGTTAAAAGAGCCTTTTCCCACTCCCTTCTTTGTTTGTTTCAGAGAACTATGGGCATTTATGCCTAAAGTCTTAAAAAACTCTTTGAGATCTATTCCAAATTTACTCATTTTCCTGGGTTATCTCCCATGTATGCAGGAGGTATACACGTTATTAAACTTCTGTTTGTTTTTCTCTTGTTAATCTGTCTTTTGTTACAGGGTGTCCCAGTTAAGAACTTGTGAAGGGTAGAGAAGAAAATTATTTTTCTTCCTCTATAGTTCCTTTCTCAAAGAACCACAGGAAGATACCTTGGGTCTCATGCTAAAGTATTTAAGACAGATTTTGTTACTAAATAGGAATAAATGAATAAATGAGAAAAAACAAAAAAAAATAATGTTTATTTTAGAATAAATGAAAGTTTATTATTGACCCACATGTCTTATTTTGCACTGAGATCTCAGGTTACTTGCTATGTTAAAAATGAATTGTATGGCAGTGGAGAAAGCACAAAATAATTGGTTTATTGGAAACTAAAATCCAAACTTCCTTTATAGAGCTAAATCAGCTTTTTACTTATTTCCAGAAAATACATCCAAAACCTTAAGACAAACTGATAAAGGATTTCCTTTGGCATTTAGCCATTAAAAGATAAGGTTTTATTTCCTTCATGATTTTTAAGCCTATAAAATCAAGTAAGAAGATAAAGCACATTAACTATCACATAGAAATTTTTAACATGATGAAAATCTTTGCTAGAATTTGGTGTTATTTCTTTCTTTTGTCTTTACAATTCAAGTTGCCTAGAAACCCTTTACTTTGTAGGAAGAAATATGTGCTTATTCTGAAATTCATGCTAGATTTTAAGAGTTTTAACTTGTAAATAAAAGGCAAAAAGCAAACAACTCTTGAAAGTCTACAAAAACAGGTATACAGCACAACTAAACTTTTTGCCTTTACTCTTAAATCGATGATAATGAAACCTTTTCTTGTGAAGGCATAAAGATCAAAATGTAGAAATCACTCAGTGAAATCATTTTTTTTTCAAAGTGAACAGAGAAGAAAGAGTGATACATAACAATAGGAATGAAAACATAGGGCATTACTTAATTCAGCATGTTTATGCCGTGTAAATTGTTTATATAAATTTTAGACACAGGAATGAGGATTTAGATTCTCAACTGAAAAACGACAAGGTTTGTAAGTTTGTAAAGGACAGTTTTATTTCTCATGAGGGGTTTCAGCCTGCAGGGTGACTATTCTGACAGGCTGGGAAGCACAGGCTAAGGCAGAAGCTGAGTACAAACACTTCCAGGAAAGGGTGAAGGGAACAGGAATTTATTCTAAGCAGGGTGGCCAAATATACATACTTAATAAGCTATAGAAGGAATCATGAATATTTATGAAAGGAGAACCATGTGCATGAACAGTTGAGTTTCATGCCCCTTCATAGGATGTGTGTACAAAAAATGGCAGTGTTAGCATGATCTGAGGTTGGTGTTTTTTGGCCCTCTGATGTCAAAAGGTGAAGCAGAGGACACAAAACCCCTCACTGCCCATCCTCTGTAGATGGGTCAGAACCACTTGATGGTCAGTGGTCTCTTATCAGGAAGGAATGCTGGTTAGTTTTTGTGCCAAAATCATAAAAAGGGAGGAGCAACATTGGGTGGTTTGTTGAAATCAGAGGTGGAGAAAGTCTTTCCAAAAGGTCTGGTTCTGCTTAGGGAAGGAAGCCCGAAGGTGGTTAATGAGGGAGGGGGTATAATGAGGTGTGTCTGACCTCCATCCTATCATGGCTGAGATTTAACTTTTTAAGGCTTTTATGGGGTTCCTTTGGCCAAGAGGGGTCTGCTTAGTTGGTTGTGGGGCTTAGGATATCCTTTTTTTCCTCATGATTTTATATTAATTCTTATATATGAAGTAAGTCATTTTTTAAAGAAGGAAATACTATTATTTTTATAATCATATAATCAGTCCAGAAACAGATGTGTTAACATCATTTCAGGTCTTCATACCTTCATGAAGTTTTTCACCCTTTGACACTAATTTCTGTTTTCTAACAAAAATGATAACAATGAGTAGCATCCATTGAGGATCTTAGAATGAGGTACTGTTCTAATTCTTTTGTATCTATTATCTCATTTAATTTTCACATCAATACTCATTAATTTATTTGATAAATATTTGTAGAATGTCTACAATATGGATTATACATTGCCAGGTCATGGTGAACCACTGTTGAGAAAAAAAAGGAAAAAGAAAGAAAAAAATAAAAAACTCCATTATAACTGTCATAGAACTTACAGCCTGGAATCTGCCTTGCAGGGCAGGCACTATCATAGTCCCACCTTTACAAAAGAAAAAGCAAAGGTCCAGAAAGACAATGTGCCTTGGTCAAGGTAACCCCATGAAGGTGTTGGAACTGAGGCTCAACTCAGGACTTTCCATAAGGCCTCCTTGTCGCTGGGCTGCCTTAAACTATCCCATTCTACCTGTGCACTCTGCCTAAGTCTTTCCCACTACACCTGCCCTGGTTAGTAGTTCATGTGATGCTGCCTTGAATCATTGCTGTGCCTTGGTTTGTACTGAGTCCACTTCTGTCTCCCGACTGGATTCCAACTTCCCAAAGGCAGGTATTATTTAAATATGTAATCTTCACCTCTCCCTCCCACTACCAATCTGATGCCCATTAACACTGCCCACTAGGGTTTTAATCAGTGCGAAATGTTGGAAAGAACTCCAGATTTGAAACGGCAGTAAGACCACAGGCTGTGATGTCAGACAGGCTGGTGCTGAAGTCATGCTCTGCCCCTTCCCACGTGTAAGACCTCAGGGAGGCTGCATAGCCTTAATTTATTAATCTTTAAGCTGATGATTGCAATGTGTTAAGGTTAAATAAAACTATTAGTAGTTTATGTGTTAAAATAGTTTTTTCAACTATGACTCATGAAGTACACAGTTTAGGCAAGTGTGGACATCAATCCACCCTGATTGCCGCAGGGACGTGGAGTAGGATAATGGAGTGGAGTGGAGTGTCCCCTGGACCAGCAGTGTTTACATCATCTGGGAACTTGTTTGAAATGCGAAGATCTCTGGATCTGACTTAAACCTACTGAATCAGAAACTCTGGGGGGTGCAGCCTAGCAACTAGTGGTCAAAAAAGCCTTCCAGGTCATTCTAATACACTCCAAAGTTTAAAACTCACTACTACACTGAAAATCTACCTCTGTGACTTTGGACCAATTACCTCCTACTCTCTGGTAATCAGTTTGCAAACTGATAAAACACAGGAGTAGATAAGGCCCCTCCTACCTTTGACAGTTTATAATGCTGCTCTTAAGAATTGCTGGTATATTTATTAATAACTCATGTGCCAGACACTTTGTCATCTGTATGATTTATAGTATTTAAAATAAACATAGGACATTAGGCAACTTATGTAACTTGGTCAGGGACACTTAAATAGCTTACTATGGAGATAGAACCAGAATCCATGATGTCAGTATCAAAAACTGTTTGCTAAATCACTTTGCTGCACAAACTCACAGGAAGGCACTGCTGGCCCATTTTTTACTCAGAGTTCACAATCAGGAACAAGGTATTCTTTTTTCTGCATGGTGATCTTCTTCCAAATTTCCTATAGATTGAACGAAGACTGCTAGTAAAAGTTTCTAGTGGATAACAGATGCAAATCAAAACCCAAATATCCCTGTGTCATGGTGATAAAATTTTTCTTTACATACAGAATTTCTGCTCCCCCCCCAAATAATATCCCCTCATCTGATTTTGTCCTCGGTGGAATAATGCAAAAATTTAGATATGTCTATTTAAACTGTTATTTTAACTTGTTACTTAACAACTAAGAAGTCAATTCTAATCCTAACTTTTACTACAATAAAGCAAATTCAATGGCTATATTATATTGAGTGTCTTCAGGGAAAACATTTAGAAGTGTAATTTGGAAAATTCGGTTATAGTTAAGACTCATAAGTTCTTCCCTAAAAAGAAACAAGAAAGGTTATTCTCTCTCCATCAAAGATTCTAGGTGGGTTTGGCTGGAATTAGCCAGACCTTTGCCAGTTTGTTTTATACATTTCATAATATAGATAACTTTAAATGAAAATCAAGGAAACCTGCATTTGAGTTTCATTTCCTCTAAGTCTTTATTTTTTATTTGTAAAATAATGATATTTTAAAAATCACCAAGGGTTTAGTGAAAAACACGTATGATAATATTGGAGATACTGTTATTTATAAGGTACTTGATCTTTTCAATCTTTCGTACTTTTGGTGTAAAGAACCCAAAGTTGTTATAAAGAAAGATATTTGATAGGCAGATACAGAATAGTTTCAAGCACAAAAAAGGAGCTAAATACATATGCTGTTTAAAAGGTAAGATATAATAAATGGACTCTCTTTATGTTCATATCTATTTCCAGCTTTTGAGAATATTTTAGAACTTTATCTTCTACGTGTTTTTATTTATGTTCAAGTTTTCTCATTTGAAAGTTTCAGTGATTTATAAATGTTTATGCAATGTTTACCATACTGCAGACTCCGGGCTAGATTCCGGGAACGAATAGTAAGCAATACAACTGTGAAGAGTTTATTGTTCCCTGGTTCGAGCAAATTCATATATAAAAATTCAATTATAACGAAGTATGGTAAGTCTCTTCAGGGGTGATAAGGGGTGCTGAGAAACGGATGGATTTAGCTGATACATAGATGACATAGTAGATAGATTTGGTGAGAGTCTGCGGGAAGTAAAGGAGGAGGAGACACCAAGAATGGCTTGAGAGGCAAGGTAGATAGTGTTGTCATTCAGTGGGACAGAGATTTTGAAAAGTAGCATGTTTGTGCAGGAAGGTGATGTGTTCAGCATAGAATGCAATGATTGCAAGTGTTTTTGAGACACCTAGACAGAAATGGCCAGTTGGTAACTGATTTATATGAGCTGAGTTTGAGAGATAAGAGGTTTTAATTTGGGATTAGTATTTAGGAATCATTGGCGTAGAGATAATAACTTTTCCATCTTCATAGTATGACAGTCATAAAAATCTCCTTAAGGGAGATATATGGTTGGAATATATAAATGAATGAACATTTATAGTTGATATCCAGGGGTTTTTGTTTAAACAGGTAAGCATGCTATTTCAGTAATGGAACCTGAACAGAGTCACTCCATTATATTCCATCATTTAGATATGGATTTATATAAGGGTAAGGATATATTCTCCTGCAAGCTGAGAATTCACTCAAAAGAGATGGATTGGAGTCACATATGCTAAAAGAGAAATCTTCACCTCTTTCAGTAAAATGCTTCCCTTTTATTACAACTCAGCAATATAAGACAAAATAAGGCTTAACAAGCAAGTAGTTTAGATGCTGAGGGAGCAAAGTTGAGTCGATATTTTAATTTGAGTCCTACAATTATGGATGCAGATAGCATTTCTTGACGCTGTGCTGATTCGTAATAGAATGCTCAGCACACATTTCATTTTAGATCAGTTGCTCTGGAAGACTCATTTAATATAGAAACCTAAAATTGCTCTTAAGAAAATCTGAATGTACATGTGTTAGAGGCTCTGATCTTTCCCACATCCTCTCATCCTTCACCTCCACACCATGTTCAAGCATGCTCTATTTATCCCTCAAGACTTGTTTGTGGCAATAAGACAATTTTTAATTTATTATGTCTTAAGAGGTAAACATTATGTTTTTTTACTAATTATCTTTTTTCAAACTTTACCAGTAAAATAACAAAAGTCATAAAATAACATTTATAATGAAAAAAAATTAAGGATTCCATGCTTAGGCTTTACCCAGATTTACATAACTTTAACTGTTATTAAATTGACCTTTTCGTATTTTACTGTAACTTTCTTCTCCCCAAATAGACATGACTGCAGGTACACCATAGTTTTCTTCTTTTGAATTGTTCTGAGTAGCAAATTAGGAGTTTAAATGCTGTATCAAAGAAACCTGAATTTTCATGATATTTTCCAAATGTTTGAACCATTTTGCAATGCCACTTATTGATTTTAGGAGCAATTATTTTGTAGCTTTCAAATCAATTTCCTCACAAATTCCATTTCTCTGTCATGCTGACTACCAAGTTTCTAAGTGTAGTTGCAAATATTTATCTTCAGGTAATTTTATTATGCTACTATTAAAATGTTTTTATGGGAGATGAAAGGCATGAGAAGACTTTCGTTTAATTTTAGATTCTAGAAAAAAGGATAATATTAAAAATAATCAATAGCTTGTTTGGCATAGACTTTGCCCAATCAGAAGTAATATCTGATTAATCAACATGAACAGCAGGGTGAAAAACCCAAACAGTTGGAATAGTGCATCTGGCTGAATGTCAGACCTAGCTAGGAAGATAGATAGATAGATAATGAATTGCTAATATAAATATTGTTAAGAAACCATAACTTGGATCCGGAAGCTTATCCTGAGATAAGGCTGTACAAATTATTCACCTTGAGTCACTAGGTCTCTTCACCATCAACTGCCAACTGTTACAAACTATTAGACTTTGAAAAGACAAGAAACTTGAACAGCTAATAAAAACTGAAGAGATTCTCAATATTACTTATAATCAGAGAAATGCAATCCAAAAGAAATAGATTTAATTTTATATGCAATATTGGCAAAGATTGTAATGTTGAATAATTCCCAGTGTTGGTTAAGATACAGAGAAAAAAATGTTATAGCTATTGCAAGTCTAAAATGATGCCTTCTTTCTAGACAACAATCTGGCATCACTTAGAAAAATGAATAAATATTTCCTACGAACCAGGATCCCACTCACTCAGGTCATAGGTAGACAAGGATGAGTATGTCTATAGTGACATAGTTTGACATAAACCACAGAGGTGCCCATATCCATGTTAATGAATAATTAAAATGTGATGCATGGACATAAATCCATATGGGTAGATTGTAAAACACAATGTTGTATGAAACTATCAATAAACAGCACAATGTTGTTTATATAAATTTAAATATTTTATTCAAAATAACAAATTACATGATATTTACAGGAATGTACATGTAAAGAGATTACAATTGGATTGATAGGTACAAAATAGAAATGGTCAAATTTCCCTCCAAATGAGGCTTTATCAAGGACATACATCAAACATCTTTTTGCAGGATCCTATGGGGGAGGGAAGGTAGTGGGGCCTGGGATGAGGGGAATACATTAGAACTCAGCAGTTGAGGCCCTAACAATAGGGAAGGCATGATAATAGTTTGCCTTCATCTGAGGAGTGTCTCTGCTGAGGTCAAAATAGAAAGAAAAAAACAAAGAAAGGAAGGAGGCAAGGGGGGAAGGGCAGAGAAAGAAACACAAAGAGAGATGCACATAAAGTTTGGTAGACATAAAAACAGACATAAGGAAAGGAGGCAAAACAAAATGATAATGGGTTTTTCGTAGGCTGTGAAGTGTACATAAAAATTAAATTAGTACCTCAAAAATGCACCTATAAAAATTTTTGTAAACAAAATTAGAAAGCAAAGCTGGGAAAACATATTTGCAGAATATACGAAGGGTTATTTTCTTTGGTATATTAGGAAATCTTACAAGTTCAGGGCCCAATGGCAAGAAACATTTATGGTATAGGTAGTTCATAGAAAAAAAATTACAAATAGCTAATAATTATACAAAAAGTTGCCTGATGAAGATTTACAATGTAAGCAAAATGTCAAAAACAAACAAAACAACTATTTATCGGGTGGTGGGCAGGCAGGAGGGGGAGGAGGAGAAGGGTGTGTACTTACATAATGTGTGCAGTACACACCACCTGGGGATTGGACACGCTTGAATCTCTGGCACGTCGGGGGGAGGGAGGGGGAAGGGGCAATATATGTACCCCTAACAATGTTTGTATCCCCATAATATGATGAAATAAAAGAAAAAAAAAGTTGCCTGAACTTATTTGTGATTACAGCAATATAAACCAAACAGCAATTTGATTTGTCCACCTATTAAACTCTCACATGATACAACATTTCACAATGCCCAACACTAATGAGTGGAGGGGTTCTAGAAATTTCATATACTGCTGAAGGGAGTTTATAATTGACACAGCCTCATTTAAAGGAAAATTTGGCCATGTTGCTCAAAATTTAGTGTGCATTCTCTTTGATTCAGATGTTTCAGAAATTATCCTATGTATTTATTAATATGTGGAGCTATATATATGTATTTATCATCTGTATGATTTGGGTGATTTATATAACTTCCATATGCCTCGTTTTCCTCATTTTAAAAAGTGAAATGATAATAGTGACTACTTCATAAAGTTGACATGATGATTACATGATTTATATGTAAATCACTTAGAATAGGGCCTGGGACATAGTAACAATAACAATAAGAGCATCAACAACAATATTATGATGATTACTAGTACTAGTAATTGTATTTATTGTAAGAATATTTAAAATAACAAAAACCAATCACTGAAAAGTTAATTTTTGTCAGTTGTATGCCAAAGTAATTAAAGTTATTAAATGCCAAAGCAATTAAAGTAATTATGATATATTCATTCAATGGTGTACCCTATGTGTGTAGTGAAATGAAAGGTCTCGGCAATAAAGTAAGTGAACAAAGGGAAATGCAGAACAGTGCATAGCCTGTGCCTGTATTTACATGGCAAAGAAAAAATATATTATCTACGAGACAATACAATTGTTCATGAGGGTTATTGTTGGAGATGGGCTGGGAGGAAGATTCTTTAATCTGCTAGAATTCTTAAGTCCTTTATTATTAATATTTTTATGATGGTAAAAACACTGTTAAAGTAAATATAAACAGGAAATATTTACTGATATGAAAAACCACTCTCAGTATATACTTAAATGAAAATATAATTGCAGGCTACAACAGTAAACATTTATTCACTGTGCCTCAGTCCATTTTGTGTTGCTATAACAGAATACTCAAGACTGGGTAATTTATTAAAAAAAAAAATCTATTTCTCATGTTTCTGGAGGCTAGGAAGCCCAATATCAAGATGCCAGCATTTGGTGAGGCCTTCTTGCTGCATCATTCTATGGTGGATGTGAGAGGGTGCGAGACATTGAGAGAGAAAGAGAGAGAGACAGCAAGAGAGGACCAAACTTGCTTTTATCAGGAACCCACTCCCATGAGAACTAACCCACTCTTACTATAGCAACATTAATGCATTCTTAAAGGTACTAACTCTTAACAATCTGTTAAGTTGGGGATTACATTTCCAACACATAAAATTTGGAGATATATTCAAATTATAGTGCCATAAAATTCATGTGTGAATATTATAAGGGAGAAAAGATTTCTCATCTGGTGCAAGTCTGAAGCACCTACAATAAAAGAAAAATTAACAGGAAAAAAAGCATACCAATTTATTTACTATAAGTTATACGTGACACAGAAATCTCTAGAAATGAGGACCCAAAGAAAACAGGAAAATCTATTTTGGGGGACAGTTGTGCAGAAGTATAATTGGAATATGACCTAATGGTAATAAATGGGGGGAACTTAGGAAGGGCTGCTTGTTCAGATTCTTTCCTGTGTCCTTGTGTGACATTTCTTTCCTCTGGGTATAGAGAAGCCCCTGGGCACTGAGGGTTTTATGATCTATTTTAGAGGAAGTTCAGAGAATTCTTATATGGCCTCCTTTGGGGTAGACGGGTAGGAGAAGGTCAGAAAGAACTTCCTGCTTCTGCTGTTTTCTCAAATGTCAAGGTATCATTTTTTGTGGTAGTGTGTCCTGAACCCCATCAATATACACAAACAATTCTGTAAAGCTATATGACAACATGTAAATACTCATTATTTCTGGGTAGGTTTGCTTTATTTCTACATATTTTTAAAAATAAAATGAATATTATTTAGACACTAGACACAATTGTAGATATTTACATATTTGTTTATAGAAAAATATTAATATTCACTATCTCTTAAAAATAAAATCAGCTATTTAATTTTTTATGATTTTCTGTATCTTCTATTATAAAATTTCATTAATATTTAAATTAGACATATTGAAATTTGAATGGCATATTTTGGGTTTAATTTAAGCTTTAAAAATTCCTAGCTATATTTAAATTATTCTATTTAAATATTTTTTTTTCCTGAGACTTTGCTTATTTACAAAACCCGAGGAATAAATTAAAAACAAATACGCAAACCCTTTGGCAATTTTGTGGACTCTTTACAAATGTTATAAATGTTATAAAGTTGTTTGAGACCGTCACGTTTAATGATGGTTGGAAATAATTTCATAAAATTGGAAAATAATACAAAGATCCTCTGCAATTAATGATTCATCAAATAGCTAGTCACATTCAGAAGGCGTGCTTACTCCACGGATTCCCTCTGTCAGCCTCCTGGCAACACTTAAATGGCTTTAACTGCCTCATGGAAAGGTTGTTTCATTTCAGTTTTCAGACTCAGCGGTGCTTAAAGCAGTTTGCTTAACATAACAGAGGATCAATTAATTTTATCTGAATTAAGTGGCATAGGCTTTATTAATCATTGTTTTCATCTAAAATACATATTTTCAAGGCTATCGTAATTTTTCCTTGTCTTTGTGAAATGAAACATGTAATCTGGATCTCTGTGATAGGGAAATATGTAAAGACGATTAAAACAGCACTAGAATGAGCTCCTTAAAAAACTCACCAAACATGTTTGGTTTGCTCTCTGTTCCTCTTTCCTTTTATTTCCCTTTTGACAGTGATTCTGTGAAACTGAACTCTCTTTTATCTAGGAACAGTTTACTGGATCCTTTTATGAATTGGGTATAGTTAGACAATCAGAGTTGGAATTTTAGAATTCATATCTTCTTGGTGTTTGCCTTCAGAGGACACTTAAAGTTCTAAAAACTGTCCCTGGGTTTAAGAAGCCCTGAGTGTCTTGATAGAGGTGGTGACTTTCAAGTGCTAATTGGCACACTTTATATATCACAGGATGCCAAGATCACCAGATGAGACAGCCAACGAGAAATATCAGAAGCTCTCCCCTTCAAAGGAGCTCCCATAAGCTATTTGTTGGGAGTGCAAATTGGTGCAACCTTTCTGGAGAACAGTCTGCCAGTTATTTATCAAATTTTTAACTGCATCTACACTTTGAACCAGCAACCCCAGTACTTAGAATATATATTGTAAATATACAGGCATAAGTTAGCCAAAATATAAGTACATGGATATTTCAGGCATTTTTTGTATGATCATAACACTAGACAAAGCTGTCCAATATACTGTGATAATGAAGAGAATATATTTTTATTCTCAAGAGATGCATGCTGAAGAATTTAGGGAGAACAGAAATATGACAAAATGCTAACATTATTAAATCTAGGTGATGAATAGATGAACGTTTATTGTACTGTTTCTATTTTTCTCCATATTGAAAACTTTAACAAAAAGGTTTTAAAAAGGAGTACATTGATAAAGTATTGAGCAAAAACAATTATGGTCTATTTATATAATGGTAGATATGTAGTTGTCAAATATATACAAAATAAATAATAGGTATATTTTCAGTGAAAACGGTAACTGTCAGAAAAGTGTTCATTCTATGTAGAGTATTTGAATAATTACTTTAAAACGACTCTGGAGCTATGATGGAATTGTTTGCAAAAGACAGATTCTCCTACTGAGAACAGTTTAAAAAGCTGGATAGAACACAAAAAAATGTGCTTGACGGCATTAGAAAGCTACTGAAGGAACTAGGACTTAAGGGTCCAAAAACTCAAAGAGAAGAAAAGCTTGGAGAAGATGACATCTTTAACTGCTTTTTTCCTCAGGGCATTCGACTATTCTTGGTACTGAGCAAGTAGTTGAATTTCCAAGCCAGGAAGAAGTTTGCAGCGAAGAGGGAGAGAAGCCAGCAGAGTCCTTGGCAATCTTTCAGAACCAGAGGGACAAAAATTAAAGCTTGGGGATGCCAAACAGCCACGTCATGGCATGAGGGCAAGAGCCTGGTGAAAGGGAGGCATTGAAAAGACTAACGTGACCAGTTTTGTCTTTGACGCATTTGCCAAATTCTTAAACACAAGGTAAGCAGGCAAAATGCTCGTGAAAGGCTGAGTGGAGTTTTCCTCTATTTCATGGTGCCAAGAAGATAAAAAAAATGTACTTCAAAATCTACCAAAAGGAGGGCCTTTATATTAATAAAACCACTCAGAGAGCCACAGTCTAGAGGTAGGGATGAACCTGAGAAAATAATACAATAAAAACTGTACCTCCAATTAAGTCAGCTCAGTCACTGAGTAGATGAAGGTGACTTGCTCACACTGTATCTACCTGAGGCAGAGTGAAGATCATCTAGGAAAAGATAATGATTCTGGAGACTCTACTGATTATCATATAAAATGTCCAACAATCCATCAAAAATTATCAGGCATTCCAATAATTAGTACTAAGAGGAGGAAAAAACAATAGAGAGAACCACCAATAATCCAGATATTGGAGTTACGAAAGATGAACTTAGAGTAGCTGTAAACAGTAGTTTCAAGAAAACAGATAATAATGTGAAGAATTTCATTAAAGAAGTGAAAATTTAGTTACTGAAAAATGAAATAATATTAAAAACTTAATGGATGACTTTAATATCAGATTGCACATAGCACAAAAGAGGATCAATATACGGTCAGTGGAAATGTTCTGGCTGAAGCACAGAGAGGACAAAAGAGAAAATATGTAAGGGAATGTAAGATGTATGGGATATGGTGGGAAAGTCTAACATATATGTAATTGAAATTCCAAAGGTGAAGGAAAGAAAGACCAGGGTAAAGGAAATATTTAGGAAATAATGGCTGTGTATTTTCTAAAAATGTAAAAAACCTCTTGCTACAGATCCAAGAATCCTTATAACTCCAAGCATGCAAAGTACCAAGAAAGAAAACATAGACACATTATAATAAAATTGGTCAAAACCACAGGCAGAGAAATTCTGAAAAGCTTCCAGAGAAAAAGAATGTATGGGCCGGGCGCGGTGGCTCACGCCTGTAATCCTAGCACTCTGGGAGGCCGAGGCGGGCGGATTGCTCAAGGTCAGGAGTTCAAAACCAGCCTGAGCGAGACCCCGTCTCTACCATAAAAATAGAAAGAAATTAATTGGCCAACTAATATATATATATATAAATCAGCCGGGCATGGTGGTTCGTGCCTGTAGTCCCAGCTACTCGGGAGGCTGAGGCAGGAGAATCGCTTGAGCCCAGGAGTTTGAGGTTGCTGTGAGCTAGGCTGACAGCACGGCACTCACTCTAGCCTAGGCAAGAAAGCGAGACTCTGTCTCAAAAAAAAAAAAGAATGTATGGCCTGAAAGAGAACATTCATGAGACTGAGAGCTGTCTCCTCAAAATAAATTAATGAAACTGGAATTCAATGGAAATAAATCAAAAACACAAAATCACTAACCTAAATTCTGAATACACCAAGAATATTCTTTAAAAGTTAAGGTAAATTAAAGACATTTTCATACAAACAAAATTGACTAAATTAATTGCCAACATTTACTCACTAAAAGAAATACTAATGCAGAGGAAAAATAATCTCAGGAATAAATATGAAAATGAAGGCAGAGCAATGGAAAAAGTCAATCTCTGAATACATATAAATGAACATTGATGATTTAAAAATAATAACAATGTATTATGAGATTTAAAATATGTATAGAATTAAAATGAATAAAAACAGAAACACAAAGTAGAGGAAGAAGTAAATGGAGCTCAAGTGATCTAAGATCTGGAAACTTGAGTACTAATTATATTAAGTTGTAGTAAAACAAAAGTGCCCAATGTAATCTGTAGGAAACCTCTGAAAGAATGAAAAAAGAGTTTAAAATTTATGTAGAGGGGAAAATAAAATAATAAAAATAATTGATTAATCCAAAAGGGCCAAGAAATGAGGAAAAAAGAAATGTAAAAGTAGAAGGAAACATGGCTGAAAAGGACAAGCAAAATGATAGCAAATATAACTCTAAATATATCAGTAATTATGGCAAATTCATTAATAGAAGCTTGACAGACTGGAAAAAGACCAAAATCCAGCCATATACTGTTTATAAGGGACATACCGTATATATAAAGACACAGAGGTTTAAATGTAAAAGGATGGAAAAGATATACCATGCAAATGGTATACTAACCAAAGTGACAACTGATATAGGTACTAATAATAGACAAGTGAGTGTCTAAGACAAAATGTAATCTAAGAAAAAAGATGTATGTGTTACAAGGTACAAGTGTGTCTGTCAGCAACATAAAACAATTCTAAATATGCACATAACATACCTTCAAAATATATAAAGCCAAAATGGGGATAATTGAAAGGACTAGAGAAATCAATAATCTGTGATAAAAATGAAAGAATATAGAATATTTGAGAGATATGACTAAGAAATTTGACCCAATGACCATATGTAGAAACTTGTTCCCACCAAGAGAATAATGCATCTTCTTTTCTATTGGACAGGGAACATTTAGCAAATTTGACTTTATGTTGTGTCATATAGCAAGATTCATTAGGGATAATAGTGAGCGGAGCCACTTCCATTTCCACCTCTTGATTCCTGGCTATGCAAAACCCAGCACCATATACTGGATGCTGATTCAGAACATGTACTGCCTTGTGGAGGTTATTACTTCAGCCCTGCGAGGTGTAGCCCAGTCTTTAAAACCCATTTCATTGTTCTATCAAACCAGATGATTCAGGAAGATGGGAAATGTTGCAAGACCAGTGAATTCTATCCTCAGATCTTGTCACCAAATTTTCAATCATGTTCTTTCCAGGGGCCTGATCACTCAGATAAACCACTGGTCACAGCTTATGAATTAGCATATTTTTCTGGCCATTTATCCTTTCAAGAAAAATGAACATTGGTACATTGTATAAATTAAACATAGTGCATTACTCAATGTTCTGCCCACCGGGAGGATTTTCCTTAACCACTATCTTTCAGGGATGTCCCAGTAAGATTGTAATGTCACAGCTGTCCACTTTTGGGTGTGCTTGCATATCATGCAGAACTATCTGTAAACCAGTACTAGTTTTCTCTTTCTCAGCCAACTGATCAAAACTCCACATGAGGCCATAGTTGTAGGCTGGGAAAAAGAAGGTAAATTACAGAAGTAGAGTCCATGAGCATTCAGGCAACTTACTTATGCCTTCAAGGGCTACTTAATCCCTATGCCATATGTACCACTTCCATTTGATAATGGAGTGCTGCTTTATGGAGTGGAGCATTATGGCTTGGTGGGTTGGACAATACTCTGTTCATGATGGGCAGATTATGTCATGTGGTAACTTGGTGGTCCATGGTTAAGTGTTCATTCTCTACTAAGGCCCAGTAGCAAACCAACAGCTGTCTGGCAAAAGGGAAGTATTTACCTACAGAGAATAGCAGTGCTATGCCCCTTCTTGATACTTTGAGGAAGAATCAATTTCCTTAACTTTTTTAGCTTCTAGATGCCACCTGCATTTCTTGGCTAGTAGCCCTCTCTTCCCTCTTTACAGCCAATAATATTGTCACAGCTTTTTCTCTGAGCACAGCCAGGAAATGTTCTTTGCTTTCAAGAACACATTTGATTAGATTGGGCTCAGCATAATTTTTGTATCTCAAGGTCTGTAATCTTAATCATATCTGCAAAGTCTCTTTTGCCATGGAAGGTAACATATTCACAAAGCCAGGGACTAGGGCACGGGTATCTCTGGGGTTTTTTATTCTGTCTACCACAGATGCGTGCTATCATTGTCTATTCAATGCTATACTGCAGGTCCTAGCCAGTAAAATAAGGCAAGAAACATAAATAAATCAAAAGAACTAAAAAGAAAGAAAAAAACTATTCTTACTTGCATATGACATGATTGTGTACCTAAAAAACATCCAAAAAAACCCCCAAGCTTTTAGAAACAGTAGACATCCTATTAGGAATAATAAATTCAACAAAGTTGCTTGATACAAAATAGATGTTCAAAACTCAATTCTATGTTTATATAATAGCAGCAAACAAGATAAAATGAAATTTGAAAAAATCCAATTTAGATTAGTATTAAAAATCTTAAAAAACTAGGACTAAATCTAATACAAGATGTAAAATTGTTTTTCCAGTGAAAACTATAAAACCTATTGAGAGATAGCAAAGACTTGTTTACTAGAACTGAGGCACACCTGGGCTTAAAGTGTCATCCGTTGCTGAAAAGGAGGCATCCTTGCAGGTTAGATGTGTTTCTTGAAGATACCAGATACTTGGCTTGTGTATATTTATCCATTTGGCCAGCCTATGTCTTTTTAGTGGTCAATTCAAGCCATGCTCATTTATTGAGAGAACTGATAGGTGGGGCAAATTTGATCCAACTAAGACTACCAAAAGTCATTTAATAATCAAACTTTCAAAGGTCAAGGACAAAGAAAGGATCCTAAATGCAGCAAGAGAAAAGAAGCAAATAGTTTATAAAGGAGGTCCAATTCATCTGGCAATAGACTTCCTAACAGATAAGATACAGGCCAGCAGTGAATGGGAGGACATTTTCATAGTGCTGAAAGAAAAAAAAAAAAAAACCCAAACCCTGACATACAAGAATACTGTCTCCAGCAAACCTATCATTCAAATATGAAGGAAAGATAAAGTTTTCCCAAACAAACAAAAAGCTGAGAGAATTCACCACTACCAGATCCATATTATAAGAAATGCTAAAGGGAGTTGTTCAATTTGAAAGAAAAAAGAAAAAACCAAAACACTAATATGCCAAAAGGAAATACCTGAAAGTGTAAAACCCACCTGTAAAATTAAGTACATGGACAAACCCAGAATACACTAACATTGTAATTATAGTGGGCAATCCACTCATAACTTTATTATGAAGCACAAAAGGGAAATCTATTAAAAATATTAATAGCTACAGCAACCTGTTAAGAGATGCATAATATGAGAATATGTGAATCGAAAAAAACATAAAGTCGAAATATGGGGGGATGAAGTTAAAGTGTAGAGTTGTTTTTCACTTTTTTGTTTGTTTCTATTCTTTGTGATCTAAGATAAAATGTCATCTCTTTAAAACGACTTATTATAGATATGAGATTTTTTTTGTAAGCCTCATGGTAACCACGATGTAGAAACCTATAATACATTCACTAAAAATAAAAAGCAACAAATTATGGCATACTACCAGAGAAAGTCGCTTAACCACAAAGGAGGATGGTAAGAAGGGAAGAAAGAGATGAGTTGAAAAAACAGCCAGGAAACAAGAAACAAAATGGCATTATCAATAGTAACATTGAACATAAATGGACTCAATTCCCAACTAAAAGACATACAGTGGCTGAACGGATAAGGAAATAGGACCTAATTGCATACTGCCATCACAAAACTCACTTTACCCATAAAGATACAGATAGACTGATAGTGAAGGAGAGGAAGAGATTCCATGCAACTGGAAACCAAATAAAAGTGGGAGTAGCTATACTAATATCAGATAAAAGACCCTACAAATAAAAGACCATAAAAAGACACAAAGAAAGTCTCTATATAATGATAAAGGTGTCAATTCAGCAAGAGGATATAGCAATTATTAATATCTATGCACCTAACACTGGAGCTCCCAAGTATTTAAAGCAAACATTAATAGATCTAAAGGGAGAGATAGACTGTGATACAGTAATAGTAGGGGACTTCAATACTCCATTCTCAGTAATAGACAGATCATCCAGGCAGAAAATCAACAAAGAAACATCACAGTTAAACTACATTCTAGGCCAAATAGGCCTGATATTTACAGAACCTTTCACCGAACTGCTGCAGAATACACATTGTTTTCATCAGCACATGGAACATTCTCTAGAATACACCATATCATAAACCACAAAACAAGTCTCAACAAATTCAAGAAGGTAGAAATAATATTTAATATCTTTGTGGATCACAATAAAATAAAACCAAAAAATTAATAACAAGAGGTACCCTGAAAACCACACAAACATGTGGAAATTAAACAACACTCTCCTGAATGATCAAAAGGTAAACAAAGAAATTAAGAAGGAAATTAAAAATTTCTTGAAACAAATGAAAATGGATATACAACATACCAAATTGTATGGGATACAGAAAAAGCAGTACTAACAGGGAAGTTTATAGCAATAAATGCCTATATCAAAATGGTAGAAAGAATTCAAATAAACAACCTTAATGATGCACCTCAAGGAACTAGAAAAGCAAGAACAAACCAAACTCAATGTTAATAGAAGAAAAGGAATAATAAAGATCAGATCAGAAATAAATAAAACTAAGAACAACAACAAAAAAGCCAATACAGGTCAGTGAAACAAAAAATTGTTTTTTGAGAATATAAACAGAAAAATCAACAAACCTTTAGCTAGTCTAAGAAAAAAAAGAGAAGACCCAAATAAATAAATTCAGAAAAGGAAAGGAGACATAAAAGCAGAGACTACAGAGATACAAGTGAAATAAGCCAGGCACAGAAAGATAAACATTACATGTTTTCACTTATATGTGGGGATAAAGAAGTAGATCCGTGAAGATAGAGAGTAGGTTAGTGGTTACCAGAGGTCTGGAAGGGCAGGGGGGGATGAAGAGAGAGGTTGATTAATGGGTACCAATAAGCAGTTTGATAGAAGAAATAAAACCTAGTGTTTGACAGAACAGTGGAGTGGCTATAGTTTACAATAATTTGTTATATATATTCCAAATTGCTCACAGAAAATAATTTAAATGCTTCTAGCATAAAGAAAAGACAAATATTCAAAGTGGTGGATATCCCAATCACACTGATTTGATAATTACAAATTATATGAATGTATTAAATTATCACATGAACCCTGAAAATATATACATCTATTATATATCAATAATAGATAAAATTAATAAAAAATAAATGAATTGGACTATAGTTAACTGTTGAACAACATTGGGGTTAGGGTGGCTGACTCTTTCTGCAGCCAGAAATCTGTATATAACTTTTGACTTCTCAAAAACTTTACTAATAGCCTACTATTGACCAGAAGCAGTCCATGAACACATATTTGCATGTCATATGTATTATATACTGTATTCTCTCATTAAAGAAAGCTAGAGAAAATATTACTTAAAAAGTTATAAAAAGAGAAAATATATTAATTATTCACAAAGTGGAAGTGAATCATTATAAAAGTCTTCATCTTTCTCTTCATGTTGAGTAGGCTGAGGAAGAGGAGTAAAAGGATGGCTTGTTCTTGCTGTGGCAGAGACAAGTCAGATGGAATTATGATATATTAATTGTGATATATTAATATTTCTATAGAGTTACACTGAAACAGAGAAGGCACGCTCAGTGTAACTCTATAGAAATATTAATATATCACAATTTCCATCTGACTTGTTTGCTTCTTCATTCCTTTAAAAATGTTTCTCTAGGATACCAATCCTTCTTCCCCCATTAGCTTTAGTTTTAGTGCCCATATCTTAAAAGTGTCCATGTTATAAAAGAAGTCAAAAACGGTAATTAGAGCAATTAGAACACTTGAGTAATTAGAACAGTTCTCCAGGTTTTCTAATTTTAGCTTGTTTTCTGACATTGCTTCTTCTAGGTCTTCTTCCCCATCTGGCACTGGTTCAGAAGCACTACTCTCCATCTACTACTACTACCCTCCACCAAGGAATTCTTTTAATTCCTCTGGTGTGGTTTCTATTAGCTCTTGGATTTCTCCAAGATCCATATTTTGGACCCCTCCCCCAGTCTTTTTTTCCATACCATAGACTCTTCTATGATTTCCTTGATTGGCTCTGTTGTAAATCCTGTGAAGTCATGTACAACATTTGTTCACAGTTTTCTCCAGCAGGAATTTGTTTTGTGCTTGGTGGCTTTCATGGTTTTTTCTATGATAACAGTGGCATCTCCAATGGTACAATTGTTCTAGACTTTGATGGTGTTCTCTATATTGAGGTTCTCTTCCATAGGGTTGGCAATACTTTCCATAGACTACCATGTTAAATGAGTCTTAAATGTCCTTATTGTCCCCCCGAATTGCAGACATTGTGTTAGGACCACTTTGATGCCGATGCCTTCAATGTTGAACTCATGGGTTTCTGAGGACGAGGTTCATCATCCAATATCAAAAGAGATTTCTGAGATAGTCTCTTCACATCAAGGTACTTCCCAACTTCAGGGACAAAGTATCAGTGAAACCAATTCAGAAAAACAGTTCTCTTTATCCATGCCTTGTTGTACAACCAAAAGACTGGCACCATGTGTTAATCTTTGCCTTTCCAAGGTTCAGTGGTTAGCTTTATTGACAAGGTCAGTCCTGATCTTAAACCCAACTGCACTCACATAAAACAATAGAATTAGCCTATCTTTTCCTGCCTTAAATCCTGGTGCTCACTTCTCTTCATTACTAATAAATGTCCTTTGTGGAATTCTTTTCCAGAATAGGGCACTTTTGTATGCATTAAAAACCTGTTCAGGAAGATATCCGTTCTCTTCAATGATTTTCTTAACGGTGCTTTGGAAATCGTCTGCTGCCTGTTGGTCAGCAGAAGCTGCTTCTCCTGTTATCTTGACATTTTTTAAACCAAACTTCTTTCTAAAATTACCTAACCAACCTTTACTGGCATTAAATTATCCAGCTTTAGATTTTTCACCTTTCTTTTGCTTTATCAAATAATGACTTTGCTTTTTCTCCAATCATATTAGAGTCTATAGGTATAACTTTCTTATAGCAATCCTGCACCACATAAAATCTACACTTTTAATATGAGATAAGAATGTATTTCGTAAAACGTGCAAGGTTTTTGCACCTGCTGGCATAGCTGCAGGAACAGCTTCACAAATTTTCTTATTTTCTTTCTTTTTTTTTTCCACAATGGCCCTTACACTGGATTCATTTATCTTGAAATGGTGGACAACTGCAGGTGCAGACCTCAGTCTACGGTAAATATCAAGCAATTCAACATTTTCTTGTAATATCATGCCTTTTCTCTGTTTCTTGGAAATACTTCCAGCATCACTAGTGATACTTTATCTGGTCCTGTGGTGTTATTCAAGGTTTATGCTATTGCACTAAACACAATGAGAAATACTTGAGAACTCTCAGAGATTACTTTTTACAGCAATACACAATTTACTGGAAAGATGAACTGCTGACATCTAGATTATTAGTGTCACATGGCAATTTAAGCAGGTACTTTCAACACTAGAGTTCACAGCAATAGCAACAGGAGGTGGCTACAAAATTATTATAGTACTACAGTATGTACTACTGTTAATTTCATGCAGTTATGACTTAATACTGCATCTTTAGGTTTGTTTACATTTCTCTTGACTGTGAATGGCACCATGCATGGTCTGTAAGTGTTCATGTGCATAAGTTTTGATAAGTTTTCACTTTTATATAATTGCTGTGTGTGTATTTTATGGCATTAAATGATCAAATAGACTAGTGTCTACATATATTTTATACATCCATGACATAGTTAATTATGTCTTAGTTTTTTTTGATATTTCTAGGCTGTGTGGTTTGTCTGAGAGTTTTTTCAAATTGTCACGAATCTCCAAACAATTTTCCAAAAATTTATTGAAATAAATCCATGTGTAACTGAATCCATGCAGTTCAAGCCCATGTTGTTCAAGGGTCAACTGTTCGTTAGAGTGAGGGAATTCTGTTCATAAGAACATATTATTGAGTGAAGACTGCAACTAACACATTGGGAGAAGATATTCATGCATATATAAAAAAATTCTAGACATCTATAAGAAACTACCAGATAATGTAACAAAAAAACGAGCAAAAGATTTCATCAGACACTTCAAGAGAATATTCAAATAGCTAAATAACAAATAAAAGAAACACTCAAATTCATTAATCACAGGAAAATGTAAATTAAAATTATACAATTATTCTGCTAAACACTCACCTTAATGTCTACAATGGAAAGCACCAAAAATGCTAACTGTTGGCTGTGATGTAGAAAATCTAGAATTCTCATCAGTATTAGTGGCATATATTTATTTTGAAAATTTTCACCTAAAGCTGACTATATGCATATCTATGATCTAGCAGTTCCATGGCTGGACATATACCCAACAGAAACGTGTACATATATCCATCTAAAACCTGTACATTCAGTTCTGGTATAATATAGCACATGTGTTCATAAAAATCATAGCATTATGGAAAAGCATACAATAAAAACCACAGAGATTGTGGAAAAAACGAGATTAGAAGCAAAACATTCAAAAACTTTATCACATAACACATAAAGAAGATAAGAACCTAATAAAAATGGTAGTGCCAATTTTATACACATGAAACAGTTCAAATACATAAATGCTATAATGAATATGACATTTTAACTTGAAAAACACCAGAAATTTCCTTTTGAAAGTGGACATCAAGGGTTGTATCTTGTGAATTATTATGAAATGGTGGAAGGGGGTATATAACTTTCTTATGGCTGTTATAACAGACTTGGTGGCTTAAAACAACATACATAATGAGTGAGATGTGCACCGTCTGGGGGATGGTCATGCTTTAAGCTCAGACTTGTTGGGGGAGGGGGGGCAAGGGCATTATTTGAAATCTTAAAGTTTGTACCCCCATAATATGCTGAAATAAAAAAAGGGGGGTGGGTGGAGAAAAAAAGAAAACAACAACAACAACATGAGTTTATGCTCTCACAGTAGTGAAGACCAGGAGTCCAGCATCCAGGTGACTGTGGGCTGCACCACCTCTGAAGGCTGCAAGGGAGAAGAAGTTCTCACCTCTTCTAGCTCTGATGGCTCCAGGCATTTCTTGGTTTGTGTCTGCTTCCCTCCAAGCTCTGTCCCCGTCTTCATCTGACCATCTCTTCTCTCTCTATCTTTTCCACTTCTTTTCCCTTATGAGGATTTATCATTAGATTTAGGGCCCGCCTGCATAATCCAGAATGATCTCATCTTGAGATCTTTAACTTAATTACATCTGCAAAGACACTTTTTCCAAATAAGGTCTTAAACTCAGGTTCCGGGGATTAGAACATATTTGTTTTAGGGTCACCATTCAACCCACTATAGAAGGGCTATTAAAATTTGCATATTTTTTTTGCAGCTTTTAAACTGTGGATCGAGTTTTAGTGTCTTTGAAATGTAAGTCTTTTGAGGCACATATTCATAATAGATATCTGCTTCATCAAAAACAAACAACTGTTCCAAATCATAGCCTTCTTCCATTAACTTTAGCTTCTGTGGCTGGCTGGAAATTCTTCTGTGGCTTTCTGGTCTGCACTCTTGGCTTTCTCTGAGAGTTGAAGGCTCTGGAAATTGCTGCATGTTTGAAACCATCAAAATAGCTACTTATAGCATTAAAAGGAGCTCCTTTAACAGGATTTGGCAATTTCCGTTTAAAGTCTTTGTATATATGCGATGCTTTCTCTGTGAGAAAGGTTGTTCCTGTTATTTTTCAACATTTAGTCTTGAATCCATATAGATGCTCAACAACCTATTCCTTTGATTTCTTTAGGCCTTGCTCTTATTGACTTCATAGCATTTGATGTTTTTCCAGCCTTTCTGGAAATAAAAAACCTTTCTTTTATTTTCATAGCATTGTCTCTCATGGTCCAAATGTAGGTTCCTTTATGACTATTTTTTCTGAAGTATCGTATGTTCTGTCAGTTCTTTTAAAAGGCCTTATAATTTCTAGCTTCTACTCGATACTTGAAGCTTTTATTTTGCCTGTTTTTCCTGGCAGTTTTGAACCAGGATGCTTAGAGATGTTTGGGATGGTGAATGTGTGCGTGTATGTGTGTGTGTTAAGATAGAAAAGTTCACAAATGGAAAAAAGAATAACAATACCCCAACCTTGTACGATAACACATGTGGTGAACTGAGGTATGATAGATGTTTGAACATGTGTGTGCATGCGTGTTTCTGTCTGTTCCTATGTGGATTGATTCAGTTGGGTGCAGTTTTAAGTGTTTATATAGAGTCTCTCGCAAATACAATTGCACATAAGCAAACACAAAACTTGCATTATGTTCAAATCGTTCTCTGATATACCACTTGTGTTGAAGCAAATTTGTATGTTCGAAGCGAGATTTCTAGCAGAACTGACTGTGCGAGAATGTTCACAACAGCACTGTTTGTAAGAGCACCAAACTGGAAACTACCCAACAACTCATCAACAGCAAAATGGGTAAATTTTGGTAGGCACACAACCGAATACCATACAGCAACGTGAAGAGTGATGTGTACGACACATAAAAATATGGATGCATCTGGCAAACATAAAATTGAGCAAAACAAATCAAACATAAGAGTATACACTGCACAATTTTATCTATATAAAATTCAAAAATAAGCAAAACTCCTTTGGTACTGACCAATTATCAATATGGTGCTCAAAGGGTGGTGGTGTTCACCAGAGACTCGGGGGGTCGGAGGGGGTAGACCCACAACTGAGGGATGTGGCAAACAGTGTGGAGGGGAAGGGCATACCTCTAACCCTTGCTAGGTAAAGGCAAAGTTATAAAATCTCACCAAAATGTTATAAAAAGCCAAAAACATTTATTGAGTGTCCCCAGAAGGTGGGAGGGGGAGGAGGGGATGGGTATATATGTACATTATAAGTGCAATGTGCATTGTCAGGGGGATGGACATGCTTGAAGCTTGACTAGAGGGGAGAGGGAAGGCAAGAGCAATGTATGTAACCTTAACATTTGTACCCCCATATTATGCTGAAATAAAAAGAAAGAAAGAAAAAAAATAGGCAAAACTAATTTATGCTGTTGCAAGTCAGGACAGTGGCTACCTCTGGAGGTCAGGAGGTATAAGGACGCTTCCATGGTGCTGGTTAAACAGATAAGTTTGCTGTGAAAATTCTTGGAGCTGCACACTTAAAATATGTGCACTTTTTGCATGTGTATTATATCTCAATAAAAAACATTTTAAAAGTCTATTGTGAAAACAAGAAAAAAAATGGTACCAGCTGGCTTTAGAATCAAACTTGTTGAGTTTAAGCACTAGTTCCATCATTTACTAATTGCATAGCCTTTGGCAAGTAACTTAATTCCCTTGTGCCTTAGTTTCCTTACCTGTACCATGAAAAAAATGATAATAATACATACTTCATGGGGTTGTTGTGAAGATTAAATTAATTAAAAATGTAAAGCACTCAGAGCAATACGTGGCACAACTTGAGAACTGGTGGAATATTTGTTATTATTATTCACTCTGTTTGGTAACCTGTATCTTTATTTAAATCATACTTAGGGCATATCTTTTCATGTCTGTTTACTTCTTGAAGTTTTAAGTATATAAGGAGGGCCATCTAGTTTCCAGAGTTTCCCCATTCCTCTTGTTGGAACATTTAAAATTGGTTGAAAAAGAATATCATATGTTGGGCTTATCACCTTATTTTTTATCCTAGATGTTATTTTTTTAATTTCATTTCTATTCACTGTATATTTTTTTCTGTCTTCCTTTTTTGTATCTTTGGCTCATTTATTTACATGAGTTTCTATGTTTTATTCTACTCTCTCTAAACTCACTCTGTCTTCCTCTCAGTGATTAGATGATTTTAAATCCAGTTTATTATTGCTAAATTTATATGCTTTTTGTAATGTTCCACTTTTGTATCTACTATTCACAAATTATTTTTAGCAAAGACATTCTTTTTGTATCCATATTTATAGCTCCTTTTACCCTTGAATTTATGTTTCCCTGCTCCCCATGTGCACTCTAGTTCTTTTATGCCAACAACTCTCACCTACTTGTGTCTTTATTTTGATTTATCTCTCAGTTAGTGTAACTTTTTAAAGGGAGGAATACTAGTAGAATATTTATGTTCCCTTTTACATCTAAAAAATGTATTTTTGTTGTCTTAAAAGTAACCTAAATGTAGCAAACATAGTTGGGTATTGAATTCTTGAGTCATGGTTTTTCCTTCTAACCTCTATAATGTTTTCTTCCATTTTTCTCTTCTTATTTTTCATTGTCTTCCTCCATGGCCTAGGAAGTCCCTATCAATTTACCACTGAATGGATGGGAGATGCATCTTTGGATATGTCTTTTCTGCAGCCACGCAGAAGGGCCCACCCGCTTACCATTGCTGGGAGGGAGATAACCCAGGCTGTGCAACTTGCAGAATCTGCAATAAGGTGTACCTTTCCTGCTTCCATCTTCCTGTGACCCTCTATGTTCTTGTCTCTCGTTTGGCCTTCAGAATCTCATAGCTTGTTTCTAATCTCCATCCACTCCCTGCCCCCACCATTAGGTCTTCTTGAACAATGGAACAGAAATCTTGTCCTGAAAGAATAAACCATTCGATTTTGCAAAATAAAGATAATTTCTAAGTAAAAGAAAAGGCCGCCACTCAGCAGCAAACATTGCAGTCACTCCATTTGTCACATGGGAAAGTGAGGCTGAGAGGGGTAATTTCCTGCCCCAGGTTAGAGAGAGGGTGGCAGAGCCAGTCCACGGATGTGGGAGAGCAGTAGAGAGCGTCTCAAGGAAAGGGAGAGCAGGAGGCCAGGCAGGAGCCAGGAGAGGACCTGATGGCTGCAGAGAAGATGGATGATCCAGTCATTCGGACCTAGGCCTGGACACACAGGCCCATGAGGATCAGAACCAAGGTGGGAGCACCCCGTCTGTGGGTGACTGTGAGAATTGGGTGACCAGGAGGAGTGCATTATGGGGCTGGGGTCTGCACCTGCTGGGGCCACTGTCCACTGTGGTGGTGACCACATTCAGGAATGTCTCTGCAGGGATGAAGCTCCTCTGCACAAGGAGCTTCTCCAGGTGCCGGTGGAGAGCCTCAGGCTGCACACTGGGCTTCTGACAAGGTATCAAGGGAAGGCTTCTGAGTCCAAGGGTAACAGTTGCCTATGGCATTACTTGATCACCTTCTACTGGGCTCCAGGGAGTCACCTCAGACAAAAGGAGGGGGGACCCCCCTAAGAGGGGCCTGGAAATGAAGGAGGAGTGATCACAGCTCTGTTAGAAAGGGACATGCATTTCTATAGAGAAGCTGAGCAGAGCCAAGTGGCCAGAATGCTAGCCCAAGGAGAGCACAGTTGTGCTCCTGAGCCCCCACATGTCCCCTCATGTAGCCGTCATCATGGCTCTTAGACAGAGGAGGAAACAGGGGTCAGGGAAGGTGAGAGGCTCTGAGTGTCCCCAGCCTGGCTGGAGCCTGCCCCTGGGCCTCCAGGTCCGGGTCTGCCTCAGTTCAAATTTGTTCCTCCCAGTGTTCTCAGAACCACTTCTGCCCACCCCAGAGGCACCAAGAAAGTTGCCAGATGAGTCCTGGGGTTTCTCGGGTCAGTGTTGGGTTTTCAGCCACAGCCAGGGTCCCCCTCACAACCCCAACATGGCACCCCCCAGAGACACCCACAGGAGTCATCGGTGATGGCAATGAAAGAGGAGGTGGCACCTACAATGAGAGGCAGCAATAAGCCCACACAACATGGCCTGAAAACAGACTCAGATGCCCCTAAATGCATATTCTCATACCCAAAGTCCTCAGCCTTATCCCTGTTCTCTATGTGCTGCATGGTGGACATCCAAAGGCAAGCATGGAAATAAGATCTTTGACAGCAGTGGGCAGTTGGCCACTTTGCAGGCTCATTAGGAGGAATCATGTGCCAATGTGGGGCCACCATGACTACCCCATGAACTGCAGGAGGACCCAGCAATCCCATGCTTCAACAAAAAGTACAACTTGTATGCCTGTCTGGAACTTCAGGCCCAGGGTGGGGGCTTTGGGCTGGGACAGACCCTCCCTGTACTCCAGCCCTGAGCTCTGCCCTCTGGGACTGACCTCCTGGCTCGGGTTGAGAGCTCTGAACATGAGCCACAGCCTCTGCTTGAGACTTGAACCTCTGGCTCTGGGCTCAGGCTCAGCTCATTTTTCCTGAACTCTGGCTTCTGGGGCTGAGCTAATTTTTCTGAACTTTGTCCATTCCCTGGGTCAGGATTTTAGTTGGTTTCCTCATCCTTGTCTCTTTTTTCCAAGATCTGCTCATTGGCCTATGACATGAGTCTCTATCAGGGTCTCTGGTCTCTGGGCTGTCCCCTGCCTTATGGACTGAGCTCTGCCTCTGTCCTCTGTCTTGGGGTACTGGGCTTTTGGCTTAGGCATGGTTTTCTGGTTTGGACTCAGGGATCTGTTTCATCATCGGAGGAACCAGTGGGCTGGGTGTGGAAAGACCCAGACCAAAGACTATGGGAACAGCTGGATTAGCATCTTATGAAGACAAAGATGTCATTCATCTTCTTGACCCTGACCCTGGGTGAGGACTTCTCCCTGGAGCAATCAGGTTATCCTGAGATCAATACCCCATCTGTCTCCTCCCTCACTTTGCAAATCATGCGGACAGTGTAGGGTGAAGAGGTCACTGAGTCTACACCAGCAGCAGAGGTTCTGCATGGGATCATCCATCCTCAGGGGCTGTCCTTGGACACACAGGCCTGCCAGGTAGGAGTGTAGGATAGAGTTGTGGCTCACAGGGACTCCTTGCATCTTGCAGATAACCTTGTTCATAGTGGGCCTACAGTCAACATTCGTAAATAAATCGACAAATTAATGAGCATATTTAGAACAACTTAGGAAAAAAAAAAAAAAGAAGAGAGAGAAAATGCAAGGAAGGGGAATAAACCTGGAGCAGAGAGCTACCCAATCAACCATGCAGAGCACAGGGCATTTCTGTGGGAAGGGAGAACAGGTGTTTGTGCAGCCCATGGGATACGCCTCCTGCTGGTCATTTGTAAACAAAATCTCTTGATACCTGGGGGGAGCTGGGAGGTTGTGTCAGAGTACATCTCCTCTTCTGAGCATGAGAGAACTGAGGATTAGAGAAACAAAGTCACTTGCCTACATTACCCCAATGGGCAGCAGCCAAGCCAGAGCTTAAGCCTGGTCGTGTGTGCTCCCTGTCCTTTGACCTGTCCCACAGTTGTCTTGTGCCCCAGCTCTGCGAGGCCACTCTCATAGCTGAGGGATACCAACATCAAGGCAGCCACAGGCGACCAGGACTGGCTGTCAGATGTGACGTGTGGATGCTGGTCAACTGGGTGCCGCGTCCTGCTTGTCCACAGGGCACATGGCATGGCATCTCAGCCTGGCTCACAGCCCTTAGGCCACACTCTGACACTGTCACTGGGCCCTGGGCCGAGGAGGCAGACACAGAAGGACCGTGACCTGCCTGAGGGCCTGAGCCTGGGCTGGGGATGCACTTCTCACCCTTGGAGACAGGAAGAACTGAATCAGAAGAGATGGTGGACATGAAGATCCTTGGAATTTGAGCCGAGAATAAAACCCACGGGCGGGCGGGGGATTCCTAGGGGGTGAGAGCACCTGCCTGCAGTGCGCGTGTTCCACCTGTCCCACATTCCGCCCTCCGCCCCACGTGGCGAGCACTCCAATGGTGGGACATCTGGCTGAGACAGGCTCCCAGGAGCTCTGGTCTGGGACGCACGTTAGTCCTCTGCCTGGGCAGTGTCTATGGGAATCTTCCCCTGCTTCCCCCCAGCCTGATGTGCTAGGAACAGAGACTTTTCACCCTTGTGTACCTTCCTTTGCTTGGGCTCTACTGGCTGCTTGTCCTGTATCTATTCACCCACAGAGGCCAGCTCTGTGCTGTCTCCCCAGAGTCGTCTAATGTGACCACAGTCGTTAGACTTTTTGTGTATATTCATATCCCTTCCAGGATCACTGAAAGGCAAGGCTCATATTTACTCTCTTGTAACAAATGGAGAAACGGAGGCTGGACGTAGTGCTATCATTTACTAGCCTGCAGGTTCTAGGGACTGTCTCAAATTTTATTCCCTCTGACCCCAGAGCCTCTGTTCAGGTTTCCCTGAAGACCCCAGTGCATGCTCTGCTCACGATGGCCACAGCGGTGGCTCAGGCTCTGCTCAGGCTCGGCCTGGCCTGTCTGCAAGGCGGAGCTGGTCTGGACCTCAGGTCTTGGAACGGCTCACCATATCATCCTGGGGCTCCACCCTTGCTCTTCCCACATCCAGCCCTGGACATGCTTGATCCTGGGTCAACCAGGCTGCTGGGCACAGCACCCTGCACACCCCAAGCCCCAGTACCTAGGCTATAGATGCCCCGAGCTTGGCACAGTACCCCTGCAGCCTTTAGTACATGCATTCTACAGATAGTGGTGACACTGGGGGAGGTTCCTCAACCAGGTGAAGAGTTTGAGGGTCCCAGTGGCTCAGATGCCCTGGGGAGGTGGAATGCCAGCTGTGCTGACTTCTTGCTGCCTTACGCAGCTGAGCTCAGCACAGCCCGGGCCAGGGCCCTGGCAGCCAGAGGGCAGCAGCCCCTCTGGGCCCAGACCAGGAGCCTACTTGGGTCCTTCATTCTACACACTTTGCCAAAAAGTCCTCATTTGATTCACTGGAAACACTGGGTTTGGGAGTGGAGGGCAGGATGGAGAATGCCTGGCAGTGAGGGAGGTAAGAAAGGAAGGGAGTGAAGCCCTTCAGTCTCAGAGGAACATTTTCACTATCCCCAAAGAAAATCCCTGCTTTTTAGCCTGTATCCCTGCCCTCAGCCTCACATATGCCCCCAAGCTTCAGGAAACCACTATTTACTTTCTATCTTGATTGGTTTGCCTACTCTAGACATTTCATATAAATGGAATCATGCAATATGTGGTCCACTGTGACTAACTTCTTTCCCTTAGCATGAGATTTTCATGGCTTTCCATGTGGCAGCCTTTATCAGCACTTCATTCTTTGTATATTTTAAGTAGTTGCATTATATAGATATACCATACTTTATTTATCAGTTGATGTAAATTTGGATTCTTTGCACTTTTTGGCTATTATAAATAATGCTGCTATGAATATTTGTGTGCAAATTTTTGAGTGGACATATGTTTTCGTTTCTCTTGGATCCATACCTCAGAATGGAATTTCTGAATCATATGGAAAATTCATATTTAACTTTTGATGAGCTTTAAGTTTGCTTTTGAAAGTGGCTGTACTATTTACATTCCCTCTAGCAATGTATGAGGGTTCCAATTTCTCTAACTCCTTGTCAGCTATTATCTGACTTTTTAATTCAAGCCATTGTAATGGATGTGAAGTGGTGTTTCATTGTGATTTTGATAGGCCCCTCCCTGATGAGTAATGATTTTGAGTATCTTTTTATGTATTTATTGACCATTTGCATATCTCAGTTGGAGAAACAATTATTCATATCCTTTTAGTTGGGTTGTAGTTTTATTATTGAGTTATAACCATTCTTTGTATATTCTAGTTACTAGTCTCTTATCAGATATGTTATTTACAAATTTTCTTTTTCATTTGCCGTTTCTATTTTTTTTTTTTCTTTCTTTCTTGGTGAGACCTTTCAAGACCAATTTGTCTTATTTTTTTCTTTGGTTGCTTGTGCTTTTGGTGTCATATCTAAGAAGTCAAATCCCAGTTCATGGAGATTTAACCTTATGCTATCTTCTAAGAGTTTTATAGTTCTAGTTCTTATACTTAGGTGGGGCGCCCATTCTGAATTAATTTTTGTATGTGTTGTGAGGTAGGGCCTCCAAATTTGTTCTTTTGCATGTGGATATCCAGGTGGCTCAGCACCTTTCATTGTTATTTCCCCATGGAATTGTTTGACACATTTATTGAAAATTGATTGCCCATAAATTCTGTGGTCTATTTCAGGATTGTCAATTCTATTTCATTTACTACTCTTATGTTTTGCTTACGGTGGCTTTGTAGTGAGTTTTGATATCAGGAAGTGTGAGTATTCCAATTTAGTTATTTTTTAGGATTGTCATGGTTTATTCTGGGTCCCTTGAATTTCCATATGCATTTTAGGATCAGTTTGTCGATTTACACAAAGAAGCCAGCCAAGGTTTTGAAATTAATTGTGTTGAATCTGTAGATGAATATAAGGAATATTGCCATCTTAACAGTATTGTTTTTCAATCCTTGAAATTGAGATGTGTTTCCATTTTTTAAGGACATTCTTAAATTTCTTTAAACAATATTTTGTAGTTTGAGTATGTTTTGCACTTTTTTGTTAAATTTATTCCTAAGTATGTTGTTTTTGATGCCATTGTAATGTAGTTGTTTTTCTAATTTCATTTTCAGATGTTTATTGCTAATACATAGAAACAGAATTTATTAATCTTGTATTTTACAACCTTGCTGAACTTGTTTCATAGTTCTAATAGTCTTTTAGTGAATTCCTTAAGATTTTCTATATCGAAGGTCATATCATCTCCAAACAGGCATAATTTTACTTTTTCTTTTCCAAGTAATTTCCCTGTCTAATTGCCTTGGATAGAACTCCCAGTACAATGTCGAGTAGAAATGGTGAGTATATCCTTGTATTTTTCTGATCTTATGGGGAAAACATTACATTTTTTAAAGTCAAGTATTAAGCTAGCTGTGGATTTTTCATAGGTGCTCTTCATCAGGGTGAGAAAGTTTCTTCTGTTCCCAGTTTGCTGAATATTTTTATTATGAAGTTGTGTTGAAATTTGTCAAACACATTTTCTGTCTCTATCAGATTATGTGTATTTTTGGTCCTAAACTCTATTGATATGAAATGTTATATTAATTTATGTTTGGCTGTTAAAATGACTTTGCATTTCTGGAATAAATCCCACTTTATTATGGTGTGCATTCTTTTTTTATGTCACTATATTTGGTTTACTAGTAATTTATTGAGGATTTTTATATCTATATTCATAATAGTTATTGGTCCATAGATTTCTTTTCTTAGGATATCTCTATCTGGTTTTGGTATCAGGGTAATAGTGGCCTTATGAGACTCCGTTTTGGAAAAGATTGTGAAGAATTTGTATTAATTATTCTTTTCATGTTTGGTAAAATTCATTAGTGATGTCATCTGGGCTTGGGCTTTTCTATGTGTGTTTTGTTTTGATTACTAATTCAATCTCTTTACTTGTTGTCTATCTATCTAGGTTTGTCTATCCAGATTTTCTATTTTTCCTTGAATCAGTTTCTGTGGTTTATGTCTTTTTAGTAATTTGTACATTTTTTTCTTAATTAATTTCTTAATTAATAATGTATTGGAATACAGTTGGTCATGGCATTCCTTTATAATCCTCTTTATTTCTCTAAGTTCTATAGTAATGTCCCTTGTTTCATTTCTAATTCCAATAATTTGAGTCATCTTTCCTTTTTTCTTTGTCAGTCTAGCTAAATGTTTGTCATCTTCTTTTTTGTATTTTCAAAGAAATAACTTAAAAAATTCTCTATTGTTTCTCTATTCTCTACTTTACTAACTTTAACTCTAACACTATCATTTCCTTCCTCTGCCTGCTTTAAGTTTAGTTTGCACTACTCTTGCCAGCGTCTTAAGTTGCAAGGTTAGGTTATTGATTTGATATATTCTCTTTTAACATAGAAATTTATAGTTACAGCTTTTTTTCTAAGTTCTTCTTTAGTTCTATTCAATAAATTTTGTTTTGGATATGTTATATCTTCATTTTAATTCAGCTCAAAGTAATTTCTAATTTTCCTTGTGAATTCTTCCTTGACACGTTGGCTGTTTGGGAGTGTGTTTTAATGTACATATATCTGAAATGCTTAAATTTCTTTCGGTTACTGTTTTCTAATTTAATTCTATTGTTTTGGGGTAAGATTCTTTGTATGTTTTCATTTTTTTCATGTTTACTGAAGCTTGTTTTATGGTCTACTGTATGAGCTATGCTGAAGAATATTCCATTTGTACTTGAAAAAAATATATATATATTTTCCTGTTGTTGGGTGGGTGTTCTATAAGTATGTATTCAGTATATTTGGTTTAGAGTGTTATTCGGGTTTGATTTTCTTGTTGATCTTTTGTCTACATGTTTTATCAATTATTGAAAGTGGAATATTGAGTTCTCCAACTATTATCGTTGAATTGTCTATTTCTCCCTTCTGTCCTGTCAGTTTTTGCTCCATGTACTTTGGTGCTCTATTGTTGGGTTTATAGCCATAATGGCATAGTACAGGTTCTGCTCTTTACTAAAAAATAACTACCTAAACTTCAGTTTCTTGCTTCAGCCTCAGTTTCCTTACCAGTGACATAGAAATCTTAATAGGAATTCTTAAGGGTGAGGAATTTTTTACTTCTTAGGCTGACCTGGCCAGATCAACAGTTGCAGTTTTAGCTTTGGAAAGAGGGAGCTCTTCCAAAACCCTTGTGTCCCAGAATCAGTGTGTGTATTTTTGTGAAAACATCGTGGAGGCAACTCCCTCAACCCTGGGCAAATGAGACAACTCTGGCTTCCTGCTAGGGTTACCAGAGTTAGCAAATAAAAATGCAGGATTTCCAGCTGTATGTGAATAATTTCTAATGGCTTATGCATATGTATGTTGATATGAAAGAAAAATATTACATGGATATGCTTAAAAATTAAAAATTATTCATTGTTCATCTCAAATAATTTTTAAGTACATAAATTATATAACACTTTCTTTAATTTTGTTTCTTCAATATTCTGCCTCTCTTTGTTCCTTGCTTTACAGTAGCTTATAAAATTCTTTGCAGTTAGGATCTACGTTCCATTTACCTTGCAACATAGCATTTATAGTGGCACATACAATTTATTTCATTCTTTTGTTTATTCAACATTGATTAATGAGAAAATACGAAGCCAGCACACTGAACATTTACTATCATAAAGTTTATCATTCAGAAAGCTCTTCAAATTAGGTATGTTAAAATATATGATGCCATCTTCAGTGGCATAACTTGCTCTTCCATTATTTAGGATTATATTATATCTCTTAAACAATGACTTTTAAAAATATTTTTTTACTGACAAAAACAGCATTATTTTTTTTCCTTTTTTCAGCAGTGTACATCATGAGTTCATTTGTTCTTTTGCCAGAGGAGTATTTACTAACACCCATGTAAAATAATTGAATTCTTCAAGAGATGAAATCCATTTTAAAAGTTAGTCATGGTAAATGTTATAATATTTATCTCCTTCAAATCAAAATTTCTTTTTCTGTTCATCAGTAATGTCATGCCTAGTAAGAACAACCATGACACTTAATGGGATATATTTTTTTCTCAATTCTTCTTTTAACTCATCCAACAAGTCCCTGTACAAGAGAGCACTTCAATAACACTGTTTACTCTTCTTTCAATTTGCATTATCCTTTTTCTTAAGAGATATTGAAAACTATGAACAAGTACTCAAAGTAGGCTTCACTAATGAATTATTTAAAAAGTCAACAAGAACTTTTTGGGCCACCAGAACTAAAGTATAATTTCAGCGCTTCAAAACAAACTGAGGATTCTATCAACTGCATTTTTTGAAGAATGCCAACAGGTTTTTGAATCCTAGAGAATTAAAGAATACTGAATGGGAACAAAATCACAAAAAGTTTTTCAATCATTCACTTTGAATAGTGCTGAAGTAAGAGAACAATTTCAAGACTACTACTTCAATATCCATAGAAAGAATACAAGCCTGAGCAAGAGTGAGATCCCCTCTCTACAAAAAAATAGAAAAATTAGTCAGGTGTGGTGGTGGCACCTGTAGTCCTAGTCCTCACTAGAAAAGAGTGAGGCAGGGGGAGTGCTTGTGCACAGGAGTTTGAGGTTACAGCAAACTGTGATGATGCAACTGCACTCTAGTTGGGGTGATAGAATGAGATTCTGTCTCAAAAAAAAAAAAAAAAAAGAGTACACACGTGGCTTGAATAGCGTTAAGCAGGATATGGACATAATAGCCAATATCTATCATAGAATCCTTTATGCTTTGCTTCAACTTTGAATAAACATCATTTGTACCTTTATATCAATATTTGTCTTTATATTATCTCCATGAAAAGTAGTACTTTTTCCAATCTATTCCTGATGAAATAAGACAACTTTTTTTTTCTTTTTACAAAAATTTGCATTTGTTTCTAATGTCTCATCTGGAAGATTTTACTTGCAATAGCCTTAAAAACCAGCCCTTTTCATAAGAAAAATATTGCACAAGTAATGGGAAAAAAATTTTTTTCTGCATTGTGATTACTTGCAATCATGCTATGTCATAAAAAATAGGTGAGACGTTTAGGCTTTTGATAATCTCTGTAATAGTAAATGGAGCTATTACATTTTTATTATTGCAGTAGATTTCATACCGGCACTTGAAAATTTGCTTGCAATTTTGGAATCTGAAAATACTTATGGTAGCAGTATGTTCAAACAGTCATTTGAGCTGAAAGGCTGATGATGACATACAGTGTGGGAAGCCATTTCAACTTCTGCTGTGATTACCTTCTTCATTTGAATTTATCTTAATCAAAAAATTTATTGTTTTATCACTTCCTTTGGAAGTAGTTGAGGAAATCATACATCTCTTAAGCTTAGCTGTCAGTATTTGCCGACCTGCATTGACTTTCAATTCTTAACGTTGAATAACGATTGCATGCTGTTCAAAGAGCTATAGAAAAACATTTTTCTTATTTAATAAATGTCCATTGTTCAGAAAATTCATTACAAAATTTAAACCTATGTTTTGGCATTTGAGGGTTCAAATATACACAAGTAAAGAACAGGTAAAAGCAACCACCCAAGAATTGAACAGATTGCTGCTCTCACTTCTTCTCCAGTGTGTCCTTTGCTCTCAAACCCAAACCATATCCACCACTAAATGGGTCAGATTGTGGAAAGGGTTGAGAGCTTGCCAACAAGCAACAAATTAGATATTTAATGCAAAATCAGGTGAACTTCTCAGCTTTCTGCAAGGGAGAACTGTATTTGTTAGGTATAATTTGCCTATACAAAACCAGAGTTGATCTTATACAAGGTTTTGGGAAGCCTGATGTTCAGGAATTGGTGAATTTTCAGAAACAGTAGTGTTTAGGGATTGAGAGATTTCCATCTGTGTTAGGTGGAATTCTGCCACTTAACCCTGCAGGTTACTGGTTTAAAACTGCTGTTGACAGTCTCTGGTCAATGGGATTAAGATTGTTAACAGGCTTTCAGGAAGGAGCATGGCCCTTAGGGTGAGACCGTTGTGGACGGCTGTTGTCTGGGAGTCTCTGATTGGCTAATTACTGGAGAGAGGCTGCTGCTGATTGGCTGATTTCAGACCACGCGCACCAATGTTATGTATAACAGTGGTTATTTGTTCATGACTTGACACTTTGGCAAAAGAACAGTCTTTTCCTTTCGTGAATGTGAAAAACAAATATTTTAAAATTTCAGCCTCCCTCACCACCACTCCTTCCCCACCCCCCCACCCCCCTTCTGATTTTCCCCTAACTAAACCTGCAAGAGAGACATGAAGGGTTAATGGAGATCTTTATCTGTGGAGGTATAATTTTCAGCTAGTGTTGCTATTTAAATGATTTAAGGGTCAAATTCTATGGCAAAAGTGTATCTCTAAGAGTCCTGACAAAGTCAATACAGGATGCAGGACAAAATCGTATATAGTATATAACCTGTATATACAGGTTGCTCCTCAACCTTATATTTCTGAGGGCAGAGAGCAGAATGGACTTTCTGAGAGCTTCTTCACCCCAACCTTGATCTGCAAGATCAGCACACACTTGGCCTTCTCCTCTTTACATGCCAGGGCAGGTGCCTGCCCTGGGAGCGAAGTGTTCTATCTTGAAGGCATCTCTGAGGATATGCACCACTGGGTAAGCACGACATTTTAATTTCAACTCTGATAATTACAGAACATGTTCTCTATTGTGCTTTCTAGGCCTGTGAACTGATATATTCTGCTGTGCCAATCACTCTTTTCTCCATGAAGATTTTAATTCTGCTATTTTGTTTTAAATTTTCATATTTCTCTATTACATTTAATTTCCTTCCTTCTACTTGCCTCTCAGTCAGTTCCTTTTTCTGGAATCTGCCAATTGCTGATTTATCAGCTAATCTTTCATTTATTTTGTTGAGTCCATACATTTTTGCTTTTTTTTTTTTTTTTTTTTTTTTACTGTGAACACAAAATAGATATGAACTAGAACATATATTTCTGGCTTAAATCTTTTTTATAAATCTCTTCTTCTTTCATGCTATATTTTATTCCTTCTTTGGTGATTATTCCTATTTTGGTGATTATTTTTTCTCTATAAACTCTGGTTAAAGTTTTTCTTTTTCTTTAAACAAAATGAGGTGTATTCTTTATTTTAAAAATTCTGCTGTCTTACCTCCATTATCAACTAGATATGCTCTAATTCCTGTCTTTGAGATTCTGATTCCTCATACTCAGTGGAAGGAAAAATGAGTTACTAAATGCAGGCCCCATATGGGATCATAACTTTGGCACAGTTTTTCTGTATGTTTACCGAAGTTGCTGCCAAGGGTACAATTTTCTGTATTCAGATTTTATATTGTCCTGCTTCCATTTCAGAGACATTGTATGTTCCTAGCACCAGTTCTCTTTTTTTATATCATATAGAACCACTTCTCTCTATTTTCTTCTTCAATTCAAAGAACTCAAGTTAAACCACATGCTGGCATCTTAGGTACAGGTGCCAGACTCATTTGGGGGATGCTCACAGCCATCGGCTCTATTTTCCAGTGCTCTTGATTTTCAGTAATGAAAGGACATGCCAGGGGAGTGAGCCTTGTTTTCTGTGGTCTCCCGCATGATAAAATGTAATCCATCCCAGTTGGATGGTAACTGCCTATTCTCAATGACATAGCTCCACACTGTCTTCCAACAAGGAAGTTGTTCTTTAGTTTTTGCTGTAGCTATGGTTCCACTTGTCTTTTATCTAAGAAAACCATCTTTAAAAATTCCTCATGTGTAAGTGGGATCTTTCCCTCAATTTAGGGCTTTTGACCATTTCTTTTATATTTTTTCCATTCATCTGAGTATTTTAGAGATCAGAGACAGTTCAGACCCTGAGTTCTCAGAGCTATCTAACTTATAATGTGCTCTATTTGCTTTTTGTATTACTGCAGACCTAAATATTAATATATGTCATTTGAAGGAGGTAGAAGGTGTCTTGAACTTTGTAACTTTTCCTTATGTTATTTTTGCTGTTTTCTGCTTATTTTCTCTCAGTATTGACCTTAACATTTTTAAAAAGAAAGGCCTTGCTTTCCAAAAATGGGCATAATTGTGTCCCATTCTGTAGTCAGGTTTAAAGGAAGGTGCAGGACAAGAGGCTATTCTAAGTTTGAGAGGGGCCGTCAGGTTTCATCATAGACACACTTCCTGAGCTTCTGGATAATCATTTAGATGAGGCATAGGCAAACATATTCTGTAAAGGGTTAGAGAGAAAATTTGTTAGACTTTGTGGGACACATGAGCTCTTTCAGAACTATTCAACTGTGCTGTTGTTTCATGAAAGCAGCCACGGACAGTAAGTAAACAACTGGGCTTGGTTGTGTTCCAATAAAATCTTAATTACGGAGATATGTGGTGAGCCAGATTGAACCCATGGACCACAGATTGCTGACCCTTGATTTAAATAATAATCTTTTAATTATGAAGATTTAATAACTATTAAAATAATGTTTGAATATTAACAGGCCTTAGAAAGCAAATATGAAATTCATTACTTTTAAAAAAATTAGATTGGTACAGTGAGAGCAGGACTTATATATATATGGGATATATGTACATGTGTATATGTACGTATACACACATGTGATATGATTTATAGATACACTTGTGTGTGTTGTGTATGTATATGTGTGTATGTGTATATATACACACATATATATATATATATATTTTAATATATACCCTACTCTAAGCACTGTGCCTGGTATGTAGTAGGAACTAAGTATTGGTTTCACAAATGAATAAATAAATGACACTAATAATCTACTATTCTCTGTTGCTCATACTACTTGGAATTATTATAGATATGTCATTCTTGCAGTTCCCTTTAACACTCAAAACCCTGTATTTGAAGATACATATATTTGCAGTGAACTTTAACTCTATCCCATCCTACATATTTGCTATGACTGAATCTGTCCCCTGGTCTCCTTCAGCCTTTCTGTGTACCCACTGCCTGATCTTCAGTCTCTCTATACCATTGCACCCCTAAACCTCACTGTATGTTTGGCTGCAGGAATTTTCTTAAACTATTGTCTTACAGATGGAACACATACTTTCTTTGAATATTTAAACTTCCTGGACTTCTTTTTAAAAGTCTTTATATCCTCTGACTCATAGACTCATTGGGTATTGTCTGCCATACCTGAAATGCCAAAATGCCTTTGACAGATAGGCCATGGGACCCTCAGCTCTTTCACACTTTTATTGTCCATCCTTCCTCTCATCTATGATGTTCTCCCTCCATGGGCCATTTGAGTCTAGTGAGATTATTTAAATCATATAGGCTTCCTTTTCATCTATTTTGACTGGAGAACAAGTTCTGACTTGCCTAGCCCTTTGGAGAAGGGTATTTACTATCATTGCTACCTTATTCGTTTAGTGACATATTACCCCATAGCCCCTCCCACCAGTAGGGAAGGTTCCTCAACTCCAGGCTTTCAGGTGGTACCTGGTAATAAGCTTTTGGTCATTCACTCCACATAGCAAACATCCCATTTACACAGGGTCACCTGAAGTTTCATGAGAACTGGATTCTGCAGGATAGACCCCAGTATTCCAAGTTAGTTCTGGAATCTTCATAACCATAACCAAGGCTGAAGAACCTCTTGAAGCTCTAGAACAAAAACCTCACCATCAGCTTCTGTCTAGCAGGTGCATCAGAGACAGAAGCTACTGGTTCAGATACAGAAAGCTAATACAGGAGCCACCACACTTTTTCCAGAAGATACAATGTATCTTTGGTTTCCTGAAATTGTCCTCAAGGACCTTAATCTGATTATTACCCTTGAAGACAAGAATTTCTGAATCAAAACATGAATCAAGCTTTAAGGAAGCTGCTTCACACTCGGCACAGTTTATTGACGAGCTCATCATATCAAGTGGTGTACTTCTGAAAATCTAGGCTGGTCCTTTAAAGGGTGTGCAAGCTCCTCCGAGGATGTAAGGTGACTCCATAAAGATGGCATTCTGTCCACCCAGGGGAATACTCTGACTGCATGTGAGTCCCCCGTTGAGGCTCTGTGAGGTTCTTCTCTCCCTACCCAGACATCTATGGTGAGGTCTGGATCTCCCCCAGAAGTAATATTTTAGGGCATTCCTCAAGAGCCTTTCAAAGACATACTGTTTTGTGCCAGGCTTTTGGAGGTCCAAAGCATGAATAATTGTACCCTAGCCATCTGTCTGGCACTACCACTCATGACAACCTCTACTGCATATATATGCATATAGTACTTGGCTATGGTTCCTCCAATGGGTCATTCTAGAAGTGGCTTGAAACATTTAGTGTGCATCAGAATCCCCGGAAGATATTGTTTATACTGCAGATGTATGAATTCCATGCCAGAAGGTCTGAACCAGTCTATATGGGGTAGGGCATGAGGGTCTGCATTTTAACAATTCCTCAGCTGATTCTGAAGGAGCTAGCCCAGAGCAAACATTCAGAAATGCTGGGCAGTAGGATGGACTGAGATTCAGAGGTGCCAATGAATAAAAAACTGTGCCTTTGGCGATGCACAGACAGCTGCAGGTAGAAGTGTTCCTGGGTCATTACTGACTGGGTGAATCCCATCTGCCATCCCCTTGGCATCTTTGAAGCTGGCAGTGTTAAGACAAGATCTGAACAGGTGTTTTTTCTCTGTCCATTCCAAGTCTGTAGGAATAGCTGTACACAGCCCCAGTGGGTCAGGATGACTTGTCCTGTGTACATCGTCCCTGTACAAGGAAGAGGTTTAGGGAGCTAGGGCTGAGTTCAGTTTGTCCCTGTTTCAGACTATGGCTCTTGGAGGTATTTGGGACTTCAGAGGGTAGAGTGGAGTCCTTTAGAACTCAGAATAGAAGAGCACAGAGCTAGGCAGGGCTCCATGTGAGCATAGAGAGTTTGCCTTAGACTACTGTAAGAATGATTTCCTTTGGTTTGGAAAAACAGATTATTTTTTTTTCACTACCAATCACCCAGCTCATTTGGCCTGACTGCTCTATTGATTGGTAAGTCTTTCTGTATATGGGTTATATATCGATTTAGTTGCCTGAACAAAATGTAGAAAGCCATGGTCTGACACGGCAAGGTATCTGAAGGCTATCCACAATGCTTGCAGTGAAAGGTAAACAGGTGATTTGATTCAGGTCTGGGACAGAAATAGCATGCTGCTATTTATCCAGATTTCTCAGTAAACTGCAGCTGGGTGGAGGGGAGGAAGAGAAGCTAAAATATGGAACTACAACTGCTTCATGGGAGTCAGATGAGGAAGGGTGATATAGAGCCAGTGGAAGTGCTTGGAGAAAGTCTTGTAGGTAAACAAAGCCTACCATTTGAAGACGCTTGAGTATTAGGAAATCTTACTTCAGGAGAATGGAGCGTCCTGAGAAAAAGACCAAACACAGAGATTTGGCTTGGATGGCAGCCAGGGAACTGGCATCCAGGAAGTTGTTAATATGTTAATATGCAATATACACTGCTGGGGTACAGTGGGGAATGACATGGTTTATCTGTGCAAAACAAGGCATGATTTGGGCACCCATGGGCCAGCCAAGGCCATGGGGAAAGATGCAGAGGGCAGGAGGCTAAATCCTGATCGTGGGTTGGGCTTCATTCTGTAGTCTGGGCAGGAAGACGGAAAGACGTGCATGCAATCCTGGGAATCAAACAAAGTACTCGCTCAAGTCATGCCCACTGGTGTTGTAATTGAATCGATTTCTCTAAAATATATTGCCACTTGACTTTCTCCCACCGCCCCTCTCCCTCAATTTTAACTGTTCCACCTTCTGCTTGTTCATAGCTCTGTCTACCCTAGAGTATTTCAAAGAGCCCCTGGAATCTACACTTTGTGTCTTGTTAATCATCTTAAAGTTCATGGCTGCTGAAAACAAAATCTTCATTGACGTACAGCCTTGTTTAATTTCACTTCTAGCCTCTGTCATGTTGTAGTTCACTAGCTTACTGTAAATCTCATGAAAATTGCTTGTAATCTTTTACCAGCTGCTGCTGTCCAGTCATTCGATGCCGACTTGTGGGAGTTCACTTTTTCACTCAAGTTTTAGATGGCAACACATTAAACAGAGTCAATTTAGAGTTCACCTTTTTCCTCCTTCGCTTCCCTAATGAATAGAAAAGTCATATTTATATGTCTAGAGGGATGTCTGGAATTTGTAATTCTGGTCTTCAGAGCTGAAAGCTAAGCATTAACAAAGCCATGTGTAAATTTTCAAATGCTGTTGCAGATCTTTTAGGACAGTTTCTTTCCTGAGAGACTTGAAGGTTATCTTTTGAGGAGCCAACTGAACAAAATCATGTTGGGATGATGGTAAACCTTTTTACACCTCCCATTGGAGCTCAGTAGCTCATAACTGCCCCTTTCATTGAGAATTCAGACCTGTTATTTGGCATGGGCTGGTTCATAATCTGGAAGGCTGCTATGCTCACTACTGTATGGTTCTGTGTAGTAGAAGAGAAGTAAGGTCTAAGAGTAAATGTCTATTGGTATATAGTCCATGATTTTATTCAGTTCAGTAGTTTTCCTGAATATCTGCTTTATGCAAGGATTTGGTTAGGTGGAAGAAATTCAAATATTAATAGGAGAAAATGTGGTTTGGCTGTGGAATATTTATTATGGGCCTCTCAACACAAGCTACTATGCTATATGCCAGTTACAAACACGTCATTCTTTCTTTATGACAAACTTGTGAGGTACAGCTTTTCTACAAGAAAATTTTTCATGAAGATTAAAAAAATTATACATGCCAACATGGAAATTTTAATGGCAAAAACTTATGACCCACAATTTCCATAATATAGAAAAATTATGGTACTTCTGAACCTGGCTATGTATATTTATATCTATATCTACGTCTATCTTTGTTATTTTTCCACATATACATGTCTATGTCAACATTCTTTGTAATAATAAAAACAAAGCACAACACAAATGTGGTCATCAGCAGTAAAAAATACACATATACATGCATATATATAAAAATCATGTTCTCTTTATTCAATTTTGTCTTTTACAACATTGAAAATGAATGAACCAAAGTAACATGAACTAATATGGATGAATCTCAAAAACATCATAGAGAATGAAATAATATACCCTCTATTAGATGAGATACCTAAAATGGTTTTATTTATTTGAATATTTAAAATAAGGAAAAGTAAACAACATATTATTTAGGGATAATTTCATATATAATAAAACTATATAAATACAGAACTGATTAATTACCATAAATTCAGGGAAATAAGTATTTTGGTGGAAGAGAGGAGAGGATGCAGATGGGGATAAACAGACACTGGGCTTCAAAGTGATTGACATGTTCTATTCAGTTTGGTCAGGGGTAAACATGATATTATTTTGTTATTATGATGAAAAAATATAGCTTTTTATAGAAATGGTGTTTTATAACAGAAAACATTTAAAAAGAAGGCAGACCTGTTCTTTTGTTTGTTTGTTTGTTTGTTTGTTTTTCTCAAAGCTGCTGGCTAAAATGGGCCAATAGCTGTGCAGGTGAAGGTGAGGTAGTGAGAAAGCCAGAACTATCAGGGAAACCTGGAGTCAGGAGGTGACATTTTTCCCCTTCTAGCCTTTGCTATTTATGTGACCTTTCCCAGGGCTTTTAATCTTTGGGCCTCAGTTCCTTCATGTAAATTGATTCTCCTTTGCTCCTCTTCTCAAGAGCCTGAGTCCTGGCAATAATTTTTAGTACCTCTGAAATGAGGCGATAATATGTTACAACTTTTAAAAGAAAGTTTTAAAAATGTGTACATTTTTCTAGAAATATCCCCACTAATCTACTGATTTTTTTAAAACTCCGTTCCAATGGAGTCCATCAATAGTTTCTCACACAATTTGGATTCTGGTGACAATTGCATCTAGATAGAAGCCCACTTCATCTGTCTACGACATTCCCTTTCTCCTCTGTTTGATGATCAGCATGTTGATCAACGTCCCTCATTAATTGAAAATTTTAACGTCTTGGTTACAATATTTCTTTCCATCACAACTTCTGCCTTTATTGTCAGTGGCTACATCGACCAAGAAGGTGAAATATCTCACAATCTAGTTTTAGTCTCTTTGAGCCATGGCCTCCTGAACTTTACCAAAGTTTCTCACTGTATTTCAGCCAGTTGTTTTTTTTTTAATAGCCTCTTGGAGATTATATTCCTGTCTTTCATCTCATTTACTCAAACAGCCTCTACTTCAGCCCCATGGAAACCTCTAAGCAATGATTCCACTACTTTCTCACAATTCATCGAAATACTCTGGCTTTATTTTGCTGCTTGATGTCCCGGACTCTCTGGTCCATTATTATAATATGCCCTGGGAAATCCCTTGACTCTTTTGTGTCCTTCCACTATTTCATATGTCTGGAAAAACCTTCAATACGCATTCTCATATGTGGGAGGATTCCTGCAGAGACAACAATACACACAACATCCCTGAGTGGAAGGTTCAAACCACACAAGCCCTGACAACTCATGGGAGCCCTCAGGCCTGGCCTGTCCCCTGACAACCATAGAAACCCTACAAGTTTTCTTTACTTCTTCTCTTAAGCCATTTTTGGGTCAGACTGGGAGGCCTGCCCTACTCTCCCCAGAAGGCTTCATTATGCAAATGATAAACTTCTCATATTGTCTTGGTGTATGTGTGGTGTCATCAGTCTCAACATCCAAACCAAACTTGGAGTGAGGGACCCATCTGTGTCTGTAAAGTGGCCGCAAAAACTTTATCCAGTGACTAAGCTCAAATGGACACCCTAGGCAGGGGCCACAAGATGTAGTATCATATGGGCTATGATGAGGGTATTGGACTTTTTTCTAACTATGTCAGAATTTTAAAATGGTTGCTTTGATTGTTTCAGAGAAAGTTGGCTGTAGGGATATAAGCGTGAGAACAGCAAGAACGGTTATGAGGCAATTGCACTAGTTCACTTGATGGATGATGGTGGCTTGGCTTAAAATGGGAGCAGTGTAGGGCAGATATATTTTGAAAGTTGGTGCCAAGTGGCCTAGCTGAACACGGCCATAGCAGGGGATACTGGGAATGCAACAGATTTGTGGTTAGGGTGAGGGTAATCTAAAGTTTTATTTTCAGTAAATTGAATTTGAGATGCCTATTAGGTATCCAAATAGAGACGCAGTTGAGGACACGAGTCTGGAGCTCAGGGTTGAGGGAGACACTTCGGGCATAGGCTAAAATGGACAAAAAATTACTTATAAAGGCCATCCCATCTATCTAAAGGCAATTTACAAAAGAAATTGAAGTCTGATACATGTTAACAACATGCATTAAATCCTTTTTTTCTTCCAGCTTTATTGAGGTACAATTGACAAAAAATGTCCACTTTTAATGGATACAATGTGATATTTTGTTGTGTATATACATTGTGAAATGATTACCACAATCAAACTGATTAACATATCCATCACCTCATGTGGTTACCATTTTATTTTTGCAGTGAGAACACTTAAGACTTACTGTCTTAGCAAATTTCCAGTATTATTAATTATAGTCTTCACACTATATATTAGTTCTCCAGAACTTATTCAACCTCATAACTAAAACTTTGTATCCTTTGACTAACAATTAAATTCTTTTATAACTGGATTCTTGTGGAGCCCTGACATTGTTGTAAAAATATGTACTCACAAAAATTTGAGGTCAAGTTTAAAAGCCTCAGAGACTTTTCTTCATCTTTACTTGACTGCTTTGATTGACCTTCTCAAATATCTTTTATAAATTAAGTCTTTATAAACATCTATATTTAAAGACCTTGAAATTTAGCTCAGTTTTAATCATCTACCTATTAAAAGATAAATAGTTGTTCTAGTATCCATGAAAATAAAGAAGTATAAACGAGTTTCATGGAAAAGAAAAACTCAAGAGCTTCCGTTTGTCAGTGTTTTGCTTCCCATTGCTGTTGCCAATTAGTTGTATAAAATTCTAAGTTATTAGGTGTTCTATGTTTACAGTCCCTAATATGTTTTCCCTTGGGGAGATTAAAATGTTTTCTTCTTTTTTAACATTAGCAGTGCTGTATTCTTGTATTAATAGGAAGTATCATCTATTTCTATATAATTACAATTTATTGAAAAGCAATTTGGACCAAACGTAAAAATAAATTAATACTAACTTCTCTGAAGAAAGTACATTGGCTGACTCTGTAGCTCAAGCAGTGGTCTTTTGCTTTTCATTTTCTTCTTTGAAGTTCAGTTTGTTTTTAATTAAAAAAAAAAGTGGGCATGGGGTGGGGCTCCTATACCTATACTCTGCCTTCCTGATGGACAAATGTACATGATCAACATCCAACATGAGAAGAAACATTGTGGAAATTATTTAATCCAGGCAATATTTGATGAGCCTGGCTGATGGGATGGTAGCCCTTTTTCCTTTTCTTATTCACAAGTTCTCTGTCTCAGGTAAATGAACGTAGGATGGTCATTCAGAAGGAAATACATTGATTTGCTTCAAATTATATGTAAATTCTCAGGACTGTCCACTAACATGCCTTGTGCCTTATTTGTCAAGCTCACAATATAGGGAAACCTGTTAGAACAGCTCTTGCAATGTGGCCAATCTCTTGGGTACTTTTCTAAACCTACCAAAGGATTTCATTAATATTCCAAGGTGTGTGGAGATGAATGTGGTATGATGATTATATGCTTATTTTCTGGATTTCTGGAAGTGTTAGTTATGGTGTACTGACAAGGCAAAAATGATTTAACTCCTTATTGGAAATGCTTATTACAAGAGAAAAACTATTGCATAGGTCAGGAGTAAAGCAAACCAGTACATTTTAACTTAAATTAATTATAGGCTTGTCCTCATTAGCCTCAAAAATGCAAACAGTAGCTAAAAGTAAGAGGACTTAAAGGATATAGGGGCTAATATCTGTTGACAAAACAGAACAAAACTGTCATGAAGTTTTATTTTTTGCCATAAAAGAAAACCCACATTCTGACTACAGTTGACTCTTGAACTACACAGGTTCAAACTCACAGGTGGATTTTCTTCCTTTTCTGTCACCCTTGAGACAGCAGGGCCAACTCTTCCTCTTCCTCCTCAGCCTACTCAAAGTGAAGATGATTAGGATGAAGACCTTTATGATGATCCATTTTTACTTAGTGAAGAGTAAATATATTTTCTTTTCCTTATGATTTTCATAATACTACTTTCTTTTCTCTAGCTTGCTTTAGATGTATTATATACTATATAATATACATGTACATATTTATATAAAATATGTTTTAATCAACTGTATATGTTTCAGGTAAGGCCTCTGGTCAACAGTAGGCTATTAGCAAAGATTTTGGTGAGTCAAAATTTATATATGGGTTTTTCAGCTATGCAGGGGGATTGTGCCTCTAACGTCTGCATTGTTCAAGGGTCAACTGTAATTGGATTTAGCCCAGAATTATAATTATGTATGATTAAAGCGCTGAATATGAAACTCTGCCAAGCAAATAAATACAACTAAATTATAAATGCTACAAAATCATAGCCTTGTGTAGGTTTGGGAACTTAAATTTTGCATTAGAAGTAGAAAAACTATAGTTTTTTTGTAGAACATACTTATGACTCTTTGACAATATAATCCCTCAAAATTTAGCTGACTTCTGCTCTATTTCTAGTCAATTGGACATGTAAATAATCACCTAAAAATCTCATCTCCACATGATTCTAACTTCTAAAGGCTCATTTAAAATAAAATTATTGTCCTCTAGGAATGGCCCATTCCTCTTTTCTCAGTTTCATGATAGAGATATAGGAGGTAGGTGGAAAGAGTGCCATCCTCTTAATTTGATCTTTATCACCAGGTTGCCTCCCGTTTCTGACAGAAGAATATCAATGCGAAGTGTTAGCAAAGGGATTAGTGCTGCAATTTTATCTCCTTCTAAGATCATCTCTTCAGAGTTAGTAACTGTATGTACTGGGTATGGCCTGCTTATACCCATTGTCCCAAATAAGTCTTTTTTTGTTTGTTTGTTTCTCATCATATTATGAAGGTACAAGGTACAAATATTGTTAGGGTTACAAATATTGCCCCTGCCCCCTCTCCCTTCCCCTGATGTGTCCAATCCCCCGGTGGTGTGCATCCCACACGTTATGGAAGCATACACCCCTTTCCTCCTCCCCACTACCACCTGCCCACCACCCGATAAAAAGTTTTGTTTTGATTTTTTTTTTTGACATTTTGGTTACATTGTATATCTTTGCCTCTCCCTAAGAAGGGTTAGAGCTATGCCCTTGCCCTCCAAAATACTCGCCACCTCCCTAAGATTGGGTCCCCCCCCCCCCCCCGGCTCCCTGAATCCCTGGTGAGCATTGCCACCATTTGAAAACCATAGTTTTAATCAGTCAGTACCAATTTGGTGGCGAATAGATGTAGAGCCCATTTTCCATGTCTTGTGTCACCTCACTTTGGATAACGGGCTTAAGCTTAAGCTTAATCCAGGATAGCATAAACGGTGCTAGCTCACCGTCATTTCTTAGGATTGAGTAATATTCCATTGTGAGCATATACCACATTTTAATTATCCACTCATGAATTGATGGGCTCTTGGGTTGTTTCTATGACTGTGCAATAGTGAATTGCGCTGCTATAAACATTCGGGTGCAGATGTCTTTATAATAGAATGTCTTATGCTCTTTTGGGTAGATGCCCAACAGTGCTACTGCAGGGTCAAATGGTATTTCTATTTCTAGCTGTTTGAGGTATCTCCAAATTCTTTTCCACAAAGGTTGCACTAGTTTGCAGTCCCACCAGCAGTGTAGGAGTGTTCCTGTCTCTCCGCATCCTCGCCAGCATTTGTTGTTTTGGGATTTCTTGATATAGGCCATTCTTACTGGGGTTAGGTGGCATCTCATTGTGGTTTTGATTTGCATTTCTCTAATAATTAGAGAAGTTGAGCATTTCTTTATATGTTTGCATGCCATTATTCTGTCTTCTTTGGAGAAGTTTCTTTTCATTTCTGTTGCCCATTTCTTGATGGGATTGTTTGATTTTTTTCTTGTTAATTCTTTTAAGTTCTAGATAGATTCTTGTTATTAGACCTTTATCAGAGGTGTAGAGAGCAAATATTTTCTCCCACTCTGTGGGTTGTCTATTTGCTCTACTGATGGTTTCCTTGGCTGTGCAGAAACTTTTTAATTTGATCAGATCCCATTTGTTTATTTTTGATGCTGCAGTGATTGCCTTGGGGGTCTTCCTCAAAAATTCTTTGCCTAGGCCAATGTCTGATACGGTTTTCCCAACATCTTCTTCTAGGATTCTTAAGGTTTCATGCCTTAAGTTTAAGTCTGTTATCCATCTCGATTGAATTTTTGTGAGAGGTGAGAGGTAGGAATCCTGATTTGCTTTTCTGCATGTAGCTAGCCAGTTTTCCCAGCACCATTTATTGAAGAAAGATTCTTTTCCTCAATGTATATTTTTGTCAGCTTTATCAAAAAGCAGAACTGAATGAAATGGAGAACAAGAGAACTATACTAAAAATCAGCAAAACCAGAAGCTGGTTTTTTGAAAAGATAAACAAAATCGATGACCCTCTTGCTAGATTGACAAGGACCCAAAGGGAAAGGACTGTAATTAACTCAATAAGAAATGAAAAAGGAGAGATCACAACAGATACCAAAGAAATACAAAACATTATATTTGAATATTATAAAAAACTATATGCCCAAAAACTACAGGATGAAGATGAAATGGACAAATTCTTGGATTCATGCAACCTCCCTAAGATCACGCAGGAGGCAACAGAATTCCTAAACAGACCAATCTCAAGCTCAGAAATTGAAGCAGTAATTAAAAACCTGCCCAAAGGGAAAAGTTCTGGGCCAGATGGATACACTTCAGAGTTCCACCAAACATACAAAGATGAACTCATATCTATACTACAGAAACTATTCCACACCTTTGAGAAGGATGGTATCCTTCTTAACTCATTCTACGAAGCCAATATCACCTTGATACCAAAGCCAGGAAAGGACACAACAAAAAAAGAAGATTACAGACCAATATCCCTCATGAATACAGATGCAAAAATTCTAAATAAAATTTTAGCAAATAGAATTCAGCAGCACATCAAAAAAATAATTCACCATGACCAGGTGGGCTTTATTCCAGAGATGCAAGGATGGTTCAACATATGCAAGTCTATGAATGCAATTCACTTCATAAATCAAACCAATTAAGGCTTAATAGTGTTTCCTTTCACTCACAAGTATAGCCTGGCTTGAGTGGTAAATTATATGATCACCCCTTTTCTAAGTTGCTTTTTACAACTAATTCAGTTCGGGACAGGCTTTACCTGTAAGAGCTTTCCTAAAGTGGCTTGGAATCTTGACATACGCTAATATTCTTACTTTTACCAGCTGCTTCCTCTAGTGTTTAGATCAACAGTCTTGGTAGTTGTGCTGCTTGTCTTTCTATCTATGCAATAGGATACTGGGGGTTACCAGATTTTCACCTCATGCTATCTGTTCCCAGCCACTAAGCCAGCACTAAACATTTTATGTCTTATTTGGGCAACACCCAATTCTTGTTTAAATCTCTGTATTATTAAGAGTAGGCTTGTATAACAACAGATTTAAATCTATTAGATATCAACATTCTACTCCTCACATAGCTGAGTAAGCTCCTGAAGACCAACCCTCCTATTATCTGGACAAAACATGAAAACATAAAAAAAATTAAAAAAAAAACCCCAAATACCTAAAGGCACTTGAGGGTGAATAAAAACAAGAAGGTTCTGGAGGGGAGGTTCTTGGAAAGAGAGAACTTCACATGGTGATTTCCCTATTTTTTTATAGGCTTTAACCTGAAGGCTGTCCATAGTGAGTGCAGATGGGGCCTCTGGAACTCCAGTCTTTCCAGAGGACAGAAATGAGATCAATATAGCAGCTGGAAGGTGAGGAGGAGGAGAAGGAGAAAGAGAGAGAGAGAGAGAGAGAGAGAGAGAGACAGAGAGACAGAGAAGAGAGAGAGAGGAAGTGTGGGTGTCTAAACTCTGTATTTCCTCTGACCACATTTCTGGTTGACTCCTGAGCTGGGCCAGACTGTAAGCAGCTCAATTAAGAATAAAAAAACTGAAATGAGATTTGAGCTGCTGCTGAAGAGATGTTTTCAGTTGGAGTCCATACAAATTAATTGCCTGCTAAAATGAATAAACAAACCAAAACATCATTTTTTTGAGTAATTTATCAGAATCTAGAGTCTCTACAACATAACACTCCCAATGTCTAAGATATGACCCATAAGAGCAAAGAAGCAGCAAAATGTAAAACATTCTCAAGACAGAATAAAAACAAAATTCAACAGAGCCCAACTGTGAGATGCCCCAGATGGAATCAGCAGAGGATTTTAAAGGAGCTGTTAATAAGCTATGCTCAGTGATGTAAAGGAAAACATACTTGGAGTCAAAGAAAATGCAAACTGTATGAAAAGAACCAGATGTGATTTCTAAAACTGAAAAATAAACTACCTGAATTAAACAATTCATGGAGGGCTTAACAGTAGAATGGAGGTGATGGAATGAATAACAAGCCTGTGACTATGAAGACAGGTCATTGAAAATAATCCAGTCTGGAAGAACAGAGAACCAAAATGGTTGAGCAAAAATGACAAAGACTCGGGGACTTTGTGGCCAGTATCAAAAGCTCTAACATACAGGTATGTTTGGTTCAAGAAGGAGAGAAGAGGAAAGAGAATGGGGACGAAAAAAGAGTATTTGAAGAAATAATGGCCAGCTGTACATAGACAGTGCTTCTTCTCAGTAATGGGAACTTTACATGCACATGGTGCCACCTTCCTAGAACTGGGTGGCAGAAGAGGCTCATGCTACAGAGCGTGTGGGCACAGGACACCTGCATAGCTGCTTCATCTTGCAGAATTCCTTTTTGCGAGGCTGCCTGATACATAGCAAGGAAGCAAAGCCTTCTGTGAAAATTGATTCATTAATGGCCTGATACTCAAAGAGGACACTTTATGAAAATGCATAAGCAAAGTCCCTCAGGCTGGAGTGATTTGACACAATTTGTAAATAGGTGCAAAGGGACCTTCAGAAAGAGTTACTTAGCATACCATTCAGAGATGTCAAGAGGCACTGGGCTCCCAAACAGCTGTAGATCCATGAGTTACAGGAGGTAGAAAGTTCCAAGGACTCTTTGGCCTAATGAAGTTCTACCTCCCTGCTTTCCCTCCTTAGTGACACCATCACCTCAATTATAAAACATTATCAACAACACAGGGAGTCATCTTGAGGTAAAGATAAGTAGAACTAATTTTGTATGGGTCATTATGACTAATTAAGATATGTGGATGGAAATTTTTTTCTATATTCTCTGCTGTCTTTCTTTCTTTCTTTTTTTTTTTTTTTTTCGAGACAGAGTCTCACTTTGTTGCCCAGGCTAGAGTGAGTGCCGTAGCATCAGCCTAGCTCACAGCAACCTCAAATTCCTGGGCTCAAGCAATCCTTCAGCTTCAGCCTCCCGAGTAGCTGGGACTACAGGCATGTGCCACCATGCCCAGATAATTTTTTCTATATATATTAGTTGGCCAATTAATTTCTTTCTATTTATAGTAGAGACAGGGTCTCGCTCTTGATCAGGGTGGTTTCGAACTTCTGACCTTGAGCAATCTGCCCGCCTTGGCCTCCCAGAGTGCTATGATTACAGGTGTAAGCCACCGCGCCCAGCCTCTGCTGTCTTTCTTTCTTTTTATGAATATAATGAAGTTATAAATATTTTCATATATTGAATTTCAATCTTTCTCTCTGCACTCTACATGAATGTAGGTCAGTAAGCTTTCCATCGTATATGAAAACTTGAAAGATTAGGACCCTCACCTTAGGGGTTGGGAGTGACTGATTGATTGATTCTTATACTTCATTTGGAAGTATAATGCCTCTTTACAATAAAACCATGGAGAATAGGGGGAAGAAATAGGCATTACTATGTTGATGTTTTTGACCATGCCACCAAAGCTTCTAGAACCTTGCTGCACCAAATAAGGTTAGCGGGCCAGCAGCGGCAGCCTCAGCTGGGAGCTTGCTAACACTGCAACATGCTGGGGCCCACTCCAGAGCTATTGACTCACAACATGCATTGTAACGAGTTCTTTGGGTGATTCTTATGAACCTTAATCTTTTAGAAGCACTGCCTAAAGATATAGCTTTATCTTTCTCCTTTCCAAAAAAAGTACATTCTTTAGACTAATTTAATTTCCACATACTCATCATTCAAGTTTTAATTGGCCCTCTCTTTTGTATAAGTCATTTTATTATATGGCCTTTAGCACACTGATTGCCAAAGGATGGGGAGAGTTGGCACACAGACAGTGTAAGCAGTGCAAGTTAAGACATTTGCAGGCCATGCAGCATGTACCCTACTATCTTGAGTGAATTAATATCTAAACAGGTGGAGCTCTCCTCAATGTCTGATAGGTGTTTAAGGCAATGGCTAGGCATGTTCTATGAACTGATGCGAAAAATAAGGTCAGGATAGGGACAGGGTAGTTGATGATTATGTAGAGAAGACAACAGGAAGGACCCTTGTCAAGCATTTTTATTCCACGAAAGACTTTTAATGCAAGTTAAAGACTCTTTAGTGTTTTTTAAAATTGGATGAATTAAATCAAAATAAGGAATCTAGTAGAAAGCAATCTGATGTTTCCCTGATCTTAGTATTGTTGGTACTTTCCACTAATGAAGTCTTTTCATGTTCACTTATATAAAATTATTTTCCAAGGAGAAATCAAACTAACACACACATATGCACACACACACACACACACACACACACACATATGCACAGCACTGATTAAAATGGATCCAGTCACTGACTTTGGACACAAAAGTACTACTAATGCATAACTAGGTCAATAATCATAACCTAGACTTACACAGTGTGCAGCTGAACTTGTATTTCAGAGCTGCAGACAGTCAAAGCTCTGCTTTGATTCTTGCACTCTCTTTTCTTAATTTTGGGCCAACACACGGCCCAGTCTAATTAGTCTGTCTTTAATGGAGGCAGTAACTGAATGTCAACACCAAGGTAGGTCACTAAATGCCACTTCTGCTGTTAAAAACCGAGGACGCAGCCCAGGAGAGCACACCAAACGCAGCGAGAAACGTGGAACAGTAAGAACATGGGTGAGGAGGGAGGTGCTGCTAATGAATGATAATGAAATGAAAGAGGCCACCGTCTGTCACAAGCTCTGAAGTTAATAATAATCATCTTATTTTCCATTTAATGAGGTGGGGATAGTCTTCAGAGGAAAGGTAAGACTCTGATGTTATAAGCAAAATGATGTGGGTTAGAGAGGGACTTAAGGAAGGGCTTCCTTTTATAACACACATTAAGAGTGAATGCAACAGAAGGCAAAAATTACATTCAAGATTTTTTAGCCTGGCATTTTAGTCTTTATAAAGAATAGAATATTCAGAAAAGTGTTTTGGTTATGACTGAGTGACTGTTTGCTGTATGCACTTTGAATACTTTGAGTGGTAATTTGGGAGTACAGTTTGTTTTCACATATTTGACTAATTTGTCTCTCACGATCTCCCTGTCCATGCCTGTTGCCATATTTACATTTTAAAGACAAAAAAGTACAAATATTAGGGAGTAAATATTTGGGAGTAAATGTTTGCAAAGAGAATTATTCCTTACAGAAAATATTTTGTGTGTATATGGTGGTTCCTGATTATTTACTAAAGTTTTATAGTTGTATACATTCCATTATTCTCAATAGATTACAGAATCTTTCAATTGGAAAAAGTGCCCAGTATTCTCTACAGCATATATCTAACGCCATTCTGTACATAGTGGGCTAGACTCATGCTCAACACTCCGCAGTGGCCAGCTGTGTGGGATTTTTCCCTCATTGACTGGACCAGTTCTCCAATACCAGCTGTTGTCCTGCAATTCAAGTCAATGCAATTCTGACACTCACTGGACTTAGTGCAGACCCACAGATGAAGGCTCAGTCCCCCAAGACTGCTCCCAACTTCTGACAACGGTTGTTAAATAATAGGTTCCCTAGTTACTGGCAACTTCTGTCCAACTTGGCTACAAATTAGTGGGTCCTACAACCTTCTCCTCAGGTTTGGTCATTTGCTAGAATGGCTCACAGATCTCAGAGACACAGTTACTTATGTTTACTGGCTTATTAAAAAGGATATTACAAAGGATATAGATGAACAGCCGAATGAAGAGGTACACAGGTGGAAGTCTGGAAGGGTCCCAAGGGCAGGAGCTTCTGTCCCTTGTGGAGTTGAGATGTGCTACCCTCCTGGCATGCAGATGTGTTCACTGACCCAGAACCTCTCTGAACTACATTTTTTAGGGACGTTTATAGACTCAACCCCCAACTCCTTTGCCCTCTCCACAGGATGGGGGTTGGGTTAAAAGCTTCTAATCCTAGCTTCTTGTGACCAGCATGTACTCAGGAGCCCACCAAGGGTCACTTCCTTGGAATGAAAGATGCTCCTGTCACCCAGAAAATCCCAGGGGATTTGGGAGCTCTGTGTCAGGAATGAGGAATGAAGACCAACTATATATTTCTTGTTATATCACAGTATCAAAACAGTAAATGTGTTCAAAATTTATGTGCTTTTCAATATTCATTTTAATTATGAAAATATTATTTTAGTGTCTGTCACAACAATAATTCTCTCACTGAGTACTAAATCTCTGAGTTCCAACATTAGCTCTAGAGATTATAAAAGATTTCTTATGAAGTACATTTATAGACTGATATTATTTTACCATGTTAATTTGGAGTTTTTCCATATAGATTAGTTGATTTTGAATAAGAGATGGCAACAAAATGTCATAAATAGTAAATCTTTTCAGTAATATTTTCTCATAGATTTTCAATGACTGATGCTTAATGTAGTGAAACAAAGCTTCCTTGAATGTCTTAGAATTTAAATAGCTGTGCTGTGAGGATTTTAACAATACCCAAGATTGTTTTTTTAAACAGATATATAGACTCAAAGCTTAGAAATGTGTTTTTGAGTATTAATAAATGCCATCCTGTTTCTGCATATATTTAGAAGTCATCTTCAGAGTTGCCTAGCACATTGTAGTAGCTCAGTAAAAGTTAGTCAAGTGAATGAATCTATAAGTATCTTCTTCAATTAACCTTGTTAGTTGGATCAAGTGCTGTAGTCCCACCTTTGCACACGAAAAGTTAAAACATGAAATAAATGCCCAGGTAAGGAGTTAAGTGCTAGGATCCTATAACTTGGTCCTTGCTTTTAAAGTGATCTCAATATAATATGCAAGTAAGACAAGAGAATCAAGAATTAGAAAAACAGTATGATATAGACCATGATAGATTAATTGCATTGATGGTTCAAATTAATGTTGTGTCTATGTCCACACTTTTTGTCTTTTCTAGTCCCATCCCATTCTGACTCTGGGCTGGCCTTGTAAGTTTCCTCAGCTCATAGGATATGATAGAAGCAACAGGGTGCTGGTTCTAAATCAAGTTGCCCTACGTGTGCCACTCACGACAGAAGCCCTTTTTGACTGGTTTAAGTCCATGTCTCAAGAATCTTGCAGCATCTGCTTGGATTCTCCTTCACCTGCTCATTCCGGTACTCTAGGAAGGTCTTGTGGACATACCTGGACACCTGGAGGATGAGACACATGGAGAGAATCCCAGGTGGTCAGCTAACAGCCAGTCAACTCCCAGAAGCAGATGCAGTTCTGCCCAGACAAGCTGCAGTTTGCCACAGATTTATGAAACCTGAAAGAAGAGCCTCCCAGCTAAATCTAGTCAAACATTTCAGTCAACAGAATCATAACCTAAAAGACTCGTTCTTTAAGCCTCTAAATGTAATGGAAAGCTGTACAGCAGTAGCTGGATGTGTATGCAAATCTTTCTAAAACTTATTTCCTTATATAGAAATATACTATTCCTTACCAAATTGTTGCGAGGCTTAAATTTGTACAAGACACATTGCCTTAAATGCACTTAATAAGTAGCAATTACTACTACTACTGTTATCACTAATTCTACCACTGTTAGTGATATTTTAATATACTATGGAAACATGGAGGAGGTGGCAACTTAACTGTCCCTTTAAGTGACAAGGAAGGCTAAAGAGAGGTGGCCATATATGAGCTGAATCTTGAAAGTTCTTTCAGGTGTGAGGAGGTGTTGAAAAATCTTAGCAAGAGGATGGCCTATTTTGATATCAGAAACAAAAATAATTGGATTTATATAACACTTCACTGGAGAAAGCATTTTCAGAAATGTAGTGTATTTGAAATTCACAGCAGAAAATTTTACCTTTATTTTATTATTTAGTGATAAAAATTCTGGGAAGTTTCCAAGAGTTATTTCAGGTCATTCAGTTTGAAAATCATGCAGCTGCCCTTGAACTCAGACATTCTGCCTCCAACAAAAGATGATTTTTACATACATCGTAATGATTCTTTTTGTGTCATACTTTTTCCCTAAATCAATCAAAAGTAATGTTATAAATAAAGGAAAGCCTGTCACCATGCCTAATTAGGTTAACATTGAGAATTTATGCATCCCACATTCATTTCGTACCGTGTCTGTGTGTATAGTGCTTGTGTGTAAAGGGGAAGGGAGATTTGGGAGGGAGAGAGAAACAAAGAGAAAGAGAGAGAGAGAATACATCCCTGATAACAGAAGTCTTTTCATCCATCACATTCAAAATTCTCCAGGTCTAAGAAACAAATTGCTGAAAGTAATGATAGTTTAGAATGATTGGATTTTCTTTATTTTAGCTGGAAATACATAGAAATTTGAATTATTCTTAACACCCAGGAAAAGACTTGACTTTATTTTTTGACATCTAGAAAAATCTTTCTTATATGTAGTATAAAACCTATCTGTTAAGGAGTCAGGATGTATTCTGTGACTGAAAACAAAATAAAAGGGTATATCCGCAGCCCATTAACATCTTTTTAAAGGTTTAAGCCACATAGTAGCAAAGCACAAAGTCTAGTCTCTGATGTCAGTAATTTCATTGTAAATCACGTTTAATGTGGTTTTCTAGTTTGAAAATGCCGTTTTACAAGTCATTACTTGGTTGTCCGCCTGCAGGCCAGGGGTGGCCCTGATGGAGTAATAAATTTTGATGGAACATTGGCTTATTAACAGTCTCCAAATTATGCTGATAATTGTCCCAGGTTTATAGAGATTACTATGTCATTATGCTTAAATGAGTCTCCAGCAGAACCCACTGTGAGCCTGGGCCACAGAGCTGCTGCTAACATTGCCACGTGGTATGTAGCTGGATTAAGGAAGGCACCATGTTCTCTCGGGTTTCTAATAAACTACCAGTTATTGTAGACTAAATTCCGGATGCCTGTTACCACAGCGGCCCAGATCTTGTTCCTGAGTTCTAGCTCCATGTAGCCAAGGGTCTACCACTCGAAAGGCCCATATTAACCCCCAGTTCAGCATGAACTAACCGATCCCCCTCCTTTTGATAACATGAAGATCACTGAGAAAAATGAGCAAAGGATATAATTAGCCATTTCATAAAACAGGGCAATCCAGGAGCCATTAACCATATGAAAAAGGTGGTCATCCTTTTTCAGGGAAATAGAAATTAAAATCTTAATGAGATACTATCATATGCCTACCAACCTGGTTAAAACTAAAAAGGATGGCATCTCAAGTGTTGGTAAAGAGATGGAGCTGTGGGAACTCTCATACACTTCTAGTAGGAGTATAATTTTTTGCCACCAAAACACTTTTAAAAAGTGTTCTTTAGTCTAAGATACACATACCTTATAGTACAATAATTTCATTTCCAATAGAAATGCATATATATGTGCAACAAGTATATGCACAAAACTGTTCATAGAAGCATTATTCTAATACAGTTGACTCTTGAACAATATAGGGGTTTGGGGCACTGACCTTCCCGCACAAAATCCATATCTAAATTTTGGCTTTCCCAAAACTTAACTACTAATATCCTACCATTGACTGGAAGCCTTACCAATAAGATAAACAGTTGATTAACACATGCTTATATGTTAACACATGCACATATGTTTTATGCAGTAGTTGTAAGCCAGAAATTACTCAAATATTCATCAACGGTATATACCGGGTTATATGCATACAATGGGATCTCCTGCAGTTATACAAATGCACAACTTTGCAGTCACACAACTGCGTGTGTCACTCTCACATCATAATGCTCTGTGAAAGAAGCCAGACGTAAAATAATTCACTAAACTTTTTCATTAATATCGGTTCCCAAATGGGAAAAAAATTAACTATTGGGAGACAGATAAAGAAATTGATGACATTTGAGGGGAGCAGTGCCTGCGAAGGGAGCTCTGGAAGACACCTGAGAAACTAGCAATATTCTGTTTCTTGAAATTTGGTGGTGGTTACACAAGTGTTTGTTTCGTGACAGCTCATTGAACAGTTACATTCCTAGCATATTTGACTCCCAGATAATATTTTTAACAACCCTGTCTTCTGTATGACAGAATTATTTTTAGTCATAATCACATAATAATCCATATTTTTCTGGATTTATCTTTAGTTTTAAAACAACTAAAACAGGAGAATAAAATTCAATTAATATGTCACTTCACAGTTTGCTCTGTTTCACTATTTTACATTTTAATACAAATAAAATCTCCAAGTAGTCATATAGCATAAGTCAATTAAATAACTAAAGTTCTGTTTCTTCATTTTTACAATCACTGTTTATTTCGAACATAGTGTCACATGTCGGAGACTCAAACTGTGCCCAAAGCAAGCCTGTATGATTAGGAACCACTATTCTATTCGTTTGCTAGAGATGAAATAGCAAAATACCATGTAGTGGTTGGGTTAAACCACTCAAATTTAATTTCTTACTGTTCTGGAGGCTGAAAGTCCAAAATGAAGGTGTTGGCAGGGCTGGTTTCTTCTAAAGCTTCTCTTCTCGGCTAGCAGGTGGCACCTTCCACCTCTGTCCTCGCACGGTCTCTCCTCTGCATACACATCCCTCGTGTCTCTTCTATATGCCCTGATCTCTTAACATGACGCCCTTCAGATTGGATTTGGGCTCACCCTAGGGACCTCATTTTATTAATAAATTAATTTCCTTTTTAAAAGCCCCATTTTCAAATCCAGTCACATTCTGAGGTACCGGGGAAGTCAACATGAGAATTTTGGGTGAGGACATAACTCAGCCAGTAACAATGATAAACTTAACTCTTGAGATGACTGTTTGTAGCTTGTCCTCACATGTTAGGACTTTGTAACTGGGGGTTCTCTGGATTAACGTTCATGTTGAACCCCGAGTTTATTAAAGCAAAAATAATAACAATGTGCTAATTCTACACACACATCTATATGTAAAACTCAGTGGTAAGCACACAACGTTTTAGAATTTAAATTAATACAAGATTTTTTCAGTGAAGGGTATTTTATCACTGACATTGTTTGGAAATGTTGGCCCAGGGTGACAATTAAAAGCAGACCAACTGTAGATAGTTTTTTATTGTTTTTAAGTTTTCGTAGACAGTGCACTCCCTTACTGCCTAAAGTCAGTGCAGACTGCTCCAACAGGAGGGTCCTAGGTAAAACTCTGTCATGGAGTTTGCTATTATGATTTGTTTGCTTTTCCATATTTGTGCTATATCTCAATATTAATAAAAAGTGTTGACTTGGAAGACAAATAAATCAGGATTCAAATCCTTCAGATCAAATCTCCATGTGTCAGTTTCTCACCCATAAAAAGAGCATTACACTGTTTACCTCCAAGGACCATTGCAAGTATATAAATAAAATGATATAGTGTATATAAAATTCTTAGCTAAGTTCCAGGCACAGAGTAAAATGCCCACCATGGTGTGAATCACAGAGAATTCTAGTTATTGTCATTGTACTTGTTTGCCTCATTTACTAAACTTTAAGCTTCCTGAGAGGAGGGACAATCTTAGATGAATGAATTGATTTGTTAGCCATTATGTGACAAGCACTGTTAAGAAGACGACAAGGACCTGTGTTTACGTACTTGCGTGGTGAGCAATCAAGTAGGAAAAACACAGCAGTATATTTATCAAATTGATGGAGAAATGTGCAGGATGCCGTGGGAGGGCTGACAAGGGGGCCCCCAAGTTGCTGGAGCCATCAGGGAAGGCTTTCTAGAGGAGACTGATTTGAACTTGATTTCGAATCCTGTGAACCAACGAAAAGGCCTGACCAGTCATGGCAGATTGCTACCTATAAGGCAGTGGTTGTCACTTGGGGTGACTTTTCCCCAACAGAGGACATTTGGCAATGTCTGGGGACGCTTTTGGTTATCAAGGCTGTGGGGGTGCTGCTGGCCTCGAGTGGGCAGAGACCGGGATTGCTGCTGGACACCCTGCAATGCGCAGCGCAGCCCCCACGGGGACAGTCAGCCTGCCCAACGTGTCAGCAGTGCTGACCTTGAGAAAACCTGCTGTAGCGGTTCACTTTGAAGAAACCTAGAAAAAGGAAACATGAAATATTCTTTGGTAAATGTTTGCCTTTTATGTTATGACTATTATTTTTTTAAATCGAGATTTGGGTGGGGTGGTGGAGGGCTGGCTGTGCAAAGTATACCCCGAAGTTGTAAGAATAGCATCCCAAGCCAGGCCCTGACGCAGGGCCAGAGTGGGAAGCCCTGTGCTGCAGGCTGTCGTTTATTCTTCAGTGCAGTTTCCAGAAATAGCAGCGGGGAGGTGGAAGATGCCACCATGGTGTGCAGAGCTGCCCGTCAGAAACAGGGCCTGCGCTGACCTCTCGTATCCTCAGGAGAATGCAGGAAAAAAATAGGCTCTGAGAATTAGAAGAAGGAGAAAAAAAAAATCCCCTAAATGATGAAAATGCATTAGAAAACATGGAAATGGGTAAAAATAAGATAGGAATTTGCAAGGAAATTCAAGCTACAACATTAATACTGCTATTTTCTGTGTTCTAATTAGTTGATTTCAATTTATATTTCATTTGCCTAGCATCCTGCTTTTCCTTAGGATGAATTTTATTTGTTTTTTTGCTAAAAACAATTAGTTCATTTCTTGGTGTCCTTTTATGTTCGATAATAAAAGTATTTTGAGTTATGGATTTTCCTCTGTGCACAGCTTTGTCAGGATTCCATGTTTCAGCTTGACTTATATTTTAAACAAGAATGATCTGGAAGAATGCTTTAATATTTCTATACTGTATTGTTTATTTGAGAGGTGGTATTGTTTTTTTTGTTTTTAATTTCTAGGTGAATTGCAAAAAATGATTAATATTTGGAATTTATTAAGATTTTCCTTGTAGCACAATTGATTATAATATGTCCCCTGGATCTTTCAGAAGAAAATGCTACATAGCCATGCACTGCATGATGTTGTGTCAGTCAACGATAGACCACATATACAGCTGAAGTCCAATAAGATTATAATACTGTATTTTTACTGTACTTTTTCTATGTTTAGCTATGTTTAGATACACAAATACTTACCATTGTGTTACAATTGGCTACAGTATTCTGTACAGTAATATGCTGTATAGGTTTTTAGCCTAGGGTCATTAGGCATAGCCTAGTAGGCTGCACCATCTAGGTTTGTGTAAGTACACTCTATGATGTTTACACGGTGACAAAGTTGCCTAACAATGCATTTGTCAGAACATATCCCTGCGATTAAGCAACACGCAATACCTACAATAGTCTCACTTTATCCGTGGGGGACACATTTCAAGCTGCCCACTGGATGCCTGAAACCACAGAGAGTACCGATTTCTATATAGACTACGTTTTTTCATTGACATACATATGCATACATATCTATGATGTTTAATTTATAAATTAAGCACAGTAAGAGATTAACAGTAATAAAAATAATAAAATAGAACAATTGTAACAATATACTGTTATAAAAGTTATGTGAATGTGGTAGCTCTCTCTCACAGAATATTTTATGGTACTGTACTCACCCTTCTTAAGATGATGTAAAGATGATAAAATGCTACGTGATGAGATAAAATGGGTGAGAGACATAGGCATTGTGATGTAGCATTAGGCTACTAGTGACCTTGAACATGAGCATTGCAATACCACGCGGTGGATCTGATAACCGAGACAGCTACTAAGTTACTAAGAGGTAGGCATTGTATACAGCGTGGATATGCTGGACAAAGAGGTGATTTATCTCCTCAATGGGATGCAGAGGACCAAGAGGGATGTTATTATGCTACTCAGAATGGCTTGAAATTTAAAACTTATGAATTGTTCATTTTTGGAATTTTCCATTTAATATTTTTGGATCACAATCACTGTAACTGAAACTACAGAAAATGTAACTTGTATCTGTGTTTTATGTATAAAATATCTATATTTGTATATATATAAAAGATATGCTTTTATTTAAATTTTTAGTTATTTAATCAAATCCATATTCTTGTTTATTTTTTCTCTCTTTTGACAAAAGCTGAGGGGAGTGTCTCAAACTTTCTACAATGATTGTGCTCTTGCCAATTTCTGTTCCTTTTTCTTATAGAGATTTTTTTCATCTATTTAAAAGATAGTAGGGATTGCAATTATATTATTATAGTAGAATTTGTAGCAAAAAACCTTAAAAAGGACAAAAAAATTTTATATTGACATTTTATGATTAACATAGCTTTTTTGTGGTTTATGACTTTTTGTCACTAATTGCAAAACATATTCACACTTCTATTTTCTAATAAGGTCAAGAAATTAAGTTACCTTGTCATTTGTCTCTGTCATACCATTTTGTTTATTTCCTTCAAATGATTATTATTGGTTTGTTTTATTTAATCAATTCTTCAATTAATTATTAATCACTAATTAATTGATTGGATTGTTACATTTAATCGATTCTTTCTTTCTTATTTATTTTCCTCCACTATAGCTCAATGAGAGCCAGACCCACGTCTGTTTTGTAAGCTGCTGTGTCATCAACTATAACACAGTTCCTGTCATGAGTACACAATGACACAATAAATATTTTTTGAATGAATACATAACTGAATGAATGAATAGAATGGTGCTACCCATTTTCTACAAGAAAGTCACAAAAGTAAGCATATTTTTCGCTTCCTTGCATCCCCATCCTTTCATACCTTTAGTGGCATATTTGGGACTTTAGAATTCAATACCTTAGGCTCTGTGGTTGAGGCTTTCCTTTCCTCATAGTGGCCTGCTGAATGACCCCACCGCGTCTCATACCTGATTTCTGTTTACAAGGAGACTTCCAGGAACCCACAAGGTCCAGGAAACCTGTACTAAGGCTCTGGGCAGGGCACTCCACACTCCTCTGGTGCTATGTCTTGCTTGAGGACAGGACCATATCTTCTCTTTTGACCTCGTGTGTGTCTCTTGGGACTGAAACCATGACCTTGTCACTGAATTTTTTTAAGTGAATGAACTACTTCTGGAAGCAGGACCAGAAGAAAACTTTAAACAAGAGCTTGTGGGGATGGGAAGGGGTCCCTTTCAGAATTCTAACTAGGTTCTTTCCCAGAGGCAAAATATATCTAATCATCCGCTCAGAAATACATTTCTTTATCAAACTTTCACTGAACTTGAATGAGGTCCTGGGCTCTACCCCATTTGCTGGGAAACAATAATGTCATTGTGATAAAGTGGCCGACACAGACTCGGGATCCATACTGGTTTCCTATCATGAGAAGAATAAATGAGCAGATCAGGGACGATGTGTAGAATATGACATTTGAACTACAGCTTGAGAGAGGTTGACTTTGCCAGGTTGTCCAGGAGGAGCGAAGGAGGTTTTAGAGAGCAACTAACACCCACGTAAAGGCCTTTGGGGGATGGTGAGTTATCTGGGTGGCTTCTAGAAGAGGGAGGAGCAGAGAGAACAGGAACAGGGGAGAGATGGGACGCCACTCTCAGGGGAGAGAGAGGCGAGCAAGCAGGGCAGTGCATGCCATCGTGCGGCAACAGAACTTGCAGAGGCTGCAGACATGGGGAAAGTAACCAGAACCCTGGGGAATCGGGGACAATCTCAGGGAGGTGGATATTTTTGAGCTAAGTCTTGACAGCTTTATCTTAATCTAATAACAGTTTATATAACACAATGTTTGCTCTGTGATGGGCACTATTCTAAGTTTTTTTTTTTTTTTTTACATAATCTTCCTGTATCAGTCCATTTCACATTGCTATAAAAGAAATACCTGAGACTGGGTAATTTATAAAGAGGTTTATTTGGCTCATGGTTCTGCAGACCGTACAAGAAGCATGGTGCCAGCATCTGCTTCTGGCGGGGGCTGCAGGGAGCTTTCACTCAAGGCGGAAGGTGAAGGGGGATTGCAAGGGTGTCGTATGGCGAGAGAGGGAGCAAGAGAGACAAGAGGCGGTGCCAGGCTCAGCCAGTTCTCACTAATAAAGTGAGAATTCACTCATTATTTTTATCAAGCCACTCATGAAGGATTGCCCCTCATGACCCAAACACTTTCCACAAGGCCTCACATTCAACACTGTGGCTCAAATTTCAACATGAGATTTGGAGGGGCTGCTAAGGCTCCTTCCCAGAGTCTCCTCACATTCCCCCACGACTCCATCTGCTACCCAAAATGTTAGATCTTTCAGACCAGGCTTCCACCTCCCCACCCTCCACTCCCACTTCCTGAGGGCTGTCTCCCCCCACCTTCCTCTGAGACATTCATGGGGGGGGGGGAGTTGTCCTCTCACGTACATTTCAGTGTTTAAATATTTAAAATGCTGAGTAATGTTCCCATGAATTTTCATGATCACAATGCTAAGCTCTTAATAGGCAGTTAAAAACACTCCAAACACTCTGTTGAATGGTTATGATTGGCTGCAACTACAGCCCACAGGCCCTGCCCAGCATTGCCTCCACCCTGGCAGCCCCGCCAGATGCCCACCCCACCCAAGAGGTTGCAAAGATGGCTGTCTCTCTGTCCAACACGAGAACAGCCTGCCCCTCCCCTGCACCCTGGGCAGCCGGTGAGGTTGGAAGGTTGGGGGAAAGATCTTTAGAAGAAATTTCCACCTTGAAAAATACTGCAGAGTGGGTGTGACCCAAGAACAGTGTGGGAAGTGATGTGGCGGACTCTGGGCTGTGAGTTCTCTGTCCTTGTTACCATGGCACCTTCAGAAATGCCATGCTCTATGCCATAGCCTCCTGAGAGGTTCAGGGGAAGTAAGAAAAAAGGATTATGTTCTGGTCTTGGTTTGTGTCAGCCCCAGATGCAGGGAAATGTGGGTAAATGAATAATTCAGGGACAAATCAACCAGAGGGAACAACAATAATAATGAAAAACCCCACAATGATGAGAGTATGCCAAAGGGACATAAGAACCAATTGAAAGAGTTCCCAGTACTCAAAGTTGGAACAATTTGAGCAAAATAAATGAAAAAATAAAGCAATATTGGATTATAATCCAAAGTTTAAAATAAATATCTGTGAGTTCATACTGATGCAAATAATGATTGAATAAATAAATGAGTTGAGAAGAGAAAAACCTCTGAAGCAGAAGAACTCCAAATAATTTATATAGATATGCCATCCTCAAGGAGGTGGGACATATTCCTCACTACTTAAGTGTGAGGTGCACATGCATCCTTCCAAACAGTGCAGTATGGAAGTGGGTGGCCGAGCAACTTTAGAGTTGAGAAACCTGTCAAACACTATCTCACTAGTGATCAAGATTAACATTAAAAGTGATGAGTTATGTCGATAGTACCATTGACAAAATGTGATGAGAATGGTGCTTACTTCTGTGCTCTTCTTCTCCAAAACTCTTAACTCCAGTCTATTCCCGAGAAAACCATCAGGCAAACCCAAATCGAGGGATATTCTACAAAATACCTGACTTATACTCCTCAAACTGTCAAATCATCAAAAACAATGAAAGCTTGAGAAATTGACATAGGCAAGAGAAGCCTTAGGGAGGTATAGCAACTAGTGTGTAATGTGGTTTCTGGATGGCATCCTGGAACAGAAAAAGGACATTAGTTAAAAACTAAGGAAATCAAAATGAAGTATGGACACTACTTAATGTCTACCAATGTAATCATGTATCAGTATTTGTTCATTAATTGCAACCAATGTATAATATTAATATGTTAGTAATAGAGGAAACTAGGTGTGGAGTATACACAATTATCTTCACATTTTTCTGCAAATATAAAACTATTCTAAAATAAAAGTTTCATTAAAAATAAAATGGTAGACTTATGCTATTATATACCAATAATTACATTAAGTATAAATGGTCTAAATATACCAGTTATAAGACACAGATCTATAGAATGCATAAAAAACATGACCCAACTATATGTTGTTTAAAAAAATTCACTTCAGCTACCACAATATAGGTAGGTTGAAATAAAAGGTTCAAAAAAGATTATATCATGAAACATTAATCAAAAGAAAGCAGGAGTGATTATATCAACATCAGATAAAGTAGACTTCAGAAAATTACCTAAGAAAGAGAAGGTTATTATTTAATGACAAAAGAGCAAACCTATTAAGAAGATGTAGCAATTCTTAACATGTATTCACTTAATATTAAGTCTTAATATCAAGATTTAATATCAATACACCTAACATGTATTCACTTAATATCAATATCAAAGAAAAAGTGATACAATTCAAATAAGAAGTAAACAAATCTAAAAATATATTTGGGGACTTTAACATCCCTCTATCAACAGTTGGTTAAGCAACTAGACAGAAAATCAGCAAGGATATGGAAGAAGTCAGCAGTACCACCAACCGACAGTGTCTAATTGACATTTACAGAATAATCCACCCAACCACAGAAGAATACACAGTCTTTTCAAATTTCCACAGAATATATCATCAAGATAGACCATATCCTGGGCCATAAAACAAAAATCCACAAATTTAAAACAATTGAAACCATACACAGTATATTTTTTGATGACAAAAATCCTGAAAACAGGATTTTTTGAAGAAAATCCTGTTTTCTTCAGGATTTGTTGTGATTAACAGAGGGGGTGGGGCCCACACTTGAATTTTGTAGTAGGAAGTTAATAGGAAACTATCCAAAGACTTGGAAACTAAACAACATACTACATAATAATCCATGAGTCAAAGAATAAATCTCAAAAGAAATGAAAAAAAAAATACATTGGACTGAAAGCAAATGAAAATGCAACACATCAAAATTTGTGGAAATGAGCTAAAACAATGCTGACAGGGAAATTCATAGGACTAAATGTTTTCATTAGCAAAAAGTGAAATTCTAAAATAAATAATCTAAGTCCTACGTCAGGAAATTAGAAAAAAGAAGATCAAAATAAACCTAAAGCAAACAGAAGGTAGGAAATAATAAAGATGAAACACAAATTAATAATATTAAAAACAGAAAAAAGAGAAAATCAATGACACAAAAAGCTGCTTCTGTGAAAAGGTCAATAAAATTGACAAACCTCTAGCAAGGCTGAAAAAAACAAGATGGCACAAAATACAAATATCAAGAATGAAATAGCAAATATCACTATAGACCCTGAAGGAATGGAAAGAGTAGTAAGAAAATAATATGAACATCTGTGAAACTCAAAAAAATAGAGATGTCAATTCTTTGCAAACTGACATAAAGTTTTACTAAAACATTCCCCCATCCAAGTACTAACCAGGCCCAACCCTGCTTAGCTTCTGAGACCAAAGGAGATCAGGCACATTCAGGGTGGTACGGCTATAGACTAAAACATTCTCTTCTTCTTGTATTAACTTTATTTCAAAGGCACTAACGAACCTGACAACAACTTCCTGCTTTACTCCCACAAACCTACATTTTAGCATCTTTTGGTAGAAATGATTATGAAAAAGAGGACAAAACAACTACTTCATATCTCAACCTGCAAATTTTTCCAAAAGCAAAAGAGTTGGAGAGAAAGTGTTCCCTCTCAGTAAAGGTATTTAAGCTGAGAAAGGAAACCACTTGGTACAGGTGGTCATGGCTGTGTTTAGAATGGTCCTGCCCAGGTTTCCCTGATCCCTGAGGGGTAATGATAACCTGAAATATCATCATCATCATCATCATCATCATAGGCACTATTTATTGTGGGCTCACAACCTGTGCTAACTGCTAAACCCATGAAGCCAAGAAAACTTACAAAAACAGCTCAGATTCACACAGATCGCAAGTAGCCTCAGCAGAACTCAAACTTGGGTTTCCATGACTTCAAAGCCAGCAATCCAACACCAGTGGAAAGTATTAGAAATACATTTGTATTTGTTTTTATATTGTATCTTTCTCTTTTAATATAATTTATATAACATAACATCAATATGATTATGTATATTTAATTAATAATTAGGAATGGGAAGTGAAATTTTTGTAGTTTTCCTTCATAGATAATAATATCAAATCTGGGAAACCACTAAGCTGCACTCTCCTGCCTTCTTCATACTGGGTTCTATGTCTTTGTATACTCAGCTGTGTGTGTGATCCATCAACACGTCAGTGACGAGTAATAATTCTAACGTGCAATGTCTGTAAGCCTGAAAACTTGACATTATTACTAAATGGCTCTACATCTCCATTTTTCAAAATGTGTCTGTTAACATGAAGTGCAACAATTTTCGGCACCCACCTCAGAGTCCTGCTGAATAGTCTGTTCCTTTCTGAGTTGTTTTCTTCAGGATTTGGTGTGATTAACAGAGGGGGTGGGGCCCATACTCGAAACAACATACTGCTTTGGCATCTCTCCTATGAATTCCTGAAGCCATGAAAGTCAGAAAAACATTGTGAGGATAGGGTCGTAATAAAAGGCCCTATTGAATGCTGTTCTCCTGAGCCTGTAAATTCAGTGAAGTTTATTGTTCTGATCTCGAGTCCACAGATTATGCTGTTTGATTTAAGGCACTAAAGAAGCAGTCAGTTTGAGCAGCAGTAAAATTTCTGCAGAATAAACAAACTCATAAACTGGCACTCCGCAACTTCCTCATACTGCACCATTTCCCCTTTGTTGTTTTACTCTAGGATTGTAGCAGTAAAATGATGCAAAGCACAGACTGACTTCTAGGGCTTAAAAAGACAGGATTCACATTTAGACAATGCTTAAGATACATCCTGACAAAAAATTTTTACAAAACATTTTAATGATTTAGCACTTCTCATGTTAATAAATGCCATAGTTCTGTGGCATACTCAGTGACTTTGGCAGCTGTGTGGGTAGTCTGTGACAAAGTATGTGTCAAACATAGTTACTTCCACTGGGCTGTGCTTTTCTTGGCTATTGTCGCAATTAATTGAAAATTGCCCAGGATATGCCCAGCTGAAGATAAGAGATGCGTGTGTGCATGTGGCACAGTGTTTGTAACTGATGCATGTCTTCCCTTTATCTCCATAGCGTCTTCTTCCTTTAAAGCAACTAGCAGGACCTTTTTATAATTCAGCATCTCTGCAGACTTTCTAGTCTTTTGTAAGAACCAAAACTAAACTATTTGGAGGGGGACTACAGGTGTCCCAGAAGGACTGGAGTAAAAGAGAATGACTTTGAGAAAAATGAGAAAGAGAATCAAGTCTTCTTCCCCAACCCGGGAAGGATATTAGTAGCCAAGAACCGTGCCCAGCATTTTGGCTGTGTGCCAAGGAGGCGGAACATTTTCTGACGGTCGGCTATGAAGAATATCGAATTTACTAACCTTAGAACCCAAGTATTCACAGGGCAACACAAAAGTCTGGGATTCAAATGAGTCAAAGGACTACTAGAAGTCACATGACCTGCAGGACCCTAAATGTGCAGGGCCAATGGAGATGTTGGTGTTATCCAATGTGGACAGATGGCTGGTGACCAAAAGAGTATCCTCAGTGCCTTTAAACTAAGCCTTGAGAACAAGTCCAGTACATTCAGGTTAGGAACTGGAAAGTGATTTTAATTGATTGCCCCAAATCGTGATGGGAGCTTGCATGCCAGAAATTGTAGCCACTATTCACATCAGCTACAAGACCATTAAATTCTTGTGCCTTTAAGATCTGCAACAATAGCTATCCTCCTAGAGACATTCATTTCTATGATATTTATTTCCAAATCTTTTGTAAAATATGTCCTTTCTGTTGCACCTTAGATTCCACTTACAAGGAGTTTATTGTCAGTTCGAAAAGACTTTGTGGTGTTCCTTTTGATATTATTTACATTATGTATGCATATATTGCTTGATTTTAACATTATTTCTCTCTGTCTTTTGCTGGGGAGTCTTATAGTTTATTCTGTTTATTTTACTTCCCAACACTCAAAAAAGAATCACAGGGAGCAGCGTTAGCTGCTCTGAAAAGAGTAGAAGAAAAGCAAAAAGATGAAGATGAAATGCCAAGATTGTTTTCCTCATAACCCAGAGCATATGTGTTATACCGCTTTGAATATGATATATTCAAAGAAATATATCATATTTAAGATACTGTTGATTGTACAATAATCATTTTGGGTATTAATAAGAAAGAAAATACTAATAAGAAAAATACATTATCAATTAAATGGATATACTTTCTTAACATTTAAAATTGTTATTTTATACTTATTGTAGGAACTCATGGTTATTTAAGTATAGATTTTTATTGTATATCACTCTTGTACATGCATAAAAAAGAAAGCAAACATGAGATAAATGGATAGAGTATTCTGAAGCGTTCCCATCTCTAGACCCTGACTTTCTTGAATGACTTCTTAACTCAGGGTCATCAAGTTCATGTTTACTCAAACACAAACCGAGTCATCAGGAGAAGTGGTGAGTCATCAAGAGAATTGGTGAGGCAACGTTTCTTTAGAGAATGTTCCACTGTTGTCTCTGGTATTCTCTCCCAGGTTGCTGATATCCATTCTGTAGGTTTCGATATTGCTACTTTTTATATTTGTTCATGCCAAAGAAATGGCAGCTACATTATAATTGTCACTTGCCCACAACAATGTTAAGAAGCCATATTGTAATGGGCCCTTTGGTTTCAATAACATCAAATAGCTTTTAAAAATATGTGCCTTAAAAACCAATGAAACATGGAATTAATAGGCTGCAATTTGTTATAAAATGGATTCATGACACAGGAAAATTATTTCATAGGATTAAAAAGGAAGACCTTTTTACCTTGCTTTCTTCTTATATTTTTATTTTCAAGTCAAAATAAAAATTCTTTTCTTGAAGGCTTTCAGAAAGGTTGTAGCCCACGGATATGGTGAAAGGATGTGGCCACTGTGATGGTTTAATCAAGATTCCTATTTACATTAGAAGAAATTATTTAATAGTCTCCCATAATTCCTCTGTTGAAGAAAACATCATGACAATCAACTAGGAAATAGAAGACACTAAAGAAAGTTAGTCAATGAATGCAGAATATTTTTTCTTAAGTATTATCCTTTTCCAATATATACAATGGGAAGATTTTTATATAGCTATTTGAATGCCCTGTGTTCTGTATAAAATTAAATCTTCTAAACTATTTCTCTTTGTAGAAGCGTTGGAGCAGTATTCAAACATTTTGATCATGATCCCACATCAGTAAAATGTTTTTGAGTATGCACTCTCAACAAATATGTAGGTGTTTTCGTGAATTATATATATGTAGTACAGACATATTATGTATTGTCTACATTTACACCATATCACCTGATATATTATTTACATTTAAACCATATACAAAATTATATAATACATATAAGGCATGAGATGAGAAGTAAATACAAATAAAAGTTATATGTTCTTCCTGGGCCCCCAAAATGTAGTCTTTCACACTGATTTTGAGAAGCATCTTCCTAAACTGCCAAGATCGTACTAAATTTGATGAAGGTCCTTGTTTCTTTCAGGGAAAGTATAATTCATCTTTTTCTCAGTTTTTTAGTGATGTCTCAATGCTAGAGGGTTAATTTGTTTCTGTAAGTGAGCCTTTGATTACCAGAGTGTAACTTCCTTATGTGGCAATAGTTAGACTTAGGAAAAGTTCCCTGTGAAGTTAATTTTTATAAATTGAGTCTGGCTCCCTGCTGACTTTATAAAATGGAAAATTTGTTTCTCTTGGGGCAGAGGAGAAACATGGCCCTTAGATGTAATAAAATCACACTAAAGTATAGAGAAAATTGTTGAAAAGCCTATATTTAAAAGAAAATCATTACTTTTATGCTCAAATAATGTTATTCAGAATAAGATCAAGTCTTGATTGCAAAATGGTATAGCTCTCTCCCTGACTTTTTATATTCCTGGTACAATATAGAAAGATCCAAAGGAGAAATGAGAAATAATAAAGATATCACTTTCATTAACTAAATGAAAATTTCCCTTTTTATTTGCTTTTTTCTATTTTTCTTTCAAGGCCTAGTGTAAATCCCAGCTATTTAATATTTTCATATTAAGATTACACTAAAAAGGATCAATATTTCAAATAATATAATCAGACTATGTGTATAATAGATAATACATTTTTATCAAATTGACTATTTTACAAATAAAATTCTTCCCTGTTTATGCAGTCAGGTTCTTTGGAATGAGGATAGAAAGTGTGTCAGGACCTCTTATCGAAAGAGCAAAGAAAGAGTTGTGCAGTTCCAATTTCTGAATAATCATTTTGTTTAAAGTGTTGGCTATAGAATGATTACAAGTGTAACAATATCTGGTTAAATCTTTAAGAGACATTTTTATAAATTGAATTATTAGCTCAAAGTGATAAATTTTTGAAGCTCTTGAAACATTTTGGCAGTCTATGAGTGCCCATCTCAGAAAATATCAACAATATTAAAAATTATCAATTATATTAATTTTTTCAACATGAGTCCAAAAGTTAAAAAGTCTGTTTTGATTTGCATTTTGAAAGTTTACTTAACTATACATTTATTTCAAATTGTTTCTTAGCCATATTAATTTTTTGTGCAAATGTTCTTATATGTATATACAGACCACTCTTTTCTTATGGAAGCCTTAATATATTGTCTACTTCATTTAAAGTATCTCTGCATATTATTGCTGTTAGCATTTTGATAATCTTATAAATAATGAAGTCTCAGACAGTTTTTAATTTTTCTGCAATGGCTCTCTTGTTCTGGCACCATACTGGAAAAGCAAACCCAGAATCGTTTCAATTACAAACTGAAAAAATGGCAGATTTAAATTTAATGCATAGCTAACCTCACAAGAAAAAAGGGAAGCTTCATTTGCCAGATACAAAGAAGACACTTAAAATAGAGTATTAGTCAGTAAACTGAGGCTGTGCCAGCCTTGTGGATGATTATCAAACCTGCATCAGGCCCTAAATCCCAGAGAGTCAGGCTTTACTTTCCATGTATGAACGGAAGACCAGGCCTTGGATCTATGGAGAGTTGGGAATGAGATCCCTGAGCAAAGACAGGACATCTAGAAGATGTATTTCCACGGAAAGAGAAAAAGCAAACCTCTGAAAAATAGCCCTTGAGAGATAAAGAGGCCCTTTTTGTACGGGAAAGAAAAAAAAATCTAGGAAAAGTCAGACTCTGAGACTATGATGAATTTATGTTACCTCACCTAGACTGTAGGAATTCTCAAACTGGGAGCTTAAATTGGACTCAGGCTGATAATTGCCCTAAAGCTGAAGAGAAGCTAATGTTCTGGACAAGAGAGCCACAAGCTAGAAAAGTCGACATACCCCATAAAAGCCAAGAAAGAAGGGAAAATTAAGAAAAGAAATAGCAAAGTAAATATATGGTAAATAGGCAAGACAAAATATTAAAAGGTAATATTGCTTACACTTAATGTGTAAGTAATTAACATAAATATCAACATATCACACTCTGTAGTAAAAAGATGGAGATTCTCAGATTGGGATAAAATAACAAAAGAATCCAGTGTTAGGCTACATTATATTAGATATGGTGATATGAATTTTAGGGGAAAAAGATGGAAGAAAGATATGAGGCTGGAACCAGTGAGATGGTAAAATAATATAACTTGAAACTACTTTCCCTCTGAACACGTTAGGTCCTGAGTAAAGTTATAATTAGTTAATATCTCTCACAGAAAAGAAAGAAATATACAGGAATGCCAGAAACTAAGGGAAAAAAAACTTAAAACCACAGGAGAAAATACAAGTAGTCAAAATTTACCTGTTTTGGTGGTGGTTTGGGGACAGTTAATAGCACGGTCATGGTCATTTAGGGGATTCAGGTATAATGCCCAGTAGAATAAGAAGGTTATGTTTGGACTATTAAGAAGCAAAGAAACAGACCTGAGACCATTTGTGATAAGCTGGAAACTTCGAGAAATTGCATCTTCAATGAAAGCAGGGCCCAGATGCATCCATTGGCACAGGAAGAAGAAAATGGAAACTTTTCTGTTATTTCTATGACTCTGGGAAAAGTCAAACTCTGTATGCAAGATTGGGGTGAAAATTTACATTTACAAGAATTCATAATTTTTTTTTTTTTTTTTGAGACAGAGTCTCGCTTTGTTGCCTAGGCTAGAGTGAGTGCCATGGCGTCAGCCTAGCTCACAGCAACCTCAAACTCCTGGGCTCAAGCAATCCTTCTGCCTCAGCCTCCCAAGTAGCTGGGACTACAGGCATGAGCCACCATGCCCGGCTAATTTTTTCTATATATATTAGTTGGCCAATTAGTTTCTTTCTATTTATAGTAGAGATAGGGTCTCGCTCTTGCTCAGGCTGGTTTCGAACTCCTGACCTCGAGCAATCCGCCCGCCTCGGCCTCCCAGAGAGCTAGGATTACAGGCGTGAGCCACCACGCCCGGCCAAGAATTCATAATTTTTAAGCTGAAAAATTAACACCAGTGTTGTATGGGTTGAATCAAATGAAAATTAATTTAGGAGAGACACTCCAATGAGATTTCTAAATTTAAAAAAGGGACCCACTGAAGATTAGCTAACATTGAAAACAAATTTGGAAAACCCAAGGAAACAATCAACAACGAGCAACAGCCAATAGACAAAACATAATTTAGAATTAGGCTATCATTAATTTCTGATAATAAAAATGAAACAAGGATTAGAAAAATAAGTATGTTTAAAGTGTTGAAAACATAAAATGAATTGAAAATATAAGAAAATACAATGTGTTGTGAAAAACAGTTTTGGAAAAAAATAGTTTCTAAAAATAGTTTAAAAATACAGTTGAAATTAAAAAATTATGAGTCAAATATGAGATTAGAAATGGCTAAAGAAGAGAGTATTAGTTAAATGGAAGCTAGATCAGAGAAAATTACCCAGAGTGCAGTACTGAGAGATAAAGGGATAGAAAATAATTAATATAAACACTGGAGGTATAGCAGTGAACAAGATAGACAAACTACCTTCCCTCAGGAAGCTTACATTCTAGTGTGAAAGGGATACAATAGACAAGCAGATGTTTAGTGTTTTGGGTGCTTGTAGTAGTTAGGGCTCTCCAGAAGAACAGACCCATTAGGACATATGTGTGTGTGTGTGTGTGTGTGTGTGTGTGTGTGTGTGTGTGTGTAGAGAGAGAGAGAGAGAGAGAGGGAGAGAGATTTTTAAAAACTGTCTCATGTGATTATGAACGGAGCCTGGCAAGTCCGAAATCTGCAAGGCAGGCTGGCAGGCTGGAGCTCCAGGGCAGGGCTGATGTTGCAGTTCAGATCTGACGGCTGTCTGCTAGCTGAATTCTTCCTTGTTTGGAGGAGCTCAGCCCTTGTTTTGTTAAGTCCTTCAACTGATTGGATGAGGCCCACCCACAGTATGGAGGGCAACGTGCTTTACTCAGATTCCACCAATTTCGATGTTAATCTCATCCAAAAAACACCTTCACAGAAACATCCAGAATAATGTTGGCCAAATATCTGGCATAGTGGCTTAGCTAAGGTGGCACGTAAAATGAACCATCACAATGGTGGTAAGGGCCATGAGAATCATTAAACTGATAAGGGGGAGAAGTCTCGGTAGGAGTCAGGAGTTATTGTTTTATATAGGGAAATGAAGAGATGTTTCTTGAAAAATAATGATACGTAAGCAGAGAACTGAGGAAGTGAGAAAGTAAGCCAAGTGTCCGTCTTGGATCTACATTCTAAGTAGAGTGGTGCAGGCTCAGGGTTCTGCCCAGGCCCTGAAGTAGGAGCATGCGCAACATGCTCAAGGATCAGTAAGACAGTCGGTGTGGCTGCAGCAGAGTGGCCAAGGGGAAGAATGGTACAAGATGAACTCAGAGAAGAAAAGTGCAGGTACTTAACACATGGCTGCTGTGGGCCAATCAATAAGCTGGTTTTTACTTTGCAGAGTGAGATGGGAAAACAATTAATGGGTTTTGAGCAGGAATATGACTTGACATGGCATTTGATAGACTGTGAGGGGTAATGAATGAAGCAGGAAACCAGTTTTGAAACTAATAATGTTATAATCCAAGCAATTTTGGTATAATCCAAGGTATCTTGGTAGCATTAGAGATAGTCAGAATTAATGTGATTCTGGATATACTTGAAATTATAGCTGACCAGATTTGATTATGATTTGGTTGAAAAAAATAGATGAACCAGGGATGATTTTAAAGGTTTGGCTTGGGCACATGAGAGGATGCATTTTTTGTGTGTAATACTATAATAGACAACATTGGAGAAAAAGCAGGGGACAGGGAGAAATCAGGTGTTTAGTATTTATATATTTTAAAGTTGAGATGCTTATTAAATATGATTGTGGAAAATTTAAGTTGTCTGTTGCGTATTCAAATGTAGTATGGGGGAGAGTTCTAGGCCAGAAATATGATCCCAAGAACCATTAGCAATTAAGCAAATTAAAAGAGATAGTGTATCTAACACGAATTCTAGAAGGAGAGGAGGAAGAGCAGCATTCAAAGAGAAAATGGCTGAGAATTTTCCAAAAGCTACAAAAGATACAAAACACAAGGCTAAGTAAAGGAATTCATAATAAATCTATTCATTGGCGTACTGTGGTGAAGTGGACAAACACCAAAGTCAAAGGGATTGTTGTAAGAGCAACTAGAGATAAAACTCAGAGTTCCACAGATGTGTGCATTTGTTAAAACTAATTGATTGTGGATGTACTTCAAGGAGAAGGAATTAAACAAAGAAAAATAAAACCCAAGAAGGAATGATGAGCAAAAGAATATTTTAAACACATACATATCTATCTCACCAAAAACTCATAAATGTTTCTGAGAGTGCCTGTTTCTTCATAAATGCCCTAGCATTTGATCTTGTTGGAGTTGAGCTTTGAGTTTGACTATTTTATTTTATGTACTTCAATAATAAAAGACATTGAGCATTTAAAGCTTTTGATTTTGTTCTCTTTTCTGTAAACTAGACTTAACCCAGATGTTTTTCCACTAAGTTATTGGGGTAGAAGTTTGTAATTGATCTATGAGCTATTTAGCAAGTTATTTATGTCATTGACCTGTATGTAGATATGTTTTCTTAGTTTGCCATTTACCTTTTGAGTCTATTTTTATGGTATTTTGATCAATTGGAAATTATTTTGTTGTGCGAAGTATGGTAGAGGTCCAAGTCAATTTTCTTCTTCATTGCAATTGCATTTATTCAAATTGAATAATGGAAATTCATGTATGAATTAGAATTCATTTTACAAAATTTTCTCTAGTGTCAAAGTGGCCATAAAGTATAGGACTTCTGTAACATATGCAGCATTTCTATTTTTGTACTGCTCATATTAAAATAAAAGTTCTTTTAAGTAATATCAGGACATTAAATATTCAGAATCACAGATGCAGTTTGAGGACTAATGAGTTAATACATGAAAACATCTTTGACATTCTGACATAGGCAATGAGTCTTTATAAGGCAATGTTGGGACAAATTTAATGTTCTGATGTTGGATTTGCATTGCTTCAGACTTATTTTCAAATATGTATAAATGTGTTACTTTTAAAGAAGCCAAAAATGGGAAGACTAAACACAGACTACTGAAATCACTTTGTGCTTATTTATTATATATATTATTGACTGTTAATTTCACTGCATGAGTTATGCATTCATAAAAATTCATTGGAGAGCCGGATTCATCAAAGGTTAATGAGTAATTTTCACGGTGGAAAGTTTGACAACAAATATTTTTCTCGTCACTGCTTCATTTGTATTTTTAGTTGTCTAGATAAGTTGAGGAATGTTTTCTAAATTAATATACTTTCCCTTTTCATTCCATTCTCTAAATTTCATAAAAATAAAGTTTTATTAATACTTTAATTCTTATATAGATTTCTGGATTCTTAAATTTTCATTTGAATATTACCACCAGTTGTCATTTTTGTACTTCAATAAAAGTCATAGATAGGACTTGTGAATTTAGATGTCAAATCTGAGATTTGTTTACCTTCTGCATTTTCAAAAGCTGATCAGTTGTACTAAAAGGAGGTCCTTCAGATCTCTGGAGTTTTATCTCTGTGAGGTTCTTCCTCTCCAGTACTTTGTCCTGCAAAGACTAGTTGTCTTGGTTTCCCCAGACTCCCAGCTCCATCTCTTTCACTCTAAGAGTACACTGGGATTTTACTGGTACCCCCTCCCATGCTGTGTCTTGGAAACTTCTTCCAGATGGTAATTTTGGGCAAAGGGCTTGACTCGTTTGCTTCCCATATCTCAGGGATTAAGGTCCTTCATTGCCCGATGCCCAGTGTATTGAATATTGTTGTTACATATATTTGTTTTAATTATTTAGAAGGGAGGGTAAATCCCACCTTAGGTTAACTGGAAGGGGAAGTTCATCTAATGATTAAAATACCAGAAAGCTTTTTGGTAGCAACTGACAAATTAATCATATTTGGAAAGCCAAAAAACCTAGAATATACAAAACAATCTTGAAAAAGAAGGACAAAACTACAGACTTATAGTATCTGATCTGAAAACATATTCTAAAGCCCAAGTAATCAAAATAGTATGGTATTGGCATAAGCATGGACAACAAAATCAATGAAAAAGAAATGAGTCCAGAAATATATTTTTATATTTATGGTCTTTTTATTTTGTTTTTTTTTTTTTTTTTTGAGACAGAGTCTTGCTTTGTTGCCAGGCTAGAGTAAGTGCCGTGGCATCAGCCTAGCTCACAGAAACCTCAAACTTCTGGGCTCCAGTGATCCTCCTGCCTCAGCCTCCTGAGTAGCTGGGACTATAGGTGTGAGCCACCATGCCCAGCTAATTATTTTGTTTCTGTTTTCAGTTGACTGGCTAAATTTTTTTCTATTTTTAATGTAGATAGGGTCTCGCTCTTGCTCAGGCTGGTCTTGAACTCCTGACCTCAAGCAATCCTCCTGCCTCAGACCCCTAGAGTGCTAGGATTATAGGCGTGAGCCACCCATGCCTGGCCAGGTTTTTTGATTTTTAACAGTGGTGTTCAGACAGTTTAATGGAGAAAGGATAGCCATTTTTACAAATAATATTAGAACATATGGATATTAATATGCCAAAAAATACAGTTAGACCCTTACATCACATCACCTACAAATATGAACTCAAAATGAATTATAGACTAAAATATAGAGACAAATATTAAAATCTAGAGAAAAAATGGGAGAAATCTTAATGATCTTAATGACCTTGGATTGGGTAAAGAGTGCTTAATATGACATAAAAACAACCTATAACATAATAAATTTGAAATTGGACTTTATCAAAATTTAAAAAGTTTATTTTACAGAAAACACCTTTACAAAATGAAAAGACAAACTATAGATTGGGATTAAGTATCTGGAAACCATATATCTGATAAATGATTTATATCCAGAATATATAAAAATTCTCACAAATTATTACAACAAATAATTCTATTTAACGTTTCACTAAAGAAGATATGCAAATGGCTTATAAGCACATAAAAAGATGCTTAGTATCATTGGTCATTAGGGAAGTACAAATTTAAACCACAATGAGTCAACCCAACATCTCCCTCTCTCATGCAAAAAAAGGCTATAATGAAAAAGACAGGCAGCATCAAGTGTGGGTGACGATATGGAGACAATGAACCCTCATCTGTTGCTGGCAGAAATGGAAAATGGTGCAGCAACTTTGGAAAACAACCTTGTAGCTTGTCAGAAGGTAATCATAGACTTTCCATATGGTTCACCAATGCTATTTCTAGGTATATCCCCAAGAGAAATGAAAACATATGTCCACAAAAACGTTGAACAAAAATGTTCATAGCAGTTTTACTACTAATAGCCTCAAACTAATGTATAACTGATATATATGTAAATACGTGTGATGATATACGATGATATATGGCAATTAAAAAGGAACAAACTACTGATGCATATGATAAATGATGTGTTTCAAAACATTTTGCTAAGTGAAGAAAAACCAGTTACAAAGAATGCATATGGTATTATTCCACTTATATAAACGTCTCTAGAAAGGCAAATTGGTAGTTGTCTTGGGCTAGGGTAGAAGGGCAGGTAGGGCAGGGCTTAACTGCAAACAGGCACAGGGAATGTATTGGGGGTGATGGATGTTCAAAATCTGAATTGTAATAATGGTTAAATGATTCGACATATTTACTAAATGTCATTGAATTGTACGCCTATAATGGGGGAATTTTATGATATACAAATTATATCTCAATAGAATTCTTTTTAAACAAAGAGAAATAAAAGCTGCAAGATGTGGCCCAGCAGAAAAATAGAACACTTCCTAAGACTATCTTTGTCCTGTCTGCAAGATTTGTTTAACCAAGAGGAAGTCTACCATTTTTGTTATTGGCTTCGAATGTAGGAAACTGGAAAGGTTAAATCTATTTGGGGAAGTGTGTCATCTTAGGATGGTGTTGGTGTTGGGAGAGTGTAGGGAAACGTTGGAAGATGGGATGGAAAGACAGGACTCTCATCAAGAGGAACTCAATTTCCTATTTTAAAAAAAGGTGAATATATGATTCAAATTCTGGGAATGTTGCAAAGGTAGCAGAGGTGAATTAGTAAAGTCTTGAATGATTGAAATATTTGTATTCAAAGTAGTTATAGAGAAATTTATTTTGTAACTGAAATATGTATTACAATGAAATGGGAACTAGGGCCTTCACATTTGTTATTTTCAATGGCCATAGATAGGAAAAATGTTTTTCCAGCATTTACCATTAAACAGAAAATTTTCAAGAAATGCTTCTGTGCAATTAAAAAATATAATATCAATCATAAATGTGCCTTAATAAAATTTGAAATTAAGCTCTGACTCAGGGATGAAGTTATGGCTTTTCCATCTCACTATTTTCTCACTACGACTTTTGTTAAAGGGGTAAATATGTCATTGCATTTAAATGCCATTACTTTTGAGGGAGCACACTATAAATAAGTTGTAACTAAATTGGGATTATCTTTCTCAGGAAATTTAATTGTATTTTAATAATTTGCAGTTTTAACAATTAAAACAGTATTTAATTAAGAAAATTGATGCTTTGTAATCAGGCCTATGTTTATTATTTGATTAATTCTAAAAGGAGTTGGACATCAAACTATGACAAAAATGATGCCATAAATAAATATCCACTTAAATCTTTTGCTCTACTACTTCATTTGGTATTTGAAGCACATTAAAGCAAGGGATTAAATCATTGAAAATTTAATATATTTTAATGTAATAAAAACATATATTAAAATCCCTCTTCCTTTTTAGAAAATTGCTTCATTTTAAGAACAGGAAGACACTAATCCGGCAAACATATACCAATAGTGATATCACACTGTCATCAATATGAGTGGTTTTGTATTTTGCTCTTCATTTATATGATTCTCTTGCAGCCTACTACCATTCCATTAAACACATGATTTGGGATGGATAATTAGCTATTAATATCAAGGAAAAGGGGGTTATGCACACAAAGAGACTTTCTCTGACTATTTTCAAAACCATTCATATTTAATGATTTTATTTTTATTTATTTATTTATTTTTTTATATAAACTTTACTCGTGTGGAATATTTAATGATTTTAAATAATTTCATTGGGAGAATGATATACACAAATAAATATTCCTATATGCAGATAATATTAGTTACTCTGGTTAATGCTATTTTAAACTGTTGTTAGTAAACTATGGGGGCATCTTATGAGGCTCTATAGTTTAACAGAAATGAAACAGGTCTGTTTCAAGTTTGGAAAACATGCAATAATGTATTGATGTGTAACATAAATAGAATATCAGGCAACAATAGGAAGAGTATAAAAAGCAAAACAAATGTAAGAATAAACAACTTATTTGGCAAAACTGGTCTATCCTTACTTTTTGATAATATTCTGCCTTTATGATACATAGAAGTTGTAGGTAAGTTTTGGAATACCAACTTCAAAATAGATACATATTTCAGTAAATATTAATAAATATTTAGAGTTCAAGTAACAATAACTAGATGATGGCATAAAAAGGGATATATAATAGTTGAGAAAAATTCATTGTAATAAATTATGTAAAAAATTCTAAAAAATACTGTATGATAAAACTGTATATTTATTAAATACAAATTTCTTATGAGGTTCTATGCATGAAGATTAATTACTTGAACATCAAAGAACATAAGATAAAAATAAAAAGGAATAATGATTCAGGTAGTGATCAAACTGAATAGTCAGGAAGTGAATGTAATTTAAATATCTTTAGGAAATATCAAATCATTCATCTGAATGGAGCCATGAGATATATAGGATTCTATGTTCCGACTTTCAGTTACAGGATTTTTAAATAAGAGAATTCTACTATCTGGTTAAATAAATGGGCCACAAATATGAGTGAACAGTTCAGTAAAGAATAACTATGAGTGAGCAATAAGCACAATGAAAAATATTTAGTTGAAAGTATAATTTGGGGACTATCCAGCTATTAGCTAATAGAAGGTATTTCTGAGTTATTACCCCCAAAAAGAAAAGGTATATTTGGAAGTAAAAAAGTGGTAATGTAATTCACAATTATAAACAAGATAAATTTTGTCCAGTAGAATATTATTAATAAAACTCTGGTGAAATCACAAAATGGAATGCCAGTAATGTGCATTTCAAAAGGTAGTTTTTGACTATAATTGAGTCTTCTTATTTATTCTAATATTTAAAAAAATTAAAAATGTAAGTGAAATGTTACCAAATGCCCTTTTACATGTATTGATATAATTCTAATATATGTCTTCTTTAAAGGATTTTTTGAGAAATAATATTAATACATATTTTAATATTGTACAGGGTCCTTACAATTGGACCTTGGAACTAATCCTACTTGTTCATAATGTATTTCATAGTTTTCTTTAGGATATATTTACTAGTGTTTATTGAGACGTTTTAGGCTTGTAATAATTCATTTTGTCAATAGTTTTATTTTTATTTTTGTAAGGTTTCTTACACAAATGTTTATTATTTATTTTTTGCCTACTTAACATGGAAATAGCTAAGGGAAGTCTATTATGTCTCTCACTTCAAATGTGTTTCTGTCAATTTGTTTCTTATATTTATAATTTTTAAAAATCTATTCTGATATGCTAGTATTCAGTTCATAAAGATTCATGACAGTTATATCTTCATTGTGGAGTTTCATTGCATTTAGCATACTGCTGCTTCTTATCAAAATTAAAATTTCATAAAGCCCTTCAGCCTTTTTTCTCACATGCTGCAATATAAGCACAAGCACATCCTTTTAAATTTATTCCTGCACACTTTGTGGAACCAAATGTAAGATGTCACAAGCTTCCTGTTGCATTCATTTTGCACCGGACCCTTCAGGGCGAACAGAGACTTTTTATTCCTTTGATCAGTTTTCTGTATTCTCTTCTTCCTCCTCTGCCTAGGATGAAGAGGGAAGGATTTTTTATAATGAAGTATGAAAAGATAACATGTTATGTAAATTAATTAATTGTGAATATTCACAAAGGATATGACAGATGATATAGATCTTCACATGAGCATTTTTAGAAACAAAAATATAACTATAAACAATTTCCACTTCAATCTGAAAATTCTTCCTCGAAAAGATATTGTTGCTGCAAGGTGCATTTATGGATTTATGGTTGAAGAAAAGATGTCATTTTATGTTAAAAATAACAGCTTCATTTTATACCACAGTATTAGTTTAGATTCCACATTTCTGAGCTGGACTAGTGAAGCATAAACTTCATTTACCAAGGATTTGAAAGCACTTTTTACACAAGCTCGCAGAACATGTTCATGCTGTAGATTATGAGTGGGCTGCCCTTGTACAGGGTGGGGAACATTTTCATGTTGGAAGGCCACATTAATTAGCTGTAGTCAAATAAAGCCGCATTCAAGAAACTTCAATTAGATATACTTAAAAATGTATATTATTTTGTAAAAATCTACTATGCACTTAATAATTTCAAAATTGTTAAGAGAACTATTTGTTCATTTTTAAGTTAACTAACCTTTTAATGACTTTGCTGTTCTGCTTTTTGTTGGAAAGCATTTGAATATTTGGTTGCAGCATGAAGGTCTGCAGTTGATCCTCTAAATGGGTATCAGTCATTTGTGATCTTAATGGTTTCTTAATTTGGATAAGGTGGGAGAATGTAGATTCACAGTAATAAGTGGTTAAAAAGCAAGAAAGTATTTTTCAGGCATGTTGCCAAAGGTGTGGGTATTCTACTGCATTTTTCCCTATTTCAACTGAATCTTTCTTATCAAACAATGACTTAAAATGTCATTTACTGAGAGCTCAATCAATTTTATCTGTAGTGTTTTAGGTGGCTTGGTGATATCAGCTAAGTGAGTCTGAAATGCTAATTTGAATGGATGTCATGATTCTTAAAGTCAGCGAATCTTTCATTGTATTCTCCAATTACATCATATTCTCCAGTTCTCTATAACAGCTGCATATTCTTCAAATGATTCGCATAAACTATCCTGCTCATCGATGACTTTTGCTAACTGGGGAAAATGTTCATTGGAATTTTCCTTTTGGAGAAGAAATATTTTGAAAAAAAAAGATAGCTGTTTTCTGAAATGCTTGAATGTTTTGTCACATATCATATATAGACTTAGTTTTACCTTACGAAGAAATATTCCTGTCATTTTGATTTGAGATATCACACAGAAAAGCTGCATTCCTATAGAAATCTTCTTTCAACACTTCACATTGCTGATTCTGTAATTTATAAAATTTAACTATCTATTTTTGCAGAGATAAAATTTTGTCTAATACTTGCCCCTACGATAGATAACACACTTTAGAATGATATGGCAAATCCACACCAAATACTTCATCTTTCAACTTTAGCATGTTATGAAACTGATGATGCCATGTTGCATTTGCAGGAAGATAGTTAACAATACTTAAACTTGTTGCAAAGTGTCACTTAAAATAGTAGCTTTAGCACAGTGATTTTGCTGATACAAGATACAATGAAAAGAAGAGCATCTGGATCTGTTAATACTTTTTTAAATCTGTGCAATAAACCCTTCATGTTTTCCTGCCAAGGAAGGTGCACCATCTCTATATACATTCACTAAATTTACCATATTCAGTCCAACTTCACAACATTTACCTTGAAAGTTGTCGAAGGTATCTATTCCCTGTATTCTGTTTGCAAGAGTGCCCAAAGTGAGTAACTCTCTGCACCAATGAAAATCTTCTGTTATGATCCAAATGAAGGATTAAAACCTGTATTGAGTCAGTAGTATCAGGTGATTCATCCAAAGCAATTGAATAATATATATTTTCCTCTTGAAGTATTGTGCAAAGTTGTTCTGTTAAGTTGAAGGCTAATTTCATGCTGCCAATCAGTTATAGTTCTCCTTGAAAGAGGCAGTTGCTTGCACTTTGAAATGTTATCTGGGTCTAAATATCCTATAACTTCAACAATGCATTCTTTCACAATTTCTACGTGACTGACTGGCTTCCCTTTTTTCCCTGAGTATATAAGCTACTTTATAAGTTGCTTCAGTGGCATAATTTCCAGATCTTATTGCTGCTTGAAAGAATTGTCTTTGCTTTTGCTTTTTATCTTTTAATTTCTGCAATACAACCTTTTGCACCTCTCCCTCTAATTTAAAATATTTGCCGTCCTTGTGAGTGTCATAATGCTCATGAATATTGAATTTCTTTAAAGTTGATATTGCAGTATCACAAAGCAGGCAAATCACCTTATCTTTAGCAGAAACAAGATAATATTGCAATTCCCAATCCTCATTAAAAAATCTGTTTTCTTCCTTCAGTGTTGTCTTGGTCTTCTTTGACTTGATGGGCTGTTAAGCAGACAGAATTAAAAAATTCTGTCAAGCTGTGCAACTATTCACAAACTCTGCCTCAAACAGAAACACAGTACACTGTTGTCCAAAGCTGATAATGGACTGGTGCACGTGACCGCCATAAACTCCTGATAACCAGCCTTGTGAGGTAGTGGCACCAGTCAGGCGGGAGAAGTTAAAACTACATTGTGATCATAGCAGCTATCAATTTAGCTTTTAATGGTTTACTAATATTCTAATTGTGCCAGTCAATATGGGAGGATTATTTCATTGAAATTTATTTTATTCTTTGGTATTTTAAATATGTTCATTTCAAAACTAAAGTAAAATATAAAAGATGAACAAGATGTATTAATAAAAATAAGAGGTTTTGTTCTGTAAAATTTGGATTCAGTCAAAAGTCCACATTAAGGACATAGAAGGCCACATGTGGCCTTCACGTCCCAGGTTCCCCACACCTGCCCTAGTATATACAGATCTCCATTCATCTGCTTAAAATTCTTGATTTAAACTTATGAGTTACCTGATCAACTTCGATGACAGCCAATTGAGGAAGGAGTCCCAGTCATTTAAAATAGAGCAGCACTAGAGGAGCTGCAATAGATGCAGCCCCTCCATGCTTTCTGACTCACCAAGGTAAGCGTGTTTAAGGAGGTTAATGCCACTCGATTTGGTAGGTTACTTTTGTCATAGGACATTGAAAGAGCACTTTTCTAGATCCAGACTCATGCATAAAATCCTGTATACATCTAGATTCTAACTTGTTTATGGTTCTAACAGGAGGATTCTGAAATTTAAAAATAAGATTTAAATATTTAAGAACCTATTACACCCTTGACTACAATGCTTTTCTTTGTTAGATCCTGACCAAGAATTAGCCTCAGATTTTGGCTTTCCTCAGAGCTGTAAATCCTTATACTTTCTCCTGCTTACAGTAGAAGTACTTGGTATTTTGGTCTCACCTTTTCATTGATGTTACCTTTTCTCTTCGTCTTTGTGGAGCAAGCTGCATGTCTACTTATTATAATAAGCATATTCTGTGAACAAATGAAAACAAAAAATAATGCATCATTGCAGGCTCTGCACACTTCCAAAAGAAATAAAGGCAGAAATATCCAGACCATAACATGTAACAGAGTTTATTATTTTTTTATCCAACAATTTACTGTAAACATTTTCAATAGAAAAAAGAATTTTGCTAAGAAATGCCCACACATTCATTGCCTAGATTCTACAAATTAATATTTGGCTGTGTTGGCTTTATTACATATCCATTCTTCTAATCATCCATCAGTCCAACTTATTTTTAAAATGCATTTGAAAGAAAGCTGTATCACACTACAACTCAATTCTAAAACCTTCAGCATATATATCATCCATTAGATTTTGATATTTGTTTGTAGTATTTTTTGGAGAGAGAAAATTTATATACAAAGAATTTGAAACATCTTAAGCGTATATTTACTGAGTTTTGGCAAATGTGTACTCCTTTGAAACCCAAAACTCTATCAAGATATAACACTTTGTTTTTGTATTAGTGTCATAGGTCTGCCTTTTTACTACTGCCTGGGTGGCTTACAGCAACTGAAATGTATTCCCTCACAGTTCCAGAGGCTACAAGTCTGAAATCAAGGTGTGGGCACCTTCCCTCTAGGTAAGAATTCTTCCTTACCTCTTCCTAGCTTCTGGTGATGCCTTGGCTTGTAGCTGCATTATACCAATCTCTTTCTCTGTCTTTGTACGGCCTTCTTCTCTATGTGTCTCTCCTCTTCTTATAAAGAACAAAAGTTGTTGGATTTAGTATCTACCTTAATCCAGTATGACCTCATCTTAACTTGATTACATCTGCAAAGATCCTATTTCCAAATAAGGTCATATTCACAGTTACTGGGGTTTAGGATTCAGCATGTCTTTTTAGGTGACACAATTCAACCTACAACAACTGTCTCGGCCCAAAAAGTTCCCTCATACCCACTTCCAGTCAATCACTGCTCCATTTCACCCTGATGCAAATATTCTGATTTTTTTTTCCTACCGTAGATAAATTTATCCTGGTCTAGAACATTACTTAAATCAAATTTAATAGTATGCACACTTTTGTTTTTATAACAGAAACTTGACAAGTACATTTATAATATTTTTCAGTTAGCATGCTTTCTTTTAACACAAAAAACTCTGGCTAAATTAATTATAAAGGGAATTTATTAAAAGAAAAATCAGGTATCTCACAGAATTGGTGGATTGGAACAGCAGAATCAGAAAATGGATGGGGACCTGAACAGTTTTGGAGTTTAAGTAGTAGAATCATTTAATCAGACATAAGGACACAACCATAAGAAAAAATGAGCTCCAAGTTTTTGTTTTCTTCTCTTTTCACCCTTGGTTCAACATTAAGCTTAAGATTTAAAGTCCCAGAAATAGGACAGTCTGGTTGGTATAGTTTGAGTTACATGATTATTGCTTGACTAGGAGACTGTGTATTAATCAGTGTTCCTGGTTACAAAACAAAATTACCATAGTTAATTCAAGCAGAAAAAGAATTTAATGCCGGACATTCATATCTTACAGAATCTCCAAAATGGCCAGGGCTTCAGCTTTGGAAGCTCAAGAACCAGGAACTTTGCCCAACTACACTAACACTATTCCAAGGAAGATGCCAGTGCTGGGGGGCGCTTGGAGAAATCAAGGAAGCACTTACACCAGGCGCTAGGTGCCACTCAACCAGCTCTTGCTGTCTCTGTGAGCTGGGAACCTCTGATTCCCTGTTAGCCATAAAAGAGATTCTATGTACCACTTTTTTATCATATTGTTCTCATTCAAATCAAACTCGCATGAAGGTGAATCCAAATGACAATGTCCCCTGCATCACAGGAGGGCGTGAGACTTTATCAAATCATCCAAGACACAATGGCGGAAAATTCCTGATTATCAAAAGGAATCTAGGGTGCTGTTATGAGAAGGGGAATAGATGCTCTCCTGGCCAAAACACAACAAATGTTTACTGTATAGGATACTACTGTTTGACATAATGTCAAAAATTCATCTAGCTCAACTTCATTCCAGATAAATGGATGTTTTTCTAATTGTTAATCTTCTGAAGCTCAGGGATCCTTGACAATATTGCAATTTATGGACTCTCTCTCAAGGAAAGTACATATAATCTTACAAGCCATTTTTGTTTGTTTGTTTGTTTTTAAGGAAAATGTTTGTTTATTTGTTAAGCCAAAGATCCTATTTTGCCACATTCTCAGAATTTAAAGGCCAGCAGTATGAGTAACAGGCACTCTCCTACTGGTTTTCTGATTTTCTTAAACTCTCTACAGGCTGTCATTATCATTAATGCATACTTTAGGCTAATTTACCTAATTTTGCTAGGCATTTTTTAAAAAATTTAATTCAATACATGACATGAGCCAATGTTTCCTTTATTTTGACCCAATTTTTCTAATTCCAGTGTGAAGTTTTTTTTTTTATAAAACCTACATTGCCAGTTTCTTCTATTTATTAACAATGGTAGTTAAGGTTTATTGAGAGCTTGATTCAAAAACCAAACACTGCTCTAAACAGGGGAAACAAATAGCCAGCTAATCTTTTAAGTGGCTAATTCCTATTTTATCCTCACTGCTGGAGAAATCTCAAAGAATGAAAGGCATTACTTTTTCCCTTTCTCTTTCCACTCTGCCTGGGTGTGGGGCAGAGAAAGGGGCATGGTAGAGGGGCTTCATTATCCTTCCCATGTGAGAGACAAAGAAGAGAAGTTGGCCAGGCAGCTGGAATATGAGCTCTGCCTCCACCACCACAGGTTTTCCTTTGCAAGTGTAGCTTGAGAGGAGAGGTTTCTGCAGCAGGAGGCAGAGGTGGATTTACCTGGGGGAGGGAAGGAAGGCCCATGTAGGAGAAAAATGGAGATGATTGAGAAGACTGGATTCCGGAAGGGGCCAGGGCCTGTGCACAACTCTGAGGAGGCTGGGTATGGGTCCTGGAGAGACTGGACACTGATGCCTGACGGGCAAGGATAAGGTGTCTACACCCCTTTTGCCATAAGGAGACCAGAACCACCAACCTGGGTCAGACATCTCATTGGCACTGTTGGGTAGAAGACTTTTAAAGTTTCTTCTCCTGATTTCTGGCACCTTGTATGTCTAGAATTTTATATGATCCTATGACTGAGGAAAGCAACCAGTAGGTACTATGCTGGAGCCAGCAACACTGGCTCATGGGAGCCATTGTTACATTTTCAGGAATTCCGTGAACCAGTTGTGAAACATAGCTATTATCAAAAATTAAATTATCTAAACCTACAATTAAATAAATTACATTGACTATAAGATCAATAAATATTAAAAATGCATTGTTTCCTAAATATTTGACTACATTTTACTATTATCTATGTTCTTGGTGTTATTTACGATATCTGAAAGGTAGAAATATTACAATGGGTGCTACCACATTTTTTAGCAACTCTATGTGCAGTGATGTCACATTGGTAGCTTGATATCAGTCTTGGTGTAGGTATCTACACCAAAAAACTTGGCAAACTCTACATATCAGACTTGATTTATTGTTCTATTCGTAGACCAAGAGTCTACAGACTATAGCCCACAAGCCAAATGTAGCCCACTATCTTGTTTTTTTCTCCCCAGTTTTATTTATTATGGAAAAATACGTACAACATAAAATGTAGTATCTTAATCATTTTTAAGTATGCAATTTAGTGGTCTTAAGTACACTCACATTGTTGTGTAACCATCGCCGCTGTTCATCTCCAGAACTATTTGTATCTTACAAAACTGAAATTTTTTACCCACCAAACAGTAACTCTCCATTTCCTCTACCCCCCATCCCCGGGAAACCACCATTCTATTTTCTGCCTCTATGATTTTGACTAATCTGAGTACATCATGTAAGTACAATCATACAATATTTGTCTTACTATGACTAGCTTATTTCAGTGAGCATAATGCCCTCACAGTGCATCTATGTTGTAACAATGTCAGATTTTCCATCCTTTTCAAGGCTAAATAATATTCCATTGTATGTATATATCACATTTGGTTCATCCAGTTTTCTGTTAGTAAATACTTCTGCTGCTTCCACATTCTATAATGGTGCTACAAATGTGAGTGGGTATACAAACATCTCTTTGAGACCTTGCTTTAAATTTCTTTTATGTATGTACCCAGAAGTGGAATTTCTTGATCACACTGTAATTATATAAGCATACAAGTTTTTGAGGAACTGCCATACTGTTTTCCAAAGTGGCTAGACCATTTTACATTCCTGTCAACAGTGCACAATGGTTCCAATTTCTCTATATCTTCACCAACATTTGTTATTTTCTGTTTTTGTTTTTTTTTTGGTAATAGCTATCTTAATGGGTATGAGGTAGTATATCATTATAGTTTTGATTTACATTATATTAATGATTAGTGATATTGAGCACCTTGTCATATGCTTATTGGCCATTTATATTTATTCTTTAGAGAAATATCTTTTCAATTCCCTTGCCCATTTTTAAATCTGTTTGTTTGGCTTTTGTTGTTGAACTTCAGGAATTCTCTGCATATTCTAGATATCAACCCCTTATCAGAAATATAATTTGCAAATATTTTCTCTGATTCTGTGTGTTATCTTCTTACTTTGTTGAGGGTATCTTTTGATGCACAAAATTTTAAAATTTTTATGAAGTCTAATTTGTGTATTTTGTCTTTTGTTGCCTATGCCTTTGGTGTCATATCCAAGAAGTCATTGCCAAATCCAAGGTCATGAAGCTTTTGCTCTATGTTTTCTTATAAGTTATAGGTTGAAAACCAAAGACATCAGCTCTATAAGTCAAGAATGGACATGCAAGAAGAAGCATGGAATGAAAGGCAGACAATCTAAAATGGGAATTAATGTCCATTCCAATGAGAGAATAATTCCAATAAAATCATCCTGTCACTAGTTACCTGCCTTAATTGCTCCAAGTGTTGCACATATTGAGGCTTAGAGTTGGCAGAATAATGGCTTCCAACAATATCATATCCTGGTGCCTGGGACCTGTGAATGTTATCCTATATGCAAGAAGGATCTTTTTAGTTGTGAATACGTGAAGGTTCATGAGTTGAGGAGATTATCCTGGATTACCTTGTTGGGTCCTAAATGCAATCACAATTGCCCTTATAAAAGACAGAAAAGCATTTGACACGGACGGAGGAGAAGAGAAGGCAAATTTGACCATGGAAGCAGAGATTGGCTTGTGATGCAGTCACAAGTCAAAGAGTGCCAGTTGTCACCAGAGGTAGAAGAGACAAAAGACAAATCTCCCCCTAGAGCCTCTGGAAAGAGCGTAGCCCTGCCAACAACTCGATTTCAGTCAAATGGAACTGATTTCAGACTTCTGACCTCCAGAGATGTGACATATACATTTGCATTGTTTTAAACCACCATTTTGTTATGAGTTGTTACAGCAGCCCTATGAAACTAACACAGAGCTTAACATTGCTAAATGTTTGCATTAGGAACGCTTAGCAGTCCAAAGTGGCTATAGGCAGAGAAGCCTGATGAGACATGATACATGCTGTTGAGCTCAGGCGTAGCCATGGCCATTTGTTCCTGAGCTTGTTGAGTAAGCCCTGAAGTATCTGGAAAAGAAGATTGACACTCTGAATATATTATATGAGGAGTATCACAAGAAACATATATATTCTTACTCTTGAGAACAATTGTAAGAGAGTCACCTACATCCCTCTTGTCCAGTCATTCACATTGTGTTCTTTCCATGTCTTTGGCTGTCTGGACAAACCACCACTGCACGTGAATCAAGGCTAATTCTTATCTCAGATTCTCTCTCCATGTAGGTAAAGGGGAGAACAGAATGCACTGCTGGATCCTACCCACTGGGCATTTACAATGTGCTTATTAACTTTCAGACCTACCCATGAGCGAGGCTCCGGTGATGCAGTGGCACTTCCAGTGGGTGCCAGCCTATAGTGCTAAGCATAAATTGGAATACTATAGCCATGGGCCAAACTTGGCCTTTGGCCTCTATATGGATGGTGAGCTAGGAATGATTTTTATGTTTAAAGGGTTATAAAAAACATAAGACAAATCAAAACAGAAGAAAACAAACACAAGAGTATGTGACAGACTTTATGTGGCCTGCAAAGCTTAAAATATTTACTCTGGTCCTTTACAGAAAATGTTTGCTCATTCTTGGTGCAGAGCCATCTGAAAAGCAGGCTCACTTTTATTTATTTATTTATCCTGAGTAAACTGATCAGAAGAATGTTTTCCTGGGAGCTTCAGTGTAGCTGGACTGAGGGGAGGCAGTATAAGCCCAGAAGCCTAATTTTGCCTTCAGGTTCTGCCAGTTCAAAGTCTGCAACAAGCTGTTTATTCCCACTTGGTGAAGGAGGACTGTTTGTCACTCTTAACTTTATTTCTACTTGAATCAATTCCCAGCTAGTGACGAGTAATTTGAATTGTAGGACCCCTTGGTCCCCAAATATGTTTGGTCTCTACCAATCAACAAACTCAACCAAACACCCCATCAAAAACTAAAAACTATTAACAAAAGGATAATACAATAGTTAATTATGAAAGGTGGCATAACTTTGTTCCAAGATCTTTGCCGACCTGACCCTTGTTATTGTTAGGTTTGCTACAAGCTCCATGCAGCATCCTGATCTGACCCAGGTATGTTGAGCCTCACTAGATCGACTGGGTGGTAAAGACTAAGAAACAGAACACCTTGCTCTGTAGGCTAGACTAACCAGGAAGCTTTCTTTTGTTCTGATCTCCAAAGTGGTAGGAAGCCTATAAAGTGGCTTCTAACAACTTCTGACTCCTACTATTCACTCATCCTTTAATGTAATTCTCTCCCTCCTTTTGATTGTAGGCTCAACCTAAGTATTCACTTCTAGTCCAAATAAATAAATAAACAGACAAACAAACAAACAAACAAAAGCAGCTCAAGTGATGGGATGTCAATTCCAAGATTAGGGTAAAAAAACTATAATTTTCTCTCTCTCTCCCACCTCCTACGCAGAAGTACATAAGGCCGATATGTGGTCAATAGCTGTTGAGCCTGGTAGAGAATCTTCTGAAGCTTGCAAATAGCCTTATGAGTGAACTTTTAAGCACATCCTCCCCAAGTTGAACTTTGCAGCCCCAACAAACTCCTTGAGTGACCTCTTAGGAGAAACTCTGAACCAAAGGACCCAGGGAAGCTGCTCCCAGATTGTTAACCCACAGAAACAATAAGATAATATTTAATACATTTTTACTGTTTTAAGCTCCTAAATTTGAGGCTTGTTATGTAGTAGTAGATAAAAAATAGACAAAATCAAAAATGGAAGTCCTTGAGGTTATTTGCCCAAAGGAACTCAAATTCCTTTAATCTGGTTTCTGAAATATACAAAGAGACCACAAAGTATTCTGTTTCTTTCTCAGTTGAAGGAAGTGCAAGGAAGAGCAACTTTTCCTTCATTATCTGGGGATCTCTTGACATACCCAGGCACTGGACACACTGGAATTTCACTACGGTAACATCCCTTTTCATTTTTATAAAGCTATTTCTTATGTTCTACCAATATGCATGTTACCAAAACATCTATAGAACCTGTTACTTCCTACTCCACAGGTCCTAGCTATAGGCTGCCATTAATATGCTGGATAAATATGATATTATACACAATTGAGACATGGTTGAAATTTGAAATACTTGAAACCTAAACAGCTGCACCTAGCCAAGAAATTGACATAATCTTGTAACAAAATGATGGAATCCTGTGGACCCTGCCAGGTGAGTGCAAATGAATTCTGATTTTAAGTGTATATTAGGATAGAGGAAAGAAAAATCATCAGCCAGACTAGCTGCTGCATTTTGGGTGCTAGGGGTCATATTGTTTTATTCCCACAAATATGTTAAATTTAGAACAGTAGTTGCAATTTTTCTCTCAAGTGATTAAGATTATGACAAGCTATTGCCATTTTCCAGGATCTGTTTGGTGTAAAATAAATTCTTTATATATGTATATATAGAATTATTATAACCACTGTACTTCAGCTAGCCCATTGAAAAAGGATGCCTGGTCAATGCACACATATTTATAGGTTTGTCCCAATATGAATGAAATAGAAAGTTAACATGCTCAGTATTTTCACTTTTCACTTTTATATCTTATGAAAAATAGTTACAAATACAGATACATTTTTCATATATAAAGGTCTTCAATGTATTCTTTTTCATAGGAGTGATATAATGAAAACAACCTGTAACTCTAACAATTGAATAAATTATGGAAAAGCAATGTGATGGCATATCCTGTCACCATTGAAAAGAATGTTTTCAAGAATATATCACTGTAAGCCCCAAACGATATAATATGTAGGTCAAAAGTTATTATATTAACTATGAAATAGAGTAAATTTAGTGAAAATATAGTAAACTTAGTGAAAAATAATATTTAGTATTATTAAATTAAAAATTGGATATGATCACAAAAGGCAGCATCTACTATGGTTTCCATTAGGCCTCTGAAGAGCCTAATGTAGCTAGAGGCAAGGGCTATATTTGGAATAATGGGATGTGCATGAGCTGGCGGGGCAAGCACATGGTTGTTAATAGCAAAGCGCACTGTGATCATCATGTATTCCAGTCTTTTACAGCACTGGTTTTTCTTTCTTTCTTTCTTTTTTTTTTTTTTTGAAACAGAGTCTCACTCTGTTGTCTGGGCTAGAATGCCGTGGCATCAGCCTAGCTCACAGCGACCTCAAACTCCTTGGCTCAAGCTTCTGCCTCAGCCTCCCAAGTAGCTGAGACTACAGGCATGCGCCACCATGCCCAGCTAATTTTTTCTATATATTTTTAGTTGGCCAATTAATTTCTTTCTATTTTCAGTAGAGACGGGGGTCTCACTCTTGCTCAGGCTGGTCTCGAACTCCTGACCTTCAGCGATCCGCCTGCCTTGGCCTCCCAGAGTGCTAGGATTACAGGCGTGAGCCACTGCGCCCAGCCTACAGCACTGTTTTTTTTTTTTTCCCATCCCTATTTTTATTCATGTCTACCTAAATTTTAGACTCAACTTCTGTGGCACTTAAAAAAATAATGTAGCTAATTTAATTTATTTGTATATAAAATAGAAAGGATGTCTACATATTTTAGCTGAAATAATATTCAAAAGAGTGAAACTATTTGTGTCTCCTAAGAAACGTTCTGAGAAGGGCTTCTGTGTGTGAATCTTTCTCCTTCATTGTCAATAGAGAAGGATTCAACAGGTCCGGGTTTGTGTTTTAATTCTGCCTGTAGCTAGCTGCACAAAATGTCAAATTTCTTAATATCCCACAGTGGTAGCTTTTTTTTTTAAGTTATGGAAAGATTCGTGAATATTGGTTAACATTCGGAAAAGGTCAAATGAGATCATATACAGGAAGTGTTTCATGATCGCATGTCATATATATGTTTTATTATGAAATGGAAAATAACGTTTAAGTTACAGGTAATTAAATCCTTTTCTAAAATGCAGTTATTGACTACATTTGGGTTTCTAACAACCATAGGATGATTATCTGATACTGAAACCCATTTTTAATTTTCTTTTTTCATCAATATGTTCATTCATCATCTAGTCATTAATCAATTAATCATTCAGTGTTTCATTTATTCATTAAAATTACCTATGTAGTGCCTAGAGAAGATAACAGACAATAGTTCCATTTAAAGTATTATTGAAAAATGTATTATGATGGGTTTCTGGAAGAAGATCAAGAGGGAGACCTGGATACCAGACCAGTTCAGCTGCTAAGTTGCTTTGTAATCTTATAGTTTCTTACCTGTTTTCCAAAGCTGTTAACTTAGCTTAAAATGATGGACAGTGTTAACCTGAATGAGCTCCAGGGTGCCTCTCATCTCTGACATTCTCTGAGCCTGCAGAGCAGTAATTACCCAATTTCAGAAGTGCCTTTTCCAGAGATGCTGGATAGCAGCTGTCACTCTTCACCCCGTCCCTAACCAGGGTCTGGATGTGCTATGGCAAAGATGCTGGCAGGAGATGGGATAAGCCCGGCCAAGATTCAGAGCATATTTCTGGTGGAAAACATGTTGATGAAAGGTCAAAGAACAGGAGGAGAGGGAAAGGGAAGCGACGAATGGAAAAGCAGACAGCTGAGAGTCTTGCTTCCTTAACCTTGAAGGGGAACATAAGGTCCTCGTTAAAACAATCTTCTTCTTTAATCACCCACACCCTGTTGCATCCAGCGCTCCGTACATGCCAGCACCCACCATGTAGCCAGCCTTCTGTGCCTCCCCACGCAGAATCGCTAGCTTCCCACTCACAGATGTTCCCCATCGTGCCTCTCATCCTTCAACACAAGCCGGTTTGCCCAAGGCAGGGTGCCTCAGATCAGTGGTTCTCTGAACACAGCATCCAGCAGAATCATCTGTCAAGCTTTTTAAACATCCTGATTCATGAGCCCAGTCCCCAGATATTCTGATGTGGGGTGGTGTCCTGGAAACTGAATGTTTGACACACACAGGACAACTCTGATGTCACTAGCCCTTAGGCTATACTTTGAGAAATGCAACCTCAAATCAGCTACGCAGGAGTTCATGGACTGTATGAGAAAACCTCAGCTTTTCACAATGTATTTGTAAAATCACTACTTGTGAGTCCTTTCTCTCAGTGGAAAGATGCTATTTCTATTTTTAAAATCTCCCATTTTTATGGTGCAACTCGTTCTATCCTAAAGTTTCACAAGCTGCTACATAAATGCAGTATTATATGCATGTCTATACATAGTTGTACATATATAGAAATAATATACGCCCTCCCTGAACATTATATTTATAGGTTAGAAATGTAACATGTATCTAACTATTTATACAAAAGTGTCTGCCTGTGTTCACATGTGCTATACATGAGAAATTTAAACTTAATGATATATTAACATTTTTGTGGAAAATGTATTATATAGATACATAGAGCCTCTTATCTGTAGTGTGCACAGATTTATATTTGTATGAATTTGATAGTCACTGTTGTGTAATATCCATCACTTTCTAATTGATTGATGGTATTAATTTAATAATCCATTGTGCTTGTTATGAGTGCAGGAAGGAAGAAAGGAACAATGGAAAGAAGAAAGGAAATGAAGAGCATGAAGCTAGTATGCCAGGAACTTTGAGAGACTGTATCTCATTGATAAAGTAAACCATTGTATTAGCCTGGAAAAGCTCCTCTGTCAGTAGTAGAAAGTAAGTATAACAACACAAGATTGTTTTTATGGAAGGATGCACACAGTGCTGCAGGAGAACAGATAAAGATGACATTAATTTTGCATGGGAGTTCGTTGGTGGCCTTATTAAAGTGGTGTGTTCTTGGCTGATCTTTAAGGATGTACATGCCTGCACGCCAGGCACTATTCCAGGTGCAGGAGTTCAGTGATGAACAGGACCAAATCTGAGCCCCTGTAGAATCCCATCCCAGTGGTGGAAAATAAGACAGGTAGGAGATAGCCTGGCAGCAGGTAAAGGGGAGAATATGGACAAGGGCCCAAGGGAGAGAAAAAGGAATGATGTTTTTGAAAGTCTAGAAGTTGTTCAATTTGCCGGAGAACTAGTCAGGAGATAGATGATGATGAGTCTTAGAGGTGAAGATAAAGCTTTTTGGAAAATGCACCCTCAGAGTAATAGTCAGTCACTGACAGTGTCCATGTAGACAGGGCTACCACCAGAGCAGTGGCACATGAAGTGATGGTGGCTTGGACAAAAGTAGTAGTGATGGAAATGGAAGGAAATGAGTGGCTTCAAAACATATTTTAAAGAGCAGCTGATAAGACTAAAATAGGGGAGAAAAGATGTTTGGAGAGAAAAATCAGGATTTGATGCAATCTTACATTTGTGGTGATGTAGCCAATATTTGTCAAAGTTCTTGGCTACTCAGGATATTTTACCCACATTTTCCTTATGTGGTAACCAGGAGGTTTGCTCACACAAAGGTTAATTCTCTTCTTCTGGGGACAGGGTAGGCTTGCACCTTCCTGCCCTTGGTAACTTTAGGCATGGTCATGTGACTTGCTTTTGGTAAATAAACTACAAGAAGAGGTAATATGTATTACTTCTAGGTGGAAGTTTTAAGCACCCTTTCACAATTAGCCATGACCATTTCTATTCTACCTTGGTGACTCCATGTTAAGATTGGAGCTTCTATTAGCCTAAATTCCAGAATAACTCAGATTCACTGAGAGCTTTCCACCTACTTCTTCCCCTCTCGTCTAAAGCCACTGAGGTTTTTGCTGTTACTACAGCATAATAGAGACTATCTGACTCACATACAACGTTTAGGGAATTTCCATCTATGTAAGTTCTGACTTTTCATGCTACAAGTCACAACCCTCTTTCCCAGCCTTGCTTACAGTAAAAGCAAGTGGTGTGTCACCTAAGCATTTAGAATCAAATGCGCCTACATAATATTTAGATCCAGAAGAGACCCATGAGAGGGAGGAGATGCTGTTCGGTGTCCATTAATGACAAGAGGTAGCACCTTGGCCTCGGTCCCAGCTGTGGTGCCCATGGCTAATCGTGGACCCTGTAGCGGGGCTGCCCAGTGACAAGTAAGGCAGAGTAGTCCACATCTTACTACTATGTTGCTTATTCCTGGCTTTGTAGCTTTCATAGCTGACCTTGGGAGATTCTAGAAAGAGATTCTGTGAGCTACATGATATACTTAATACATTCATACTGAAGTAGCTACATTAGGTTCTGTTTGCAACCACGAGCCCTTGGTGATAGCCCTTGGAGATGCCCATTGCAAATATTGACAGAAATGCTGAGTGGACAATTATATATACAAGACTAGACTTTTGGGCATGACACGTAAGTTTAGCATTCAGATTACAAAAACAAATTGGGGAGAAAGTGTAGATAGAGGTAAAAAGAAAGTATAAAACCAAAACTTGACTATTCCAATAGGTCTGTCAGAGGTGAATGAAGATATCCAAGACAGATTTCTCAGTAAATTAGAAAAACAAACAATCAGGACAGTAGATCAAGAGGAACCAAGATAGGAAAACAGTTTACCGAAGCAGTGAGAAGTGAAATGTGTTCAATGGAGTAAGATGAGGAGAAATGTTCTTTGAGTTTGGCAAAATAGAGATCTGGTATATGTTATATTGATATATAATCAGGACTATTTCAATATAGTCCTGATTACTGGAGCCCTACTGGTTGAGCAGAGAATTGGAGCACTTCAAGTGGAGACAGACTGCATGGACAGATTCCTAAGAAGAGATATCCATTACCTATATTTGACATTGTCTTTTGCTGTTCAACAAACAACTACAAACTCTCACCAACAAAAGTTATAAGCATTTGTTTCTATTTATTTCTTACTTGTGCATTTGTGGGTTGGCCGGGGTAGTTTAATTCAGGATACAGGTCAACAAGTTGACTGGTGTGCTCTGCACCAATGGCTTCTGCTAGAGAAGACAGTGGAATGGAAATGGCCACCGGAAGCACGCTCTTCCACTGGGGAGGCTGGGAATTCCTGGTGTAGAAACATGAGCTACTGCCGAGGCTTAGGCTCAAAACAGGCTTGCTGTCACTTCTGCCCACAACCTGGTCACCAATAGCAAGTCACATAGCAGTGCCCAAACTCTGGGAAAGTTGCTTGGAGGTGGTGCAAATTGCTGCTGAACAATAATTTAATCGACCACAGATATAGGCAAGTGAAGAATAATTTTTTTCTTTGTTTTCATCTTATATAACTACCAAAGGAAACTGACATAACTACTTCATTTTTTATTTTTATGTTACTTGACCTTTGCCTTCATTTATTTAAATAAATAAGTATTAATATATTTATTGTTATATAAGTACTGAAAGTAGACTGAAGACCAGTGTAATCTCCAAATACTTTGTTGAAGATTGTTCAATTAAACACATCTGGAAGAATGGAGTAAAATTCATTTCATTTGTTTTCTCATAAAATCTCACCTCTGGACAACATTTCTAAAAATCTGTTCTTGGGAACATCAATCTCACATGGGGGGATAATAGGTGTTAGATGATAAAAATGTTTCAATGGTACAATAAAATTTATAGAAACATGGAGCTGAACAAAGATAAGATTTTTTAAAAATGCACTATTTCTAAAATCTCTTAGAATGTAAATGTATATTTTGAATTTCCAGAACATTGACAGCTTAGATAGAATTCCTTGAAACAGAGTTTGGGAAATTGAAGTATAAATAATTTTTTCTTAAAGTTTTATGCTTTAAATTTATAGATTCTGAGAAATAAAGACCTTTAGTAGTAAATGATTCGCTGACTAGTGAATTTTACCATGAGCCTTTGTTGGTATGTAGAAAAAAACCCTATTAAACTGTATATTTTCCCTCAGAGATAGATTCAGTCAACACTACCAAACACAGAGTTGTTAATGTCGGTGCTAGACCTTGTACCAGGAACAAGCCTGAATAAACTATGACTTCTCCCGTTGAAGACATTGTAAGTCTCTTGAGGGAGATTAGACAGGAATAAATATAATATGAAAGAGTGCTCATCTCCAAAAGGGAGTTAGGGAAAGCCTGTTGGGAGTTTTGAGTCAGGAGCGATCCCTCATAGCTGTGGTGGGTCGAGGGCATCACCTTTAGACTAGATGGCAGGAGTTCAGAGCATCCTCTGCTCCCTGGGCCAGCCCCATCTAGCTTGTAAAGTGGGAGTCTGCTTTGAAGTGGCTTGGCTGTCTGCCCTCTGGACATTCTCATTTCTCCATCAGCCTGTACAATAAACAAGTGTGCTTTATATGCTGCTTCTGTGCTCATAGTATCTGCACGAAACATGGCCTTGGGCCTCTTGAAAACGCAATTATAAAATTTTATAGAGGATAATGGTTCCCGGAATGCGGCACCCCGTCTTCTTCAGTCAAACAACTTTTATGCAGTGTATGCTGGTTTAGCAATAATTGACATCTCCTTGCGGAAATGGATCTAACCCCTGACTATTAATTATTTTAAACTACAGCATGAACTGACTGGCTAAAAAATATATTCATGCCAGTAGCAGCTTTGTGAAGAAGAGTCACAGTGAGAGGTTGACGGGGAAATGCTGTCCAGGGAAGGGTGACCAGCCACCCAGCCAAGCTTCCGCTAGGGGTACTTTTACAACACTATGATCTCCTATCCAAGATGATGGAATGCCTCCTATTTGATAGAGTCTTATTTTCTTTCCTCTAATGGAGTTTTAAAGCTTTCTCCAGAAAAGACTCGAAAAATCTTTTTCAGAATAACTCTTAGATGCTTTATAATTTCTGGTATTATTGTAAATTATATTTTATTTTAATTTGTTTTCTGATAATTATTCTATAATAGAAATATGCTATTTATTTCTTTTATTAAATTTACTTATTTATTTAAAAAATGTGGTAAAATATACATAACATAAAATTTACCATGTTAACTACTTTTAAGTGTAAAGTTCAGTGGCATTAGGTAGTTTCACATTGTTGTGCAACCATCGCCACTTTTCTATCTCCAGAACTTTTGTTATCTTGCAAAACTCCAATTACGTGCCCATGAAATAATAACTCCCCATTCCCCACTTCTGCCAGGCTTTGGCAAATACCATTCTCCTTTCTTTCTCTATTAATTAGAGTACTCCACATACTTCGTATGAGTGGAATCATACAATATTTGTCTTTTTGTGACTGGCTTATTTCACTTAGCAAAATGTCTTCAAGTTTCATGATGTTCTAGTATGTGTCAGAATTCCTTTCTTTTCAAGGCTGATTAATATTCTATTGTACGTGTACACATTGTTTACCCATTCAACCATCAGTGAATGTTTGGATTACTTCCATCTTTTGGCTATTGTGAATAATACCGCTATATGCATGGTGCACAAATATCTGTTTGTGCTCCTGCTTCTTATTATCCTTTTGGTTGTATATGCAAAAGTAGAATTGCTGGACCATATGGTAATTATATTTTTAATTTTTTGAGAAATCACCACGCAGTTTTCCATAGTGGCTATATTGTTTCACATCCCACCAGCAGTGCACAATGGTTTCAAATTCTCCACCTGTTTAGCAACTCTTGTCTTCCTTCCTTCTTTCATTTCCCTCCTTCCTTCCTTTTCTTCTTCTCTTCTTTCTTTCTGAATAATAGCTATACTAATTGGTGTGAAGAAGTATCACATTATGATTGTGTTTTATTTCCCTAATAATTAATGATGTTGAGCATCTTTTTGTGTGTTTATTGGTCATTTCTATATATTCTTTGGAGAAACATCTATTTAAGTTCTTTGCCTATTTTTGAATCATGATGCTTTTTATTGTTGCAATTTTAGAGTATCTCTATTCTGGATATTAATCTCTTTTAAGGTATGTGATTTTCAAATTCTTTTCTAATTTTTTATATTTCCTTTTTATTTTTTGATAGTGTCCTTTGATGTACAAAATTAATTTTGATGAAGTCCACTTTATCTATTTTTCTTTTGTTGCCTGTGTCTTTGTTGTCATATCTAAGAAATGATTGCCAAATTCAAAGTCATGAAGATTTTCCCTGTTTTCTTCTAAAAGTATTATAATTTTAGCTTTTATGTTTAAGTCCTCAATCAATTTGAGTTAATTATTATCCATAGTGTTAGGTAAGGGTCCAGCTTCATTCTTTTCCATGTGGCTATACCTTTTCCTAGCACCTTTATTAAAGACTATTCTTTCCCCATTGAATAGTCTTGGAATCCAAGTTGAAAATAATTTAGCATCTATGAGAATGTTTGTACCTGAGCCCTCTATTCTATTCCATTGATTCATTTGTTTGTATTTATGTCTGTGCCATATTGTTTTGATTACTGTAACTTTGTAGTAGGTATTAAAATTAGGAAATGAGAGGCCTTACTTTGTTCTTCCTTTTCAAGATTGTGTTGGCTATTCAGGGGTTTGAGGAATTCATATGAATTTTAGAATTTTTTAATTTCTTCAAAAACCTAGTTGAGATTTTCATAGGGATTGCTTTGAATCTGTAGGTCACTTTGGGTAGTATTGACATGTTACCAATACTAAGTCTGCCAATCCATGTACATGGAAGGTCTTTCCACTTATTTGTGTCTTTATGATTTTCTTTTAAATAGCAATGTTTTGTATTTTTTATTGTACACATCTTTCATATCCTTGGTTAAGTTAATTGCTAAGTATTTTATTGTTTTTGATGCTATTGTAAATGGAATTGTTTTCTTAATTTTCTTTTAAAAGTGTTTGTCGCTAGTGTATAGAAATGAAACTGATTTTTATGTGTTTATTCTGTATCCTACTACTTTTCTGAATTTGGTTATTAATTCTAACAAGTTACTTTGTAGAATCCTTAGGGCTTTGTACATATAAGATTACTTCATCTGCAAACAGATAATTCAGATAATTTTACTTTTTCCTTTCTAATTTGGAAGCCTTTTCTTGCCTAATTGTTCTGAATAGAACTTTAAATATTATGTTAAATAGAATTGGCAAAAGTACATGTCCATGTCTTGTTCTTGATCTTGAAGGAAAGCTTTCAGTCTTTCACAATTGTGATGATAGATGTGGGTTTTTCCATGTATGATTCGTATTATGTGAAGGTAGTTTCCTTCTATTCCTAGTTTGTTGAGAGCTTTTATTGTAAAAGGGTGTTGAATTTTTACAAATGATTTTTCTACATAAGTTGAGATTATCATGTGTTTTTTTTTTAATTTATTCAGTTATTGTGGTATATTACATTGATCAATTTTTGTATGTTGAACCATCCTTGCATTGCAGTACTAAATCCCATTCAGTCATGTTATATGATGATTTTAATATACTATTGAATTTGGTGTACTAGTATTTGAGGGTTTTTGAATCAATACTTAAAAGATTTATTGGTCTGTAGTTTTCATTTCTTATAGTGTCTTCATCTGGCTTTGGTTTCAGGGCATTGCTGGCCTCATAGAATTAGTTAGGAAGTATTGCCTCCTCTTCAATTCTTCTTGGAAGAGTTTCAGAAGGATTAGTTTAATTCTTGTTTAAATATTTGGTAGAATTTACCAGTAAAACCATCAAGTCCAGTGTTTTTCTTTGCTGGGAGGTTTTGATTGTTGATTTAATCTCCTTCTATTTATACATCTATTCAGATTTTCTATTTCTTTGTTATTTAGTCTTGGTAGGTTTTATATTTCTAAGAGTTTTTCCATTTCATTTAGGTTAATCCATTTTTTTACTGTACTATCATTCATATACTCTCTTATAATCCTTAATATTTTTTATTTCTGTAGAATTGGTAGTACTGATTGTGCATTTATTTCTCATTTAGTAAGTTGAGTCTTCTCTTTCTCTTTTTCTTTTTTTTTGTAGTCAGCCTAACTAAAGGCTTGCCAATTTTGATAATCTTTTCAAAGAACCAACTTTTGATTTTGTTCATTTTTCTATTCTCTATGTGATTCCTCTATACTCTAATCTTTGTTATTTCCTTCCTTCTGCTAGCTTTGGGATTTGTTTGGTTTGTTTTCTCTAGTTCTTTATGGTATAAAGTTTGATAGTTGATTTAAGATCTTTGTTTTTTAAAAACTGTAAGCATTTTTAGGTATTAATTCACTCCTTAGCACTTCCTTTGCTATATCTCAAAAGCTTTTGGTATATTGTATTTCCATTTTCATTCATCTCTAAATATTTTCTGATTTCTTTTCTGATTTCTTCTTTGGCCTTTTGTATTTTTTAAGAGTATATTATTTAAAAAATTTCCACAAATTTGTGAGTTTTCCTATTTTCCTTCTGTAATCGATTTCTAGCTTTACCCTGTTGTGAATGGGGAAGATATTTTGTATTGAGAGCAGTAAATTTTTAGCTTCCACATATGAGTGAGATATGTGGTATTTATCTTTTTGTGCCTGACTTATTTCACTAAAAATAATATTCTCCAGGCTCATCTATGTTGCCATGAATGACAGGATTTCATTTCTTTTTATGGTTGAATTGTATTCCATTGTGTATTTATACATTTTCTTTATCCATTCATCCATTCATATCCATTCATCTTTACCCATTCATCATCCAATCATCCATTTAATTTGATTCTATATTTTTGCTCTTGTGAATAGTGCTGCACTAAACATGAGGGTGCAGACCTCTCTTTGATATACTGATTTCCTTTCCTTTGGATAAATACCCAGTAGTGCGATTACTGGATCATATCATAGTCACATTTTTATCATTTTGAGAAACCTTCATACTTTCATACTCTTTTCCATAATGGCTATGCTAATTTACATTCTCACCATCAGTGTATAAGAGTTGAACATCTTTTCATATGCTTAATTTCCATATGTATATCTTCTTTGGTGAGGTGTCTGTTCAGGTCTTTTGTTCATTTTTTAATTAGGTAGCTTGTTTTCTTATTGTTAAATTTTGACAGTTTTCCACAGATCTTAGATAACAGTCAGATGTGTCTGTTGAAAATATTTTCTGCCAGTTTGTGGCTTACCTTCTTATTCTCTTGACATTGTCTTTTGTAGAACAGATATTTTAATTATAAGTAAATCTAGCTTATCAATTATTACTTCCAAGGATCATACTTTAGGTATTTTATCTAAGATGTCCTCTTCACACCCAAGGCCATATAAATTTTTTCATCTGTTATTTTCTAGGAGTTTTATATTTTTGCATTTTACATTTAAGTTTATGATCCATTTTGAAATAATTTTTTGTGATGAGTTAAGATCTTTGTCTGGCTTCATTTTGCATGTGGATATCCAGTCGTTCCAGCACCATTTGTTTATTTCAGGCTATCTTTTCTCCATTGTATTACCTTTGCACCCTTTCCAAAGATCAGTTGGCTACATTAATGTGGCTATATTTCTGCACTTTCTATTATGTTCCATTGAACTATTTGTCTATTATTTAGCCAATGTCATACTGTCTTTGTTATTGTAGCTTTATAGTAAATCTTAAAGTTGGTAGTGCCAGACTTTTTTCTCCTTCGATATGGAGTCGTGTATTCTGGTTTATTATTATTTTTTTGCCTTTCCATATAAATTTTATAATCAGTTTATCAAAATCCACAAAATAACTTGCGGGGGGGATTTTGATTGGGATTGCATTGAATCTATAGATCAAGTTGGGAAAAATTTACATATTGGCAAATATTGAGTCTACCTATTTGTGAACATGGAATCTTTCTCCATTTATTTAGTTCTTCTTTCCTCGGCTTTTGTTTATCTGGGCATGTATTAATTCTCTTTCATTTTGGAAAGACCAGGGTGCTTTTTGCCCACTCTTGCTCCTGCAAACTGGGTGTAAGCTGCTATAGGAACATGGGCACAACTGCCAGCCCTAAGACTAGGGAGTTATGGAATGAGTAGCCACTACTGTGCTAAGATCTAAAAAATGACCACAATTAACAATTGAAATTTATAGTCTAAACATTTAATATACTGAAGAGTTCCAAAACAGTTACATCAGACAGATTCTGCCAGTGCAATTGCTGTCTAAATGGGGATACACATTCCTAGTGCTTTTTGCTCTACCATCTTCCCTCTAAATACACCACTGTTCATTTCTGTAAGTTGATTTTATATTTTACAATCCTGCTGATCTGTCCTAGTTATTGTAAGAGTTTTTGCTTTGATTATGTTTCTATTGGTCAATGTAGAAAGCTCATGCTGTCTAAAAGAATGGGGATTTTATCTCTTTCCTTCCAATTTTTTTCTCTTCTTTATTGTCTATTATTATGTTGTCTCTAACCACCAGTTTTTTAAAATTTCAGAACATTACTGGGGTACAAACATTTATAACCTCCAGTTTTATGTTCCACAGTTGCTGTGCTAGTGGGCATCCTTGTTTGTTCTCAGCTTCTAAGACAATGTATCAAGGTTTCTCTATTAGGTTTAATGTTTTCTGTATTTTTTTTTTTACCAAATAGAGAAAGTTTTTTTTTTTTCACTTTTTGTTTTTTGAGTTATTTTATTACTATAAATGTTTGTTGAATTTTTTAAAATTATTTTCATACCTGTAGTGAAAATTGTATGATTTCCTTCCTTTATTCTATTAATAGGTGAATTATGTTGGTAGATTTTTCTGATGTGGAATTATACTACAGTACTAACTTAAACACTTTTTATTATTGATGTATTTCTTACAGTGTATTAGTTGTTATTTATTATTTATTGGTTATCTAATATTTTAGTTAGATAGTCTGCAAAGAGGTCTATCATTTTCTTTTCTTTTACTCTTTACCTTGTTTCGGAAATAAATTTCATTCATCTCAAAAATTATTTCTAAATTATTTTCTTTTTCTATGTTTTCAGAAACATGTTACTTAAAAACTTAGATTAATTTTATTTGAAAAATTGGTAAAAGTACCTGTAAAAGTATCTGGACAAGGGGGTAGTTGGAAGAGACAGACTTTTGTCATCCTATCAGTTTGTTGTAGTAGATTTTTTAGGTTTCAATTTTTTCTTTCTATTTTTTTGAATCAGTTTTATCCATTTGTACAAGTCCAAATATTATAGGGGTTTTCAAATTCATTTATACATATATGTATAGTTATTTTGATAGCCTTTCTGTTTTTAATATTTCTGATGGTCTCTCTAAAAACAACTCTTAGGGTTCTAATGGAGCATTGTTCATGAGTCGTCAGGTTACCTGTTCCTCTCAAATTTCTTTCTTTTCTCTCCTCTTCCTCCTCTTCTCTTTCTCCTGCTCCTCCTCCTCCCTTTCCTTCTCCTCCTCCTGTTTCTTTTTCTTTGCCTCTTGCTCTGGCCTTCCTTTGACAGTACCACGAGCTGTACACACTCATAAACGCTGGGCTCTACTGTCTCTTTTCCTGCGTATAGCCACGTCCCTTTCCCCACTGCTCTAATCCACAGTGGCTTCGGATGAGGACTGCCCAGCCTGCCCTGTCCTGTGGCAGCTTCTACTACGTAACACCAGCTCTCACTCGGTTCCAGCTTTTTACTGAGTGCTGCAGCTCCAGAGATCCTACTGCCTATGCTGTTCTTTTCTGCTACCGTGTAACAGTATCGCCATCTTCCTTCAGGTACTGACATCTCCTCATGCCTCCCTGCAACTTTTCTGCACACCCCTTCACTGGGGTATGCAAGATGACAGTGGTCTATGGTGAATCCACTTGATACGACCCTCTTAGAAGGAGCCCTGAAGCAGTCCCACATTTATCCCGATGTCTCAAAGGGATTTAGGAAACCAGATCGTGACGTTTTTTGTTAATAGCCACCAACCCTCTCTATAGGATTCACATGTGAGCGTTTAGGCCTGGGCCAGGAGATAGATTTTTGTGACACAAGTAATGCCTGTCCTCTGACATTCAGGGCCCAGCTTATATGCCTGGCATTTCTCTGTATTGGAGCAAAGATTCCCCCATAAGTCCATTCTTATGGGAATGGACTTCAGTAGACTGGCCTCCATCACTTAGCAAACATGCCTGGATGTTTTAGCACCTCAGGATGTATATTGTTCCCTCCCCTAACCCCACATCCAAATAAGAATGTCAATGGAAAATAAAACTAGCAGATAGAAATAATGTTGGCACAGGCCTGGACAGTGTGCTTCTGCCTTCAAGCATGGTAAATTACAGAGTAAAGCAAAATGGTCAGATAAAAATAGGCACAGATTAAAGCACAGAGTAATTTACAATTTCAAGTCTGTTTGCCAAGTGTTCCCTCCACTGGACAGTATTTAGAGAGTCTGGCCAATCAAAATGTATCAACTGACCACCCTGGGGGTCATTGTGTCTGTTTGGTGGGACTTCTCTTATCTCTTTACTGATCTAGTCAGGACACATGACATATCATAATCTCCAAGGGACCAACATGATACCTTTCATTTTCAAGTTTTTGAGAATCTTGACTCCATTCTTCCACCTATGCAGCATAGATACCAGACTTCATAAAGCTTATTATATAATTTAAAGAATTTTGGATATAGTAGAGAATTGCTGGCTGACAAAGCATGCCATTCTCAAGTTTTTTGGCTCCGTTTCCCTTATTAGAGAACCATTGATGAGCTGATAAGAGGGCTGTTGTAACGTTCTTTTCTGCTGGAAGGCGTCTACTCATGGGGGAGCTTTGGAATAAGAGAGAGAAAACTTGAGATTGAGTCTCAGATCACCTGCTCCTCAGACCTATGACCTTGGACAAGTAATTTAACTTTGCTAAGTACACTTTCAGGCTTCTTTTTAAAAAACGAATATATAGAGTTGTTATTTCTGACTATCATTAAAAAAAAAAAACTATCGACCTGAAAATTGGCGTAAGAATACTTTATTGTCTCTGAATTGGGTTCTTGTATAATAAGATGTGCAGAATTTTCTTAACAACTACTTAGGGACAGTCTTCTTAGGATAGAATTAACTTTATTGAATCAATAAAGTGTGGTAGGGGTAGAAGTTAAATATCTAGTTGAATAAGCTAAGCTAGTGTAAACATTTTAAACAGCTACTTTGAATTGACAACATGTAGCAGAAATTTGGGAAAGGGTGAGAAGTGACGGGTTTTGTTAGCATCCTGAATACTGTTTGGTGAGTAAAGTGGTCCCTACACTTGACTCTTTTAGAGCCCCATCCTTGGTATTTGCAAATGTGTCAAGAAGTGTTTGAACATTTTGTAAAATCTAATGGAAGGGATTTTTTTTTCTAGACTCAGTGAGAAAGAAAGTCATTTCTGAAAGTGGCTGGAACTCCAGGGCTATGGCTGGGGTATTGCTCATGTAACATGAACATTTACATCAGATATATCTGTATTTGATCAGCTAAGAAGAGAAAACAATTGCTAACTTAAGTTTCTGTGGATGAATCTTTCTTTCTTTGTAAAAAGTATGAGCAAACTTAACTCTTAACTAGCAAACCCAAACCACAGTCATGCAGGCCAGGCGCTGGGGAGAAAAAAATTGTTCCAGTGGTACAAGCAGCTCTGATAGTTAGGACCAAGTGTAGGATGCCTAACTCTCACAGTGGCGTTGTTTCCACACATGGCTGGGCTGCCACTGTTTAACTTAGGCTGTAGAATCAGTAGAGAAGGGGAAGACAGGATGGAACAGGCCTAAGGCTAAGTCATGAGCACACGGGTGCTCTGCAATTAGAAACCAGACTCTAGAACATCCACACATTGTCAGCACCATGATTTCTTCAGTGCTATAGTTGGTGGGAAGGCATCATCTTCTGGCCTAACATCCTGAAGTTCTCAGGCGTCTATGGATTCTGCCTGAAGACTGGAAAAGTGGCCACAATTGCCAAAAGTCTGGAGCCCATAATCTACAAGATGGTGAGATGAGAGATGGCAACGGCTAGATATGAGTCAGCTGCTGGGACTGTGTTTGGAATGTAAGCAGTGAGAGGGAGAACTGCCTAGTCCTGAGGTATCTAGAGAGAGGCCATGGGTGAAAAAAATAAAAAAAAAGAGTGAGAAAGATTGCTGCATCAGGGAACACACTTCTGTTTCAACCCTCAGTTTCCACACCCCAAACTGCAAAATCCTGCCAGGACAGGGGAGGAAGCAAGGCACACTTAAGTGGAACCATATGGAACTTCAAACCACTGGATTACACATGTAAGATATTCTTGGTTATTCTCACTTTCCCACCTCCAACTCTCACACAAAGATTCTTATTTTTGTCCTTGAATCCAATTTAGCAAAATCTTTTGTCTGAAACTTCTGTAATGTTGCCTGTAGCAATGGAAGCATGCATCCAAAAAATCAGACGGCAGTGGTTACAGAAGTCATGTCCCTGAGAAAGGATTCTCCCTTTTCAATAGTGAACTCCTGACACCTGTTAAGAAAAATTACCCAAAACTTGAACATAAGGTAAAAGAAGAACTTTGATGTTATACTAAAACATTGTCTTTTAGAACTACTTAGGGATTATTTAATTCTCTGAATGCACCTTTTCTTGACTTATTTATTATTGATTAGAGTCCAGAAACTATGCAGTTACATATAAACTTATAGAGATTGATAAATTGTAAATGACTTTTGATCAACAGAAATGGAAATGATTTCTTTTGGAAACTAAAAGATAATCCCAAAGATCCACAGTTGTATTGCCTTGTAGAACATTGACCAGTTGTGTATCTAACTTAACAAAATTATTTTACTATCCAGTTTCATCTGATGGTATAATATATCTGTTTTAAAATGGTCTTATAACATCTTTGCAAGCTTACCAGTTACTGCATTGAGTTAAATTAATCTTTGATGTGTTTGTATGAAATATGTATTAAGAGACCAAGAGACTGAGTACTGGGTCAGTGAATGGAGCCCAAGTGTCACCATTTTTACTCCTTCTCCTACTATACCAAAGATACTTAGCTAAGTTTCATCACTGATTTATCTCCTTGATCTCATCCAATCACTGGTGCCTACCCTTGAACCTGCAGACATTTATTTTATTATTTACACTCAGATAATTTACAGAAAGGATATGAGTCTCAAATAAAGCTGAAAAAATCACCATTATTAGTTTTGAGTAAACACTGTAATTTACTTTTCTCTCATCACCTTGAGGTTTTCTGTTTAATACAATCAATCACCTTTGTTTCTTTTTAATGCCACCCACTCAATGTATCTGTTTGAAAAGTGTTTATTTTTTCCATTTTTGTAAGTGATGAGAAAGTGTGTATCTACTCCTTTGGAAAAAAATGCAAAAAATATAAATTACTCTGCTTTGAATAGGTGTTATATTTTGCTCACATTTTCCTCCTCTTGTTCTGTGATTCATTAACTCTTTGAAGGTAGATAGAAAGAATCTAATGAAAGCTCTGGATTTTTAACCCTGAAAAAGATGGACATTTGCATGAGGTTTTGCAAACAATTTCAGGATTTGGAAAGTCCCACCCATTGAGCTTACCTATGAATCAATCCAAGGTCTGGGAACCCCAAGTTTAGAAACCCTTCTCTACTATTAAGAAACACCCTGTTACCTTTTTTCTCTTCCTAAACCCACATTCATGTCACCCTTTGAAAAATTTAGGACCAAACCCTAGTTTCTCTTTATAGCCTAACTATTTTAGCATTTTATTTGTTTATTTATTAATTTGAGACACAGTCTCACTCTGTCACCCTGAATAGAGTGCCCTGGCATCACCCTAGCTCACAGCAACCTCAAACTCCTGAGCTCAAGCAATCCTCCTGCCTCAGCCTCCCAGGTAGCTGGGACTACAGGTGTGTGTCACCACACCAGGCTAATATTTTCTATTTTTAGTTTCCTGGCTAATTTTTTTTCTATGTTTAGTAGAGACAGGGTCTCATTCAGGTTCAGGCTGGTCTCAAACTCTTGACCTCAAGCTATCCTCCCACCTTGGCTTCCCAGCATGCCAGGATTATAGGCATGAGCCACTGTGCCCCACCTATATTTTAGCATTTTATTTTGTGCTCCTTCAAGGAATCAATTTATCTTCACATCACCTCCAGTTTTTACCATAAAAATGGATATATATTTTTTGCACATGAACTGTACACTTTACAAGAGATATTGTTTTTTTATATATATTTTTCTTGATGTAACTTGTGCTCTTAAGCTATTTATCTTTTTTGCATTATGACCTTACATATACTGCTAAAATTTAGCTATGTGAGATGGAAATGGAGAAAAAAAGGCAAATACCGGTTGAAATTGTAAGTAATATTCACACTTGGGGCCAAGTGAGCAAACCTTAAATACAAGTTTTTGTGGTCCTCATCATATTGCTTTTCAAGGGATTGTATTTTTCTCTGTATTGAAGTCCTTGAAAGCATGCAACTGGTGTCACATTGAATCTTGCCAGTACTGAACAGGCCACTTGGCATGGAGCAGCAGCTCATAAAAAATGTGAATGGATAATGAGTGATAAGAGAAATTTCAAAGGTTCTTTTTCCTCAAGCAGATACTGAATGTTTTGGTTTCATCGTTCAATTACTGTTGGGTTCGTTAGCCAACCCCACTTTTTCCTTCCCCACTGTGTATTATTACTATTGATACTGTGACTAATACTAATAATTGTAGTGTGTAGATATAAAAGTAAACAAAAACAGAGCTTTTTGTCAAAAATATATAATAAATATAAGAAATAGATAAATCAATGTTTTATAAATGGAAAGAGCTCAGATCAGTTGAGATATCATTTTAAGTTTGAAAACCAATTTCTTTATTGTCTCCTTATAATTAGACTTTTGTAAGCTAACAACAAAGCAGTTTGTATAGCAAACTTAAAAAAAAGCTATTTGTATGTATTATTATTTACTTTAGAGTGTTGTTCCTAAAACATAGAGGAATGAAGGAAAGACAAAGGCTTTGGAGTCAAAAGAACTTGTTTAGAATCCAGGATTCACTGCTTCCAAGCCGTGGGATTCAGGAAAATTACTTAAATTTTACATATATCATTTCTTTGTCTATAAATTTTTGGAGTGGTAGAATGTGTAGGGTTGTTGGAAGTCATAAGAGAAATAATATAATTTTCTCAAGATAGTTCCTAAACCACTAAGATATGTTAATAAATGGACTCTATTAGTATTTTGTCTTTTCTGAGTCATGTTATACTCTACAATAACCGTTTCTTGCTTTTAATTTACATTGTGCCAAATCCAGAGGTTGTGATATTTCCTTCACACAGATATATGTAGATTTGTTCATTATATGAAAACAGTAAAATAATTACAATAGGGATAAAGGGAGAAAACACAGCTGAAGTAAGAGGATCAAAACATGCAAAATCCAGTCTGTTGTAAGTATGGAGAATCAAACCTGACTTTGAGTTGCCTCATAGTAGTGGTGGCTATGTAAATGAAATGGTAGAATCCAGAAACAGTTTGGATGTATGTGTCCCCTGTTATATATATTCCTGTAAACATCCATCAATTACCAGTTTTCTTCTTATTGCAGTGTCCTTCCTTAAATTCCAACAACCAGGTTATGATACAATCTGGATGGTTGGGGGCCCAATCCGTTTCTCCCAAGTGAATCACCTGCTCTTGGCCATTGTATGATTATTTTCATATACTGCTTCCTATGATAAGCTTCATGCCTCACCTTTTCCGATTTGTCACTATGGGGTTGTGGGAAGAGTGGTAACTCCCTGTGGCCCTCATAGAGTAATGAGGCTAAATTTAGGGAGGAATTTCTCACCCAGGTCTTTTATAGAGTGTTGAGTGATGAGCTGTCCTCACAGTGCTGGAGTGCTCCTCTTCTCAGAAGTCTACTGTGCCAATTTGCTTTTTTTCTGAAGTCTGACTCCCTCTGTGTGTGTGTGTGTGTGTGTGTGTGTGTGTGTGCTTTGCATGTCCGTATGTGTATAAATATACGGAAAATGTATAGTAAATTTTTCTCAGTGATCAATTGGCCTCTTCCATATCCTAGGAGCCCAGTAGTCTGTTCTCCGTCCCAGCCTCGATTTCTTTAAACCTGGTTTATTTAAGGATTCTTCCTCAGTTGTCCTCCCATTTCCTTCCCAGGATGACTTTTTTTTCCTGAATATATGTTAAATCTTTTTCCCGCATTTTCTTCACTGTTGTACCATGTTCAGTATATTTTGCAAAAGTTCTTTATAATTTCAGCTGCTTCCTATTTATTTTGATATTCTTGATGGATATTTTAAAGTTCTGCATGATATTAAATGTTTCCTCATTGTTTAGTACTTTGTTCTTTCTCATGGATGTTGTGGAAGGAGTACAGCTAAGAGGGAAGAAATGGAGGCTCAGGGAAATTAAGTGAATTGCTCAAAAAGAAAACAAGTAAGTGGCTATGATAAAACTTGGACTCAGATCTTCTAACTCCAAAAGTCATATTCTTACAAGCAATTTCTATTGGACTTTACAGGTTATAAACCACTTTCATATAATCAACTTATCCAGTTCTCACAATATTCTATTGAGATGATATTTTCTTCATTTTAGTAGTAAGATAATCTACCAAAAGCCCTTCTGAGTTGGAGCCAGGACACATCCCAGGTTGTTTGTCTCCAAATCTCTGAACTTTTAACTGTCATTGCTGACCTTTCTGTCTATCATATGTGCCCTATGAGTCATGATAAGGATTAAAAGTAACCTTGAAATTATATTTTCTTAAAGTCAGAATTATCAATGACGTATTCTTATACTGTGTTCATTATAACTTCTCATTCCCAAATGATTTACCTGCTCAGATGACAGGTATCATATGACAATTTGACTGTTAACAAAGTGATCAGAGAAAAATATTCTTTAGATACTTCACTTAGGAAATGGTCTCCAGTTCCATCCAAATTGTAGCAAAAGGTCTTAATTCATCCTTTTAAGTGAAGTATCTAAAGAATGGAAAAAGAAATACCACATGTACTCACTATTAAACTGGAACTAACTAATGAGCACACATGTGCTCAGAGGGAAGTAAAACTTAGTAGAAATCAAGCAGAGGGAGGGGTTGCTTGAAAACCTACCTAATGGGTATGATGAACACTACCTGGGTTATGGGCACACTGACTCAAGCATAACAAAATCGGTACATGTAACCACAAGCATTTGTCCCCCTGTAATATTTTGAAATTAGAAAAAAGAAAAATATTCTTTAAAGATGTTTGTGATGGGCTGAATATTGTCTGCCCTAAAATTCAAATGTTGAAGTCCTAAACCACGGTAGCTCAGAATGTAACCATATTTGGAGATAGGGTCATTAGGAGGTCATTAGGATGGGTCCTAATCCAATGTCATTGGTGTTCTCATATGAGTAGGAAATTTGGATATAGACACATACAAGGGGACAATAATGTGAGGAAACAGGGAGAAGACTGTTGCCTACAGGCCAAGGAGACAGACCTGGAATAGCTTCCTTCATGACGCTCAGAAGAAACCAAACCTGTTGACACCTTGATCTCAACTTTCTAGCCTCCAGAGCTGTGAGAAAATAAATTTCTGTTTTTTTTTAAGCCACCCAATTCATAGTACTTTGGTATGGCAGCCCCAGCAAACTAATACTAATTATTTTTCAATACTTTGAAAAATAATTAAGCAAAATCAAGGATGGCTTTGCCAGTCTTGACAGAATAATAAACTATCTTTGACAAAACAAGGAAAACTTCAGGGAGTGTGTACATCCAGATATTACAATTAAAGAATATTATCCTAGGGGAAGAAGGAAATTCTGGAGGCAACAGGAGTTTGGGGCATAGATTCTGACTATGATTTCATCTGTGTATACTTACCTGAAAACTCATCAAGGTGTATGCATTAATATGTTCAGCTCTTTGTATGTTAATCATACCTCAACAAAATGATTTAAATAACCTTGGAAGCACACACACACACACACACACACACACACACACACACACAAGTATGTTAATCCAACTTCTTATAGTCCAGGATATTGGTAATGTGGCCAGAATTATGAAGATGTCAAGCATTAAAACCCTGAGATTTTATAAGGGTTTGATTTGATTATAATGGTTACCTTTCTGCTAGGCTTAAGGAAGTAGACAATTTGTACTTGTTTACACAGATTTTATGGTAAGCAAGGATGGTGTGATGTGATAGCAGAAAGCTAACTTTTTAAGTTTCCTCCATTTTTTGTAGTTTCATATTTTAAGCATTTCATCATCTATCTTTGTCACAAGTTAATTTATAATCAGGACACCATCAGCTCTCCTTTACTATTGCCATGAGGTGAACCAGTACAAGTTAGCAGCAGTATATTTGGAGAGTTGAGTACCAGTGACGGTCTGTATAGAGATGACTATTAACTAGCCTATGCAACTCTAAGGAATTTCCTATCATTTTCCTAGCATAGGGAAGTTCCTTTGGAAATGAAGTGGTAAGAAAGTCTACATAAAAGTCATGGGTTTTGAGATCTAGAAAGGATATTAATTCATTCAATCCAATAACTCTGAACCAGAGGTGCCCATCATAATCTGTGGAAATGTACCTCAATGTCCCTTGTTCCATTGGCCTAGGGCAAGCCTTGAGCATTGAGAGTTACAAAAATCGCCACAGGTGATTCTGTTGTTCACTGAATCAGGACAACTTCCTCATTTACAGGCCTTTGTAATGTCCCAGGGATGCCTGGGCTGAAGTCTGCTTGGAGGCAGTTCTCAGATCCAGCCAAACTGCTTTCTGCTGCATCTAGTATCGCTCAGTGGTCATTCAATATATTTTGCTGTCCTCACTCTCCCCATCACCGCAACTTCCCCTAGATTTAAATTTGACTTTGGGAGAAGAAGAGATTAAAAAAAAAATCACAAAGCCTTATCAGATGAATGCTCAGCAATCAGACAAAAACATCTACCTCCTCATCATGTCCCTTACCCCCTGGTGGGTGTGATTTCTATTTCATCACCAGCCTGGCTGGGCAGCCCCTAATTAAATAGTTAGCTTCATCAGCTGCAGGCTTTGAGATAACAGTGGGAGCAATACACACTAGCATGCGACACAGATAGGCAGTTGTAGCTAATGAACAGCAATCATATAGAGAGTTTCTAGAGCACATCACAGGGAAAAAGTTGTGTTAGCATATTTTTACTGGAATTGCTGGAGTACTAACCAGAACACTGAACCTTATCTTTCCCATGATGTAGCCCTTCCCTACTTTGGAAAATTAACTAAATTAGTCAAGCTTGCTTACTCTTCTCCCTCCTTTGTGTTAAATACCAGGTGTAAGAAATATAGTATAGACAGCATTGTACAACTCTTTGGAGGTTGTCTTGAAACCTGTATGTTAGGACTTATGCAAGTAAATTAGATCATTTGTATCTAGATCTTCTGAAAAAGTCTGTTCTTATGAATTCAATTTATTTTCATTGCTTAGCAGTGCTTAATAAAAGAATTTCCAATTACCGCTGAGATAGGATAGTCCAGTCTAGTGGAAAGAACACTTTAGTGGAATCTGAAGACTTGGATTTGAGTTTCAGTCCTGCATGGGAGAGGAAGGCACGGTTACTGTCTCTTTCCCAAATGCAATAAAGTGCTTATATGATTTGGCTGATGGGCCACTGTGATGTAAAATAACACATGAAAAAGGGCTTTGGGGATTACACAGTGTTGTGAAAATATAATGCCTTTATGGTCCCGTTCCATGAACTCATTTATATGGTCATTAATAATAACACATTATTTTCAAAAGCAATTTTCAGATATTAATTTATCTTTTTGAAATATAGTATTAAGGTGACTTTCTAGGTTTGGGATTGCTATTTCTCCTGTAGAAAACAATGGAAACTGAAAAACTGAAAATTTAATGTAAATGTAATTACATTTAACTTTTTGCTAATATCTTTGGTTCTTTTGTACCACTGGGCCAACTACCTATGTATTTGCTTTGATATCTTTCATATTTATTAAACAGTTTACACTTTTTTTTAGAACCACTTAGAAAATGTCATGGAATCTTTACTTTGCTCAGCATAAACAGGGAGTCAGAGGGGAAGTTCAGAAGTGGGGAACCTCCAGGAGTGGCAGCTTGCCCATCATCAATGGAACCATTTTTATCCCAGCTTTTTCCCAAATCTCCTAATTTATCAGATTCACACCGTAGCAGGGATTGTTCCTTCAAAACCGACTAAAACTTTGTCTGTTTCTGGAAAAATACCTTGGGATTGATTACAAAAGGAGGCTTATCAAATAAATAGTCCCCTTTTATGTTACCGTTTAACTGTGGTGTGATTGTAAGGTCTTAGAGACACAGGACAAATATATTATTCATTTGCACATTAATTTTTAAAGGGGAAAATTTTAGTCTGATTATGAGCAATACAAACAGCATAGTTACTAGGTGATAAAGAAATGTATGAAGATGTTAGTAAAAATCATCCATAATTCTGCTCTCAAGAGTTAATACCACTTTGCATGCCACTTCAGACTTTTTCCTTCTTATGTCTACTTAGAAAAATATATCTTTGTGTATGGTTTACAAACAGTGGGATGCTATTTTACATGCTGTTTTGCAAGATATCATCTTCATTTGATAGAATCCATCAGATATGTTTGCAAGTAAATGTGATTGGGCATGTGATCATTTTCCATGGCTTTAATTTATCTCCTTTTATGCACTGACCATCATTTAATTTTCCAAACACTTTTATTGGGCATTTAAGTTGTTTCCAATTTTTTATTGTTATAAACAATGCTGAACTCTGAGCACTGTTATTTAATCTATCAAGCAGGGCTAACAGAGCCTACTGTCCAAGTTTTATGTGGGGAGTATATAAAATAATGTTTGCACAAAGCATGAAAAGATATATGCGTAGAAGATTTTTGTGTTATCTAGGCTTTCAAATGTGTTATCAGTGGGAGGTTTATAAATTTTTCATTTAAAACTTTTGCATTTGTATGTGTGTCGTTATTTTTTCTAATACTTATGGCCTGTTTTTATTACATTTGTCTGAGATTACTAGGTGGTTTATTCAACAAACAAGCATAAATGATTTTTTTTAATGTATTGGGCTCAGTGCTATGCTAGGGATATGGTGATTAACAAGGCAAACATTATCTGTGCTTTAATGGAGCTTCCATTTTTCCAGTAGACACAGATTTCAAAGAGACTAAAACAAACAAACAAACAACCAAAAAATAACGAATTTTAATAAAGAAAATGAACGAGGATTTGAGAATAAAAATAATGAAGGGAGTAGGTCCCAATAAAATGTTCAGGAAGTACTTTCTGAGGTGGTGACATTGAAACTGGTCCATAAAGGATGGACAGACAAAGCCATTGGGAAAAAAGAAAAAGAAAAGTAACTGCAGTAAGACTGAAGCATCTGGTAAGGGTGGAAGACCAGCTAAGACAATGATGGAGCCTTAGTAAATGTTATGTAATGAAGGGTCCTGTGGGCACAGCAAGGACCTGGGTTTTTTGTTTGTTTTTGCTTTTGTATTAAAGTCCAGTTAGAAGCTTTGATGTCATTGCATCTCTTTTATTTTTCTTTAAGTTTTACATTAAAAGCCTTACTTATTTTACTGTTCCTGTTATGAGACAAAACAGTCTTAAAAATATTTTCTTTCTTGATATGCTTCATGCGAACATTATTTTTGTCCAGAGTGATGCCCAGGTTGGAATTTTAACATTAATGAAACATTAATTCAGAAGAATGTCATACTTTTTTTAATCTAGAAAATTAGTCCTTTAACTTTTTCACAACCTGTCTATCCATTATTGCAAGAAATATTTCCAAATTTCCAGTTATGACTGTGGATTTTTCTCCCTATCATTTTGGTTCTGTCCACATTTGCTTAGTATATTTTGACAGTTTGTTATTAGTTGCATATAAATTTAAGGTTGTGTATCTTCTTGTTGAATTGACTTTTTTGTTATTGTGAACTGTCCCTTTTCACTTGAGAAACTCTATTTGCATTAAAATCTTATTTGCCTGCAGTTGATATAACTAGAACAGCATTCTTTTGGTTAGTGTTTCTTTGGTATGTCTTTTTCTTATTCATCTATCTTATGTTTTGAAAATATTATCTTCCCCTCCTAAACACAGAAACAGTTTGCCATTTGTTTTTTTCCATTTCTGCCTTCAAGCTTACTGTGCTCAACATTACCAATGATTTTCTTTTATCACGTCCAGGTTTTATATCTTTTAGAAAGACTGATCCTACTTTCCTGTTTGTAAATTTATTCCCTCATGTTTTGTTTTACAATTTTATAGTTTTGTGCTTTTGCTTAAGTTTTTGATCCATTGTAAATATTTTGTTGTGTAAGGATTGAGGTAGCAATGTAAAGTTTTGGGTGGTAGAGGATATTGATCAGTTGATTCTGATGAACAGCGTTTAGAACAATGTTAGTAGAATCTTACCTTATATAAGGTTATCATTTAGATAAATGTACATACTTCTTTTCTTACTTGACCTATCAATAACAGATGAATGTAAGTTTAATTATTTCAGAATTTTTATA